>NW_024070210.1:16364438-16964438 GCF_014754425.2 Oryx dammah | reverse complement strand
AGCTCTGCTGGCTTTCAGAGCTAGGTGTTTTAGGGACCCATCCCAGGGGATTGCTTAAAAGTTGGGGTACTAGATGTGGGTCCAAACCCTTCCTCAGGCAGAAGCTGGGAGTTGGGGGCTCCCTCCCAACTGTATGGCACTGGGCTGAGAGTGAGATTTATGGTGAGAGTGTATCCCCGCCTTTCCTACTCATTTTGAGGTATTATGTACTTAGTGTGCAGAAGTCACTGGGCTAGTTTCTGGATTTTTCTCAGAGGGAATTGCTCTGTGTGTGGTTGTATATTCTGTGTGTCCAAGGGAGGAAGGAAGTTCAGGAGCCTTCTGTCACTATCTTTGTCCCTCTTCATAATAAGGAAATTTTTTAATTATAGAAAAATGCAAGGAAATACTCAAAAATTAATGGGGACTTGCCAAAAGAAACAGGAACCAGCTTGAAAAGGCTCATGTTGGCCAAATTCAAGACAATTTAAGGATCAAAATTAATAATGAGAGTAGTGGATTATCATGACTTTTTAATTTTATTGATATATATTTGATGTATAACATTGTATAAGTGTAAGGTATATGATACATTGATTTTTTAATAAGGAATCCATGTGTCCATAAGACATTAGAATAAATAAAGAAAATGGAAGAGATAGAGGAGTTTTTTTGTATAGGAATTTTACAACTAATAAATGTAGAATGGATGATAGAAATATAAAATAATTTACAATCACCACTATTATAACTGATTCAGGCAAGAATCATCAGTGGATGCCAGAACCACTGATGCAAAACTGTAGGGGACAAGGTATTTTCAGATCTTCAAAGTATTACCTCATAGGATTATTATAGGTAACAATAGAGAAATTTGACAAACACTTCTTTACCCAAATGATCAAACTTGATATCATTACTGATGGGAAAAATTGACATAATGTACATCATGATGTGAGGTACAAAAGGATACATTAATTATGTGTATTTCCACACCCAAAGTTAAAAAAAAGGAAATCTAACTGTGAGGAAACTGTGAAACCCAAAATTGAGGTACATTCTGCCAAACAGTTGGCTTGGAGTCTTAAAAAATGTCAGTGTCGTGAAAGAAAAAAAAAAGGGCTAGAGAACTGTTTTATATTAAAGGGACTAATAGGCATGAAAACTAAATGCAGTGTGTGATCCTTGATTATACTCTGAATTTAATAAGAAATTGTAAAGGATATTATCGGGACAATTAAGGAAATTTAAATAAGGGTCTGATTGTATTTATGTAATTGTATTTATGTTAAATTTATTTAGCATGAATATTATATTGGGGCTTCCCAGGTGGCACTAGTGGTAAAGAACCCACCTGCCAGTGCAGGAGATGCAAGAGATGTGGGTTTGATCCCTGGGTCAGGAAGATGCCCTGGAGAAGGGAATGGCAACCCTCTCCAGTATTCTTGCCTGGAGAATTTCGTGAGTGCCTAGTCACTAAGTCGTGACTCTTTGCAGCCCCATGAACTGTAGCCCGCCAAGCTCCTCTGTCCATGGAATTCTCCAGGCAAGAATACTGGAGTGGGTTGCCATTCCCTTCTCCGTGTGATCCTCCCAATCCAAGGATCGAACACACGTCCCTGCATTGCAGGTGGATTCTTTCCTGTCTGAGCCCCCAGGGAAGCCCTGTGGTAATTGCACGTAAGGATAGCCTCCTTCCTAGGAAATATGCTGAACGTTTAGCTGTGAAGTGTCACAATATCTTCAAGTAACTGTTTAATGGTTTGGGGAAGAGCAGATAGATAGATGAAAGAGGGAGAGAGAGACAGAATGCAGTGAAACATCAACAAATGTTATGCCTAGATGAAGGGTATAGGGTGCTTTTCTTTTTTTTTTTTTGGCTGTACCTCACAGCTTGCAGGCTCTTAGTTCCCTGGCCATGGATCAAACTTGTGACCTTGCAGTGGAAGTGTGGAGTACTAACCACTGGATCACCAGAGAGTTACTGTATTTACTTATTCTGACAACTTTTCCACAGGGTTGGCATTTTTGAAAATAAAAAATTTGGTGAAAAAAATAAGTGAAAAATATAGTAGAGAGAAAAAGATAACTGACAAAGTAGGGTCAAGAGATGGGATCTAGAGCATGAAGGCCAGGATTAACTTGGGACAGAAGAGCCACTCTGCAACTGGAGGCTAGGAGGCAGGAAAAATTAGTGTGTGTGAGAAGAAGTAGGAGTTTGTGCCTACTGATCTCAACTTCCTCCACTTTGTGATGTTGAAAACATCACATGTGGATCATGTTGATCTCAACTCTGTGATGTTGAAAACAAGGCCACTTATTGAGGGACAAAGCTTGGGGTAGTGGTGAATGATTGAAATAGCCGTGCGGTGAATGAGAGATGCCAATGACATAAATGGCAAAGTAATGTTGAATACCCAGGCAGAACTGCAGAACCTGAATTAGTAGTGGCGCCAACTGTGTGTTATGTAGTTTCCACAGACGTATTTAACAAAATCCTTCTGGATGGGTGGAATGAACTATGCTTGAGAGTTTACAGGGCAAGCATGACAGTAGAAAAAAGAGTTAAGGATGCATGCAAGAGAGGTTGAATGGGTATAACATAGGTTCCAGAATTGACAGGGGGCTTCCCTGGGGGCTCAGTGGTAAAGTCTGCCTGCCAGTGAGGGAGACATGGGTTCGATCCCTGGTCAGGGAGGATCCCACATGCGGCTAAGCATCTAGGTCAGCGCACCACAACTGTTGAGCCTGTGCTCTACAGCCCAGGAGTCATAGCTACTTCGCCCACATGCTGCAGCTACTAAAGCCTACACATCCTAGAGCCTGTGCTTGGCAACAGGAGAAGCCACTGCAATGAGAGGCCTGAGCATTGCCACCGGAGAAGTAGCCCTCGCCCACTGCAACTAGGGAAGGCCCGTGCACAGCAGCGAAGACCCAGCACAGGCAAAGCTAAATAAATTTAAAAAATAAATAAATAATAAAAAAGAATTAATAGGAAAGTGAAACTGTGAGAAGAATGTTGATTGGGAAAAGGGGAATCAGCCAAGGGACAGGAGGCTCAAGATGGTTGGTGTACAGATATACTAAAAATTAGGAAGTGAGAGGGCTACATAAATAAAAGATTGAGATAGGTCATTGTAATATAGGATAGTAGAAGTGGAACTATTCCAGAAAAGATAAGGACTAATCCTGTATTATGGGTACCAACTGTGATAAAGATTTTGAGACTGACATGGTAAAAGAACTTTGAGCCTAAATTGTTCAGTGGGTTATCCATCTGTGTATTGAACAGAAAGCTAGCATGAATAGTACACCTACAGAGCAATCACCTTCAATATTAATTGCCAAATTGGTACTTCATGATGCTGGAGCTCTACACCAAGGTCACAGGTGTGGAGCCCTGTACCAAGGTCACACAATAAAAATCTCTGGAACAGACCAAGCCCCATAGCAACTATTGCCATGATCCTTTGGATCTAAACCAGCCCATGTCCTGATCCCATACTATGTAAAATACCCACCCTATTATCCACCTTATAGCATCCTAACTAATCACCTAATGCCACCATTCCAGTAAGAATTTTCTCTGTCTTGAGGGTATAAAAGTTGGCTGCTAGCCTGCAAGAGGGTTTGGCTCTCCCACTCTAATAAACTTTACTTCCTCTCACTCTGCCTGGTGTCTGGAAATTCTCTTCCAGCCCACACATGGACCACAACAATAATCAGCAAACTCAACTACTATTAATTGAGTTGAGGGTAGGGCATCTTACCCACAAACATCTAACATAGAGATTGGCAGGCGGTTCATGAGACAGTGTCTGTTAAAGAAACAGACACTGTCTTTGGGGAACTTAGATCTCAAGACATGGAGAGTTGAACAGCTATGGCAAGATTAGAAATCGTACATAAACACAAGCAGGGATACACTTGCCACAAGAGGAGCAAGATGGCAAAGTCCTGGGATAAGAAGTGATCAAGAACTTACTAATGCTGAGGGAATGACAGCTAGGTCTAAGTATCTCTTCTGGATTATGACCTTAAAAGGCAAGCTCCTTAAAAGGTATGCACGCCTAACCCATTCTACCTCCCCATGGACTGGAGGCAGATTTGCTGGCAGGAGCCAGAGCAGCCACTTTGAACCCAGAGATGGAAGCTTTATGCTGGTGATGACAACTATGGACTGCTTACCTCTGAATTGTTCTATGAGTGAAAATGATCTTTGGTTTAACCTACGGTACTTCAGTTTCTCATTGCTACAGAAGTTTAGACTACTTCTTAATTAATATATTGATATTATACATATTTAAAGATCATTCCTGGTTTACCCTTGCTCAGAAAGCTTGAGTTTATTTTCTCTGAAGATCTTTTTGGTGGTGTTCTTTTTGCATTTGATTGATAATGCTAATATCCTTTTTTTGCCTGGACTTTGAGTCCATTTGCCTGAAAATGGAGGCCCTTCCCCCAGGGGAGTGGGTATTTCTTGCTTTTGTTTGCTCATATCCACTCCTCCTCTCTGTACCTAGACTTTTTTTCTTGGGGTGTTAACACTTTCCCAAATTGTGTGCAGTTGTATTAGGATTTATATCAGAATGGCCAATTTTTTCACCATAGAGGCTAAAGAGAGAACTGGAGGCTCCTTCTTCCAGATCCTTCTTTTCACCACCCCATAGATCTGAGAAGGCATTGAGTAGCTGAAGGGGAAAAAAAAAAAGAGCTTAACCTTGTTTTGTACAGTATCCAGCACTTTAATAGTTGGATAGCTCCTGGCTTGGCTTTTTGCTCCTAGGCCTAGTTGTAATGGCCATCTTGTCTATTCTGTGCCTTCTACAATATCTTTCCAAACACATTTCTTTTAAAGTTTTAGCTGCTGTTATGGACAATATCCAAAGAACTGTAACAGATACAGGTTACAGGCTCTCCTAAACTGGGCAGATCTATTGGAAATGGAGGACTGACCACATGCAATAGAGACTATTTATGAACACTTATGGGGCTTGCCAGGTGGCACTAGTGGTAAAGAACCTGCCTGTCAAGGTAGGAGATATAAGAGACAGGGGTTCCATCCCTGGGTTGGGAAGATCCCAAGGACGAGGGCCTGGCAGCCCACTCCAGTATTCTTGCCTGGAGAATCCCACAGACAGAGGACCCTGGTAGGAGAGTCAGACATGACTGAAGCATGCACACATGAATACCTATGGGTTTTTTTTTAGAATAAAGTGAAAGCGTAACATCATGGTTATAAGAAGGGGAAGAAGTACTCAAATTGGTAAGGTTATGTATGACCAGGTTAACCTGAGTATACACACTATCCTTCCCAAATCTTAAGGGTGCATAGATCCAATAGCAGATAATTTGCCTCTAGATCCTGTTGTTTAGAATGGTGCAAACTGCAAGGAGGGTAGCAGGGATTTCTATTCCACAAAATAAGATCCAAGTCACTAGCCAATCAGAATACAGCTGCAAACCACTAACCAATCGAATGTTATCTCCTCATTCCAGCCCTCACCCAAGACTCCCTAGTAACAGCAAGAATGAAACATAAGGAGAGAAGTGCAGCTGGATTATAAACCTAATCCAGAGAAGACTCATGCGTTGATTTTGACAGCCTTGGCAATTAACAGCTGACTTCCTCTAGAGTCTCCCACACAGAACCTTCCATGTGATTTGTGCTTTAATTCATCCCTTACTTCATTTTGAATAAGATTATGTTTCTATGGTTCTTTTCAGTTCAATTCAGTTGCTCAGTCATGTCCAACTCTTTGTGACCCCATGAACCGCTGCACACCAGACCTCCCTGTCCACCACCAATTCCCGGAGTCCACCGAAACCCATGTCCATTAAGTCGGTGATGCCATTCAACCATCTCATCCTCTGTTGTCCCCTTCTCCTCCTGCCCTCAATCTTTCCCAGCATCAGGGTCTTTTCAAATGAATCAGCTCTTCTCATCAGGTGGCCGAAGTATTGGAGTTTCAGCTTCAACATCAGTCCTTCCAAAGAACACCCAGGATGGACTGGTCGGATCTCCTTGTAGCCAAAGGGACTCTCAAGAGTCTTCTCCAACACCACAGTTCAAAAGCATCAATTCTTCAGTGCTCAGCTTTCTTTATAGTCCAACTCTCACATCCATAGTGACTACTGGAAAAACCATAGCCTTGACTAGATGGACCTTTGTTGGCAAAGTAATGTCTCTGCTTTTGAATATGCTGTGTAGGTTGGTCATAACTTTCCTTCCAAGGAGTAAGCGTCTTTTAATTTCACGGCTGCAATCACCATCTGCAGTGATTTTAGAGCCCAGAAAAATAAAGTCAGCCACTGTTTCCACTGTTTCCCCATCTATTTCCCATGAAGTGATGGGACCATATGCCATGATCTTCGTTTTCTGAATGTTGAGCTTTAAGCCCACTTTTTCACTCTCCTCTTTCATTTTCATGAAGAGGCTCTTTAGTTCTTGTTCGCTTTCTGCCATAACGGTGGTGTCATCTGCATATCTGAGGTTATTGATATTTCTCCCAGCAATCTTGATTCCAGCTTGTGCTTCTTCCAGCCCAGCGTTTCTCATGATGTACTCTGCATATAAGTTAAATAAGCAGGGTGACAATATACAGCCTTGATGTACTCCTTTTCCTATTTGGAACCAGTCTGTTGTTCCATGTCCAGTTCTAATTGTTGCTTCCTGACCTGCATATAGGTTTCTCAAGTGGCAGGTCAGATGGTCTGGTATTCCCATCTCTTTCAGAATTTTCCACAATTTATTTTGATCCACACAGTCAAAGGCTTTGACATAGTCAATAAAGCAGAAATAGATGTTTTTCTGGAACTCTCTTGCTTTTTCAATGATCCAGCAGATGTTGGCAATATGGGTCTTTAGGTTTTGCATTTTAGATTAGAAAAATTAGTCTCTAAAAAATGGGCTTGGGATTGGACTGCAGGAGGCCAGGGGTCAATCTCTGGGTCAGGAAGATCCCCTGGAGAAAGAAATAGCAACCCACTCCAACATTCTTGCCTGAAAAATTCCATGGACAGGGAGCCTGGCGGGCTACAGCCCATGGGGTCATAAGAGTTAGACATGACCTAGCAACTAAACCACCACCACCACCACGTTTTTATTGTTCTTTACTCTTTGCATTCTAGATTAGTAAAACTAGTCTCTAAAAAATGGGCTTGAGGTAGGTCATATAATGTGAAATCAATGTTATTAAAACATCATGAGAAGAGTATCACACAAACAATGAGGCTTCCTTTAAAGAATTTTCGGGAGACAGGGGTTCTGTATAATGAAGATTGCTGTGACTTCTGAAAATTAATTGTGCAAGCTACAAGACTGGAATGGCCAACTATACGTTAGTTCCCCTAGAGTAAGAATGTAGGGGATAAGATTTCCTTTAGCATCTAGAACAATGCTGAAATTTATCTCAAAACAACGAGGTAAATGTGGAAGGACCTGTTTTAAACATCAGTGCTGTTTCCTCCTGTGGAAGAGATGAAAGACCCCTGTTGAGGGAGGGGTTCTGGATAGATGGCCTGACAGCAAGAACCTACGATGCCAGGTAGGAAAGGAAAAGGCCAAGAGAAAGGTTTCCACCTTTTGCCACCTAATCTCATCTTTCTCAGTTTACCACTATCATCACTTTTCTACTCCTTCCCATTCTTTTAAAAACTTAAAAATTGTGAGGTATAAAACACACAATCAGAAAGCGGTAAAGGATAAATTTACAGCTCAGTAAGTTTTAACAGGGAAATATTTGCATAATTACCACTTGGTTCAAGAATCAGAACATTCTTAGCCCTTTAAAGCCTTACCTAAGGGACTTCCCTGGCAGTCCAGTGGTTACCTTCCAATGCTTCCAATGCAGGGGACGTGGGTTTCATCCTTGGTTGGGGAACAAGATCCCACAAGTCACCCTGCAACTGGAAAAGCCCACATACTGAAACAAAAAGATTCTACATGCAGCAAAGAAGATCCCACCTGAAAACCAGATACAGCCAAATAAATAATATTAAATGCAAAACAAAAAACCTTACTTGTGACCTATCCCAGTCACTAACATTTTCATTCTCCCCAAAGAAGAGAAGAAGGAAACATGCACTTCAACATTATGATTTAATTTTGCCTATTTTTGAACAATCTGTAAAGTCAATTTTACAGTAAATATTCTTTGGAACTTCTGTCTTTCACAGTCTTCCTGGAGATACATTATTGAATTACACAAACAGTGAAGTGTTCAAATAAAAAATAGTATAGCTTGATGAATTGCTCATAAACCCAGCCTAGATATACAACCAGCACCCAGATGAAGAATCAGCATCAGCAAGTCCCTTTCTGCCCCCTTCAGTCACTATCCCTCCACTGTCCTAAATTCCAACACTATATATCAATTTTACCTATTTTTGAATGTATATATGTGCAAACGTACAGTATATATTCTTTTCTGTCTAGCTTCTTTTGCTCAACATTGTGAGATTCATCTGAGTTTGTTTCATGTAGTTTTGGATCATTCTTTCTCTTTGGTGTTTTGTATTTCCTTGTAAAATATACAAATTTGATTATCTATTCTAGTGCAAGTGGACATTTGTGTTGCTCTCCAGTTTTCAGTCATTACAAGTAGTGTTTGCTATGAATATTTTTATACATGTCTTTTGGTGAACATATATATATATATATGTATGCATTTCTGTTGGTTATATGCTTTGTTGGAGTGGGATTCCCAGGTCATAGGCTCTGGGGCTGTTCAGCTTTACTAGATAGTGCCACAGTATTTCAGAGTGAAGTGAAGTGAAGTCGCTCAGTCGTGTCTGACTCTTTGCGACCCCATGGACACCAGGGTCCTCCGTCCATGGGATTTTCTAGGCAAGAGTACTGGAGTGGGTTGCCATTTCCTTCTCCAGGGAATTTCCCAACCCAGGGATTGAACCCAGGTCTCCCACATTGTAGACAGACGCTTTACCATCTGAACCACGGGAGCGGTCATCCCAATTTACACTCTCACCGGCAGTCTGTTCCCCCTGTTCCATCCCTCGGCTTGCAGCTGCACGACTCCATTTCTGCCTTCAACGTCACATGGCATTCTCTCTGTGTGCTGTCTTCAAATGGTCATCTTACAAGGAGACTAGTCACACTGGATCGGGGCCCATCCTACTCCTGTATGACCTCATCTTAATAAACGACACCTGGGACAACACTATTTCCAAATGAGGTCACATTCTGAGGTGCTGGGGGTGAGGACCTAAAAATCTTTTGGGGGTGGGTGGGGGGGGAACAAAATTCAACACATAACAGATGTGATAGTAGTGAACATCTGTTCTTGATCTCAGTGGGAAAACGTTCAACTTTTCAGCATTGTGATGTCTGCTGTAGTTTTCTTAGTAAGTACTCTGTGTATAAGATCAAGGAAGTTTCCTTTTATTTCTGCCTTGTAAATCTTTTTAAAAATTAAAAGTGGATGGGACTTCCCTGGTGGTTCAGTGGCTAAGATACTGTGCTCCCCACGCAGGGGGCCCGCATTCCATCTCTGATCAGGGAATTAGATCCCACATGCCACAGCTAAAGATCCTGCATGCCACACCTATGACCTGATGCAGCCAAATTTATTAATTAAAAAAGTAAATAGTTTAAAAAAAATCATAAATGGAGAACTTCCCTGGTGGTTCAGTGGTTAAGAATCTGCCTGCCAATACAGGGAACACTGATTTGGTCCCTGGTCAGGGAAGATCCCACACGCCGTGCGGCAACTAACGCCGTGTGACACAACTGTGCGTCTGCATGCCTAGAGTTCGGGCTCCGCAACAAGAGAAGACATCACAAGGAGAAGCCTGTGCACGGCAACTAGAGAGTAGCCCCTGCTTGCAACTAGAGAAAGGCTGCACACAGTGGGCCCCAAGGCAGCCAAAAAAAAAAAAAAAAAACCAGACACTGAAATTTATCACATTCTTTTTCTGTATCTAATGAGATGATTTTCTCATTAATCATAAAAATCTTTCTCCTTAAGCCTGTTCTATAGGAAATTACATTTATTTCTATAGTTTTAAAGGAGAATTTCAATTGAAAATATTAAAATTACAAGTAAGTGTGTTTCTGAGTTGGGTAATGTTCTGCCTCTTGATCTGAACACAAGAGTGACTGGTTTGTGAAAATTCACTTAGCTGTATGTATGATTTGTAATTTTAGGTATGCACTTTATATTTCAATAAAAATTAAAAGGCACACAACTAAATTTCTATTTGAGAATGAAAAGCTCTTCTGAAAGATACTTAGTTGCCCCACTTTCTACTCATATTCACCTCCTAAGAGAGGTGAAGATCTGGGTTGTTAGGATAGAAGCAATGTCAAATCTTTAAGTGGTGCATAACTGACACATTGACACACTTAACTGTCTCATAGTTTTTTGTTTTGTTTTTCAGAATTCAGGGTGTATCAGTTTTGTTTTTCAGTGTTTCATTCAAGCCAAAGGAGTTCCTGTTTAGTCTTACATGAGACTGGATTATTTTCTAAATCCAATCTAGTCCTCTCTGGACAATCTTGTTTTTTGGCATTTACTCTTCCCCTTGGCTGATAATTCTCCAAAGTAAATTTTTCTGCATTGAATTATTCTAAAGAATTCCCTTTCTCCGCTTTTACAATACCTGCAGGAATTGAAGATTTACATTCCGTCTTCAGAATACATCTTCACAGATTTGTTCCCATGTTAGAACTGACTGAAGTCTATCCACTTAATTTGAGAACTGACATCTTTATACATTTTCTTCTTTTTATTCAGAACCATGGTAAACATCTCCATTATTTCAAGTCTAATTTTATTCCACTTGGACATTATTCAATGCGGTTCTGTAGTTTCCTTCATATAGATTCTACATATTTCTTTTTAGTGTTAGTCCTACCTGCTTCATAGGGTTTTTTTTTTTTATTGTTGTTGTTGCGATCGTTGCTATTGTGAATGGAACCTTTTTTTTTTTTCTCCATTCAAAAATGAACCCGCAGAGCGATAGGATCTCTACCACCGTTTTCAGCGATGAGACTCTATGGTTCTACGGGAATCTTCTACTCGCCCGGACATTATCCTAACCGGAAGAAAGATGGCAACCGAGAGTCGCTGAGGACGGGGCCGCTCTATCTCGCCTTTGTTCTCCGATCTGTGGCCACTGCGCAGGCGTAGTCGCGCTCGTACGTTCCCCCAACCTTCCCGGTCGCGGGCCCAGCTCGGTAGCGCCGGCGCACTGGCGCGCTCCGTTTACACGCTCCGGGGCCTGTAGGCGCCGCGAGTTCCGGCTGTCGCTGCCGCCGCCGCCGCAGCTCCTGGAGGGTCGGTTGCGACGAGTAACGGCGCCGGGACGAGCGCCGCGCCCTTCTTCTCCCGATATGTACCCGAATTGGGGCCGCTATGGTGGGAGCAGCCACTACCCGCCGCCGCCGCCGGTCCCGCCGCCGCCTCCGGTGGCGCTTCCTGAGGCCTCGCCGGGGCCCGGGTACTCGAGCTCGACGACTCCCGCCGCCCCCTCCTCCTCCGGCTTCATGAGCTTCCGCGAGCAGCACCTGGCTCAGCTCCAGCAGCTGCAGCAGATGCACCAGAAGCAGATGCAGTGCGTGCTGCAGCCCCATCACCTCCCGCCGCCCCCGCTGCCGCCCCCGCCGGGGATGCCGGGGGGCGGCTACGGGGACTGGCAGCCGCCGCCGCCGCCGATGCCCCCGCCGCCCGGGCCGGCCCTCAGCTATCAGAAGCAGCAGCAGTACAAACATCAGATGCTCCACCACCAACGAGACGGGCCTCCTGGTTTGGTTCCCATGGAGCTGGATTCCCCCCCGGAGTCGCCCCCGGTGCCGCCGGGGTCCTACATGCCTCCGTCTCAGTCCTACCTGCCCCCTCCCCAGCCGCCGCCTTCGTACTATCCCCCGGCCTCATCTCAGCCCTACCTGCCCCCCGCCCAGCCGTCCCCTTCCCAGTCCCCACCGTCCCAGTCCTATCTGGCGCCCACCCCGTCCTACTCCTCCTGTTCGTCCTCCTCGCAGTCATACATGAGCCATTCGCAGTCCTATTTGCCCTCTTCTCAGGCATCTCCTTCCCGCCCTTCCCAAGGCCATTCTAAACCCCAGCTACTGGCTCCACCACCGCCGTCCGCCCCTCCTGGGAATAAGACAACTGTCCAGCAAGAACCTTTGGAGAGTGGGGCCAAGAACAAGAGCGCTGAACAGCAGCAAGCTGCCCCTGAGCCAGACCCCTCTACGATGACTCCACAGGTAAGAAAGCTCCTGCCCAGAGCTGAGTCTCTCACCTAGAGGGCCCTAAGTGAGCTGGCCCTGGAGGCTATACCTAGTTCCTGGCCTGATTCCCTTCCCCCTCCCCCAGCAATAACGAGCAAATTTACACTGCAAAGGATTTCACAAAAGTCAGGGATCTGACACCCCAGCTTTTTAACCAGCTAAACGTGGATTATTAGAAGAACAGTGTTTGAGGATGTTTCTAGACACCAGGGTAGTTGGGTGGATCAAGAGTTAGGTACCAGATACATTCTTTGATTTCCTTTAACCAGCCTTTTAGGTTTTGTTGCTGTTGCAAAGGGCCTTTCTCTCCCCACCACCCTGCCTCACCGCCTCCCCCTCCCCCAATTGTAACTTAAAATTGTATTTGAGAGGCAGTGTTAAAAAAAAAAAAAAAAAAAGCTTCTCAAAGGGCTGACACTTGAATATAGATCTTATGACCAGTTAGTTCCTTTAAAAGAAAGTTAAGGGCCACTAATAGTCAATTTCCTGAGTTAATCTCAGCAAATGAAGGATGGAAATCTTGTTCTAATCAGGAACATCCTAATTGTGTTTATAGATATATATGCCATACCTAGAGAAGTCTACATATATGACCTTTTTGGGATTCTGTTGGTCATTTCAGGAATTGACCCCATACATCCCTTCTCTCACATCACTACTAAAGGTAGTTTTAAGACATGACCAATTTGCTGCATTGCATTATTGTTACCATTTACTCAAGAGTAACAGCCTTAGAATTTGGCCAAGCTGTAAAAAAAAAAAAAAAAAAAAAATTTTCATGACATCTCTCCATTCATGAGAGAGCCCTTCTCAACTTCTGTTTGAAGTGATGCTTCCATGTCAAAGATTGATAGAGTAGCAGTAATAAATGAATTCATTTCTTAGGAAAGAAGATGAAGTGGAAAAAATCATTTGTTCTGATTTCTTAAAATAGACACTTTTAGCAATTCCTAATCTGCCTAGCTTCTCTAATGAAAAGAGAATCTTTTAATCTACAAGCTCAGATGTGCATATAAAAGATTTCCAAAAGATGGGAATGCAGTATTCTAATTTTACAGTGGTTTGGCTTTAGAAATTAAGAAAAGAAATGAGTTGTTTTAAGTAAGTAATATGTTGTGCTTGGCTCATCATCAGGAGAAAACAGCTGAGAAGCTGGGGTAAAACAGTAGAGTGAGAGATTCTGTTAGCTTACACCAAATTAGTACCATCCCATCATGTTATTTCCTCAGATTCCTCTATTATAAACAGAATTTCTCCCCCTTTACCACCCCTCTCTGAAATTTCCAAGTTTTTTTGTTGTTATTGTTGTTGCTCCCTGCTAGTCCAAGCCAAAATATGACATTTATATTCCCATCTCTACTAGACTTTTTCTGGCCTTTTAGAGAGACAAATGAATTGGGGGTTTTTTGGTAGTGGTGGGGGCAGATCAAGCCAGTCCTTAATATAAACATGAACACTGCTTTTCTGCTTTTGTACCCTTGTCTATGGTGAACATCTTTAGTGCTTTGACTATTCAGTGCCTCAAATTCTTTGATGACAGCCAGAAAGAAAGTGGTGGAAGATGAGATTTGAGAGGGGTGAATGGGTCAGAACAAGAAGGCCTTTGCTAAACCTCTTAAGGTGTTGTGGTTTTTTTTAAACCTCTGTCTAGAATTTGTCCCAACTTCCTCAACCCTCTGATATCAGGCTGTCTATGAAGCCATGCCTCAGCTTACTCCTGTGGTTTGGTTCTGTTCTGTTCAGATTATGAGTCCCCTTGCAGAAAGAGACTGTCTCACGTTTTTTAAAAAAAGTTTTTATTTTTGATTGAAGGATAATTGCTTTATAATGTTGTGTTGGTTTCTGCCATACAGTACTGTGAATCAGCCATAAGAATACATATGTCCCCTCCCTCTTGAAATTCCCTCCCACCCCCCAACGCCAGCCCACCCCTCTAGGTTGTTACGGACCACTGGGTTGAGCTTCCTGTGTAATACAGTAACTTACCACTAGCTATCTGTTTTACATATGATAATGTGTATGTGATAAAGAGTGCTACTCTCTCAATTCGTCCCACCCTCTCCTTCCCCCTCTGTGTCCAAAAGTCTCTTCTCTATGTTCACCTTTTTATCCCCTGTAGCACCTAGGACAGTGCCTTGCAAACCGTCGGCTTTCCACAAAGATGTGTTGAATAAGATACAAGAGTTGTCATGTTCTAGACTTAGGATACTTTGGTTTATTAGATAATAAACATTTTCTTCATGACAGTGCCAATCCCTGACAATTAACCCTTCTTTGTTGATTCATATTTTGTTTTTGGAGTATGTCATTAAAATTTTTTTTATGGTGAAAGATTTTAAATATGCACAAAAGTAGAGAAAATAGTATGATTCCCCCCCCATACCCATCACTCAGATTCAACAAGTATCAAGATTTTGTCATGTATGCTTTACCTAGGCCTTTATTGTAGTTCTTGCTGAAATATTTTTACATGACTCTTAGATCTCACGTCGTTTCATTCCTGCACTCTTAATTAATTGACGTCTTTTTTTTTTTTAAAGTACTTTCTTCTAAGGTAAATGTACATTATAACACCTGACAAAATTAACAGGTTTCTGTGTATCATCTAATACTTGACCTGTTTACATTTCCCCTATTGTCTCATCGTACTAATCAAAATAATTCCTTGATATTTTCCGTGTTACAATTCCCAACTGGACTCAATAGTGTTTTGAGGGCTTGTTCAAATTGGGGTTCAGTTGAGGCATTTTGGGGCAGGATAATTTTGTTGTAGCACTGTATTGTGCATTGCAGAATGTTTAGCAGCCTCTCCCTGCTAGAGGCCAGTAACAGCACCTGGTTGTGAAAACCAAAAACATTTCTAGACTTGCCAAATGTCCTGGGGGCAAAATCACTGTCCCTTAAGAACACCTGATTTAGGTCAGTCTCTCCTATTCTTTTTCTGCTCCTGTCATTGATCTTGATGAAATATCTATGTTGGTTGTCCTAGAGAATGTCCCACGTTATGAATTTGTCTGTTGTCTGATGGTGGTGTTTGGCTTGTTCCTCTCTCCCATGTGTTTTGTAAACTAGACATTAACCGTGAAACCCTCTTAGGTTTAAGTTCACCTTTTGGCAAGGGGACTTTGTAACCTAGGGAGCGCTGTGTACTTCTTTGGCATCCCATCAGGAGGCACTCAGTACCCGATTATCCCATAGTGGTGCCAAGATTGCTCAGGAGGTGACAGTCTGGTTCCTCCACTGTAAAGCTTCCCATAAATATCGCATCTAATGTTTCATTTAGTGGTTCATCCATTGATGGTTTTTGAGTAAATCATTTCTTAGTTAGAGGTCACAATGTGGTGATTTTTTCCTGCCATTTCTTCTACATTTACCATCAGGCATATCATAAAGAAAAACTTTATCACTCATAAACTAGGGCTATTTGATTGGAAATGCAATTAGCATGTAAAGGATAAATGCTTGATAGTCTTCCATTTAATTTCTAGTTTTCATCGTAAAGTGTTGATTTAATGGAACATGATTTTTGAAGAATTCACTTTTCTCTGAGTTTAAAGGACTGGCTAAGTAAAATGCATACTGGTCTTTTATTTCTTCATGAATTGTAATTTATTTTTTATTCTCAAAACTTAAGTAAAGTTGTTGACTTTGATTAGAGTTTTTAGTCATTATTTAATATTCAAATATTTGTTAACAACTGTGTGCTAGGAACTGCGGTTAGTACTGGAGATGAGATGGTGATCAAAATAGGCAAGGTACCTGCTTTCATTGGATTTGTTCCAATGGGAGGAAAAGACATTTAAAAAGTAATTAAGAGAAGCGTAAAGCGCTGAGGAATTACAAAATAGAAAATATCACTAGACTGTGCCATAGGAATAGGAAAAGGTGAGCTTTTGTAAGTTCACCATTATAGTCACAGTGCCTTGCTCAGGATCTAACACATAGTAGATGAATAATAAATACTTTTCAAATGATTGAATATAGCTTGGAGCGCTAACCTGATTGAAGAGATCTCCCTTTGCAAGTAGTATTTGAATGAAATCTGAAGAAGGGGTAAGAAATGACCAGATAGGAGTTCAGAGAATTAAGTTCAGTAAGGTGAGACTTTGTCTTAAGGGCAGTAGGAAGCCATTGAAGTGTTTTATGTAGGCCGTTGTGCCAGATTGGCCTGTTGAATGTTCATTCTGCTTTGGGGAGAGTGGAGTGGAAAAGAGCAAGAGTGATCTAGAGAGTGATCCAGGCAGGAGTTAACAGTGGCTTGGACTTGGATGGTGATGGAGAAGATGAAAAGAAGTGGAAAGACTGGAGAAATATTTAGGTGCTAGAATCCAATTGGAGATTGAGTAGTAGCGGAGAGGGTGGCATCAGGGATGCTTCCTGGGTTTCTGAGATAGGAAACTGGGTGGATGATGGTTCCATATACTAATAGCCTACAGGAGAGGAAACAGCAGGTCTGGGGATGAAAGGAAAATGATGAGTTTAAGTTTTAGATTTACTGAGTTTAAGATCCTTGAGATAAAAGATTCCAAATGGAGATGTCCAGTTCGGAGTAAGGTATGGGTTTGGATTCTAGAAGCCAGATCTGAGAGACATGATGGACTTGTGAGTCACCAGCATTAAAGTGATATTTGAAGGCACAGAAATGGATGAGGTCTCCTGAGGAGTGTGTGTAGAGTAAGAATCAAGTTTAAAGGACATTGAGCCTAGCCCTGCAGAACCGCAGTATCTAAGGGAACCACTAGGAAGAGAGGCCAAATAAGTAGATGGAAAATCAGGACAGCGAAGTGCCACAGAGGTGTGAGGAAGACTCTTTCTAGGAGAGAGTGGTCAGCTGTGTCACTGCTGACAGGTCAAGCAGCATGAAGACTGTGAGTTATCTTTTGCATTTACTGACATGTAGATTATTGTTAACCTTGGCAGGAGCAGTTTCATAGTGACTGAAGCCATATTGCATTGATTTGAGGAGTGATGGAAGGTGAGGAAATGGGGATGGTGAGTATAGACAACTCTTTCAAGAAGTTTGACTGAAGGAGAGAGAGAATGTGGGCAGGAGCTGGAGGAAGAGGAAAGTAAAGGAGTTTTTGTTTTTTTCTCTAAAATGGGATGAAGATTATCTGGTGACCTTAATTCCTGGAATAGACTGTGAACTTTAAAAAATACTGAAAATAAATACATTTTAAGTAAATTTTTAAAATGGAAATCCATTTCATCATTTTACCAAGTCTCCTCTCCCTAAACCACTTGCTTTAAATAGGGCATTGAATATTTAGTGTTACAGGCATTTATCCTAATCATCCTGGATAGGAAAGGCAGCCTTTCAGAATTAATCTTTAAAGCGTCACATACATATACACATATATTCGTTCATTCATTCTCTGTCTGTTCCTCCTTTATATTTCCCTACTTGGAGAATCACTCAGTACCTAGTTCCTTACTGTACTGGTAGCAAGTAGTCAGTAAGTACTTGCTGAATTAATTAGCATCTTTTTGGTAATGGTATTTGTGATGAATACATCCTTACTTTTTAACTCCATTCAGTCTCTTTTTGATTGTGATACGTACTACATTTTTCCTCTATGAATGACTTAACATCCTATATGAAATGGAGTTGTCTGATACAATGAGATATTCAGAAGAACTGGCTACTATTTCAGCTTCATTATCAAGTCCAGGCACGTTTTTAGTCGTTTCTAAAATAGAGATAAAGCAGCCTTCTCAGGGATCACTGAGGACATTTCTGAATGATTTCATCATCATTCATTTGTAGAGCTTTAAAGATGTGCCAGAACCTCGTCCTAGGATTGAATTAGAACTGGGTTCTGCTTATTGGGTTCATATTAAATGGAAATAGACCTGCAGTGCATGCTGTCCGTAAACCAACAAGTACTTGAGCTCCTAACAAGGTTCTTAACCTTAGACTAGGTCTAAGACAAAGCTAGAAAACATGAAAATAAGGTTGGTACAGACTGATAAAGAATCTAGACCTGAAGAATCTTATATATAGCCACTGGCTTCTAGTTTCATGAAAGATGGTTTGCAACTTTGTATCTTTTGGTAATGCTTTCAAAGCAACTTTGAAAAGGGAAGCTTTTAACTTCTACTTTAAAGAGTTTATCAATTTTTTAAAGCTAAAAGATAAGTCTGCTTTTCAGTATTTTCATAGAATAATGGAAGAGAGTTGAAAATGTTTTAATAGCACATTATTGTTGACTGTCATGGCAGTGGTTTTTTTTTTTTATGTTGGATAGTAAAAGTAATTACATTCCAGGAGCTGATGATTATGTGTATGATAATCAGAAAGAAAAAAATCTAGTTGTGACCCAGACTTCAAGATGGAGTTAGTGAGATGGCATTTATTCTTCCTAATGGATTGCAGCAAGTTTCAGGTCATAGAAATTAGTAGCCTAGAAGAGAAGTCTTTAGCTGATCAGCAGTCACTTAACTGACATTCTCCTGGGTGCTCCAGCAGTGTGCTTAAGCACCAGGTAGGATATGAGAAAAGCATGAGACGTATCTCTCTGAAGAAAATTACATTCTGTGAATGAAAAAACAGATAACAAAACAGTATGTTCAGTGAGAAAAGAATATAATGTATGTTTGCATGTGGAAAATTAGAGAAGATACACAATAAAATAGTAAAAATATAGGAAATTCTGGTTATCCAAAGATAATGAATCCCAGTGAATTCAAGTAAAATGAATCCGTTTAACACAAAACCAAAAGTTTATTGTAAAAAGTAAAAAAAAAAAAAAAAAAAGCCCTTGATTTTGGACACAATCTTGAAAAATAAAGCTCAGACATTGTAAAGAATAGCTGAGTCTTAGAGTTTATACGGAACAAAGTTTAGATCGGGTTTCTGTGCTGTAGTTTTTGGGACAGAATTGTGTGACAGCACCGCATGTCGCCATTCATTTTGTCTTTGGCTGTGTGGAAAAAATGTTTTAGGGATTCATGCATTTTTCCAAGGACTGTTCTTTAGCCTTTGATCTTCCCGTCATTCTCTTCTGCAGTTCCTGTTACAAGAATTCTTTTTGGTGGTTAACTATAGTGCTTCTGCTCCATCCTCCCCTATCGTTAATGAGTTCTGAAGTTCTCCAGTATCACTTTCATAAAATCCTGCATCTTTATAATTGTAATAGAAATATATGCTGTTGTTAATTATAGAGGTATATAGGGCAGTTCATTAGTGAAGATTTTAGTGTTATGTCAGCTTTTCTTTTTCCCCTTATACAACGTTGTAACCATGGGGAATTTTATAACTGGGCAAATGAAGATCCTATAGTTACTTCTGAGTGGTGAGTTTTTTAAGTTGATTTTCATTATTGTTTGTTTACTTATTTGTAGTTGAGTCTCTTTATTTGAGGTATTTTATGTTTTATTAAATTTTCAAGAATACTGAAGTAGTGAAATCTGAACCATTGCTCCTAGTTGGGAAATGTAGGGTTAGGTATCTGCGGGCCTTTGGTCACATTGGTTGATTGCATCAACCAGTCAGTACATAACTTTGTTTCATTTGTGTTTCTGTTTAGACACTTTGTTTAATGTATACTGTTGATTCATGAACATTGAACTCAGCAGCCAACAGCACTATAATACATGCCTGAAGGAAGCTTATCCAATACAAATGTATTTTCTCCATAAGGCACATCACAGTCTTCGTGCACTTAGGACAGTAGATAACAGTTCAGCACTGTGCTTGCTGGGGGTAGGGGGTGTGCGTTTTAAACAGAAAAATCCTCAACAAAAAGTACAGAAATATAAAAAATGTGGCTTTAAAGAGACCTTGAAAAGAACACTCATTTACAGTACAAAAGCTAAACAAAAAGGCCAAACATGGCCATTTTCTGCCTCAGCTGGTGGGAACATGCACTTCAGGTAACTCAAATTTTTTTGCCCATCTCTGAGTGTCCACAAGTGACTGTGAAAATTCCCTGAGTGTTGATTTTGGAGTTAGAGATAAATTTTAGCAAATAGGCAAATTTACAAATACAGAATCCATGAATAATGAGGATAGACTGTATCTTCTAATTTTTTTCCACATTAAACTTATTATTGTTGTAGTTTAGAAAGTGGAAGCACAAAATAAGCATACAGAAAAATCAAATTACAGTAATATTTGGAAGACAGAGTGAAACTTTTAAAATATATAGAAAGCATTCTGAAACAGTGTATTTTCATTTATGCATATATCCCTTGGTATGGCATGATTAATGATAACAGGGCTTCCGTGATGGCTCAGTGGTAAAGACTCTGCCTGCCAGTGTAGGGGACACAACTTCAGTCCCTGGTCTAGGTAGACCCCATGTATCACAGAACAGCTGAGCCCGTGCACCACAGCTGTGGAGGCTGTGCTCGAGAGCCCGGGAGCCACAACTGCTGAGCCGAGGGGCTTCAACTACTAGACCCTGCGTTCCGCAACCACAGAGGTCACCACAGTGAGAGGCCCATGCACTGCAGCTGGAGAAAAGCCTGCTTAGCAACACAGACCCAGCATAGCCAACAATAAATAAATAAAATTAAAAGAAAAAGAATAATGATACAGCAGGGGTTTAAAAGAGGGAAGGACAATGCAAAAGAGAAGACCAAGAAAGGAGGTAGGACTATTTGGTTATATTCATTAATCACGAGACCGCTATGGATAAAACTGAACAAATTAAAAGGCAAGTTAAAAACAAGTAGCTGTGAATATTAGAAGGATAATTTACTCTGGTCGTTTATGAGAAAGACTGCTTTCACCTTCAAAAGCATGTATTTTTTTTTTATGACAGTAGAGAAGTATATTGAATTAATATGTATAGTTTAACTTCAGTTCAGTTGCTCAGTCGTGTCTGACTCTCTGTGACCCCCTGAACCGCAGCACGCCAGGCCTCCCTGTCCATCACCAACTCCTGGAGTTCACCCAAACTCACATCCATTGAGTCCAACCATCTCATCCTCTGTCGTCACCTTCTCCTGGTTTAACTTAATTGTATACATTTGGGGGGAAAAATGGAAAGATCTTGTTTGCCTTTTTCAGTTCAGCTTTACCTTTTATTATGTATAAGTGTGTGAACACAGACACAGATGTAGCTCTCTGTCAAAACCAAATTGCAGATATATAGGATTGTCAATTTAAATTCTTAAAAAAAAAATGGTTTCTGTTGTAGGAACAGCAGCAGTATTGGTATCGACAGCACCTGCTTAGTTTGCAGCAGAGGACAAAAGTGCATTTGCCGGGACACAAAAAGGGTCCTGTTGTAGCAAAGGATGCAGCTGAGCCAGTGAAAGAAGAAGTTACTGTACCTGCTACCAGCCAAGTACCAGAACCCTCTGCATCTGAGGAGCCCCCATTACCACCCACTAATGAAGACGCAGCACCTCCTCTCCCACCTGAGGAGCCCCAGGTAACCATGAAATTAATTACTTGGTATTTTTAAATTGTTCAGCTTTTTTTCTGATTCATATATATGCATATATATATACGTATATATATGTATGTATATATACACCTTTGTTTTAAGTGGATATATTTTTTTCACTTTTTTTTAAGTGCATGTAAAATTTCTTTTGTGGAATAATCAGATGTATGCCTCAAGGTATTTAGAAAAGAACATTTTTTTCATGGTTTAAGTGAAATTAAAGAATTAGACACTCTTCTGAATTGAGTATCTCTAAGCACTAAAGGGATGCCAGGGTGGGTGTTTTCATGTTGATGGCACAGGGCAATTAATTCAAGAGATTCAGCTTTATTGTTAAACTGCCTGGGCTGTAGTCCAGGCACTGCTACTTACTGGTTGTGACTCTGAGCAAGTTAGTTCACCATTCTATGCTTCAATATCCTCACCTAAAAAAATGGGCATATTTAAATTGTAGCTTTCTTATAGAGCCATTGAAGCATTAAATGTGATAATCCTTGAAGCTTAACCTACTGACTGGCACATGGAAAGTCCTCAGATTGGTCCAAAGGTCATTGTTCTCCCAAGAGCCTTATGTGGAAACATTAATGAAACATAATGATTACACTGTAGTCAGCTGGCGAAAAGTGACTAGCGGTGAAAAAGAGGTTTCTCATATAGTGGAAAGGACACTAACTGTGGATTACTTTCTGCTGTGGAAATGGTTATCCTAAATAGGAACAGTGAGGTGACTATTCTAGCAAAGACTGTGGGATTTGTAAATTCCTTTGTGGTAGTATTCATGATCACAGGATAAGACACTAAGACTTTAACAGAAGTAAGTATTTTATCTAAAGATAGAATAGCTTTTCTCAGCCAGAGTTGCAAGGATTCTGGACTTTATGATACCATACTGCTGCTGTTGCTAATTCGCTTCAGTCATGTCCGACTCTGTGCGACCCCATAGACCGAAAAGCCCGCTAGGCTCCCCCATCCCTGGGATTCTCCAGGCAAGAACACCAGAGTTGGTTGCCATTTCCTTCTCCAGTGCATGAAAGTGAAAAGTGAAAGTGAAGTCGCCCAGTCATGTCTAACTCTTCAAGACCCCATGGACTGTAGCCTACCAGGCTTCTATGTCCATGGGATTTCCCAGGCAAGAGTACCAGAGTGGGTTGCCATTGCCTTCTCCTGATACCATACTATTATAGCTATTCATGTTTCTTGTTTATGACTTAGAATAAAGCTGTTTATGGTTAGAATAAAGCATATCCCCTCTTTCACCTTCAGTCTGAGGACCCGGAAGAGGATGCCAGGTTAAAGCAGTTGCAGGCTGCAGCTGCACACTGGCAGCAGCACCAGCAGCATCGAGTTGGCTTCCAGTACCAGGGAATAATGCAGAAGCACACTCAGCTCCAGCAGATCCTGCAGCAGTACCAGCAGGTTATACAGCATCCGCCACACATCCAGGTGAGAACTTCCCTCACGGACACGTGGGAAGTAGTCCCAGATGTCTAAGGGATTTGTTTCTCATGAAAGAGATTTAAGTATGATGAAGGAAAAGTAGCAGATGTTCCCCCTGGAGTGCCCAAGTAGTTATTTGTTACATTTGTCACCTGTGGATTTTAAAAGATAACACACTACTGTCTGTAAAATAGGTAAACACTAAGGACTTAGTGTAGAGCACAGGAAATTATAGTCACTATCTTATAGTAACCTATAATGGAAAAGATTTTGAAAAAGAGTGTGTGTATCTGTGTCTGGTGTGTGTGTCTGTGTGTGTGTGTGTGTATAGCCGTGCACCTGATACACATCGTTAATTAACTATACTTCAGTTTAAAAAAACACAGAGAATTCCCTGGCGGTCCAGTGGTTAGGACTCTGAGCTTTCACTGCTGAGAGTGTAGATTGAATTCCTGGTCAGGTAACTAAGGTCCTGCAAGCTGTGCAGACTGCCCCCCCCCCCCCTCAACACCCCCCCCCCCAAATTAAAAGAACCAGAACTTCCTGTGTTGCTTCAGGTTAACCTGTGTTTTGCCTAAAAAATACGACAAGCAAAAATCTACCAACAAGATCAAAGCAACCACCCTAGAAAGCCAATGAAAATACACCACAAAAGATGAAGTGACTTAGATCCTTGTATGTCTTGTATCTTTGAGGTATAAACTTATGTCTATAACAGATCATTTTCAGTAATAATATTAAAATGATCCATAGTAATATTAAAAACTTGAAAAATACTGCTGAGATAGGTGTTTGCTTTAGTGATTAGTTGATTTTTTTAAGCATATCCTTTTATTTTTTTAAAAAATTTATTTATTTTTGGCTATGCCTGGTCTTTGTTGCTGCGTAGGCTTTCTCTAGTTGCAGAGGACGGAGGCGACTCTAGCTGCGATGCAGGCTTCTCATTGCGGTGGCTTCTCTTGTTGCAGAGCACAGGCTCTAGGCGCGTGGGTTTCAGTAGTTGTGGACGTGGGCTTTGTTGTGGGCATGTGGGATCTTCCCCAACCAGGGATCAAGCTCAGGTCCCCTGCATTGGCAGGCAGACTTCTTACCCACTGCGCCACCAAGGATGTCCAGTTGATTTTTTATTTTTTCGACTCTGTGATAACTTACATAATTAAGTTAAAAGGAGAATGGCAAATGGTCATTATTGAAGGGATTTAACAAGCTTATCCTGAGCCTTGCTTAGTCTTGTGCTCCGAGTTCCTAAGGCTTCAGACGCCCTTGACTCCTTGATATTTCAGCTTAAAGTTACTTCTCTTCTGTGAGTGTCTTAACAGTCATTGGCATCCCTCTGTTTGCAGACCATGTCCGTAGACGTGCAGCTGCGGCACTACGAAATGCAGCAGCGGCAGTTCCAGCACCTCTACCAAGAATGGGAGCGGGAGTTTCAGCTGTGGGAGGAGCAGCTCCACTCCTACCCTCACAAGGATCAGCTCCAGGAGTATGAGAAGCAGTGGAAGACGTGGCAGGGACACATGAAGGCCACTCAGACCTATCTCCAGGACAAAGTCAGTGCACTTCAGAACGTGAAGAACCAGTACATGGGGAACATGTCCATGCCGCCCCCATTTGTCCCCTATTCTCAGATGCCGCCGCCCCCGCCAACAATGCCCCCGCCGGTATTGCCGCCATCGCTGCCACCGCCGGTGATGCCCCCGGCCCTGCCATCAGTCCCACCACCTGGCATGCCCCCACCCGTGATGCCACCATCTCTGCCGAGCTCTGTGCCCCCGCCGGTGATGCCTCCATCTCTCTCTTCTGCGGGGCCACCGCCCGTCCTCCCCCCGCCTTCCCTGTCTTCGGCAGGGCCGCCGCCCGTGCTTCCACCACCTTCTCTGGCTTCGACCGCACCTCCCCCTGTCATGCCCCTTGCCCCACTCTCTTCGGCCACACCTCCTCCAGGCATCCCTCCCCCCGGAGTTCCCCAGGGGATGCCTCCTCCCTTGACAGCAGCCCCAGGTCCACCCGCCTCCAGCTCCCAGAACTCACAAGTCCCCGAGAAACCTCGACCGGCGCTGCTGCCCACCCCTGTGTCTTTTGGTTCAGCCCCGCCCTCAGTTTACCATCCTCCACTGCAGTCAGCCCTTGGCCCATCAGACCAAGTGAATTCCAAAGCTCCCCTGAGCAAGTCTACTTTGCCGTACAGTTCGTTCTCATCCGAGCAAGGACTTGGGGAGTCCTCAGCTGCTCCATCTCAGCCACTCGCCGCAGTCAAGGATATGCCAGGAAGGTCAGGTGGACTGCTTCCAGATCCTCCTAGAAGCAGTTACTTGGAAGGTCCAAGAGGCCCAAGGTAGGTCTGCCTTTTTATTTGGGGAGGGGGTGAAAACGGGTGGGGGATGGATGGTGGCTGTTTTGCTGCTGTAGGTTGAGTAGGCTTTTACATTCCCTTTGTACTTTTATATATATTCCTGATTTACAATGCATAACGTTAGTATTATTCACTCATTAGACATGGCATAATGAAATCTAGAAATGGCAACATACCCCCTTTCCTTGATGTCACTGCTTTTATCCTACATGTAGAGATTTTATTCCAGGATGAATGTAGTGGTTTTAAAGTAATGCTTACCAATTTCTTAGTGACTTTGACTTTCAGCTTCAAAATCATTATTTATTTATTGATCTTTTTTACTCTTTGTTGATTTGACAAATAACTGGATTGGTAACTTCTTTTTGTGAGATGATATGCTAGCTGCTAGAGATAAAAATGAATAAGTATCTAGTGAAATAGGCAGTGAAATTTAAGGGTAAATAGGACTTTTATCCATTTGTTCAGCAAATATTTATTACGTTTCTGCTCTGTGCTTCTAGCAGTGAATAAAACATAACAGATAAAATCTATGCCCCCATGGAACTTATATCCTTTATATTTTCCTCTATTTAGGAGATGTTTTTCTCTTGTCTGAACCACATTTTTATTTAGAAAAGCACAAAAAATATTTACCAGTAGTTTCTAATTTTTTTCTTTTACCTTTTAAAAGGGCTTAAACTTATTTTTCCAAATTTGTAGAAATATTTTTCCCTAAAGTTGGCCTAAATGATAATTTTCTTATAGAAAAACATTTTCAATCAGAATTTTTTCCAGTTGGAAATTGTACTGGAAATGTATACTCCTTACACAAAATTTAGACAGAATAGGAAAGTATTGAAAAAAGTAAATGTCACCTAATTCTACCATCTGGAGATAATTTTTAAAACATATGTTATAAAAAATTGAATCATACTAAGTAATATTATTTTGTAACTTGATTTTTCACTTATCAGTATTGATTAGTTTTCCCATCTCAGTGTCGATGGATCTACATTAGCTAAATTAAATATTTGAAAACAAAATATGTCTTTTATTTATTCCCCAAGTTTATATTCAGAAAACAAAACTCCATCCAAAAATGAAAGCTAATTAGAGGCAATTGACATGAATTCCTCTGAGTACCAGAAGTCGTCTCAGAAGCATTACATATATTATCCCATGGAGTCTTCTTGGTAGCCTGTGAACTTGACAGGTTTATGCCTACATTTACCCTTCATAAACTAGGGCTGGAGAGGATTGGGCATCTTGCTCAGGATCATGAAGTGTGAGAGGTGAACCTGCACCCAGCAGTGGGGCTGAGATCAGGGGGTCCCAAGAACAAGAGCGCTAGTTAAGCCCTGTGTTTAACGCTGTGATGCAGTCATGTTCATCCTGTCAGTGACGAGAAGTGCGTTTGTAGTCTTGGTTCATTTGGCATGTGTTTCATCTTGATTTGAATTACTGCTTAACTCCTGGATTGAGAGCATTACCTTTTAGATCTGGTAACTGACTTGCTGTATGACATTCTTGTAACCTATGTTGTTCCTATACAACATAGGTTTCCTGCTCCCTTTCTTTCTGGCATAATAATGTTTTCTCTCTTCTGCCTACCAAAATCTTGATTTTGTAAATTTAGGGCCTATTTTAAGTTTTTTCTTGCCTTAAGGTACAGTTAATAATTTCAACGTTAGGAGGATCTTAGCAATTATCCAGTGCAGTTTTCCCTCTTTAGCAACTCACCTTGGTGTTGCGTTTTAGTTTGTCATCCTGGGTCTTGCACATGTTACCTAATTTGTTCTTCTCCGTCATCTTATGAAGTAAATGGGTAAAGGGCGCTGAGATTGGGAGAGATTACAGACACACTGCCCTGGATGTCATAGCAAATGAATGGTCGAGGTGGGGTTTGAACCCAAGGCTTTCTGATCTACTCAGGTGCTCTGCTTTTCCTGTGACAAGCAGTTGGTGGACTCTGCTTCAACATTACCACTGCAGCAAGCAGCACTGGCCTATTCAGTTTTCTGGAAATTTTGTTTCTTACATTGAGCATCAGTATGGTACCTTGACTTCTACACGTTGATTCTAGATCTGCCTGTGTGGCACAGTACATAATGAATTATCCTGTTCTTCTTCAGTGTGTACACGCTACCATTGTTTAAAGACCATCCTCTTGTCTCCGTCTACGGGCCTTAACTATTCTGTTCTGCCATCACGTAAGCTGAAGTTCTGTGCTTTTCACACTAGCATTGTTCTAGCCTTCTCCTGCTATAATGCTCATGGTGCCTAGCTTTCTCCTGCTTTATTGTTTATGGTCCTTTGAAGAGCTTTTGGTTTGTCAGTCTGCTTCAGAATGAACACTTAGATGAAGCAGACCATAGGCCTGTTACTAACTTTGGCATAAAGAATGTAACTTATATAGCTGGACATACTGCTTTTTATGTTGGGGCGAGTTGCGGGGGGCTTCAGTACTCTCATGGTGTTGACTTGTGTTGAGCATAACATCAGTTTGGCCTCCTAGGTCTTTTTCATCTTACTGTTATTAAAGCCGTTCTCTCTAACCCTGAACTTGTACAGTTTTTTGTCTTTTTTTTTTTTCTTTTTCTAACACTTTACATTTTATCTAGTTAGGTTTGGGCCTGCATTCCAGTCTGCTGAAATCTTGGTGATTGGAGGTTACATTGCTTTTAGGTATGAGATACCCTTTCCCAGCTCTTTTCCACCTGCAGCTTTGATACGAATGGCATTTTTTGGTCCCTGAATTAGATGCTGCTCACATTTTTTACCTTAATCCTGCTCACAGTTTTCTGAAAAATCTGGATTTAGACTGCTTTCTAAAAACTGAAAGTTTACAAGAAGTCAAGTAACATAACTGCACTATATGTAAATAGCATACCACATTGTTGAGCATCTGAGGCAACGTTTTGAAACTGTATATATGTGTATGTATCATTGAATTCACCAAGTCTTGTAGAAGACTACCCCTTGCTCCAGTAAACTGGCATGTTAGTGGATATTGGTTTCCAAGAGTCTTTTAGTTTCAATAATAAAGCTTTTTTATTGAAGAGTAACATACAGAGATGTACACAATCATAAGTGTATACCTTAGTAAATTTTCATGAATAGCTTGGCCCATGTTATCACTACTCAATCAAGAAATAGAAATTAGTAGTGTCTGATGTAGTCTCAAAAACGACAGAATGATCTCTTCATTTCCAAGGCAAATCATGCAACATCACAGTAATCCAAGTCTCTGCCCCAACTAGTAGTGCTGAAGAAACTGAAGTTGAACAGTTCTATGAAGACCTACAAGACCTTCTAGAACTAACACCCAAAAAAGATGTCCTTTTCATTATAGAGGACTGGAATGCAAAAGTAGGAAGTCAAGAAACACCTGGAGTAACAGGCAAATTTGGCCTTGGAGTACAGAATGAATCAGGGCAAAGGCTAATAGAGTTTTGCCAAGAGAACACACTGGTCATAGAAAACACTTCTTTTAGCAACACAAGAGAAGACTCTACACCTGCACATTACCAGATGGTCAATACCGAAATCAGAAGAGAAGCAAAAAGCAAAAGAGAAAAGGAAAGCTATACCCCTTTGAATGTAAGTTCTAAAGAATAGCAAGGAGAGATAAGAAAGCCTTCCTCAGCGATCAATGCAGAGAAATAGAGGAAAACAATAGCATGGAAAAGAGTATAGATCTCTTCAGGAAAATTAGGGGTACTAAGGGAACTTTTCCTGCAAAGATGGGCTCAGTAGAAGACAGAAATGGTATGGACCTAACAAAAGCAGAAGATATTAAGAAGAGGTGGCAAGAATACACAGAACTATACAAAAAAGATCTTCACAACCCAGATAATCACAATGGTATGATCATTCACCTAGAGCCAGACATCCTGGAATGCAAAGTCAAGTGGGTCTTAGGAAGCACTACGAACAGAACTAGTGGAGGTGATGGAATTCCAGTTGAGCTATTTCAAATCCTGAAAGATGATGCTGTGAAAGTGCTGCACTCAATACGCCAGCAAATTTGGAAAACTCAGCAGTGGCCACAGAACTGGAAAAGGTCAGTTATCATTCCAATTCCAAAGAAAGGCAATGCCAAAGAATGCTCAAACTACTGCATAATTGCAGTCATCTTACACGCTAATAAAGCTGAAAATTCTCCGAGCCAGGCTTCAACAGTATGTGAACCATGAACTTCCAGATGTTCAAGCTGGTTTTAGAAAAGGCAGAGGAACCAGAGATCAAATTGCCAACATTTGTTGGATTATTGAAAAAGCAAGAGAGTTCCAGAAAAACATCTATTTCTGCTTTATTGACTATGCCAAAGCCTTTGACTGTGTGGATCACCACAAGCTGTAGAAAATTCTTCAGGAGATAGGAATACCAGACCACCTGACCTGCCTCTTGAGAAACCTGTATTCAGGTCAGGAAGCAACAGTTAGAACTGGACATGGAACAACAGACTGGTTCCAAATAGGAAAAGGAGTACATCAAGGCTGTATATTGTCACCCTGCTTATTTAGCTTATATGCAGAGTACATCATGAGAAACGCTGGGCTGGATGAAGCACAAGCTGGAATCAAGATTTCCGGGAGAAATATCAATAACCTCAGATAGGCAGATGACACCACCTTTATGGCAGAATGTGAAGAAGAACTAAGAGCCTCTTGATGAAAATGAAAGAGGAGAGTGAAAAAGTGGGCTTAAAGCTCAACATACAGAAAACTAAGATCATGGCATCCAGTCTCATCACTTCATGGCAAGTAGATGGGGAAACAGTGGAAACAGTGACAGACTTGATTCTTTGGAGCTCCAAGGTCACTGCAGATGGTCACTGCAGCCATGAAATTAAAAGACTCTTACTCCTTGGAAGAAAAGTTATGACCAATCTAGATAGCATATTAAAAAGCAGAGACACTACTTTGCCAACAAAGGTCCGTCTAGTCAAGGCTATGGTTTTTACAGTAGTCACGTATGAATGTGAGAGTTGGGCTGTAAAGAAAGCTGAGCACCGAAGAATTGATGCTTTTGAAATGTGTTGGAGAAGACTCTTGAGAGTCCCTTGGGCTACAAGGAGGTCATACCAGTCCATCCTAAAGGAAATCAATCCTGAATATTCATTGGAAGGACTGATGCTGAAGCTGAAACTCCAGTAGTTTGGCCACCTGATGTGAAGTGACTCATTTGAAAAGACCCTGATGCAGGGAAAGATTGAGGGCAGGAGGAGAAGGGGATGACAGAGGATGAGATGGTTGGATGGCATCACTGACTCAATGGACATGAGTTTGTGTAAACTCCGAGGAGTTGTTGATGGACAGGGAAGCCTGGCATGCTGTGTCCATGGGGTTGCAAAGAGTTGGACACGACTGAGCATCTGAACTGAACTGAGAAGTCATGCTCGTGCCCCTTCCCATTTTTCCTTATCCCACGGTAACCAGTCTACCAACTTTTACATGATAGGTTAGTTTTGCCTATTTCTGAACTTTGTATTTTGGTAAATGGACTCATGCTATATGTACTCTTTTAAGTCTGGCATCTTTTACTTGACATCATATTATTGTGAGATTCATTAGTGTCGTTCATTCTCATTCCTGTACAGTATTTTATTGTGTGAATATACCACAATCTGTTTATCCATTCTGATTTGATGGTCATTTAAGTTTTTTGGCATAACACTGAATTGTTTCTTTGGTGCTATATATGTCCCTTTAGATATGCACGTGTGTATGTGTGCATGTGTGTTTGTACTTAATTTTGTTTAGATGTATACACCAGGGATTAGAATTGCTTTGTCATAGGAGTATGAATGATATTGTACTTTGATAAATATGGTCAGTTTTCAAAAGTGGTTGTGTCAGTTTATACTCTGATCATCAGTGTTTCTGTACTGCAATTTTTTTATACCCTCATCAACACTGCGTATTATTGAACTTTAAAATTTTAGCAATCTTGGTGGGTGTCTAGTGATACTGTAATATGGATTTAATTTATGTTTCCCTGGCCTACTGCGATTCATGGGGTCGCAAAGAGTCGGACACGACTGAGTGACTGAACTGAACTGAACTGATGATGAATGAAATTGACTTCTATTCTATTTGATTATCATTCAGTTGGATTTCCTCTTTTGTGAAATGCTGGTTCAAGTCTTTTCCCTATTTTTCTGTTGGGTTATGTTTTTTTTATACTGGTTTGTAGAAGTTCTTTATATAGACTAGATATCAGTTCTTTGTATATCCTATGTCTAAATTGTCTTGACTATTTCTCACTCAGCAGCACTTTTTGCATTCTTATCCTTTAGGATACTAGAAGAGTAGTAGCCTTCACTATTCCATCTAGATGGTCCAGTGGAACCTTTTTATTTTATTTTTTTAATTAAAGATAACTTTGTAAATAACTTACAGAAGTACGAATAAAGGGATAAGGAAAACAACTTACTAGAAATTTTAATAAAACTTGAAAAGAATAAAAATCCTTGTATCAAGTAAATTTTGGCACAGACACATTATAGAAGATGAAATAATTCTGTCATGTATTCTTTGAGCAAAGCCAAATGGTCTAGGTTCTTGCCAAAGATACACGAGGAAGTCTTTCTGTTTAATAGCTGGATGACAATGCCATATTTCCTTTCTGTCCTTAGAAATATATTGTTCACATCCTCTCTTGAGTTTGAGAATATTTATCTAGAATATTGACATCCAGGAGATTCGCTTGTATGATTAATTTCACATTTTTATTAGAACCTAGAGTATAGCTGTCTCTGCATTTATCTTTAATACATCTAATAATTTTGACACAACTTTCTCTGACACTTTGTCAGGATATGAAAATGTCTCAATTCTCAGTTGTGCTCAATGAAGCCTAAAAGCAAACTGCAATATTTTGGGCGATCCAGGTAGGGTGATAGCTTATTTCGCAATTCGGTCATTCTTCTGCTGTCTTCATATTTTAACCTTTAGCATAGTTGGGGGGAATTGATAAGTAATAATGAATAATAATGAATTCTAGGATAAGAAAATCACAAAATATTTCATTACATAGAAAAAAAGTCACTGAAGACCCCATAATATATCTTAGATTTGTGAAAGAATTCAATGAACCTATATGGTAATTGCAAGATAATTCTGTTTTTCAAAAGGTAAATTTTCTGTTTGTTCTTAGGAAGGCCTGTAAGAGATAAACTCATGAACTTTATCAATCCTTAAATCAGAACTGGTTAAAAAAAATTTAAAAACTAAAATTGGATCCAGTGAGCCGAAATGAACCCTAAGAGTTAATGATATCTTTTGATTAATAGATACTCTTGGTTTTTTAATTTAATAGTCTAATTTACTGATCTTTTCTCTATGATTTGTGCTTTTTCATGTCCTGTTTAAGAAATCTTTGCTTACCAAGGTCATAAATATGTATTGTATTTTGTCTTTTGTCTTTCATTGTTTTACCTTTTATTTTAAAATCAACAATCCATATAGAATTGGTGGTTTTGTTTTTTTTTTGGTTAACGTATGGTATGAGGCAGGGTATAAAGTTCATTGTTTTCCATGTGGCTATCAAGTTGACCCCAGTACCATCTATTGAAAAAAAGCATCCTTTTCTTACTACTTTGCAGTGTCTCCTTCATCATAAGTGAATACATGTGTGGATTTGTCTGTAGACTCTCTTTCTTTGGTTTGTTTCTCCTTCCACCAGTGTCGTATAGTTTTAATTTCTATAGCTTCATAATGAATCCTGATATCTCTTAGTGTAAGTCCTCCAGTTCTGTGTTTCTAGATCAGGGGTGACCAAACTGTTTCTGTAAAGGGCCAGATGGTAAATGTTTTTAGGTTTTGTGGGCCATGTTTAGTCTCTTTCAAACATTTTTCTTTGTTCCTTTCTTTAGCCTATAAAGATATTTTTTAAATTACTGTTAACTGGGTTTGATCCATGGGCCGTAGCTTGCTGAGCCCTGATCGAGATTATCTTAACTATTCTTGGTCCTTTCTGTTTCCCCTATAATATAAGCAGCTTGTTAGTTAAAAAAAAAAAACAAAAACTGGTGGAATTTTGATGAACATCGTATAGATTCTATTGATGATATTGAGGAAGAACTGACATTTTTATAATATCAAGGTTTCTGATCAGTTTTAACCACTTTTGCTCAGTTTAGGATTGGAATTATGACCTCTTCCATTCTGTAGCTGTTAGCAAGGGGCTACTAATACTGTACTTTTTCTTAATTCTTCCATTTGTCATGGCTGTTTCTGTTTACAATGATTACTTCTCTTTGGAATTTTGATTTTAAGATCTTAGTTATACATATTATAAAATGGAATTTGACGTGAAAATCAAAAGGGCAGGCATTCAATTCCAGAATTTAGCATTTTGTGATTACCGTGATCTGCTGATGTGAGTGTGTTTATATAAATATTGTGATAATCAGACATTATTATCTTGTTTAAGGGTATTTATATTTCTATATCCTGCTTAAGTTTTTGTACCCAATTTGGATTCTATTTTTTGTATCGCATTTTGAAATTTTTGTTCCTAGTTCTAATGGTCTCATGCCTAGTTTCAGGATTTTCTTTAATGTTTACAGTAAATATTTAATGACATAGATACTTACAAATGAAGCTAAGAGGGAAAAAAACAGGATTAAATTTATCTTTTAGAAGTTTCTGAAATACCTAAGTATACAAGCAAAAATTTTCAAAATATTTAAACACTAGATATTTGTCTATTTTTCATTTCATCTAGCCAGTGTACATTGCATGTGTTTTGTGTGATTGTATTGAGCAAATGTATATACTATGTTTGTACTTTATTTCCAGTATGTTTTTATATGTTAAAAAGGTCATAGTATTTCATTGTGTTGATGTGAAGATGGCTTATTTTTGTACATATGTTTAATATGAGTAACTTTTAATATATTTTTTCTAAGGGCCAAAAAGTTTACTTTTATAAATCAAAAGGGTTTTGATAGTTTGACATTTTGTAACATCCTTGAACTTTGAAAAATTCTAAGTGCAGTATTGATAACTATTAGTGATTGCCATTTGTATGTAGTGTTGAAAGTATATTTCAGTTGGTTTAACATATTTCTGACCACCAAAATAAAAATAAAGTGATGATGCTTGGCTGCTGGTCAGCAATTTAATGTGAAAGCAAAACACCCTCCCCTTTCATGGACACTATTATATATGCAGGCGTGAGGTTTACAGAAGTGATTTCATTACCTTTTACAGCTTTTCTGCCTTGTTCATTTCTTTATTTTCACACCTTTTAGTGCTTCCTGCTTCCTTTATCCTTTCCCCTGGCCTTTGCACGTCGTGCTCTGCTCTCTGTTCGTAATCCCTTTTCTGTTATCTTTTGCTTTATCGATTCCTATTTTTCCTGCCCTGGGGATGGGACTTCTACAGTTAATGTGTTGAGAACCTTCAGTGAGTCAAACATTGGGAATACTTCAGTGAGCAAGACCAACATGCCCCACATTAATCAAATTCTGTTCTGATTGCTGATTTACTTGTCTCATTCTTCTTATGGACTCTGAACTCCTTGTGGTTAGGTATCAATTTATTTATAGCACTAACACAATACTTGACAATTAGTAGGTGTTCAATAAATGTTGCATATGCCAAATATCTCAATTATGGGTAAAATTCTCAAGGCATTCACAGTTTAGTTAGAAAGTAGTTTATTCATTCTGAAGTTGATTATAATACTACCTAACATTAAAGAATGTTCTTATTAATATTAAATTAATATTAAATATTAAATATTTAAGAATATTAAAGAATGTTCTTATACTGATATGTGTACTGTGCATAGTCTTCTCTTACCACTGACAGGACCTGATAATTCCTGAGTTGAATACAGAACAGATGATTTTACATATCTTTAATGGCCTAATGTGTTATTCTAGGCACTTTAATAAATTAATGAATGTAACTTCAAGAAAAGGAACCAAATCATCACAGAGCCTGAAATGGCATACTTTTTTCCTTCATAAATATGTGGTCTCTATCCTTAGCATTGAGACATACTGTTTTTTTGGCTGGGCCATGCAGCTTGTGGGATATTAGTTCCCCAACCAGGGATCAAAGTGGAAATGTGGCGTCCTAACCTGGACTTCCTGTGGTGTACCTTCGACAAGCAGTTGGTCAGCTCCTTTCCCCTTTGTCCAGCAATAGCTGTGTCAAGCCTTCATTATTTTCCATAGACATTCTGTGCTAATGCTGCCTTCTCTGTCTCAGCAAACATTATTTCTCTTTGTATCCTTAATTTTGCTCCCTGCCCCAGAGAATCAAGGCTTTCAGGCCCAATGAAACTTACTTCTCTGCCTTACCACTACTTAAGTTGCCATCCTCATAGTTCTTGTGGTCTCAGAAGAAGCCCTTTTCCTGGTTAAAGCTAACACTCTGTGTGTGTCAGTTAAATACATTGTTAATCAAAATGATACATACATATGATTTTTTTTTAAATCAAGAGAAATAACTGCCCACTGCTCCAAACCACCCTCAATGTGTTTCCTAAGGACAGCTTCTAATTCTTAAGCCGTTTCTTTTGGTAATTACCTCATAGTACTAAAGAATGTGCTCTTCCTTGTGTCATTTATACATTTTAGATACTGCTTATTTACTTCCTGTTCTGATAGGTAAAATTTAGTTTTTTTACTGTTCTGTAACCCCATCTGCCCAGTGATATTTATATCATTATTTTAAAATAAATCAATAAGTAATATTGTTCATAGAGGTAAGCAGTATACTGTGATTACATTTTCTTTAGTGTAATAACCTTTTTTTTAGAATTTCCAGTTGCTGTTCTTCTTGCAACATCTTTAACGTAATCCTCTTAACTCCAGTCCCCAAAGCAACATCTTTTTCCCTTGAGATCTCTCTCCCAAATTCATGCATCCTCTTGCTTTTACCTGGGTTGGTTGGCTGCTCTGAAGATCTGTCATATGGGTATTATTCCGTAGATTCCACATCTAAGAGAGGTCATATGGTATGCCTTTCTCTGATTTATCTAACTTAGTTAGCATAATTCCCCGGTGGTCCATCTATATTGTCAGAAATGGCAAGATTTCACTCTTGTAACATTCCGTCCAGTGTGTCTGCTGCATCTTCTTTGTCCGTTCACTCATCAGTGGACACATAAGTTGTTCCCATATCTCAGCTATTGTAAGTAATGCTGCAGTGAACATGGCGGGGGTCTGGGGGGCATATATCTTTTTGAGTTAGTTTTTTCGTTTTCTTCTCCAGTAAACACCCAGAGATGGAATTGCTGGGTCATATGATAATTCTATTTTTAGTTTTTCGAAGAGCCTCCATACTGTTTTCCGTAGTAGCTGCACCAATTTACATTCCCACCAACAGTGCACAAGGGTTCCCTTTTCTCTGTATCCTTACCAACGCTTGTTATTTCTAGTCTTTTTGACAATAGCCTTTCTAACAAGTGTGAAGTAGCATCTCATTGTGGTTTTGATTTGCATTTCCATTATTGGTGTAGGGCATCTTTTTATGTACCTCTTGGCCATCTGTATGTCTTGTTTGGAAAAATGTCTGTTTTTAGATCTTCTGCTCATTTTAAAATCAGGTTGTTTCATATTTTGCTATTGACTTGTATGAGTTCTTTCTATATTTTGGAATTAGCGCCTTATCAGATACATGAGCTTGCTCAGTCGTGTCTGACTCTTCTTGATTCCATGAACTGTAGTCTGTCAGGCTCCTCCATCCATGGAATTTCCCAGGCAAGAATACTGGAGTGGGTTGCCATTTCCTTCTCTAGGGGATCTTCCGGACCAGGGGATCAAACCCAAATCTCCCACTTTGCAAGCAGACTCTTTACCAGCTGAGCCACCAGGGAAACCCATCAGATACATGATTTGCAAATATTTTTTACCATTCAGTAGGCTGCCTTTCATTTTAGTGATAGCTTGCTTCACTGAGCAGAAGCTTTTTAGTTCGATGCAGTCCTACTTTTTGATGTAGGCCTGCTTTCGTTTCTTTGCTTTTGATGTTTAGAATCAAAAAATCATTGCCAAGACCTGTGTCAAGGAGCCTACTGCCTTTTTTCTCCTAGAAGTTCCGTGATCTCAGGTCTTACACTTGTCTTCCATCCATTTTGAGTTAATTTTTGTGAATGACATACAGTAGTAGTCCAGTTTCATTCTTTTGCATGTGTCTGTCTTTTCTCAGTAACGTTTATTTAAGAGACTATCCTACCTCCATTTTATGTTCTTGGCTCCTTTGTCATGAATTAGGTGACTGCATGCGCCTGGGTTTGTTTTGGGGCGCTCTCTTCTGTTCCATTGATATGTATGTTTTTGTACCAGTGCCATACTATATAATAGTTTCCAGTTCACTTCAGTCACTCAGTCGTGTCCGACTCTTTCTGACCCCATGGACTGAAGCACGCCAGGCCACCCTGGCATCACCAGCTCCTGGAGTTTGCTTAAACTCATGTCCATTGAAGTTGAACATAATTTAGGATCAGTGTTTAGGGTCAGCAGCATTCTCTTTTCTTCTGTTACCTAGTATAACTGTTGTGCTGTTCTGATTCATTTCCTTTTTAGATGGTTTCTCCTTACTAGTAGAAAATTTTTATTTAATCTTCATTATTTTAATAATTTATAGTGGTTTGTATTTGTTCAGTATTATTAACTGTACTGGATACTTAGTGAACTGGGCCCTTTCCATCTGGAAATTAGAGTCTAACTCTGGGAAATTTCTTTGTCCTATTTCTTCATTTATTTCTTTTTCTCTTGTTTTCTGTTTTCCTTTTTCTGGAACCCCTGATTTGTAGGATTTTGAACCTGCTATATTTCTTTCTGTTCTCTCTCATTTTGTTAAACTTTCTGAGATACTTTTGGCCCTTTTATTGCCTTTTTTATTTTGAGAATTAAATAATTTCTATAGTTCTTCTGGTTCTGATCCTTTTTTATATATAGCAAATTGTTCTTGATTTACTGATACTGTATCTTAAGAATTCTCTCTGAGAATACTAACTTGAGAGTTTTTTTAAGTTCTCTTCTGCTCTTTTGCATTATTGCTCTTTCTTCCAGATCCATATTCTCTTCCTTTCGTTTTGGAGGCATTCCTCAAATATATTGTGATCTTTAGTTGTCCATTTATACTTAAGAGAGGAAGACAGTGAAACTGATGGGGCGCTGTTTATGCATGTGGAGAGGGGCTCATCAGTTGTCAGACTTTGCTGTAGGAGGCCAGAGGATTGTCTGCTGATGCTAGGGGACCCTCAAATTCAGGCATTTAGAGACAGTTCAAGCCCAGGGAGTGGCTGATCGATGGTTTAGAATATGGATTTTAATTTACATCATTTTAGCCCCAGGTCTTACCTAGTCTTTTCCCCAGCATCCCTGGCATCTGAGAATCCTGGCCCTCCCTGGGTTTCTGTGGGCAAGCCAGACCCATTTTGATTGTATTCTCCTCTGCTCCTGGCAGTCTACACTACAGCTGCTTCTCGCTCCATGTGTTACCACTCATGTTTGTTCTTTGTCGTCCAGAGTTTAAAAACAGTCCTCATCTGCGGGCCGCCCCTTCTCTCTGTTTATAGTGAGTTTATGCATTTTTCAATTCCTTGTGTTGATTCTGTGTCAGCTTGACTGGGCTGAAGTACATTTCCCAGAGTTCTCTTGCTTTTGTGTTTCTGGTTAGGGTGGGTCACAGGGTGGGGGGGATTTTGTATCTAACATGAAATATTTATCCCTGGACAACCAAAAGCTTTCTAACCATTCTCCCAGAAAAGAAAGTCTCTGTTTTTTCTGTTTTGGGGGAAATCAACGTCGTTCTCCCTAGCTGGCTCACATCTCCTCTTTGATAGTTTGTGATGGAAATTCTGAGATATAAAGCTAGCTAGTACTAATACGTCTTATGTTAAATGATAAGGAAGAAGAATCAGTCAGAAATATCTGACTAATAAATATGTATATATTTAAACATTTCATAGCAAATGTTAAGGAAGAACTACTCTGTTACACCCATTATTTCTGCAACTGGTCATGTAATTTCAGTTGGTGTTGATAACTACCTTCTTTCTCTACTTAATCCATATTCTCTTTGCTCTCAGTGGGTACCTCAGCTTGTCCAGGTTCCTTGCCTGGTTCCTTGCCCAAACTTTCATTCTTGAAAGGTCTAAGGTATTCTCAGCCCTGCCTGGATTGAGTAATTGTAGTTTTGTCTTGACTTTAGTCATAGGACATGGAAGGTAGTAAGGAGTGTCCTGGAGGATCTCCTCCATTCCAGACATACCCTCACCCTCATTGTATAAAAAGTACCCAATTTTCCCTTGAAAGACAGTGTTACTCACCCCAGCCAGTACAGTAATAACTCCCTTCTTAGCCTGTCGATTCAGAACCTGGAGTGGCCAGATGGCAGTCTGAACTGAAGTTTTAATAGAGTCCTTGTTGTGTCTCCCAATAGACGCATTCCTCCATTCCTCCCTTTGAAACTGAGACTTCCAGATTAGCAAAGCCTAACGTCACAGGGATAGGAAGTAAATATTTTGCTGAAACTGAATTTATTACTCTCATTTATTTCCCTAACTAATGAAAGAAAAACCCTTCTATTTCTCTTCAGAGGCATGAAAGGCATCACTGTCACCTCAGTCAGAAACCTTGGAACCATCCTAGTTCTTCCTTTTCCAGTATTTTAAATCGCACCTGTTAGAAAATGTATCAGCTTTACCTTCGTTCGCATCTCTCACTTTTATCTCCTCCTTTTCATCCTCATATCAGTCACCGTCTTAGAACAGACTTCACCTTCACTTACTTAGACTGTAGAGACAGTGTACTGTCAACTTTTCCCACTTATCCATCTGCTACTTTTCTGCTAGAGCAATCTTTTAAAAATAACCTTTCAAAAACTTAGTGTTTCTGAGTGCTTAAGGTAATTTCTAACTCTTTGTGCAAGTTCAGTCACTTCAATCATGTCTGACTCTGCGACCCCATGGACACTACAGTCCACGGGAATTCTCCCTTGGCAAGAATACTGGAGTGGATTGCCGTGCCCTCCTCCAGGGGATCTTCCCGCACAGCTCTTGTGTCTCTTGCATTGGCAGGCAGGTTCTTTAGCACCCACGCCACCTGGGAAGCCCTCTAACTCCTTACCCAGCTGAATTGATTCATCTGTTATAACAGAGATCCAAAGTCACACGGCTTTAACAAGTTGGAGGTTTGTTCTCTTTTAGGACTTATGTGGTAACTCTACAGTGTCAAGAATCCAGATTCCTTCTCATTTGTTACTTTACCATCTCTTGTTATGTGGTCCATATCTACATGGTTCAGTATGCTCCACCACCATATCAGAGCCAGCACGAAAAAGAGAATATGAAGAGAAGAATGTGTTCTTCCCTTTAAGTTTACCACCCAGAAGGATGCGTAAATCATTTTCACTCTCAGCTCGTTGGCCAGACATGGCTCCAAGTTCTCCCTGCAAGAGAGTTTGGGAAAGAGAGTCTTTAGTCTGGCTATCCTTATATCGTGCTAAAAATGGAGAGATTCAATTACAGTAGGAAAATGGACATGCGTATTGGAGGAGTACCAGTAGTCTGTGGCGCCAAGGTATACAGGATCTTCTGGGAGTTGGCCCTTGCCTGTCCCTTTACCTTACCTCTCATTGTGCTGCTATTCCACTCCTTCTTTCCTGGCCGTCCTAGACTTTGTCTCCTCTTTTCTTCAGCCATGCCAAACTGCACTTCCAAACTGGTATGTGTTTCTCTCCTTTTCCTCATAACACTTCCTTAGCCTGAGATGTCCTTGCCACCCACTTGCATCATCTCCAGAATTCTCTGTTAACCTGGTCTCTGAGAATTTGTTTCTCAAGAGTTAACTAAAGCATCTTCTGTTATAGAAAGCCTTTGTTGGACAGCACCACCTTCACTCTCATAGAATTGACCATTCTCTCCTCTGTTGTCCTTATTATATGCAGATAGATGTTAGTCATTGCATCTTGGGGCAGTTATTTACACTTAGATTCTTTCTCTTCTGTTGTAAGCCCTTTGAGGGCAAAGAACACATTTTATTCTTGTATCTCTTGGATTTAGCATAGTACTTAACAGAGGATATATGCTAAATATTTATCCAGTGTACAAGTGGGTCCATAGCAGAATATCTTGGTCCAGATTTTTAAATGTTGGGGCATGCTCTTAAGACACAGCTGGCTGCTGTTTTTTAAACTTTTGTCAGTTAGTCAAGATGATAATATTAGCTCCAACAATATTTATACTCATCCTATGTTAACATTGCTAATTGTTTCATTTTTAGTTTTTAGTTATAATTTAACTCCAAAAGTACTCTTAGAATTAGGTATGGGACTTTTTTCCCCCTCTGTTTGAAATGAATGGACTTTTCTGTCTATTAAGGCACAATATTAATCATTGCTTTTTAACAATTCAGTATATCAGTGACTTGCTGCAGGAGATTTGTCCTAAGACCTTCTGAGCTCTGCCACCTTAATATAATGGTTCTAAGATATTGGTATCTCAGGATTTGTTTAATGACTAACAGTCATTTTTGTAAAAAAAAATTCTAAGGCAAGATTGCCTTAAATATTTTTACATGGAAAAAAATTTTTTTTCTGCTTTACTGTCTTGAGTAATATCTTTTGTTTTACTTGTAGATTTGATGGTCCTCGAAGATTTGAGGATTTAGGGTCAAGGTGTGAAGGACCGAGACCCAAAGGGCCTCGTTTTGAAGGAAATCGCCCCGATGGGCCAAGACCCAGATATGAAGGTCACCCAGCAGAGGGCACTAAAAGCAAATGGGGAATGATTCCCCGGGGGCCAGCATCTCAGTTCTATATTACCCCCAATACATCCCTCAGCCCTCGACAGAGTGGACCACAGTGGAAAGGCCCCAAACCAACTTTTGGACAGCAACATCAGCAGCAACCTAAGTCACAAGCAGAACCAGGAAACAAAGAACCATTAGCAGACACCAGTAGTAACCAGCAGAAGAATTTTAAAATGCAATCAGCTACATTTCCCATTGCTGCAGATGTAAAGGATGCCAAGGCGGCTCAGTCAAATGAGAATCTAAGCGACTCTCAGCAAGAGCCACCTAAAAGCGAAGTCTCGGAAGGGCCCATAGAGCCTTCTGATTGGGACCAGGATTCTCAAAGTATGGAGACTCAAATGGACAAAGCCCAAGCTGTTACTCAGCCTGTACCCCTTGCAAATAAAGCTATACCTTCTCAATCTACTTTTCCCTCAAAAACAGGGGGGATGGAGGGAGGAACAGCAGTAGCAACATCATCATCACTAACTGCAGATAATGATTTTAAACCTTTGGGTATTGGTCTGCCCCATTCAGAAAACAACCAGGATAAAGGGCTACCTCGGCCAGATAACAGAGACAGTAGGTTAGAAGGCAATCAAGGCAGCAGCTCATCTTACAGAGGTCCTGGGCAAAGCAGAATGGAAGACACACGGGATAAAGGACTAGTCAGTAGAGATCGAGGCCAGGCAATCAGCCATGGCCCAGGGTTGGTCAAGCAAGAAGATTTTCGTGATAAAATGATGGGTAGAAGAGAAGATAGTCGAGAGAAGATGAGCAGAGGAGAAGGCAGCCGGGACAGAGGGCTGGTGAGGCCAGGAAGCAGTCGGGAGAAAGTGCCAGGTGGTCTGCAAGGCAGCCAGGACAGAGGTAGAGCTGGCAGCCGAGAAAGGGGACCACCCCGGAGGGCTGGCAGTCAGGAGAGAGGACCCCCTCGAAGACCTGGGAGTAGAGAGAGAGTGCCACCCCGGAGAGCTGGGAGCAGGGAGAGGGGACTGCCTCGAGGGCCTGGTGGTCGGGAGAGGGGACTGGGGAGACCAGACTTTGGTCGTGACAGAGGTCCATTTAGACCAGAACCAGGAGACGGTGGGGAAAAAATGTATCCGTATCACCGAGATGAGCCTCCTAGGGCTCCTTGGAACCATGGAGAAGAGAGAGGGCACGAAGAGTTCCCATTAGATGGTAGAAATGCTCCAATGGAACGAGAAAGACTTGATGATTGGGATAGAGAGAGATACTGGCGAGAATGTGAACGTGACTATCAGGATGATACTCTAGATTCGTATAACAGAGAGGACAGGTTTTCAGCCCCGTCTCGATCTCATGATGGAGATAGACGAGGCCCGTGGTGGGATGATTGGGAGAGAGATCAGGATATGGACGAGGACTACAACAGGGACAGGGACATGGACAGGGATGTGGACCGCATCGGAAGACCCATGGACATGTTTGATAGAAATTTGGATAATGAGTGGGACAGAGATTATGGGAGACCACTGGATGAACAAGAGTCGCAGTTTCACGAACGAGATATTCCGTCTCTTCCACCTTTACCACCCCTCCCGCCTCTCCCACCTATGGATAGATACCGGGATGATAGATGGAGAGAAGAAAGAAACCGAGACCATGGGTATGACCGAGATTTCCGTGATAGGGGTGAGTTGAGGATCCGAGAGTATCCAGAAAGAGGAGATACCTGGCGGGAAAAGCGAGATTATATTCCTGACAGAATGGACTGGGAAAGAGAACGATTGTCAGACAGATGGTACCCATCTGATGTGGATAGACATTCCCCCATGGCGGAACATATGTCCTCACATCATTCTTCTGAAATGATGGGGTCGGATGCAAACTTAGACTCTGACCAAGGCCTTGGAGGGGTAATGGTTCTCAGTCAGAGGCAGCATGAAATCATTCTGAAAGCTGCACAAGAGCTGAAAATGCTTCGGTAAGTTGACTACTTAAGATCATTTCTTCTAGAACAAGCCACATGCATACTTCTCTTTTTAAAACGATGATGTGATATATTTAAATGGAATCATTTTACTTGAAGTTCTTACCACATAATTTTAATTTCTAGTCATTGAGTGCTGTTTTAGGGTAGGATGGCTATTTAGGAACTGTGTTAATTATAAACTTATGTCCTGAAAAATGAAAATTTGGTAGCCAGCCTTGACTTTTACAGATATGTTGCTGACATGTCATACCTGTGATTATGTCAAGTTCAGACTTCAACTTTCTAGTACTCTGGGTTTCACAGAGCTCATATGTAAAATCCTTTATTCCCCCCTCTTTGTTACTATATCTGATAGACTTCATATTCACTAATCTTTGGTATAACTTTGGAAAGTGGTGGAAGGATTTATATTTTTCTCTTTTGAAGCTAAGAATGGTTTACCTGGAAGCAGCCTCAAATTTGTCTAACCATTGATTCTTTCTTTTGGAAATGTTTTATCTTTTGTGATAACCAGAAGCAGCTATCTCTGCTTGAGGTTGTTACTTGTTTCTATATAATCAGATATTTTCTTTGTGAAATGGAGAATAGAATTTAGATTTCTTGATTTATAATCACCTATATATAGGTATCTACATAACACTTCCCATCAGTAGCGGTAATAATAAAGGTTAACGTTTATTGCACATTTGCTATATACCAGGGACTGTACTAAGTGCTTTGTATGTATTGATTCATGTAATCCTTATACCAACTATATCTTGAGAGAAGAATTTAGGAGTCACTGACAGATTACAATGAGAAATTACTTTTTGAATAATTTCTTAGGAATTAGCAAATTTTTGCAAAAATAAATTAATGGTTAGTTTTTTGTATATTCCAGTATATTGTTTCTTTCATGTTTCAATTCTGGTCTCTATTTGTGGATTATGACAATTAAAATTATAGCTGAAGCTTTATAACTGGGAAAGTATGATGAGGAAAAATACATATAAAATGAAAGATCAGATGCCTCAGGCAACACAACAAATTTCTGTGGTCTACAGAAATACGCTTTAAGGGATTTGACTTTTCCAGATTGCTCATGAAGATGTAGAAAGCATGTTATGGAACACTTAGCTACTACTATTTTCACTTTTAAATTATGGATACCTTTAACACCTACTGTGTGCTGGCACTGTGCTGATAATTTACTATGTTATCGTCTCATTCCTCCTATTTCAAATCCTTATCTCAAAGGACTGCAAAGATAAGTAATAGTATTCTCGCTTCACTAAGACTCAAGAGAGTACCACTTGGCTACTAGAATTGGTAAACCTAGAATTTGAAGTCTGTCCAACTCTAAAGTCTTTTTGTTTATGGAGAACACTAAGCTGATTGATGTTACTCAGCTATCAAGGTTTCTTTCCTTTTTGAAATTTCCATTTCATCCATTATTGCTTTGTGTAGAAATGCTGGATAAAAGTTACTTCATCATTCCTTTTAAAAAGCTCTTTCTAGGCCACATAATTAAACAAAATATCTGAAGTGATGGGTAATAATGGTCACAGTTGAATACAAGTCAGCCATATTGTGTCAGGAAAGTCATAATATGAGTTACATGAGGCAGAAAGTCATCTTTTTCTTACACTTGACCCTTTGTGTTCACTTGGGTCATTACACTTAGCAAAATGGTAGGAAGAAAATTGTAAAAGGCCTGAAGAGGTTGTGGTAGACGTTGTTATATGTTGATTGTGGATGTAAGACAAAGTGAAAGGAATTTGACGAGCCATTTAAAGAGAATCTTGAAGAGGTACATAATTACTCTTTAGGAACATGAAGTGTTGTTTTTAAAGGTATAGGCTAACCGTTGTTCTCATCATATACAAGAGGGGCCTTCAACTAAAATGCCCACAAGAACCAGACAGGTAACTAAAATGAGTGAAAGTGGGCCAGTATAACTCTACTGAGTGTGAGGAATGTAGCAAAGCGCTTCATCTAAGTCTGGCAGCCACCACTCCACTGAGCTGATTGCTGGCATGTGGGAGTGTAGGCCCAGTGTTTCCAAATTGCAAGTTTGAATTTATATTGAAAAGTATGTATTTTTTTGCTTTGTAAATAGTGTCAACTAGCACAGATTTTTAAAAATTGTTAATGAAAGCCGAATTGTAAAAAGCCTTTTTGTGTGGTCATGTATATCCAAATACATTTGGCCCATGTGCCACCATTTTTCAACCACTTATCTAAAGACTACGGAACGAAAAAAAAATCAGCAAGAGACTTTGGTCGGATGAATGAAAAACATGACAAATAGGTGAGATACTAAAACAGACTAAAGAGGCAGGTTCTAGAATCGATCTCTTCTAGATCTTCAGTAACTTATAACTACAACTTAGGTTGTAGATGTCTGATAAGTTAGCTTGTAAAGACAAAAGAGTATTACCCTGGAGATGTTTTATGAGTACTCTAGAGAGTTTGAAACAAGGTTTTTAGTTTCCTTTTTTATTTTTCGATATTAATTATAGTTACTTAGGAACAGAGAACACATGCCTTAAATACAATGGCAATTTTATTTGTTTACAGAGAACAGAAAGAACAGCTTCAAAAGATGAAAGACTATGGGTCTGAGCCTCAAATGCCTGACCATCTGCCACCCCAGGATTCAAGATTACAGAATACACCTTCAAGACCTGGATTGTATCCGGTACGGGAAAATAATATACTCAGAAAAATGAAATGGTTCTTACTTTGTCTGTTTGTATGTCGTTTGATTTGTTGTTGTTGTTGTTGTTTTACAATAAGTATAATTTTCCTCTGTAAAAAATGAAAATTTTGGAAAAGTGAAAAATACTAATGGTAATGGACCTTTGAGAATCTTAGGAGTATGGTCGGAAGCGTGACAGAAATGCTTTTCCCCTTACAGTTTATGTATACCAAGCACATCAGAACTGTGTATATGGCTCTGTGTTCATAAAATGGTAAAATTTTCTTGGTGATCCTTTTTGTTCAGGTAGTCCTGTTCTTCATCTGGACAATGCAAGGATTCCCTGTGAGCCCTGCTCATGTGAGCTTCCTAGTCTCCCTACCTGTTCAGACTCCTAGTCCTTAGCTAAGGAAAGGGATAGAACATCATGCCCCACTTCAGGCAGTGAAGTTATGCTAAAGAGTCACGTGATTAAGTTCTCTGCCAGAACCCTTGCTGCTGCTAAGTTGCTTCAGTCGTGTCCGACTCTGTGCGACCCCATAGATGGCAGCCCACCAGGCTCCCCCATCCCTTGGATTCTCCAGGCAAGAACACTGGAGTGGGTTGCCATTTCCCCTTATCGTCCTGTATTTTGATTGTCTGTTTTCTTGTTTGTCTTGCCTTCTATCTTATTTTGCCTATTCTTCATAAAGATAGGAACTATGTCTTTTATCTTTGTATTTCTTAGCAAACAGTAGAAGCTCTAGATTATAAATCCACATTTCTGCTTTATTTACTTGATAAATCATAAACATTTTAATGTTTTGCTACATGCTTTATATTTTTGATGCATAACAGTTTATTAAAACTATTCTGTTTCTGTTAGACCTTTGTTTCTAATCTTTTACTTTTATTAATGCAATGTTAATGAATGTCTTTTTATCAAATTCATAATAGTTTCAGTATTTTTTTATTGAAGTAGAGTTGGTTTACAATGTTGTGTTAATTTCTGCTGTATAGCAAAGTGATTCATATATATATGTATGTCTGTATGTGTATATATATGTATACACATACATGCATGCATTTTAAAATGTGTTGCGGTTTGTCTCAGGATATTGACTGTGCTGTGCAGTAGTGCCTTTTTGTTTGCCCATTCCATATATAAGCTCACATCCGCATTCTTTTTTTCTACAAACCACAATGCATTATGCTTCAAATTCTTATTTTAGGTATCTTCTTAAAAGTACTTTTAAATTCCTAAAGTGGATCCTTTTAATGACTAAAGAACAAGGACATTTTTAATGATTCCTGTAATGTAGCCAACAGCTCTCTAAAGCTATGTTGTAGCCTTGCAAGCATCAGCTACTTAGTATTTTTGGTAGATTGAATAGTTTAATAAAATGTTACAATATGTTTGGTAGTTTTGATAATTAGTGAACATGAATATTTTCCAGTATTTGTTAATTACATTTCTGGTTTAAAAAAAATCCTATTTTTTTAATCTATTTGACTCTTCAGGTTTTTCTTATGAATTTATGGTATAGATATTAATCCTTTCTAATGTAAATACTGTAGGGGTGTTTTGCTTTTCACTAATGTATGTGTTGCTATCACTGGGTACTATGAAGAATACACTTTTTACTTATAGTCCAAAGAGTTCCTAAGATATGCACAACACGTCTGGACGGCTGTGCTCGAGATACAGTAGCTTTGTCATACAAAGGCATTTTCTAACACAGTTTAAAGTGCCATAATCTAAAATATATCTTTAGGTAGTAGTCATTTGTCTTTAACTCTAGCCTGTATTGGCCTCTTGTTAAATAATATTCCTAACATATTAGCCAAAATGTAATTTTGCTACTCAAAAAGTTTGTTTTTAAAGCCCAGCCTGTGTATGAGTAAATATGTAAGTAATATGCATTATTGACTCCCTGGTGGTGCAGAGGTTAAAGCGTCTGCCTGCAATATGAGATACTGAGTTCGATCCCTGGATTGGGAAGATCCCCTGGAGAAGGAAATGGCAACCCACTCCAGTATTCTTGCCTGGAGAATCCCATGGACGGAGGAGCTTGGTGGGCTACAGTCCACGGGTCGCAAAGAGTTGGACACGACTGAGCGACTTCACTTTCACTTTCAAGGCCTGAAGTAACCATCAGTGTGTTTGTCAATAGAACAAACAAGGCAGAAATACAGAAATAAATGGATAAAGAGTATTCAAGTCAGAGATTACTTGCAAAGATTAAAATAAAATTTGACAGCTGGGTTTCAGTATTAAGTAGATAGGACCTATCTGCCCAGAGATTCTACTATTTCCATAATACACATTTCAGTTGACATCCAGTGCTTGTCAGAGAGAATACTCAATGTCCATTTGGTTTCTTTGTTTTGTCATCTTCCGTCACTGATGTCGTGTGTTGCTACAGACAGCTCTTGTCAACCAGATGAACTGGATAGAAGTGAGAGAGCTAGCTAGAATTTGTTTCTCTCACTGGAAGTTCACCATTTTTGTGGAGGAGATAGGTCACTAGAGTGGAGAGAGAGTTTATAGCAGAGATTCTTAAATGAAGTGGTGAACGTGAGAATTACACATGGAGGTTTTGTTTTGTTTGTTTTAAACCAATGCCAGAACCTCTCTCACAGAAATTTAGTAGGTTTGAGGTCAGCCAATTCAAATTGACTACCACCCTAAATTTTCTGGAAGAAGAAAAAGAGGGTGGTTCATTGCAGAGGGAGGGAGGAGGTAATAGTTTTGAGGACAGTTTTTTTTTTCTTCCCTTTTTTAAACCAGCCTAATTGAGGTATAATTTACATACATCTAATTTGTCCATTTTTAAGTGTGTAATTCAGTGATATTTAGTAAATTTACTAAGTTGTGCAGCCATCACCATAATCCAGTTGTATAACATTTTCATCACCCCAGTAAGATCCCTTGTGTTAGTCTGCAGTTAATCCTCATTCCTACCCCAGGTCCCAGGCAACAGCTAATCTACGTTTTCCAAAATGGCTGTACCATTTTACATTCTAACTGTAAGTCCTAAGAGTCTTTGTGTTTCTTTACATCCTCGCCATCATTTGTTATTGCCAGTTTTATCAATTATAGCCATTCTATTGGGTATGAAATGGTACTTTATTGTGGTTTTAATTTGCATTTCTCTAATGACTAATGATGTTAAGCATATTTTCATGGGTGTATTGGCCATTTATACATCTTCTTTGGAAAAATATATGCAAATCTTATGGCCATATTTTTTGATTGTCTTTTAAAAGATTTTTATATTCTCAATACAAGTCCTTTATCAGATATGTGATTTGCATATATTGTCTCCCTGATGGTGTATTTTAAAGTACAGGAAGTTTTGAAGTTTGAGTAAGTTCAATGGAGTGAGAACCAGATTTCTACTGATACGTGAACATATGATGGTATGCTCACTCATTAAGCCATTTACCCTGTTCTCCAGCCTCCAGGGTCCTACAGACCACCACCTCCTATGGGTAAGCCACCAGGTTCAATTGTAAGACCGCCTGCTCCACCAGCAAGATCATCTGTTCCTGTGACCAGGCCACCTATCCCAATACCGCCACCACCACCCCCTCCTCCTCCGCCACCACCTCCTCCTCCAGTGATAAAGCCACAGACTTCAGCTGTGGAACAAGAACGCTGGGATGAAGATTCTTTCTATGGCCTCTGGGATACCAATGATGAGCAGGGACTGAATTCGGAATTTAAATCTGAACCTGCAGCAATTCCATCTGCTCCAGTGTTACCGCCCCCACCTGTTCACCCTTCCATCCCTCCTCCTGGCCCAATGCCTATGGGTATGCCACCCATGTCCAAACCACCACCAGTGCAGCAGACTGTTGATTATGGCCATGGCCGAGGTAGGTAAAAATGGCAAACTTGTATTTAGGATCCTAGAGGAATTGTTGGCTTCAACTTTGGCTTCCTTAAGCTTCACTCTTACGGTGTTTTTATCCTTATTTTTGTTTACCAGACATATCCACTAATAAAGTTGAACAGATACCCTATGGAGAAAGAATAACTCTGCGTCCAGATCCACTACCTGAAAGATCAACTTTTGAAACAGGTAGAGGTCCCAGGGAGATAAGTATTTTTAAACTTTTTTGGACCTATTTATCATATGATTTTCCTTTTGGTAAGATTATCTGGGCCTCCCTTTAATATAGCTAAAGGATTCATAAGTTGAATTTAGGGCAGCAATTTATACTAGTTCTAAATTTAGATTTGTATTTTTCTGCTTTTATTTCAGGAGAAAAGGGATGTAGTTCTTAACTTTAATTGTTTTTGCAGAGCATGCAGGCCAACGAGATCGTTATGATAGAGACAGAGATCGTGAGCCTTATTTTGATCGTCAAAGCAATGTCATGGCAGATCATCGAGATTTCAAAAGGGATCGGGAGACACATAGAGATCGAGACCGGGATCGTGGTGTTATTGACTATGACCGGGATCGATTTGACAGAGAACGCCGACCTAGAGATGATAGGTATGCCATGAAAACTGTCTTTGCTGCGTGTGCAAATTACCATACACTTAAGTTCAGCAAAAGTCAGTGTAGTTAAGGGAAATTTAGTAAATGATGTATTTTTCTCATGCATGTGTGTATATAATTTGAAGAAGAAGAGTACCAATTTTTAGGAGACTCGATTCTTGAGTTTTGCGAGCTTGAATTTCCGAGAGTTAAATGGGAGATGGAGAAAGAAAAGAGTATTGTCAACAGAGTTGTAATCATTGCTTAGTTAATAGGCAGACAATTTTTGCTGTTTGTGAGCTCTGTGGATGTGTGTATGCAAGGCAGATCTAAATGGAAAAGCAAAATAAAAATATAAATGTTGATTATGAATGGTAACTCCCATAGAGAAAATTGGGGATATAATGGTTTTTTATTTACCAAAGCACTTCCTGTTAAACTTTCTAGGACTCAGTCATATCGAGACAAAAAAGACCATTCCTCATCCAGAAGAGGAGGGTTTGATAGGCCTTCCTATGATCGCAAGTCTGACCGACCAGCCTATGAAGGACCGTCCATGTTTGGAGGTAGATTAGTGCCTTACTAACTATAAAGATGCTGAGAATAGAAAACTATAGGAGATGCTTTTGATTGTAGCTGTGGGTTCAAACTTTCAGAGTGAAATACACTCACAGATTTCTCAGAGATGGCAACATCATCACCAAAAAGAGTCATATGAAATAAAATGTAAATTGCCTTTTTTACATAATTAAATTTTGGAAGACAGAAACAAAATCATTTATAATCCCACCACCTACCTACCATACCACAGCCATTGCAATTTTATATATTTCCTCGCATTCTCTCTTCACATACATATTAATGAAGTTGTAAACAAAGTCTGCATACAGTTTCTTTATTGTGCTTGTTCTCATTGATACTATATTGTATACACTTTTCTGTATGTAAATCTATTATATTAATGGCTTTATGATAGTTCATCAGTAAATAAGACGTAAGACTCATTTTTGAACACTTAGATTGCTTTTAGTTTTTCACTGTTATAAATTAGATTTAAACGAGAAATTCATACCTGTTTATGTGAATAAGTTTTCCTAAGCTGGCGATTTGTTCTCGTATATATTAACATATATATATTAGGAAGAGTGGAGAGCATTAAAATTTTAAATAATTACTATATAAATAGTAATCTTGTTCAACCGCTGGCATTCTAGGAGAACGAAGAAGTTACCCAGAGGAGCGAATGCCCCTGCCAGCTCCTTCAATAAGCCACCAGCCACCTCCAGCTCCACGGGTTGAGAAGAAACCTGAATCTAAGAATGTGGATGATATTTTGAAACCACCTGGCCGAGAGAGCAGACCTGAGAGAGTGAGTCCTGTGTGGTTGACTAGTTTTATTGCAAATCGGAAGCTGATAAGAGATCTTTTTAGTATCCTGAACAGAATTTCTGTACTTTTCTGTGACATGGTAGTTTGTTTTTTTTTTTTAAACTTATTTTATTGGAGTATAGTTGATATGCAAGGTTGTGTTAATTTCTTCTGTATAGCAAAGTGATTCAGTTACATGTATAGATATATATTTTCATATGCTTTTCCATTATGGTTTAATCACAGGATATTGAACATAGTCCTCTGTGCTATACAGTAGGTAGGACCTTACTGTTATCTAGTCTATATATAATAGTTTGCATCTGCTAATCCCAAACTTCAGTCTATCCTCCCCCATTCCCCACCTTGGCAACCACAGGTCTGTTCTCTATGTATGTGTGTCTGTTTCTGTACTGTAGATAAATTCATTTGTGTCATATTTTTGATTCCACACATAAGTCATATGATAATGGTATCTGTCTTTCTATTTCTGACTGACTTCACTTAGTGATAATCTCTAGGTCCATCCGTGGCATTATTTCACTCTCTTTTATAGCTGAGTAGTGGTGTGTGTGTGTATGTATGTTCTTTACCCATTCATTCATCCACTCATTTAGGTTGTCTCCATGTGTGACATAGTATTAATATCAGATTCAGGGCATCTTGCCATCTCCAAATCATCATTTCTCATAAACTGCCTACCCTTTAGAATCTCAGAAATTAGAGCTTAATTGCTTGGCAAAAAAGTGTTGATTATTCCCTAATTAAACATTTTTTTTTAAGTGTTAAATTATAGAAAATAAGAAGAACTCAATTAATTGCACTTTGAAGAAGGGGAAAGAGGATTTGGTCTTATGGCATGTGGAATTTAAAAGGAAGAATTAGGAGAATTTAATTAGTTTAGACTTACTTTCCTGGTGACCTCCATATATATATACACATTCTTACATTTTCCCTGTATTGGAAAATAATTAGATTCCATTTAAATAAACTGATACTGGGATTTCTATCAGAGGTTTGACTCCATATATGTATGTATGTCACTGTTTTAAAGTCTGTTTCATCTGTTATTGGTATAGTTACTCCAGCTTTCCTGTGGTTGCTGATACCTTTTTCCATCCTTTTAATTTCAATCTATTTGTGTCTTTCAGTCTGAGATATGTTCCTTCTAGACAGCATATAGTTTAGATCATGTTTTTTAAGCAGTCTGATAATTTTTGCTTCTTAATTGGATTGCTTAAATCCATTCATGTGTAATGTTGTTATTGATGTAGATGGCTCAAGTGCCCCATGGTTAGGATTCAGTGCTTTTGACTGCTGTGGCCCAGGTTCAGTCCCTGGTTGGGGAAATGAGGTCCTGTAAGCCACACAGCAGGGCCATCAAAAAAAGAGAGATATGGATGGCTTAATTCCATTCCTGGCTTGCTCAGCTGTATTGAAATACAGTTGGTTTTTGTATATTGATTGTATATTGCTCCACATTGCTAAACTCATTTATTGGTTCTAATAGACTTTTAGTGGATTCCTTGGAAGTTTTCCTGTATCTGAGATGATATCATCTTGCAGATGGAGATAGTTTTACTTCTTACTTTTCAGTCTGGATGCCTCTTTTCTCTTCTTGCCTCGTTGTTCAGTGTTGAATCGATGTGGTGAGAGTGGGCATCCTTGTTTTATTCCTGAACTTAGAAAGAAAACTTTCAGTCTTTAACCATTAAGTACTGTGCTAGCTGTGCATTTTCGTTTGATGTCCTTTATCGAGTTAAGGAGGTTCCCTTCCATTTCTAATTTGGTAAATGTTCTTATCATGAAAGGATGTTGGATTTTGTTAAACGCTTTCTCTGCATTGGGATTTTTTTGTTTTTTATTGTATTGATATAATGTATTATTACATTAACAGATTTTAGATATTAATTGGTATCTCTGGGATAAATCCTACTTGGTCATGTTATTTAATTCTTTTTATATGTAGCTGGATTCAATTTGGTAATACTTTGTTGTGAAGTTTTGTATCCGTATTCATAAGAGATACCAAATTTTCTTGTGATGTCTTTGTCTGGTTTTGGTATCAGATTATATGCTGGTTTGAAATACTGGCCTCATAAAATAAGTTGGGAATTGTTCTTTCTTATTCTTTTTTTTTTTTGAAAGTGTTTTTGAAGAGTTGGTATTTTTCTTTAAATGTTTGTTGGAATTCAGTGAGGAACCTGGGTGTTTCTTGTTGGCAGTTTTTTGACTACTAATTAGGTCTCTTCACTTGTCATAAGTTTGTTCAGGTTATCTATTCTTCTTGAGACCATTTCAGTAGCTTGTGTCTCTCTTAAGAATTTGTCCATTTTTTCTGAGTTATCTAGTTTGTTGGTATGCAGTTTCATAGTAGTCCTTTATAACCCTTTTAAAATATGTGTAAGGTTGCCACTCATGTCCTCTCTTTTTTTCTTATTCCTATCTCTTTTTTCTTAGTTTAGCTCAAGGTTTGTCAATTTTGTTGCTCTTTTCAGAGAACCACCTTTTGGTTCCATTGATTTTTCTTTAATTTTCTGTTCTCTGTTTTAATAACCTCTTCTCTAATGTTATTTCCTTCCTTCTTGCTTTACGTTTAGTTTGTTAGTACTAAACGTTTGTTAGTACATTTAGTTTGTTCCATTTTCTTATGTTGTGTCTTCATTTTTATTAATCTCAAAGTATTTTCTGATTTTTGTTTTTATTTCTTCTTTGATCTATTGGTTATTTAAGAGTATGGTGTTTCATTTTTACATTTTCCCAAACTTTTAAATTTCTTTCCATTGTGGCCAGGGATATGCTTTGTATAATTCCTGTCCTCTCAAATGTGTTAAGGTTTATTTCATGGCCTATGGTATGGTCTCTCCTGGAGAATATTAGGTCATTGTTAATGCTAAGATCAATTCATTGTGGAAAAAAAACACTAAGTGATTTTTTTTCTTTAATTGTGTTTCAGATTGTTGTTATAATGAGAGGATTGCCAGGCAGTGGAAAGACCCATGTTGCAAAACTTATTCGAGTGAGTATGGAAAAGTGAAAGCATCACTTGTTTTGTTAGCCTTTTGCCTTCTTAACAAGCAACGTGATGTTGATACAGGTATTTCCTCTTTGATCCGCTCTAGTTGGCCCAGGTGGTGCTGTATCATTTTGATCTGCTTAGGCAGATACTTTTGCCCCAGCTTGATTTGAAACCACAAGAAGATTGTGTGGTATTTAGCCATAAGAAAAAACTTTGTGCACATTTATTAATTTATTCCATAAATTCTCTTTAACTTTCTTGAATATCTGATACTTAGGATAAGGAGGTAGAATTCGGAGGACCTGCACCCAGAGTTCTAAGCCTGGATGATTACTTCATCACTGAAGTAGAAAAAGAAGAAAAAGATCCAGATTCTGGAAAGAAAGTGAAAAAGAAGGTATGCTATATTCCTCTCAGATTACATCCTAATTCATAAATAGTATTGAAAGCATGTTCAGAGAGAAATTATTGACTTTTTTGAACACAAACTTCAGTGCTCAGGTGTGAAGGAAAAGACTACACCTGAGAAAGAAGGAAAGTTATCTTTATCCAAATGCTAACTAGGGAAGAGATGTAAGGTGATTCCTGCTTTTGCTAACTCTGTATCTCTTTTGTGGGGATCTTAGGTAATGGAATATGAATATGAAGCTGAGATGGAGGAAACCTACCGTACCAGCATGTTCAAAACTTTCAAAAAGACTCTGGATGATGGCTTTTTCCCTTTCATCATCCTGGATGCCATCAATGACAGAGTTAGACATTTCGACCAGTTTTGGAGTGCAGCAAAAACCAAGGGATTTGAGGTATAGATTTAAAGAACTTCAGAGTATTTTGTGTTATCATGTAAGTCTTGTATTTGTTTGCTTAATCAATATTCGTTTCTTCTTAGGTGTATTTGGCTGAAATGAGTGCAGATAACCAGACTTGTGGCAAGAGGAATATTCATGGACGAAAGCTTAAAGAAATAAATAAGGTGATTATTATTATTTTTTAAGAAAACATAGAGGGCATAGCATGGTCTCTTGGTCTTTCTTTGAGTAGCTTCCAGAGATAACTTGAGCTCCTGAATCTCTCAATTAGATGGCTGATCACTGGGAAGCTGCCCCTCGTCATATGATGCGTCTGGACATTCGTTCTTTGTTGCAAGATGCCGCTATTGAAGAGGTGAGTGTCCTTTGGCTTGAAAGCAGTGCAGAAGCCACCTTTTTCTCCACCATTTTTACTTTGAAAAAACTTTAAATTACAGAAAAGCTGCATGATTAGTATAAGAACACCTGCATGACTTTAGTTGAGATTCACTGATTGTTAATATTTTGTCACATTTTTCTCTATTAGATTTCTTGTTTCTTCTTCTTGTTACTGTTACTACTATTCCTATTACTATGAAACCATTTGAGAATAAAAATGCAGACCTCATAAACCCTTTATCCTCTAAGTATTTCAGAAGATACCTCCCAAGAGCAAGGGCATTCTCTTACAGAAGTAGAAATCTCAGTTATCAAATTCAAGAAATTTAACATTTGATAAGATCCCATATTAGGTAATATAAATTTCCTAAATTCTTTCATGTACAGTCCATATTCCTATTTCACCAGTTGTTTCTGTAATGTGCTTTATAGCAGTTTCTTAAAATCCAGCATCTGGTCCTTTAATAGAAAAAATGGTTTCTCAGCTATGTCACTGTCATGAAAGACAAAGAAATCTTGAAGCATATTGGTCAGTTAACTGTTTTGTTAGCTCCCATCATTGTAGGCTTGTCATGATTAGCTTTAGGTTAAATGTTAGCAGGAATGCTACATAAGTGACATGTTCTTAGTACATCATATCAGGAGTCATATGATGTCAACTTATTTTATTATTGTTGATTAAAATGTTGATCACTAGGTTTTGGTGATATCTTCAAAGTTTTCTACATTTTTCTCTTTGTAATAAGTGATCTGTAGGGAGATACTTTGAAACTGTTAATATCCTGTTCCCTGACAGATTTTCATAGATTGATAATTCTTATCTAAATCAATTATTTGTTTGGTAAAAATAAATCTTTATCATGGAAGAGGAGAGATCTTTCTCTTTTAATCAGTTATATTCCTCTGTTTTATTTGACTTCTTCCTGTGATTGAGAGTTATCAATACTCAGTGTTTCCACTGTATTTTTATGTGTTTTTGCCTCCCTTGCCACTCGTCAACCCATTTCCTTCTGGCTCCTGTCCCAGCCATTCTCTAGAGACTCTCACCAGAGAGTTCCATGACAAGGAACAATTCACACTTCTCTTGTTGCATAATTTTGCAGCCACATGTGACTGTGTCCGCCTTCTTGAAGACGTTTTTTTCTCAGCTTCTGTGAGTCTGTCCTCTCCTGATTTTCCTCCTGAATCTCAGGTCATGATGCAAGTCTCCTTTCCTGGCTTCTCTTGCTACCCAGACCTTAAATGTTAGACTTCTTTAGGGCTGTATCCCAGGCTCTGCTCTCAGTCTGCACATTCTGTGTAAAGAGTCTTTCTGGTACCTTGAATTGCCTCTTATATGACCTTAATATTAAATTGTAAAGCTTGGAATGAATTTTATCAATATGTTAACAGTAATTATATCTGAGCGGAGAGGTTGTGGGTGATTTTTACAATTCTGCTATTATTTTCCAATTTTGTACCAAAAGATATGTATTACTGTTAACCTTAAAATACCTCAAACTCAACCTATTCAATGTGTAATTCATCCAAACCTGTTCCTCTTCTAATAATCTCTTATTTAGTAACCCATCAATCACTTAGTTGCTGAAGCCCTGACTCTTTTACTCTCCGTTATTTTTGACTCCCTTTGTACTGCTGTTTGACTCTATCCCTTCACCATGTAGTCAGTCTATACAGTCTATAAATTTTGTCAGTTTCATCCTATAAATACTTCTGTAGTCTATCTACTCTCTATTTGCATTGCTGCTATTCTGGGCCAAGCTCTCATCCTGACTTCTTACTATACCCTTTCTTACATTTTGAGATTGGAATTATACATGTTTTACGTGATTGAAAAAATACTTGCTAAAGGTTTTCAAAAGAAATCCTAGTAATCTATAGCCATTCAAAACAGATAACCATCAACTTAGATCATTATATTCAACTTCACAGGGAATTATACAGATAGATACCTCAGGAAAATGAAAGGCAGGAATATTATCTTGTCTGTCACTTCTGTTTCAAAGTTTAGGGTATTAGAAATTTCTTAGTATGTAACAGCGAGTCTGTGGATCTTGCTCTGGGCAACTGTGCTCATTTCAGATCTCAGTGAGGGACTCAACATTTTCCTGAATGTTAACTCAGCCTATTTTATGTGTGATTATTGTGGTGGTGTAGGTGGAGATGGAAGATTTTGATGCAAATATTGAAGAACAGAAGGATGAAAAGAAAGATGCAGAGGAAGAGGAAAGCGAACTGGTAGGAGACAGAACAACCACTTTGAACAAAGTGTCTCTTTATTAAAATTATTAAGGGTTTAAATTCATCTCTGTGGTCAGATTACTATTGTTGATATATACCTTAATGGTAAAAGTTTCCAGAATCATCTTCACGGAGACTTTTGGATACTTTTTATTTTTACCCCGACCAAAGGAAAAGAACCCTCTACTGTGTTAACAAGAAAATTTTAAGAATGCTAAGAAACGTACCCTTGTATTCACTCAACTATTTGTGGGTGGCTCTAGGGGAATATACTTTTTAAGAAAATCAATTACATATGAAAGAGCATTTTTACATTCCAGCAAATACATGGTACAGCCTATCCAACTTATGCATAATTGTCTCTTCTTTGCTATAAGAGCTCATAACTGAGTTTCTATAAACTGAGGCAGAAGAACTTATTGAATGAGGAGGCAGAGGGTTGCCACTGACTCCCGGATTTGTTCTTCCGCATTTTATGCTATTAAGTGATGGTGAAAATGATTTGACTGTGTAGGCAATGCATTTTGCTTAGGCTAATTAAAGGCTTACGTAAGTGTGAATTCAGAGTTCCCGTGTACCTACTGTAAATGCTTTTGATCACACCTTTGTTGTGATGTCTGCCTTACCCTGTCATTCAAGAGTATGTGACTTCCAGACTTATGTTATTTTCAGTGTTTGCTAATGCGGTACAGAGATTAGCAATGCCTTGAAATAGTGTTGCTTTTTTAATTCAAAATATTATTTGTTTTATTTAATACTTCAGCCCTTGCTAAAGTTGCTTTTCATATTCTTCTGAAAATGTACAAAGTGAGAACCCCGATTCCTCCCCCTAGAGAATACATGCTAAGAAGTGGTTTCATCGCCCCATGTGTGTTATAGAGGACTCTGGATAGAAACTGTGTGTTTGCATAGAGATGGTGTCAACCTCTACATTCCTAGATTTCGTATGTGGATTAAAAAATAAGCTTTAAAGTTAATGGCATTTGAGTCTCAGTATGTTTTTTTTTTCCTTTAAACAAAGTCTTTTTATTTAATTAGATTGTATTTTAACATACATGATCTAAGGTGTAGGTAGGAAATTCACTTAAAGGTCCACGCTGTCCTGGAATATGGCTAATGACAAATTTAGTTACTTGCAGCATGCATACTAGAAAGCCATCATATGAGAAACCTATAATGTCAGCTCTCTGAAACTCTGTCTTCCTTTGTAGAGATTTCAGTTCAGGATATGGTTCATAACATCTGACTTGCTTAGGTGTAGGTCAAAACTTGGAACTTTTAATTGAATGTACTATTATTTTTTAAAGTGAAACACACTGTAATACAATATTTTTTCACCAGAAACATGGCATTGAAACTTTAGAACTCTACCCTGCTGAACTATCTCTTTTATTTCCAAGTAACCTAATGTTCCATAGAGTGAGAAGATGATTTTAAATTTTAAGGAAGAAAAGGGTAGTTCCAGCAGGGAGAGCTTAACATACTCATTTTACTTAACCTTTATGTAATAAAACTTCTCTTAACCTTTTTTCAAAATGCAGAACCCAGATCTCCTATTGTTGGGTTCTATTCCAGGAGTAAAAGATTCTTGGAAAATTTTAATAAAAGGGTTAAGAGCAAGTCTCCTGTCATTCAGACCATTTTAATGGAATCTTCACTCAACTTTATGTTTTCTGCTCTGTACTGATTACTACAGCTGTGTGAAATCCATACTTTTCTTGGTCAAGAGACTCCTTTGGGGGGATCATTGGTATGATATTTTGTCTTCTTTAATGCCTCAGTGGACCTTGTAGATACGACTCAGAATTTTAAAATATATTATTCTAGTGACACTTAAGGTTTTTAGATGATTTTTGAGATATAACAGTACAGATTCCATCAGTACCAAACTTTTAGCACCATCACTTCAACCTTTGTCTTCGTTTGTTATTGAAAATGTATTTGGAAAAGATAATATAATTTATAATCTGAAATACTACCTAATTAGTTGAAGTTGAATTATTAGTTTGGCTTAAAGACTACAAATGTATAAAACCTGTTGATTTCCTGGAAGATTGATAATGCTCTAGTAAACTCTTACACAGAAGCTGTTGTCATGAACCGTTCAACATACTTTCCAACTTTACCTGTGTGTCAGTCTATTCTGTGAACTTCAGCATTCCCAATAGTAGAAAGATACATTAATTCTTAAAAGAAGATGCTGACACCTTTGATGAATCTGTCCTATATAAGAAGTCCTAATATTAAAGTTCTGTATGTAAAGATCTAATAGAGAAGAACACAGTCCAAATGAAGTGAAACCTGTTTTACTTCAGTGAATTATATGGAAATTAATTATAAATCAGTGAATTATATGGAGAAGGCATACATTTCCTAGGCAAATAAACTGAAAGGTTTTACTGCATAGTTAAATAGGTACATTGGGAAATTTGTAAATCTTAATAGGACTTTGAAATAAACCACTCAGTTATTTTACTAAATAAGACATAAATTGCCTGTGGAGATTTCTGTTTTTTTATATAATAGAAAAAGTGTAATTTTTAAAAAAACATCAGAAATAATAATCTAGCTTCCAGTTGATGAAAAAGTAATATTCTGAAATAGATTCAGTAAAATTAGTCTTTGTAAGACCTAACTGGTAAATGGATTGAATCATTTTAAAATATTGAACTTAATAATTGTGTTCAGTGATACCCAGTTTCCTCCTTTCTTCTGAGTATCTAAAATTACACTGGAATACAAAGTAACTGTCTTGAAGAATACTCCTTGGACCTCATGGCTACTATCACTTGATAATAGCAATTGTATTTAGAAATAACTTGGCTAGTATGATAAGTTCTCTGCTACTCTGAATGATGTTATTTAGCATAGTAACTACCATACATTCTTACTGTATTTGCTATACAGCTGTTTTTCAGACTACAGTTGTGTGTCCTGAACTGTAGTTGCCTCAGAGCGCCTTCATGATACTATTCTAAAGTGCCTGTCCTAAAATCTGGGTAGTGAAGTGCGTGAATTTGGTAATTCAGTTTCTTCAGAGATAATGAGACTGTTTTCCCTAAGGATATATTTATAAATAGTGAGTGGAAACTGAATCCATTCCCAGTTGTAATGCTTTTCCAATTCAAAAGTGATATGCATGTATGTGTCTCTTTCTAACCCTTCGAGCTTCTCTCTGTGTACGATTTAGGGTTACATTCCGAAAAGCAAATGGGAGATGGACACATCTGAGGCAAAGCTAGGTGGGTATTTCCTTTTTCCTGTTTTTATATGTGATACCTGATGGTAATGGTCATAGATCTTTCTGCTGTAAGAAGAACAAATTCCCCCAAATCTCTGCTTAAACAAAGATTTTAGGCCTACCTTACTACATCTTCAGTCTGTTTTGCTGACTTTCATTTTATATATTGTGACAGTAAATGCAAATATGTGATAAATTCAGTAATAAAATATTGTCACTTCTAAAGTCCATTTATTTATATTAATCAGAAATGTAACTTCTAAAATCGATTCATTTTTATTAATCAGAAATGTTGGTGTAGATGAGATTTCTATCTTTATGAAAGAATATTTAACTGCAGTTCAAAATTGAAGTTGATTATGAATATTTTGGATAACAGTGATAGTAAAAATAATAAATATTGAAGTTTAAAAATTAAAAAGCAGTTATTTTATTTGTATAATAAAAATTTGTAAGTGGGGGAGGTAGATATATAATTTAGGTTTTTGGGGAGCCTGGTTTGTAAGTTTCTATTTAAATTTTCCTCCAGCTGGTCTTTAGTGCAGGTTACAAGGTAAATTGGTGAAAATTATTGTCTAAATAAAATATTGGAGTTGCTTAACGTGGGGTTCTTACATATATCCAATGAATTTTCCACCAGTATTTCATGGTAATATTACAGAATTTTTTTTTTAAATCTCACCTAAAGAGAACCATTTAATATGTTGATTAAGATGTATTAGTAAATAATTTAAGCTGGTGATATAAGATTTTTTTAAAAGATGGACCATGCTACTGTATGAAGTATGACTGTTGGTCTCTGCATTTCTCTTCTGTAATTATGCTGTAACCCCGAGAGCTGAAGTAACCATAGAAACATACCTTAAATTTATAGAACAAATTTGAATAATTTAGCTGCTTCACTGTTTGGTATATACTGTCTGTGATTCTGACATCAGAGAGGTGCACTTTACACACAGTTGCATAGACTGTGCCTTTTATTGTGCTCAGTTGATCATGTGAGCCATTGATTTTGACCAGATCTAATGTTAAAAGATAATTCTGTAAACAGTAGTATTACCATATTGTTGGGATAGATGCTTTGATGCAAAGTCTAGAATTTTTTTCTAGTCTACGGCATGTGAAAAATTTATGTGGTTATTGACATATTCTTCCATTCGTCCTTCCTCTGTGGGAAATCCATTTTAATAATAACCAGCTATCTCCTTCCCTGAACTTCTAAAGCATTCAAAAGTGCTTAAATGCAATTAAGTATGTAGGAAAATGATAACAAATTAGTTTTAAATAATAATGCTGTAAATATGTTTGTTTTAACATTAGTTTAAATCTGAAGTTCTGTACTTATAGAATAACCTATAAGACTATAAGATCGTTTTCCTCTTTCCTGCTTTTCTAAGTAGTGATTATCTTTTGGGGCAAAGAGAAATGGTAATTAAAGAGATATGGGAATTATACAATATTTTAGCTAAGCATATAATCTTTAAGAGGCCTTTGTAATATATTATCTAGGATAATGCTTTTTTTAACTTTAACTTCTTACTTTCCTTTCTAATATCTAAAGAGAAAGGAAAATGTAATTTAGTTACGATGATTATCCAAGATAATATGACATTAATCTTGATATCACTTTCCAGAAAAAATTCTGGCCTGTCTGCTATTTGCTTCTCAGAAAATACATTCAATACAAATTCAGTCCATTTTAGGTTGTTTTTTTTTTTTTTTGGCTGTGAGGCGTGTGAGATCTTAGCCTCCTGACCAGGGATCAAATCTGCACCGCCTGTATTGGGAGGCCAAATCTCAACCACTGGACTGCCAGAGAAGTCCCACAGATGCAGTCCATTTTAAAGACAATGCCAGAAATAGAATTGTTAAATAAACCATTTCAGTTAAAGGCACTGAAGATCTAGTAATGAATCTAGAAAATAAGTTCTTAAATGTTTGCAGCTGGGTTTGTTTTTGTGACAGTGATGTTCCATATAACGACTTGCCTCTTGCACCACCTTGTTATCTTGAGAGCTAAATCATCTATCGAGGAAGGAGTGTGAGCCTTCCTGAAAGTACTTCTTTGATATTGGTCCACGGAGCCAATTGAGAAGAAGAAGAGCCTAAAGCACGGGGCTCTGTTCTTTTATGTCACCTTCCTTATCATAACAAATTCAATAGATTTGACTACCAGGTACAACTTTATTTTACCAACATTTCTTAAATATCTCTTGGTAACATGATTATGCTGAGTGGACACATATTGAGCTTTAGTGGTGGCATGTATTGAGCTAGACAAGCTGAATCTGTAACGGAGAAATTTTAACTTACAGATGAATTGGCCAATGAGAAAATATTCACTTATTTGTAATCTTTCAAGCAACTGTTAAATCTTAATGTTGAGTCTTGATCTGTGTTCATTAAGTATAGAATTCAGTTCAGCCTGTGTGTGTGTGTGTGTGTGTTAAAGTAGAAGCAGTGTAATTTTAGGAAAATTCACGACTAGCCTGAGTTGCATCAGGCTCGGCAGTCATGGAGTTGTGGAGGACTGTCTGTGACCCACTCTCAGTAGCACTTTGCTTCTTTTCCGGCTGGGACACAAGCACCCTAAGGCAAGGGTGGGTGTTACATGCCACATCAAATGCTAGGATTCAGCATTCAAGCTGCTTAAATTCCACTGACATGATTTTGGTTTCTCAAACAGTGAAAAACCAAAAGTATACTTGAGACTGTTGTCATCCTAATTTAGGTTTCTTCATATAGCTTACTTTTGCTTTTCTCATCTCAGTGTCATTTGTCTCTGTGTATGAGTTACTGTGTACTGGCCTTCTACATGTCAGGCAGTTACTATGTACTGGCCTTCTATATGTCAGGCAGTTTCATCTATTCCCAGTTGGAATGTAATTATTATTTTGTATAGGCACGTAACCCTTGTGTGTTCATCATGAGCAAATTTTCAGAAATATCATTTATGTTTAGAAAACATAGATGTATCTAAAAATTTTTTTCTGTTGTGCTATATATAATATACTGTTTTGAAGATATGGTAAAATTCTGTGACCTACAGAGTTGGATATTTAAACTTTCATCTTCATCTTCAAACTTCATCTTTTGAAATTCAAACCTCTGAAAATCATTAGTATGAGTGTATTGGATACCAGTCGTCTTCTGTAACTAACAAATACCCCAGATTCCTCTTCCTTCATCTTATGCCATACATCTGTGTGTTTGAGTTTCCAGGATGCCATGTGGAGGAGGTATGAACCTTTCTTCAGCTCCAAGAAGGAAACTTTAAACTTGTTGTGCACAATAAAATTTCAAATTAAACATTACAAACAAGGGTGTTCAGACTAGAAATACATATGCTTCTGAACTTCCATGTTGCAAATGTGAAACTCCTGGTGTGTAACTCCTGTCATACACCCAGTGTATGAGGAAGAGTTCTTGTAGTTTTCACACTGTCCTTCTGTAATTGCTGCCTGACCATGTTCTATTCTTGGAATTGAAATATGACATTTTCCTTTGTAGTATGTTAATGTCTAAGTTGATCTTACTAAGTTTGGAAATCCTTTGACGTTTATTCAATAAGTGTGTTGGAGCGGCTGATACTTTACACTATTCAACTGAGAACAGTTTTACTATTTGTGGGGCTTCGTTGGTTTTTCTAATACCATATTCTATGTCCCTGTGCAATCAAGGTGTCACCTGTAAGATCTTGTGTAATATGGCCTGTCCTGTACATATAGGTTAGAGCCCCTTGGTACGGCATGTGATTTACAGAGGAGGTTAGAAGACTGTTTCTGTTGCACTCATCCATGTTAAAAATTTGCCAAAGTGATATGATAAAAATTTCTTGAGTTTTGTAAAGTGTTGTAGTTTGCCTTGCTGATTTTTCGATAATATTGCTTTTATGGGGGTGGGGCTTAGGAAATAAAAGCTTTGACAAGTATGCAAAATCTTACTGGTTTTTGAGATCTGTATGGTATGCACAATTAGTTGTGTGTGTAATTTCTACATTTGAAGCATAAACTCACCTTGCCTCCTGCTTCCATTGTACTTTTCTTTCACGTTCTGTCTGCCTTGATGCCTAAAAGGTTTCTATTATATATACTTTTCACCATTTATGGAGTTAAATGGAGTGTGGTTATTATGTTTCTGAAGTGTGTAGGTTTTCCTTTATTGACCTACTTAATAATAGTGTGGTTTTATAACTGTAGATGATCCAAGAGTTTAGTGCTTCAGTGTAGCTTTTATAAATATATATATGTACATATATATGTGTGTGTATATATATATATATATATATATATAACTCATAATATTTCACATGTAGAATTCAAGATCACAACTAACAACCAATAAAAAAAGACTATACACATTTCCATCGTGTGTTCTTGAAGACACCTAAACCCATAATTTCTGAATCAGCACTCCCTGTTAATTTAATTGATTAATGTTTGGGACCTTTGGAAAGCCTCTCAGATTGAGGATTCAGAAAGAAAATTCAGATCCAGCCATTTTGGCTGACTAGCCCTCAGCTTCAGAATAGTCAGCAGCACTTTAAAGTATAACCAAAGAAAGTGGTGATTTGTATGATCGACTTACCTGTAAACATTAACTTACGGCAAATCCTGTCACAGTGGTCAAAATCCCAAGAAACTGTTCATCTAAAACTTTCCCAAACATTAGCTTGGCTCATTAAGTTCTTGTACACCTGTTTTTCATATAACACGATATCACACATGATTGCAGATGGAATGGGTGGTGTTAATGTTGTGTTAAAGAAACAAAAACAAAAAAGAATGGAAGAAATTGCTTTTGGAAGAACTCAACGTTGCTTTTCATCAGAACGTGAGAGCTGAAGTGTGATTTTAGGTGGGTGGGGAGGATAAGGAGGCCAGTAAACAAGTGTCTTCTCTTGCTCTGCCCGTATTTGTTACTTAAACCAGCATAGTAATGTAAAGGCTGCCGGTATGAACACCAGATAAAGAGTGGAAATTGCACAGAACTTGATACTATCTCAGCCAAGAAGAGAGTTTGGATCTGCAAGTGGTGCTGCCCTCAGAAAGGTGGATGCGCCCTCCGGCGGTGTTCCAGCCTTCTTTGCCCTTGTGTGTGTGTCGTGTGCAAACCCACACTCCTCCTTAATGCTGCGGCTCTGTGTTTGTCCCTCAGACAAGCTGGATGGCTTGAGAACTGGCACAAAAAGGAAACGTGACTGGGAGGCTATTGCCAGCAGAATGGAGGACTATCTTCAGCTCCCTGATGATTATGACACTCGTGCTTCTGAGCCTGGGAAGAAGAGGGTAAGAGACCATGAGTGATCACCAACAGTTAAAGGCCCGTGTAGACATCTGGTTTTAGAAAGTTAAAGTTAGATAAATATGAATGCTGTTTTTTAAAGTGGTTTGGTTTATACTGCACCAGAGTCGGACATGACTGAAGTGACTTAGCAGCAGCAGCAGCAGCATATTACACATTTGCAAAAGAGACCTTATAAATTATCCAATCAAAATGTACAAATAACTTAAATAATGGAGAACAGAGCCTCACATGGTTAGCACGTTATCAACCTTAAAGGAGTTTGGAATGGCTGCTTGTGCCATTTTGTCATGGAGCAAGAGAGTCAGGTGTGAGTAGAGTATTGAAGAGCATCTGTGGGACTTCTTAATGGATCAGATGTAGAGGGTCCAGGATGGATGCGATCAGTGGTGACTTTTCAGGATTCTGGACATAAGCATTCCATGTATGTGGTGCCATTTACTGAGTTAGCGTCAAGTAGGGGAGACATATAAGTTTGAGAGTGAAAACTCAGAAGTTCAGCGAGGTACCAGTGAAGTTAGAAGTGGTAATAGGACTCGGGACTCCAAAATTTAGAAGTTCAGATAGAGGTAGCTGTTTTAAGAAGGAAAGAATAGTCCGTTGTTAAATGATACAGAGAAGACAGGTAAACTGAGAAAAGAGAACTCAACCATTGAATTTGGCAACATGGTGATTGTTGATGTTTGGTCAAAAAAAAAAGTCAAGCTTTCTTAGAGAGTTGAGGGGAGAAGCAAATTTCGAGCAGATTTGAAGAACAGGAAGTGAGGAAGTGCAGAACAGCAAATGTAGATAAGTTTCTGAAGAAGCTTAGCTACGATAGGGAGCGAAATAATGAAGCCAAGATGTTGAATAGGTCTTCCACACAGATGGCAAATTCAATAAAAGTGATATTTGTATGTATCCTTTAAAACACAGTAAAGTAAGAGGTATAATATTGTACATGAGCCACATAAAGCTTTTCCAGCTAATCTGTCTTGATCTTTCTTTTAAGTATATACCGACCTCCCATTCTTTTTATTTTATTTTTGGCTGTACCGCACAGCAGTTTCCTGACCAGGGATTGAAACCTGGGCCTTTGGCAGTGAAAGCGCCGAGTCCTAACTACTGGACTGCCAGGGAATTCCCTACCCTTCTTTTTAAACGGCTGCCTAGTGTACCATCATTTGGTTGAATAATCACTTATTTATCCATTTCCTTATCAGTGGATGCTTATGCTGTTTTCGTTTTATTGCTAATGTAATACTTTAGTGTAAGTTGCATGCGTTTGTCTTGGCAGCCTTTTGACAGTGTATCTCTAGGGTGTATTTTTAGCCTTAAAGCTGCAAACTCATAGAATATGATGTATCATTCTGACAGCTATTATGAGATTGTTTTCCAAAAAAGTTGCACCTATTTATACACCCACATGTAAGTAAATGCCTGTTTTTTTCACACTTGCACCAGCAGTGCTATTACTGAACTTTTTAACTTTTGACAATCTGATAGATGAAAAATGATATCTTATTTTGCATTTCGCCAAGTAAGAATGAAGTTGTTTATCATTTCTTTATCTTTACATATCATTTCTTTTTTAATGAATTCCCTCAGTACTTTAATAGTAAAAGGATGTTTATTGTAAGAGAATGAAAAATGCCACTTCATTACAGTGAATACTGTTACAGGGGACTCCAGGTTTCAAATAGTTCAGACAGTCCCTGGGCCTGCCCTTGTCTGTGTGTCTTGAGACCTAATTAGTGGCCTTCTGAGTCTGGGTGGCCCAGCTCTACCCAGGGACTACGTGTCTTAATACCTCTTATTGCAGTTTTAAGGGCAACAGAAGCAGAAATAGCTCTTTCTTGGGAATAATAATTTGGTGTAACAGTGAATAATCTCAAGTGAGAAATATTTTTCTCTAGTTCATTTTTAGTTAGGTAACTATTAACTTTCTTCAGTAGGGAGTGTGTAATCTCATCTAATTTACTCTGTAAGCTGAGTGGACAGAAGCGTGAGCTGTATACATCCTAGTTCATTAAGTGGCTCCTCTTTTCACTCCTCTCCCTGCCTTCCTTCTTCATTTCAAATTGTTTTTAACATTCAAGCCATTTTCCAAAATCAACTTCTGAGCACAAGGAAATCCTGCAGGTAGCATGGAATGCAGGACTCATTACTCATTCCTTTCCTGGCGTTGTTTGATTTCTATAATCCAGCTTTTTATAAATATTGGGTAGATTCCTGGGATTAATTTATTCTGAAACACAAAGGTAGTTCTGTAGAATTGATCATACTAGAGTTTTACCAACATGGCTAGGATTTAAAATATAATTTAAAAATTTTTTTTCCACTTTTAGTTTTGTATAAAATGACTTTAATTTGTGTTTCTTTGATAACTGTAGAAAAGTGAATATTTCCCTAGTTTTGTTTGAGAACTCAAACGTTTTAGAGAGATTTTTTGTGACAGTGGCTAAAATGTACACACATAAACTTCTGAGTATTGGTCAAGAGTTTTCTTTATTATACCTTTTTTTTTTCCCCTTAACAGCGAAGGTAAATGGCAGAAAATTGAGATTGTAAATGTCAGTAAAAGTACCTCTCTAGGAAGGTTAGGAGGGACACTTGACATTTCCAAAGCCATTTCTAGTTGCAAGTCATTATTCTGCTCCTTACATTTTTTTGTAATCATTTCATTCCTTTCACAGAATTGTATGTCTGTATGTCAGGTCTGTGCAACTGCGGCCTCTTATATTTTCATTTCAGCTTTAAAATTTTGGGCATTTGTGTTGAAACATACTGGTTTTTTAAAAAATAACTACGTTTCTTCCTAATTCCATATTCTTTATTTTATCTGAGTTTTAAAGACTTAGAATTTGAACTTCAGATGTAAAGCACTGATTGGTGTGTTTAAATCTGTGCTAAGGATGTGGGCTGTCTTCAGTCTGTCTCTTTGTTCGATGGCCACAATTCATCTGTCTGTCCATCCATCCATTCTTCATCCCCCTTAACCATAGTCATCTTTTGCTAAAATGTGTACCCTTGATCCCCAGGAGAACTGAAGAGAGGGTGCATAAATTTATCAGAATAAATACATCAGCATTAATGGGCAGAAAGCCCAAAGATCTTGGTATTCAGGAACCCACATTATAAGAATCAGGTGTTATCAATTTTCCCCCATAGCTGTTAACTGTGTGTATTATCTTTAGCCAAGTGGTTGATAAAAGCAATTATCAGGGGAAGAAATAAAAAAGAAGCCAGTCCTTTGATTACCGTTCCTATAGACAATAATAGGGAGGGTCATTTTACTTCTCAAAGCAGTTATACATTTCCAGGTACAGCATGGATGAACGTGCTCTGGTTCCCTCTCCTTGTTATAGATCACAATCACAACAGATCACAAGCCATATTTAAAATACAGTCTCTGTAGACTTTGGTTCTAGGCAACTGCAAAGCACAGTTATAAGTATTTTATCTTTTACAGGTTAAATCTGCTTATATTTTTAAAATTATTACTATAATACATACAAATCCATATTTTAAAAATATCAGAATACCAATAGAAAATGTCCCTGATTCATATATTTGTAGGGAAAATCTTGCCATTAATGATAATCAACTGAGTCTGTCTCTTGGTCTCTTGATCTCATCAGTAAAAGTAATGATACCAGCTCCCTGTTCTCTAAGAATAAATTTCAAAAACTTTTATTATGTGGAGATGAGACTCAGTCTTTGATCTAGAATGTTTATGGTCTGTTAGGGAAGGGAGATCTGTCAGTGGATAATTGCAATATAATGTGAAAGTTCAAAACTAGACATGTCAAATCTGGAAGTAACTCCAGGGAATCAATGATTATTTGATTGGCAAAGGACAAGGGGGATAAAGCAGGGTTAATGCTAGGCGGATCAGGTTAGAGCAAAGACATTTTCAGGAAGAGAGTCTAGTTTATGTAGGGTTACAGAGGTGGGAATGACCCAGTGTGCTCTGAGAGCTGAAAGTACTTTTGTAACTGGTGGGCTACAGTCCATAGGGTTGCAAAGAGTCAGACACAGATAGCGACTGAACACACATCTGTTAAGTGTCATAGGTACTGCCCAGAGATGCTGCAGGAGGACAGGGCCAGATCCAGAGGGACCTGTGCACTTGGATTTTATTCTGTAGGTTGGGCAAGGATTTAAAGTTGTGGCAGAGTGGACCAGAGGAAGTGAGAATGAAAGTAGGAAGACTAGGCAGAAGTTAGTGCTTTATTCTTTACTTCAGGTAAAAAATGAGGCTGGTGAACAGAAAAGGGGTGATAAGAAGTGGAGGGGACAGGGCTGAACTGTTCAGGAGCTGGTGTGGCTAGGACTTGTGATTGACTAAAGTTTTCTTTCTGTAACTTAAGATGTATGACTGTCTTCAGTTCTCCAGTTAACTTCTAATTTTTTAAACCCCTGGCCTCAAATTAGTTATCCTACCTGTTAAACTATTCAGAAAGCTAAGAGACTCTTTGCATATTTATTTTTTTCTAAAGCCCAGCCTAACACTGTGTTCTTTTTAGGTGAGATGGGCAGACCTGGAAGAAAAGAAGGATGCAGATAGGAAAAGGGCCATAGGTTTTGTGGTCGGACAGACTGATTGGGAGAAGATCACAGATGAAAGTGGTCACCTGGCTGAAAAAGCCCTCAATCGAACCAAATATATATGAAACTTAGTTTTTGAATGGAGTCATTACTCCTCTAAGGTAAGGGTACACGGTCATATAAATAGCCTACTATGTGTTGTTTTGAAGAGTTTGAGATAAAGAAGACAGCATGCTTTGCTAAAAATGCTTCTCTTCCTATATTATTTTCTGGTTCTAAGAGTAAGTATGTGCCAGTTGCCAGCATTTATAGTACAGGGTATGAGAAAAGGAAGCAATTTTCTGCAACCTGGCTTACTTATAAAAAGATAAGACTTAGGATAAGCCTGAATTCTGTAGATTCGGGAGGGAGTGGCATGAGAGGCTGAGGGCTGCTGAATTTTCTGTCTGCTCCTTCCTGCCGTGACGGCCTTTTCTTTTCTTTGCAGGTGGTTCGCTTTGAGGTGATCTGAAGCCTCGGCCTCATGGAGCTTCGTTGTGTGTCCCCTTGCTTCCACGTTTCGGTTTTTGTTTTGTTTCTACTGCTTTAGTTTTTTAAAGTTCTCCAGTGCCCCCAAGAGGTATTAGAGTCTTGCTCTACTTGAACAAGACATTAATTTTTCTTTTTAACTGCTTTGGGGAGGGAGGGAGTGATAGCGTAACTGCTGAAGCCAGGTGGAGGTGTGCTGGAGGACTCCAACAGCCAGTGTTTCCTCCTCTGTACAGTTGTCACAGACTATCTCTATCATCATTGCTTTGTGGCTGTTTCTGTTTTTTACTGTATGTAACTGGTAGCTGATTGTACTAGGATTAAAAAAAAAATAAACTTTCATGATAAAGCCATGAGATTCATGGGCTATACAGCATGAGCCCCTTTCTCTTGTTTTCTTAATTTTATTTTTATTGCTTTTTTAATATGGTGTGTTCTGATTATATGCTAATTGAACATCTTAAAAACCTTGTTCACATCTATGATTCCATAACGCATGTTGTAAACACAAGGCTCAGCAATGTTCACAACACTTATCTTTGTTTTATAGCTGATTTCTTTTCCTGTCTTTGTGTCTTGAAGACTAATAGAGACAATTTCAGATATTTATCTGTTCCTGGAGCACATCTGTTCTGTATCATGATGTTTTATTGTTGTGTTGGTTTTTTTTGATCCTTTCTTTGCTCTTCCCTATTTTCTTTTCCTTCCTCTTCTTACTTTCTCCCTTCATGTTCTCTAATGTTTTGATTTTTCTGTAATCTGACTTTGACTCCTGGGTGGACAAAACTGATGTGCTCTACGAAGCTTTGGAGCTTCTTGCCTGACTGCTGAATTTGAATTGTTGGTTTTTTAAGTCAAGATTGCAGGGCAGGAATATGGCAATGTAGAGTGCTCTGGCAGGCAGCCTTTAAGTCTGTCAAGTTTTCAGGTTCTTGCCAGATAGCTCATTATTGGAAAGCATGGCCTTCTGCTTAAAATTTTATCTCTTGTGAATGGTACCAGGTGGAGCCTAGAAATTACATAGAGCTAAAACCCAAGTATCGTTCCTGTTTAAAAACAGAAAAGGAGCTCCTTTCCCTTTTTCATTCTGCAAAGGAAAAAAAAAAATTGTTTCCAGCATGAGAGAAGACTAAGAAGAGACCTCTTTCTCAAGCATCATTTCCACTATGTAATCTAACTCAGTAAGCTGCAAATTTGTTTACAGAAGGCTTGAATATTTTGAAATGTTTACCTTTGTCTAAAAAACCAAAAAACCTTTTAGTTTTATTACCTACATTAAATGTTGTGTGAATAGAGATAATATTGCCATTCAAATATTGATAGTATTATTTTGGGTTCAAGAACTTCAAAGCACTGAAGACTAGTGGGAAATTCTGATGAATCTCTATACTTTTTAATCTTTCCTACAATTTTGAATGTTTAACGTAAGAGGCTTTATGTTATTAACAAGTCAATATTGAATGTATAATTTGCTACATTAAGTAACTTCTGGTGTTTGTAGTATTTGAGAAACTACTTTGGTTGCTTACTGGCCGACGGAACATTTCTATGTAGTGATCTTTCTCAGCCACCTTTATTATGTTGAGTGAAGGTACGTCACAAGATGGTCAACAGAACTATTGTTTATACAAAGACCAACTTACTAATTATTGAATCTACCAAATGTCTGTTTTCAACAAAAACAAAATTTCTAGAATGTGCTGTTTAGGTCAGGAGGTAGGTATATATATATTCTTATAGAAGATGCTTTCCTTCAATTTCTTAACCTTTTTATGTTCTGACAGCATTCAGAATGCCAGTGAAATGAGAAGTGGTAATCACTCACGAGTCACTTTAAATCTGTCATGTTTTTGCCTTGCAGCCATGGCTTTGTGTCTGCGATCTTACTCCAGGGGGTGGTAGGGAAAAGTGAACAGGGTCAGAAATAGCCTCTGCTGATTTTCAAAAGATACTGATTAATATTACTGTTAGGTGTTAAACATAGGATGTTTCCTGCTTTAGGAAATTGGTATAATATAACCCAGTGAATGGGATTAATAAGAGAAAGATCAGGCACCAAAAAGCAAGTATTAGTCTGTTGACGTTTGAGGAACGTCTAGTCTGATACGGAACTGGTAAGAAATTCTTATATTTACTTTATCACTTGAAGCAGAATAGAAGAGAAAGATCAGGACTATGTTGGAGAAATCTGGTGCGAGCACAAGTTACCTTAGAACACAAATATTCTAAATTTATTAAGAGATGCCCTTGGAATACAAAGGGCTGAACTTTGGTTGCATTTATTTGCTAGCATTTTACGAACATGCTCAGAAAGCTGCTTGGTATTTTTTTTTTATTTTTTATTTTAAGCATATTAAGTTTATTTAAAATTGGTACTTGCCTTAATACAAAATAGTCTGATGTTGGAGAAGTTCCAGTTATCTTTTAATGTTTCAGATCTTTTAAACTAAATGTAAAACCTCTTTCTGCAGCAGTTGAATTCTACCTGTAAACTCCCTGTGCAAGTAACATGGATAAGATGCAGAAATCGTTCTATTGGGGAATTGTTTATTTAGGGTTAAGCTGGCATGTTCAAAATATGTTGTGACTGATTACAGAAACTGAAAGCTGTTGGGTAGTCTGCTTGTTGGCACTTATTTGATTCACATAATTTTCTAGAAGTTTGTGTTTGGTTAAGATGTCAATGGTTAATTCAGAAGGTTTTTTTCTTTTGGATAAAGATAAAATCTTAAATTTACTGACTGGGTTCATGTCCCTTGTGAAAATCCTGATTGTTGATTGACCAGATCAAAGTAAGCTCCCTTTCATTTGGAGACTAAGTATTACATTCTGAATTGGAGTGACTAAAAATTTATTTCTTTGAAGGCACCTCCGCTTCTTTTGTAAAGTATTTTATTTGCTAGCTATGCAAGGTGCAGATATTTTGGTAATAATAGACATCTGGAGTCAGCTTACTGCTAGGACTGTAAAAGCAGCAGGTTGTCAGGTATAAAGAGACCATTCAGATGTTTCAGACTGGATTTTAGAATTCAAAGTTACCAAAACTGAATGAATTTTACTAGGCTAGAGAAAAATGATTCCTCATCTCTAGCCTTGACTGGTCCTAATACACATTCAGGTTCCTTTCTTGAAAGCTGTATGATCTTAAGTTACTTACTTAATCAAGTTAGAAAGTAAAAATCAACGAAACTCACTTAGCAAAGGTTTCTGTGAGGAGCAAACTAGATAACACTTATAAAACTGCTTGGCACAGCACCAAGCTCAAAAATTGGTAACTGGCCACCATCATTATTTTTTTGACTTGTTCTTTCATATGTGCTTTTAAAATTAAAACTTTTCACTTGGCTTGAAGATAATTGTCACCTTTTATAGTTAGCTACCATATCTGAGCTAGGCCATATGAAATAGTGCGGTGAGTGTAGGTTAGAAGAGTAATAATTTAGAAGCATTTTCAGGTAACCACTGAAACTGATCTTCAAAACCAGTATGGAGGTTTGTTTAAAGGAATCACTGAGGTGCAAAGGCTAATTAATTAGTAAGTACCTAGGAGGAAAGTGAAAGTGTAAGTCACTCAGTTGTGACCGACTTTCCGCGACCCCATGGAATTCTCCAGGCCAGAGTACTGGAGTGGGTAGCCTTTTCTTTCTCCAGGGAATCTTTCCAACCCAGGAAGGAATGAGTACTAATGGAAAGCTGTTGCCAGACCACATGTGTGAACAAAGGTGAAGGCGCTAAAGCATTGATTTTCCTTGTCACATATTCAAAAAGAAAATAGTAATTTTTTATGAATAAGTAATACAGTCATATGGTATAAAATTCAGAATGTTTAACATCATCTTTCCATCCCCGTCCTCAGCCTCCCATTATCCTGTCTACAGAGACAACCGATGTTGACTTTCTTTTGTGTCCTTTCAGAAAAGTTCGGTGGATAAGCAGTTAATTTCGCTTTACCCAAGTGGTGGGGTGCTGCCCACGCTGCCGCGCTGTTTCTGTTACAGTGTCCAGGAGGGCTTCTGGTCACCTGGGACAGTCCCATCCTCATCCGGCTCCTACTCTCCCCTCCCCCTTCTCCCTCTCTTCTCTTCCCTCCTCCTCAATCTTCCAAAGGTACCTTCTAATTATAAGGAGCTTCACTGACAGTTTTTAGAAATTTACCTGTATTTCTGTTCTTTACAGGTAAATGGCACAGAATATGTATGTATTGTATGGATCTGTCTCTATACAGTTTTATCACATGTGTAGGTTTGTGTATCGACCCCCGTCTTTCTCCGACTCCTGCCACCACCTCTGACCCTAGGCAACCACTAATCTGTTCTCCATTTCTATAATTTTATCATTCAAAGAATGTTCTATAAATGAAGTCATGTAGTAGGTAACCTTCGGGGATTGTTTCTTTTGGCCTTTTTCACTTGCTGTAATTCCCTTGACGTTTATCCAGGTTGTTATATTTGTTATCAGTAGGTTCTGTTTATTGCTAGCATTCATAAATGCTATTAATGGGTAGAATCGATAGCATGCCACCCCATTCTCTTTTATAGCCGTAGAATGTTTTATGTCTTTCTCATAATGTAGCTCACCAGGTCTCTGTTGATGGATATTTAAGCTGTCTTTTGCAGTTATAAATTGTGGCTGTATATACTGTTATCATTATGCCACTCCTGTACTTGCCTGACTTCTAGCAATGAAGGAGCACTAGTTAGGCATCAGTTACATAGGCATCCTTGAGGGTGACAGGCGCTTAAGGGCCAGCACAGCACATGACAGCAATGAACTGTCAAGGGAAGTTACAGTAACGTAATGAAAAAGGCAAATCCTGTTTCCTGGAAAATCCTGCAGTATAGCATTCTGACAGAGTAAAGAACCCCAGTGGGTCTTTGAGGGCTTAGAGTGGCCAGAGTCAGATGGGTTCCCGGTCCACACATACAGAGTTTAGACCTTAGTTCACTCTCTTCTCACCTAGGTATTTATTCTGTATCTCCATGGCTGATCTGAACTCAGTTCTCAGGCTCTATGGCCTTCACATCAGACTGTAGTCAGGGAGCATCCTCAGGACTGAGTTATGGACAGCCCTCGGCCTGCCAGCAGGAATTTGCACTTGTGATACTAAGAAGATCCATAGACTTAATGGTTTACTTTGTAGTTGATGAGACTTGACTTTGACTCCTATACCCAAGTTTGAATTTTCTACCAGATATTCACATTCTTAGGTTTGACAGTACTGATGTAGATTATAGCTCCCTTTCCTATGATATTTAAAGAATTAAAATAATTTCTTCCACTATGACTTGAAATCCCACTCTCAGATCTATTGTTTCTGACAGTGAGTTCCTACTTCTTGGCATGTCTAATTTTTTTTTTTTTTTTCTTTTACAGCATCTAGCTCAGTACATGGCTCATTTATCTGTAGAATGAATAAATAGAGGGGATGTCTCCTGTCTGTATGGCAGTGGTCACTCATTCAGAGTCGGACAGGTAACAGATGTGTGAGGCAGAGGGTGGAGATTGTGGCAAACTGGAGAACAAGGTAGGTCCTGTTGCAGGATATACAACACCTGCTCGGCCACAGCAGACTGTGGCCATCTGGGGACTTGGGTCTTGTGTTGCCAGATTTTTCTAGGATTTCCAGAGAAGTGAGAAAACTGGATTTTTATGTGAGATCTTCAATATATTAGCACCAGGAAAATTTTGTTTCTTGTTTGGTTTTTTGGTAAGCGCTTCAGCCCACACCGCCTACCTGTCATTTCATACTTGAAGGCTGCCAAGTTGAAATTGTTGATATTTAGATAAGAGGTTGAAGAGGCCTTAAAAGTTCATTCTTGTCGAGTTCCTTCATTTTACAGATGAGGTTTCTGAGGCTGAAAGAAGAGAAGTGACTTGCTGAGTTACTGATGGCAAGAGAAGGCTAAATCTTAGTTTTCCTGGTCTGTTTCTTATAGGAGTAAGTATGTTTCTGTACTTTATAATTGCTTACATAAGGCAACTAGCCTGTTTGCTTTGGCTCCAATGACAAGTGTTATTCCTTCACTGAGAAGTTCCCTATTACCTGCCTTGTTAAGGACAGATAATTCAGCTTGGCAATGAAGTCTGTCAACAACGTCATCCAAACTACCTCTTGGGCTTCCTTTTCCACTTCTCTTGCCACATGTGCACTACACGGTGGGTGCATTGTGTGGCTTACCCTCAACACTCCGTAAAATTTCTTGGTTTACTGCCTCCTTATCTTATCTTTTAGAAATTGTAACTGTCTTAAGGCCCAGCACACATGCCACCTTCTTCCTGAAGCTTTCCTGTCTTGCTCCCTCCAGCTCTCTTAGGGCTTTGCTTCTGTTAATATTTGTTCCATGATCTTCTCACTTTGCCTTTCTAGGAGAGTAACTTATATACCTCTCTATTCCATTTCCCCTATCCGTTCCCACTCCCAGATGCAAGCTCCTTGAGGGTAAGAACTGTTTTGTTCATCTTCATCCTTATAACACTGAATATGCAGTACCTGTTAGGTATAGTTGGTGCTCAGCAAGCATATTTATTTATTTTTATTTTTTGTTTTTTTTCAGTTACCATATTTAGAATTGATAGCATGGTTTATTTTAAATATGAAGTTAATTCATATCAGTAAAAATATATGTAATTCACAAAACTCCAATTTTTGTTTGCTTCTTCACTGCCTCTGTATCTTTTGGTTGGTGACATATGCATAAGTATTATATAAATCAGACATCAGATATTCAAATGCCTACTATGGACAGGAAGATACCATAAGTGAGAGAATTGGCCAATAGTTTTATAATGGCATGCTAAGTTCTATTCTTTCATCAGAAACACACTTTTGTTATTGGACCTGTCAAAATATTAGAAAAATATCCTCTTTCCCATTTTTCTTGAAACATCTGACATTCTGTATCATTAGCTTTCCCACATTTGGTAGGAATGTAAGTACAAGTATTTTCTTCCTAACCCTACTATGACAAAAACAGCAATGGAAGCAGAGTGATATGGGCAGCTGTCTTTCAGCCTTAGTATTGAAGAGGCAGTAAGGCACGGTGGGGCCTACGATGTTGCTTGCCCTGTCTCGCTGCGATAGTTCTTCCCCAGCCATGGTTGCCATGAAGTAAGGTAGACCTGGTGTTGCCAGATGAAGGTGAGGTGGAAATCTGGATCTTTGTGTGAAGTAGTCTTTTCAGAGTACCATGGGGACAATACAGTAGATGTAAAACACATCACTTCTGGAAGTCACATACTTCAGCCATCATTTTGGGACATATACCATAAGGGATGGTGAATCCTGGCACTAAAGGAGATATCTATAGGAAAGGAAACATCAAGTTATATCACATAGATGGCATAAAAATATTTTGACAAACACCTTTTGACTGATATTTTGGAGTAAACAGTTCTGTTTTCCTTGAGCCAGATGGTAACACATACATTATGTACTGATGCTGAATTTGCAGTGGGTTGATTTTTATCCATTTCTTGCTTTGACGTGGAAGCATGTGAATTGCCCCCTTCCTTGGCTAACATCCTTCCAATGACTCCATTTATCAAGATGCAGGTAAGCACCTTATGTGTGCACAGTTAAATAGTGGGCACACACTCCTGTCCCAAAGAAAGAAGACAGCAAGAATTCCCTTTGGTTAAGTGAAACAGCTAAGCAGCCATACTTGGTTGCAAATTTGAACCAGAATGTTTTCTTAATTCTCCATTGCGTTCTACTATTTTCACTGAGGAAAGAGGATGCATGTCATTAGAGCTTCTTTGGCACCTATCCGTGTCAAGGTGGGTATACTTTTGATATATTTGATTTCTTAAGTATGTTTTGGGGCATTATCTTTTTGAAATTCTCTTCAGCCATAAAATATAAGCTCATTATTTTTAAAAGTGTATCAGAGATAATACTAAAACCCTCCATTGAGCAACAAACACCTTAAAGTCTTAGAAGTAGTTACTGTTATCATTTTGGAATGTGGCTTTCCAAACCATTTTCTGTGCATCTTAATGACCCAGATAACCATGATGGTGTGGTCACTCAACTAGAGCCAGACACCCTGGAATGTGGAGTCAAGTGAGCCTTAGGAAGCAATACTGTGAGCAAAAAACTAGTGGAGGTGATGGAATTCTAGCCGAGCTATTTCAGGTCCTAAAAATGATGGTGGTAAAGTGCTGCTCTCAATTTGTCAACAAATTTGGAAAACTCAGCAGTGGCCACAGGACTGGAAGAGGTCAGTTTTCATTCCAGTCCCAAAGAAGAGCAGTACCAAAGAATGTTCAAACCACTGTACAATTGCGCTCATTTCACAAGCTAGCAAGCTAATGCTCAAAATCCTTCAAACTATGCTTCAACAGTATGTGAACTGAGAACTTCCAGATATACAAGCTGGATTTAGAAAAGGCAGATCAAATTGCCAACACCTGTTGAATCATAGAAGAAGCAAGATAATTCCAAAAAAAGTCTATTTCTGCATCATTGACTATCCTACTATTTGACGATGTGGGTCACAGCAAACGGGAAAATTCTTAGATGGGAATACCAGATCCTTACTTGTCTCCTGAAGAACCTGTATGTGGGTCAAGAAGCAAGAATAAGAACCAGACATGGAACAACGGATTGGTTCCAAATTGGGAAAGGAGTACAACAAGGCTATATATGGTCACCCTGCTTATTTAACTTACATGCACAGTACATTGTGAAATACTGGGCTGGATGAATCACAAGCTGGAATCAAGACTGCTGGAAGAAATAACAACCTCACATATGCAGATGATTCCACTCTAATGACAGAAAGTGAAGAGGAACTGAAGAGCTTCTTGATGAAGGTGAAAGAGGAGAGTGAAAAGGCTGGCTTGAAATTCAGCATTCAGAAAACTTAAGATCATGGCATCCAGCCCCATCACTTCATGGCAGATAAAAGGGGCAAAAGTAGAAGCAGTGACAGATTTTATTTTCTTGGGTTCCAAAATCACTGTGGACAGTGCTTGCAGCCATGAAGTTAAAAGACGCCTGCTTCTTGGAAGGAAAGCTATGACAAATCTAGACAGCATATTAAAAGGCAAAGACATCACTTTACTGACAAAGGTCCGTATCATCAAAGCCACAGTTTTTCCAGTAGTCCTGTACAGATGTGAGAGTTGGACCATAAAGAAGGCTGAGCACCAAAGAATTTATGCTTTCAAATTGTGGTGCTGGAGAAGACTCTTGAGAGTCCCTTGACATGCAAGGAGATCAAACCAGTCAATCCTAAATGAAATCAAACCCTGAATATTTATGAGAAGGACTGATAGCTGAAGCTGAAACTCTAATATTTGGCCACCTGGTGTGAAGAGCCAACTCATTGCAAAAGACCCTGATGCTGGGAAAGATGGAAGGCAAAAAGAGAAGAGGCGGCAGACCCTGAACATTCATCGGAAGGACTGATGCTGAAGCTGAAATTCCAATATTTGGCCACCTGATATGAAGAGCCAACCCACTGGTAAAGACCCTGATGCTGGGAAAGATTGAAGGCAAAAGGAGAAGAGGCAGCAGAGGATGAGATGGTTAGATAGCATCACCAACTCAATGGACATGAATCTGAGCAAATTCCAGGAGATAGTGGAGGACAGAGGAGCCTGGCTGGCTGCAGTCCATGGGGTTGCAAACAACTGGACATGAATTACTGACTGAACAATAACAAATATACGTGTATCTATAAGGATATATTTTTATTTTTTCAATGAGTGATATTCTTTACACATTGTTTTGCAGACCCACTATGTCATATACACATACACACTTTATGTATGTGTATATCCTATTATGTGTATATAACAGATTATTATATTTTCCCTTATTTGTGACAGTTTTTACTGTCATAACAATGTTGCATTGAACATCCTTGTAAATGCCCATTTTGGGGGTATAATTTCCTATTTTCCAGATAAAAAAGTAATTGAATTTCTGGGCTATAAGGAAACAATCTCTTTTTTTATGTCCTCCTAATAATTATATATATGTGTGTGTTTTAGAGAAAGTCCTAACTTAATGTCCAGGGTTTCAAAAGAAATGCTTTTGGGGGGTATTTTAGAATTCTATTACTACTCTCATTTGACGTCTACCTTTTGAATCAATTTGAAATTGATACAGATGAGCAAAATAGGCTCTAGGAAGTAGCCATGTTCAAAATTAGTAAGCTTTTGAGTGATGTGTTTCAGTGGTGGGGAAATGAAATTTTCAATTGAGAAAATCATCTCCCTTAATCATGAGGTTCTTTTTTCAAAATCTTTTTCTGCTCCCTTGGGAATTACAACAACTGGATCCATGGGAGCTGTGAAAATTTTTTTTCACATCACACATTTTTAAAAATACTAGTTTGAATAATCCTGGAAAGTGTAGGTTTTTATACTGTGCCCTTACAAATCTTTTTAAAAGAGTGTTCCTTAATACAAATTACTAATACCAGAAATGAAAGAGGATGTCACTACAGATTCAGTGGACATTAAAAGGATGACAAAGGAATGCTGTGAACAACCCTTTGCCCACAGTTTTGACATCTAGATGAAACAGATCAATCACTTGAAAGGCACAATCAGCTAAAACTCACACAAGAAGGTATAAATTTGAATAGACCTGTGCAGTATCTGTTGGTTTGTCCAAAAAGTTTGGGTTTTTCCACATGACTGCAGAAAAACCCAAAGGAACTTTTGGGCCAACCAGTATTTTTAAAATCAATAAATATTAGCCTTCCAAACCACAAAGCACCGGGTTCAGATGAATTCAGTGGGAATTTTGTCAAACACTTAAGAAAGAAATGACATCAATTCCTTATGATCTCTTCCAGATGATAGAAACAGAGGGAATGCTTCTTAACATTATGAGGTCAGTTACTATCCTAATATCAAAACCAAAAACGTTACAAGAAAACTGCAGACTACAGCCCTCTCACATGAAATACAGAAATCCTCAACAAAACATTAGTAAATCCAACAATATAGGAAAAGAATTATATACTATAACCAAGTGGGAAATATACCAGCTATGCAAGGCTGGTTCAACACACATGAATAGATGTAGTAGAAGCGTCTTAACAGAATCCAACACCCATTTAAGATAAAACCCTCAGTTAACATGGGATAGAGGGGAACTTCCTTAACTTTATAAAGAATGTGAAAACCCTACAAACTAACACGTTTCATCATCCTTAATGATGAGAGACTTGAAGCTTTCCCACTAAGATCATGAGCAAGACAAGGATGTCCCCTCAGACCAGCACTTTTCAACGTTGTATCTGGTGTCCTAGTTAATGCAGTCAGGCAAGGAAACAAAATGTATATACATTGGGAAGAAAGAAAGAAAACTTTGTGTACAGAAGATGTGGTTATTTCTGTGGAAAATCTGAATCAACAAACTCCTGGAACTAAGAAGCAATTATAGCAAGGTTGCAGGGTACACAAGATGGATACATAAAAGTCAGTTGCTTTCCTGTGTACCAGCAATAAACAAGTAGAATTTGAAATTTAAAACAATACCATTTATGTTAGCACCCCACCACCACCAGAATGAAGTACGTGGTATAAATCTGACATGACATGTACAAGATCTATATGAAGAAAATGAACTCTGATAAATAAATGCTGATATTCCGTGTTCATGGATAGAAAGACTCGATATTGTCAAGATGTCAATTCTTGGGCTTCCCTGTTGTCCAGTGGTTTAAAATCTGCCTGTCAATCCTGGGGACACAGATTCAATCCCCGATCTAGGAAGATTCCACATGTTGTGGGGCAACTAAGCATGTGTGTCTCAAATACTGAGCTAGTGCTCCGGAGCCCGTGAGCCACAACTGCTCAGCCTGTGTACCCTAGAGCCAGTGCTCACCAAGGAGAGAAGCCTCTGCAATGAGAAGCCTGTGTACCACAACTCGAGAGTAGCCCCTGCTGCCTGCAACTAGAGAAAAAAGCCTGCTCACAGCAATGAAGACCTAGTATGGCCAAAAATAAAGGAGGAAAAAAATTTTTAACGGATGTCAGTTCTTTCCAAATTGATCTATAAATTCAATGCAGTCCCAATCAAAAGTCAGCAAAATTTTTTGTGGATGTCAACAAACTGATTCTAAAGTTTATATGGAGAGGCAAAAGATCTAGAATAGCTAACAGTATTGAACAAAACTCAAGGACTAGTCCTACTTACTTGAAGCTGGACTTCAAGACAGTGTGGTATTTATGAAGGAACAGACAAAATAAGTAAATGGAACAGAATTGAGAGCCCTGAGTAGACCCACATGAATATATAATCAGCTGATCTTTGGCAAAGGAGCAAAGGCAGTGTAATGGAACGAAGATGGTATTTTCAGCAGACAGTACTGAAACAGCATTGACATGCAAATAAGTAAACAAAAATTAACTCCAAGTGGATCACAGACCTAATTGTAAAACAAAACTATAATTCTTCTAGAAGCAAACATAGGAGAAAAGGTAGATGGTCTTGGTTTTGGTGATGACTTTTTAGATCAAAGGCATAACCCACAAAAGAAAGAATCGATAAATTAGACTTCATTCAAATTAAAATTTCTGCAAAAGACATGGTCAAGGGAATAAAAAGGCCACAGACTGGGAGAAAATACTTGCAAACTGCATATATCTGATAAAGAACTATTATCCAAAATCAGAAGGAACTTAAAACTCAACAATAAGAAAAAATCCCAATTTAAAAATGGACCAAAAACCTTGGCACCTCACCAAAGAAGATAAATGCATGATTGATAAGCATATGAAAAGATGTTTTACATCTTGTGTGTAGGGAATGCAGGTTAAACAATGAGGTATGTGGGTCAAGAAACAACAGTTAGAACCAAACATGGGACAACTCACTGGTTCCAAATTGGGAAAGGAGTACAAGGCTGTATATTGTCACCCTGCTTATTTAACTACATGCAGAGTACATCATAGGAAAAGCCAGAATGAATGAATCACAAGCTAAAATCAGTATTGCCAGGAGAAATAACAATCTCAGATACACAGATGATACCACTCTAATGACAGAAAGTGAAGAACTAAAGAGCCTCTTGATGAGGGTGAAAGAGGAGATGAAAAAACTGGCTTGAAGATCATAGTATCTGGTCCCATTGCTTCCTGGCAAATTGGAGGGGGAAAAGTGGAACAGTGACAGATTTTATTTTCTTGGGCTCCAGAATCACTGCAGACAGTGACTACAGCCATGAAATTAAAAGGTGCCTTCTCCTTGGAAGGAAAGCTATGACAAACCTAGAAAGAGTATTATTAATAAAAAGCAGAGACTTTGCTTTGCCAACATAGGTCCATATAGTTAGAGCTCTGGTTTTTCCATAGTCCTATTCAGATGTGAGAGTTGAACCATAAAGAAGGGTGAGCACCAAAGAACTGATGCTTTCAAGTCGTGGTTCTGGAGAGTCCCTTGACTGCAAGGAGATCAAACCAGTCAGTTCTAAAGAAATCAAACCCTGAATATTCATTTGAAGGACCATTGCTGAAGCTGAAGCTCCAATACTTTGGCCACCTGCTGCTAAGAGCCGGCTCACTGGGACAGACCCTGGGAAAGATTGAAGGCAAAAAGAAGACTGGGTGGCAGAAGATGAGTTGATTAGAAAGCATCACTGATGCAATGGACATGAATTTGAGCAAGCTCCAGGAGATAGTGGGGGACAGAGGAACCTGGTGTGCTATATAGTCCCTGGGGTTGCAAACAGACACGTCTTAGTGACTGAAGAACAGCAGCACAACTACACATCTACTAGACAGCACAACATCTATTAGAATGGCCAAATTGTTCTCAAGAACAATCGAGAACATGCCAGTATTGAGTGCTCGCAAAGACGTGGAGCAACAGAAACTCTCATTCATTGCTGGTAGCAATGCAAAATGGTATAACCACTTAGGAAGACTGGCAGTTTCTTACAAAAGTCAGCATGTTCTTAACCATACAGTCTAGCAATCACACTCCTTGGTATTTACCCAAAGGAGGTGAAAACTGCGACCACACAATAATCTTCACATGGTGGTTTATAGCAGCTCTGTTCTATAATTGTCAAAATTTGGAAGCAACCAGGTAACTTTCTGTAGGTGAAGGGATAAATAAACTGTGGTACATCCAGACAGTGGAACGTTGTTTAGCAGTAAAAAGAATTTATCAACCCATCAAAAGACATGGAGGAAACTCAAATGCATATTGCTAATTGAAACAAGCCAGTCTAAAATGCCACACACTGTATTAGTCCAACTATATGACATTCTCAAAAAGGTAAAATTATGGAGATACTAAAGATTAATGTGACCGCTAGGGGTTAATGGGAAGGGAGGGATTTTTAGGGCAGCAAGACTATTTTGTACGATACAGTAATGGTGGAAACATGTCATTATATGCTTGTCCAAACCCATGAGATGTACACCACCAAGAGAATGCTTATTAGACTGTGATGCAGACACATCAGCGTAGATTCATCATTTGTAACAAATGCACCACTCTGGTGGGAATGTTGATAATGGATATTGAAGCCTGTACTTACATGGAGGTAGGGAGTATATATGGGAAATCTCTACCTTCTGCTCTATTTTTCTGTGAGCTCAAAATGGCTTGAAAAAATAAAGTATGTACATATATAGAGAATGAGGGATTTCCTAATTTTCATATGAGCCTTCTGCTCTCATTAGATATGGATCTGAGTGTGGTCAGTAGGGCCTCTAACAAGATCGGAAAGGCAGTCCCAAAGTTTATTGTCAAGGAAGGGTATTGACAATGGAGGTCCAAACCCAAGAATTGGTATGGTTCCAATTGAATAATTGATAGTTGCTTATATTCCATGACCACTGAAGCATATGATTACTCTTTTCTTTATGCATGTTTGGAAGAATGATGAAATATGAGAAGTGTTCTGTGTGAAGAGTTGTGTGCTAAAAGCAGTAGTTATCAAACTGCATGTAAGAATTACCCTAGGGATCTGTTAAAACTCTCAAAGTTCAGGCTAAAGTTCACCAGGTAGTTCCAGTGGGTAGCCAGGTTTGAGAACTGGTAGGCCAAAGGAGATTTTAAACTTTAATTTATCTCTGTCTGAAGATAGTTTTATTAATCACAACTCCGAAAGGCCCTTGTCCGTAACTTTGCAAGTGTGGAAGAATTTGGAGGTGTAGGAATGCTATTTGTTAATAACAAACTCCTAAAGTGAAAAATAAAATCCACCTAAGCTGGAATCAAGATTGCTGGGAGAAATATCCAATAAGCTCAGATATGCAGATGAGACCACCCTTAGGGCAGAAAGTGAAGAGGAACTAAAAAACTTCTTGATGAAAGTGAAAGTAGAGAGTGAAAAAGTTGGCTTAAAGCTCAACATTCAGAAAATGAAGATCATGGCATCTGGTCCCATCACTTCATGGGAAATAAATGGGGAAACAGTGGAAACAGTGTCAGACTTTTATTTTTCTGGGCTCCAAAATCACTGCAGATGGTGACTGCACCCATGAAATTAAAAGACACTCCTTGGAAAAGTTACGACCAACCTAGATAGCATATTGAAAAGCAGAGACATTACTTTGCTGACAAAGGTCCATCTAGTCAAGGCCATGGTTTTTCCAGTGATCATGTATGGATGTGAGAGTTGGACTGTGAAGAAAGCTGAGCACTGAAGAATTGATGCTTTTGAACTGTGGTGTTGGAGAAGACTCTTGAGAGTCCCTTGGACTGCAAGGAGATCCAACCAGTCCATTCTGAAGGAGATCAGCCCTGGGATTTCTTTGGAAGGAATGATGCTAAAGCTGAAACTTCAGTACTTTGGCCACCTCATGGGAAGAGTTGACTCATTGGAAAAGACTCTGATGCTGGGAGGGATTGGGGGCAGGAGGAGAAGGGGACGACAGAGGATGAGATGGCTGGATGGCATCACTGACTCGATGGACGTGAGTCTGAGTGAACTCCGGGAGTTGGTGATGGACAGGGAGCCCTGCCTCGCTGCAAATTCATGGGGTCGCAAAGAGTCGGACACGACTGAGAGCGACTGAACTGAACTGAGCCTGAAAGAGTTAATGTAGTTTCCAAAAGTGCTTGATATAGCCAAGGAACAGCTTAGGCACAGGAAGAATCTGGCTTATACTGGGAGCAAATAAAGCCAGTGTTTAAAATGTGTTTTAATCTAAAACACATACGTGCCCCTGGGCCTGAAAACATGCCAAGACTTTCACAGTTGTGGTGAAGGTTCCTAACAACAGATAGAAATGAGTTGCTGTGCGTTACTTCGGCTTTAAAGTTTAAAGGGGAAATATGATTTGTGAAGGGGTGTTGTAGACAGGGGCTTCCCAGGTGGCTCAGATGGTAAAGAATCTGCCTACAATGCAGGATACCTGAGTAGAGGAGTGAGGTGGGCACGCAGGACAGGTTATTTTGTGACTTCTTTCTGATCCCAAAGAGAACAGAACTAGCTGATAGTTCTAATTCTCTGTGTACTTAGAACAAAACCAAATAAACCCTAACAAAATGAAAATTGTGTCCTTTTAGAAGTACTCCAATCTGTGCTGGTTATGAACTTTCATATGTGTCTTCCTTATAGTATATTACTTCTTCAATAGAACACTTTCTTTAAAATTCTGATTCTATGTAGGTTTTTTTTTTTTTTTTAAGAATTATATAGATTCATAGGAAGTTAAAAAAAAATGCACAGCAAAGCCCTCACGCATCCGTGGCCCAGTCTCCACCATGACAACATCTTACATCAGAGTTTATGTCTCAGAACCAAGAAATCAGCATTGATTACTCCATGGAGGTTGTTCAGACTTCACCAGTTTGGTAAGCACTCAAGTGTGTAGGTGTCTGTAATTCTATGCAGCTTTTCATGTGTAGCTTTGTGTAACCACTACCATACTCGTGATATAATACCTCACAAGGGATTCTGAAGAACTGCTAAGGGCTATGGAATGAGTCACTTTGTAGTCCCATCTCCAACTTGAGTTCGTAACTTTGTATTGCTGGGGGCTGCCACATAGCTTTTGAAACCTCAAATGGCTTTTGGTCTTTCTTTTTTTCCCCCATGGGATCATCAGTACAGATGTGTGTCTCAGTTACTATGCTTCGAGGAGGTAAATTGTGATCACATTTATTTAAAGAGAGTGAACTGATAAGTATACCCCAAAGCATAAAAAATCTGCTATTGATCTTCATTTTGGGGGCAAATTCAGCAATTCTGGCACAACAAAGGGACTGAATGTTTGGAAGTTCTTTTCCTGCCAATTTTTAGAACATGTGAGATTTGCTCAATAAATAGTGTCTTTCTAATTCCTAAAACAGAAGACTGTCCACCTCCCAGAGAAATGCCCTGATATATTTGAAGTGAATAGGCATGATTCTATAACACGTGAAAACTCACTTAACAGCATGTTGTGAGCATTGTCAACATATCAAACTCTGCCTCTCATTGTTTAGGTAATTAGTGTCTCCAGAGCTGAATAATACATAATCATATTTACCATTTACATGGTATGGGAATTTTAATTATCTTTGCATCCAGTATGGCAAAACTAAGGTGTTTAGGAATGTAAGTCCAGTGTTAAGCTTTCTGTTCCCAAGATTTGCAGATAAATCTACAATCTAGCAAAAACTGTTAACATGTGTGCTCTGCACCCCATTCTCTTCCATAGAAACTCTTTATTTCTGACACTCTTCTTGGCAAGAGTTCCATTAGAGAGAATACTTCTGGAGTTTGTTCTGGTTGGTTCAGTCTGAGCTCAGCCCTGATGAAGTAATGGGATGTATGATAAGGGATGAAGTTTTTAAATACCAAGATATTCATCTTGAATAAAAGCAGCTTTGGGGTGTTTATAAAGAATATATTCTGCCCTATAAAATTGTAGGATATTTGTTAGGGATTTGATAGACTGTGAGTTCAGCAAAGCATCCAGTTAATAATCCTATTGTCATAGAGAAAGCAAGAGAATTCCAGAAAAATACCTACTTTTGCTTCATTGACTATGCTAAAGCCTTTGACTGTGTGGATCACAATTAACTGGAAAATTCTTAAAAGAGATGGGAATATGAGACCACCTTACCTGTCTCCTGAGAAACCTGTATGTAGGTTAAGAAGCAACAGTTAGAACCTTACATAGAATAACTGGTTCAAAATTGGGAAAGGAGTGCAACAAGGCTGTATATTGTCACCCTGCTTATTTAACTTAAATGCAGAGCACATCATGTGAAATGCTGGGCTGGATGAATCCAAAGCTGGAATCGATTGCTAGGAGAAATAACAAACTCAGATATGCAGGTCTGATGGCAGAAAGTGAAGAGGAAGTAAGGAACCTCTTGAGGATAGTAAAAGAGGAGAGTGAAAAAAGCTGGCTTGAAACTGGCCATTCAAGAAACTAAGATCATGGCATCAAGTCCCAGCACTTCATGGCAAGCAGATAGGGAGGGGGGAAGCAATGGCAGATCTTTTGGGGGGAAAAGAGGGCTCCAAAATCACTGTGGACAGTGACTGCAGTCATGAAATTAAAAGACACCTACTTCTTGAAGGAAAACTATGACAAGCCTAGACAGTGTATTAGAAAGCAGAGACATCACTTTGCAGACAAGGTCCATATAGTCAAAGGTGTGGTTCTTTCAGTAGTCGCAGATGTGTGAGTTGGACCATAAAAATGGCTGAGCACTGAAGAATTGATGCTTTTGAATCCTGGTGCTGGAGAGGACTCGAGAATCTCTTGGACTGTAAGGAGATCAAAGCAGTCAGTCCTAAAGGAAATCAACCCTGAATAATCATTGGAAGGACTGATGCTGAAGCTGAAGTTCCAATACTTTGGCCACCTGATGCAAAAGTCTAACTCTGGAAAAGACCCTGATTTTGGGAAAGATTGACAGCAAAAGGAGGAGAGGGCAACAGAGGATGAGATGGTTAGATAGCATCACCGACTCAATGGACATGAACTTGAGCGACTCCAGGAGATAGTGAAGGACAGAGAAGCCTGGTGTGCTACAGTCCATGGGGTCGCAAAGAGTTGAACACGACTTAGCAACTGAACGACAACAAATTGTCTCATAAAGCTTGATTTGATAAAGTCAGCTTATTTAGAAACAGTAGGCAAAAAACATCTAGAGTCTTAAATATTCTGAAAAAAGTAAGCACCAACCCACATTCATAAAAGAGCAGAGGAAGAAAATAATCAAAGTTAATGACTCTAAAATGAAAAGAACCAGAAGAGACTTCAGATTATTTTCAATAAGAAAGCAAGCTTATCTTTGTGGAAATGTACATTTTAAATATTAAGAGAGGAAATATTAAGGAAATATTAATTTCCTCTCTTAAATATTAAGAAAGGAAAGCTAGGGTTATGTCAGTAAATGCTCCCTGAACCCACCCACCCAATCAAGAAAGCAGTGAGACAGACTCTTTAACAAGTGGAACAATTCAAAGATGTTTTGAATAACTGTACAGAAGTTAATTCATAAAATACTCAAGCCAAGAACTGTCCAGTGGACACTGATACAGATTTAAAAAGCAGTTGCTAAAGACAGCAAGTAGGATAATTTTAGAAACGCTATCAGTACATCAGTCACAAAGTTTATGGTTAAAAGGATGTCAAAAAAGCAATGTATTGGCCTATAAAAAAGAAAAGCTGGTTGATGTATTAGCAACCAACTAGACAACCCACTCCAGTATTCTTGCCTGGAGAATCCCAGGGACAGAGGAGCCTAGTGGACTGCCGTCTGTGGGGTCGCACAGAGTCGGACACGACTGAAGCGACTTAGCAGCAGTAGCAGCAGATAGCAGTGATCATGTCATATGTCTAGTAAGCAGCACGTCAACATGCAGTTTTTACAAAAAGTAGGATGCATATAAAGTTCACAATACAAGGCTTTTTTTAAAGCTGGGTTTTGTTTACCTCTCAGGAGATAGCACTTTAAAGCTGTTTTATGCTATCATCCCCTAAATCAGTGCATGTTACTGCATGGTTGTAGTGAAAAGAAAATTAAGAATATGTTTTGTATCAGTAATGTCACACATCAGTGCCATTCTTAAGAAATAATTATTTTTCACTGATAGGAGTACAAATTCATGATTTTGCCAACAGTTTATGACTGCTGAGTAAGAATGTAGCTACTGAGCACCGACTTACTGAACACTTGGAGTGTGTCAAGAATTTCATGTGTATGACTTTACCTAAAATTTAGAACAGTTTTATTGAAGTAGTTACTGTTTTATTATCTCTGTTCTACAAATGGGAAAGCTGAAGCCAAGGGAATAAACAGTTTGCAGAGATCATAGCTGGTAGGTGCGTGAGCCAGCAAGAAAAGATGCTCTGGAACTTATGCCCCTAACCACAGTACTCTTCTTCAGAAAGGTGTTGGTTGAGGGGGAAAGTGAAGGTAGGGAGACTGCAGATCAGATCACTGAGAATAAAGTGGAGGAAAATGAGACATTCTGGCCTTAGACTGCTTTTCTAGCCTAAGGTACCCAGTGCTTGTTTACTTTTCAACCTTATTTAAGGAGAAGCAGTGATCAAGGAGATAGGAGTCTGGGTGGAAGAAATATGAGGAGAACAATATGAGGGCACAGTAAAGGACACAGAAATGGTAGGGACCCAACAGAAGCAGAAGATACTGAGAAGAGGTGGCAGGAACACACAGAAGAGCTGCGCAAAAAAGCTTCACGACCCAGAGAACCAAGATGGTGTGATCACCCCCTAGAGCCAGACATCTTGGAATGCATAGTCAAGCAGGCCTTAGGAAGCATCACTACAAACAAAGCTGGTGGAGGTGATGGAATTCCAGTTGAGCTATTTCAAATCCTAAAAGATGATGCTGCACTCAATATGCCAGCAAATTTGGAAAACAGTGGCCACGGGACTGGAAAATGTCAGTCCAATCCCAAAGAAAGGCAACGCCAAAAAATGCTCAAACTGCCTCACAGTTGCACTCATCTCACATAATAGCAAAGTAAAGCTCAAAGTTCTCCAAGCCAGGTTTCAACAATACGTAAACTGTGAACTTCCAGATGTTCAAGCTGGTTTTAGAAAAGCAAGGAACCAGAGATCAAATTGCCAACATTGATTGGATCATCAAAAAAGCAAGAGAGTTCCAGAAAAACATCTGCTTCTGCTTTATTGACTATGCCAAAGCCTTTGACTGTGTGGATCACAACAAACTGTGGAGAATTCTTAGAGAGATGGGAATACCAGACCACTTGACCTGCCACCTGAGAAATCTGTATGCAGGTCAAAAAGCAACAGTTAGAACAACAGACTGGTTCCAAATCATTCAAGGCTGTATATTGTTACCCTGCTTATTTAACTTATATGCAAAGTACATCATGAGAAATGCTGGGCTGGATGAAGCACAATCTGGAATCAAAATTACCAGGAGAAATATCAGTAACCTCAGATAAGCAGATGACACCACCCTTATGGCAGAAAGCAAAGAAGAACTAAAGAGCCTCTTAATGAAAGTGAAAGAGGAGAGTAAAAATGTTGGCTTAAAGCTCAACATTCAGAAAACTAAGATTGTGGCATCTGGTCCCATCACTTTATGGCAAATAGGTGGGAAACAGTGTCAGACTTTATTTTGGGGGGGCTCCAAAATCACTGCAGATCGTGACTGCAGCCATGAAATTAAAAGACACTTGTTGCTTGAAAGAAAAACTATGACCAACCTAGACAGCATATTAAAAAGCAGAGACACTACTTTGCCAACAAAAGTTCATCTAGTCAAAGCTATCGTTTTTCCAGTTGTCGTGTATGGATGTGAGAATTGGACTATAAAGAAAGCTGAGTGCTGAAGAACTGATGCTTTTGAACTGTGGTGTTGGAGAAGACTCTTGAGAGTCCCTTGGACTGCAAGGAGATCCAACCAGTCCATCCTAAAGGAAATCAACCCTGAATAGTCATTGGAAGGACTGATGTTGAAGCTGAAACTCCAATAGTTTGGCCACCTGCTGCAAAGAAGTGACTCATTTGAAAAGACCCTGATGCTGGGAAAGATTGAAGGCAGGAGGAGAAGGGGACAACAGAGGATGAGATGGTTGGATGGCATCATCGACCTGATGGACATGAGTTTGAGTAAGCTCTAGGAGTTGGTGATAGGTAGGCCTGGCGTGCTGTAGTTCATGGGGTCACAAAGAGTTGGACATGACTGAGCGACTGAACTGAACTGAAGGGAAGACTCGGATCTGACATTTAAGGGGTGACTCTGGAGAATTCCAGTGGCAAAGCAAGAGTTTATGAGTATGAAGGATAAGATTGTGAGAAACAACCCCAGGGGACTTGGTGAAAGCGAAGGCAGATTCCTCAGGGAATGTATGAACATGTGAAATTGGTGGAGTTTGGAGGTGGGTGGGTGGGTGTTCCTGTACTGTTTTCATTATCTGTACCTGTCCTCAACGTTTCATCAGACATTCCCTTCCTTCTCTGGGGCCTCACATCTGATTTTCTAAAACAACATGATTGAGCATCAACTCCTGGGTACTTGGTTGTACTGTTTAAGTTTATATAATCTGAAAGAGCTCCTTCTGGTCTGTAGGAATTGCCTACCCTTTAAAAATGCCCTTTTCTTGAATTATCTTATTCTACAACTGAGCACTTAGTACATCTTTTTAAGTATAAGTACCATGATCGACCTCAGAGATACGGCACACATTATCAGTAATCTCAAATAGGTAACCAGAGCTCATTCCTTACAGTGTGTGTTGTATATACTTAAATCTGACCAGGAGTAATTTTATACTTTCATGAGCATTTACACTTTGCTGTGCACCAGAAACTAACAAACATCATCTATACTTCACTTTTAAAAAGAGATTATGAACAATTTAGAATAACACTTCATCCGGGAAAGTGGTCACCAAAATTTCAGCAAATTTTTTAAGGATTTGACTTTAAAAGATGTATTTTCTTAAAGGCACATGTAAAATTATGGAAGCCTTATTTTAAATTATTAATTTCTCTCAAGATTCTACATCATTGAAAAAAGACACATTTTAAAAAGTAGATCCATGTACCTCCCTGGGTCTGGGGAATGCAGCTTTATTAGAGTGGTGTGCTGTCTCTGCCAGTGTTCACTTTCTCTGATGGAAAGAAAATGGTTCAGGTACCCCTTATGTACCTAGGAGATGCCTTTGGCCTTTTTACTGTATAAGTCTGGTCTGGAGATGTGTATACTAAATGCAACCATGTTTGAAATAAAGGGTCCTAATGAACCTCTTTCTGCATGGAATGCCAATTAACTGCCTGCTTTTAATTGATAATTGGACATTAACCCCTCAGTAGTACCATCATCTTAAACCACAGTCCAGCTCCTACTGTCCATCAACGAAAGATTATGCAGTATGTGACTAGACACTGGGCATGTTTAATTTGGGAGAGAACAGTACCCATGTGCACATTAATGGGAAGAAAAAGGTGAATAAACAATTGACCTTTGGCAATATTATGACTGCTAAAAGAACACAATAACCAGCTCAGCTTGCACTCCGAATGCGTTCCCTCCGTTCTTGGTAGAAACAGAAAAATAAAATAGAAAATTCTTCTGTTGGCAGAGAACATGTATTTATACATTCTTGTGTGTTTAGCTCAGTGGTTAGAGAACACTTCCTGGAAAGATTGCAGTACACAAGTGTTTTCAATTTGAACTTGTGCATTTCAAGGTTCACCGCCCTGGAGGTGGCTTGGCTCAGTGTTTAAAACACACACTAATGAATTTCAGGTTTGGGGCAGAAAGTGGCTGTTCCACATTGGACAATCGTGTGAACTTGGAATTGCTTCCCGTGAATGTCTTAAATAACTATGTAATGTCACTCTGGACAGCAGGTTCTCCTGTCTCCAAACACAGATAACTGATTGCCTTTGCTCAGGATACTCAGTGCTTGCTTACTTTTAAAACTTAGATTTGGCAGAGTCTTTTATTTTTGTAAAGAGAACATTGTGGGAGAAAGTAGGGCAAAGATCATCTGAGTGCAGTTGGATGTACTGAAGGACACTTACAAATAACCTTGAAACAACCCCAAAAGACTGGTTCGGGCTGAATATTTTTCTTTTTCTTTTTTTTTTTAATTTTGTTTTTCCTCTTGGCTGTTTGGAGTAAGAGAAAATTAAAAAGAAAGTCACCTTTCCTACCTTTCTGTGTTGATACATCTAGCAATAATTTAGGAACTTCATCCTATCTGATCCAGCTGACCTCAAAAGGAAGCAGGGTAGTTGGTATAGTAATTTCTGTAGAGGAGAAAGCAGTAAGCTAATGAAATCACAGACACTCCTTAGTCAGAACGAGCTCTGAGTGATGCCCGCCCTGGCCTGTGCACTTTCAGCATGCTTTCAAAGCCTTGATTTTCTGACTAGCTGGGATGCTGCAATTACCCAGCATTCCAGAGGTCTTGCTTATATGCTCAGAGCAAGTCACCATTTGTGTTGGACCAGCAAGGGGGGAAGAAAAAAAAGTTGATTTCCTGAATTCCTTTATCTGTGAAAGATTGACCATGGGCTGTAAGGTCCTTATGGAGCAGGGGAGTTTCCATTTCTGTGTGATGCTGTATTTGTCTCAGTTACACCACTCATCATCCGTGAGGCTGTGCACAAACCTCCCATCTGAGTTGCAGTTTCCTCCTTCTTCATTTAAGCAAGCTGGGCCAGATGAGCCCCTCAGGCCCTTTCTAGCTTTCATGGCCTGAAGTTCAGTTTCTTCAGCACATAAGACCTTGGGGCATTCATTACATTGGTTGACTAGAGACATTTTGGGTTATTTAACTGCTGATGAACTTCCACCAGATGACTGTGAATGTATAACAACACTCAAATCCTGCAGAAAGTTTGTGTCGGCTTTGCTGAAAGGATCGGTGGACATCCGGGTGACAAAGCACTCCTAAGTGCCTGGCAGGGGTTGTCAGAAGACAGTGGTGCATCCATGCTGGATACTCACCGGGGACAGTGGCCTGTTTGAGAGTGTGGGCAGCAGCATGAGGTGGTCCCCGTGCAGCCTGGCATCAGAAGGTCGTGGGTGCCTCCATGCTCCTGACCACCCCTCCCAACCCAAATGCCCCAGCCTTGTAGTCTTCGGCGACTTACCTCACAGTTCTAAGATTCTATTTGGCTATTTTTAAAATGAAGATAATATCTACTTTTCAGGATAAATAGCTTAAACGTAATGTACTTTGGCCACCTCATGCGAAGAGTTGACTCATTGGAAAAGACTGATGCTGGGAGGGATTGGGGGCAGGAGGAGAAGGGGACGACAGAGGATGAGATGGCTGGATGGCATCACTGACTCGATGGACATAAGTCTGAGTGAACTCTGGGAGTTGGTGATGGACAGGGAGGCCTGGCGTTCTGCAATTCATGGAGTCGCAAAGAGGCGGACACGACTGAGTGACTGAACTGAACTGAATGTATTTGAAAGTGTCTTGCAAATCAGTGAAACTTGATAAATAGATAACTAAAAACAGCAATTTGTAGAAAAGACTCCAAATAAGATAACTTTATCTGAAAATTGAAGGGGGGGAAAAAAGAACATTTGTGTAGTGAGTAATAAACATTTCACAGAGTACTCTCAGACATATCTCTTTATCCTTACAACCTCGTTTTACAGATGCAGAGATACCTGCAGGTTCCCAGGGTCATGATACCTGGAAACAGTGGAGTGGAGATTCTTCTGGTTCCAAACCATTGTGTTCCTTTTACAGTATTTTATAGTTAATGTTAAACCTCTGGTAATTCTGGAAAAGGAAATAAATGATCAAAAATGGTCGTAGTACCTATTTGAGGGATTTCTCCTTATGCCCTCTTTATATGACTACAGCTGTACTGACTGCCATTTGAGAACCAAACCCAGGAAAGCCAGACCAGTCACTCCTCACTTTGTGGGATCTTAATTCTGAAACAGTTCCTGGGGATAGCTGGAAGATTTGAATATCTCTGGGATGTCACTGTCCAGTTTCGAAATAATTTTATAAATGGGTTTCTTCCAGGAAGGATCTGCGTCTTTGCCTGCGGAGACAGCCCTGAAGAACTCCTGTAAAGTCAAGCTGGCGATTTCCAAGAAGCAGTCTGGGACCTGCATTCCCAAAGAGACCCACGAGAAAGAAAAAACGTGAGGCTGTGAAGCCTGGCGCCATCCAGACCTCACTGCCTGATGCTGCCATTTCCTTGGGTTGCAGGCTGATCAGAGCACCCCCACTTTACTGGCCCCTGACTTTTGCAACCCCAGGAATCCCTTGCTCCCTCATCAAATATAGACCTTAAAATGATGATCCTGATGAGACAGCCCTGGGAAAAAAACAGATTAGGGACACTCCTTCTGTAGGCGTAGCTGATTCTGTTAATGGGTGACATTTTTAGCAAGTGGGAAATGCTGACTCTGGTTGAAATGAAATCTGTGGTTCAAAAGAGGTTTTTAGTATTCTTTTCCTTAGTGCCTCACGTGGAAAGAACCACCCCCAAGTTTATGACTGTCGTACCTCATTCCACCTTTTTTGGGGACTGGATTCAAAGGACTTGGAATCATCCCTGCTTCCAAAGCCAACCTTTGGCTTGGGGGTGGAGAGGGCTCAAAACTATGTTCCAGGACCTCACCCAAACTGGCAACATTAATGATGGGACATCCCACAGGGCCTCCAGATCCAGCCTGGCTGGGGGCTTGCCCCCACTGCCTGCCAGATGACCACCCCCACATAGAAAGACGCAGTGCTCCCCCCCACCCACATGCCTGGACCCCCACGAGCCTCTCAAAGGAGGCATGGTCCACTTTCCACACAGGTAGGCTTAAGTTTCTAAACATATTTCGATGGGGCACCTGAACAGCGGATGCCAGCAGTTCTCTGCTTTCTTGGAGGTGTCCATACACTGCTCTTTGTGACCACACAGTCAAGTGAGAAATGCGAGAAGAGGGCAGTGTGCTCAGTGACCAGACACACCGGGCACCTGCAGAACAAGATGCCAGCTGACAAGAGCTGTTGGCCACACACAAGGAAGATTGCAAGCTCTCACTGATGACACTTGGGCCACTTGCTCACCCTTCACCGATGCTTTACCTCTAAGGTGCCACCAGTGTGCCTTCACAGAGATCCCCAAAGGACTGAGCAGCTTACGTATTGTGTATTACTTCCAGAAAGGATTTGAGATGATTTGCCATGGGAGGCCCACAGATAAAACTGTTCAAGGGAGAATAAAGATAAGAACCAAATGATGAACAGAAACTGGTGTAAAGAAAACCTTGGCCAAGAACTCCTGCTGCAGCTAGAGCCCGGCATTTACCCTGGGCCTCCTGGTGCAAAGGAAAGAAGGCTTTCAGGGTATAAAACCCGGTCATTACAGAGTATTGTCTAAAATGGCATAACACCTGACCTCTGCCCATGTTTCTGAATAAAGACTGGCTGGAGATTCAGTTTGGCATCTACCTGTTGCCTACGAGAAGATGCGGAGGCTGTCATCTTTGTGGATGGTACAGAGATGGGTCCCAGGCTGCCCTGCTCTCAGTGACGTAAGGACAGACATGGAAGGGGATCTTTTCTAAAACTCCAATCACAAAGGGAAGGTACTCATCAGAACTCCTGGGACCCGAGTGCATGGTCTTACCTCAAAGTCGTTTCCCTTGTTATAGTGCATATTGAGAGCTCGAAAAAGTTCTGAGTCACGGAGAACCACCAGCATTTTGGGATTTGTGACACCATCTGAAATCGCTTGCCGGGCAAATTTCTCCATCTGTATGTAATAAAACTCACGGAAGTTGCTGAACCACTTGATCATCTGGGAGGTGATGCAGCGGTTGAACTGTGCAAACAACAGGATCCATGAAGTCAGACGTTTACCACGAGGTGCTCAGAGTGAGAACTGTCAGCTTCCAGTTCAGCACGGGGGTTAGCAAGAGTGGCTTCAATTCACACTAAACAGGGCTTTCTTTAAAAAAGAAGTCACAGCTATTTTCTAAGCCTATACAGTTATACATGGAAAAATCTGAATTAGCTGTAATGCCCAGTAGAAAACAAATGTATTTTATAGCCTAGACTTATAAAGGTTTTTCACTCCTTAAGTGTGACTTTGGGAGGGCTCAAGGTCAAGATCAGTGTGGTCCCAGTGTCTGCAGCACACAGGTAGATTACATCACAGCCCCAGTGCCCTCTGCCAGGTAAAGAGCCAAGGGAAGGGGTAATGGTATAGAACGGAGGACTGTGTGTTGGCAACTCAGAGTTGCAGAATGAATCACAAATGAGAACTTGGTTCAGGAATGAAGCAAGCGATTGGGTATGAGGGAAATAGCTCAAAAAAAAAAAAAAAAGATGTTGAGATACAAAGGATACAAAGTATTAACCCCTCACCCAACACCCAGGGTAAAGGAGGCCCTCTGAAACTATGGAAACATGCTGCAAGGCCTGGTTCCAACCATCAGAGCTTGATTTGTCTCATTGTCACCTTGATTTGTATGCTCCTTCACTCAGTTTTGAAACACCAAAGTTTAAAAGTCAATTTAACAGCCACAGTGTCCAACTCTTGATATATTCTTTCTTTTTTATAGTGGCCCCAGCAAAGAGAGCACACTGGGCTAAAGATGCTGTTTACTCTTGGTTCTGTAACCCCCCACCTTCCCCAAGTGTTTCTGGGTCTTAACTATAGCTCAGAAGCTTAAATCCAGAGACCCAACCTTCCTATCCCCAAAGTTACCCCTGTTTATTCAGTTTCTCAGCCCAGGACAAAAATGCCACAACAGGAAGAGGAGCTAAAGTGCACAGATGTTGCCCTAGGATTTGACTCAACGTGGGAAACACCTGCGGTCACTTGGGAGTTTTGCAGAGACTGAAACGCAGTTGAAGGACTTTACCTGAACGTCAGGGAAGTAAGCCTTCAGGAGGTTGGAGCTGGGGTAGCGTGTGAAGAAAAACATTAGTTTGGCCTTCTTCAAGTGACCAGGATTGAGGCCCTCCTGGATTTGGCCCAGGGTCAAGGAAAACTAAGACCAGTTTATCAAATGATTCTGTCAAATTACCCAAATGGTAAATTGCCCTGTTCCTTATGGTTTCTATTTAATATTTTTCTGGTTGAATGATGTATTTGCTTCATTTTTCTGTCTCTAGCAAGTATGATCAGATAAACTTCTTTCTTTCCAGATGCTGAATACCATCTATGTACAGTAAAGTTGCAGAGTTTAAAAAACATTTTGATGTGTTAAAGATCTGTTGCATATGTGATAGCAAATACAATTTGTTGTACTCAGTGTGTGTGTGCGTGCTTTCACAATAGGGTGGGAAGAGATGGCATCTGTCCCCCAGATAAACTATTTCAAAACCCCAAGTAGAGACTGACTTCTCTCTGTTTCAGTTTCCTCGTCTGTAAAATGAAAGGAGTCAGCTTTCTGGCCCTCATCATTGCATTTGTGGTGTTGATGCCAATGAGCACCTATCACAGATCACGGTTTGCTTTGGCTCAAGAAGCTCAAATTGCTGGGCTGCACTTCTCTCCATTTGCCTGGCAGAAGTTCCCCCTCCCCCTCCCCACCTCAACTCAGATACCCTCTCTGCTGTGAAACCCTTCCTTGCCGAATTAGGCCTTCCTTACCCTGGGCTACGAACGTTCTTTGTATAAGCTGTTTTTTGTAAGAATGACGTGATTGGGATTTTTATTGCATGTTTGTCTCCCCATTTAGACTGTGAGCTCCTTGAGAGCAAGGGCCTTACCCTTTCATCTTTTTATTCCACGTGCCTAGCCCGGTGCTAGGAGCAGAGTAGGTGCTCAATAAATGTTTGGTGAATGAAGGAATAAGTGAGTGAATTGTCAACTTTAACCCACGATTAACTATGGCAAATTCTATCCCAACCCATGCGTCTCACTCTGGGAACAGATCCCTTCCCCTTTAATGAGAACAGGGGGTTGTGGCCTGAAAACCTAGCACCAGGGTGGTAGGGAAATAAAGAGTCTTACTCTAGAACACTTAGCATTCCCAGGAACAATCCTAGGGCTGCATGGGAAACACACAGGGTAACCTTCTAGCTGAGGCTGAGAGCTGTAGCTTTAGGACGTGAAGGCTTCTCAGTAGGACAGGTCAGTTTACCTGAAGGAAACCAGACAACTGATCACAACTGTAGCTGGCCCAGGCACCCAGGCCGCTGTCCAGGAGGCCCCTGCCCCCCGCCTCTTAGCCCTACTTCTTATCCTTCATAAGTGCTATGGAAAGAATCCCGGATTGGGAGTTCAAACACCCAGCTTCAGATAATAGATTTTGCCACCTAGTCCCTGTGTGACCCTGGGCAAGCTGCTTACCTTCTCTGGGCCCCATTTCTAAACTGTGGAGTGTAGTGGTTGAAACTTATGCTGGGCAGTCAGATGCTGGCTCTGAACCCTGGCTCTGCGTGTGTCTGTCTTTGACTCTGAGCAAGTTAGTCTGCTTCTCTGTCCCTCTCAGATACTGATCTGGAGTGGATACTGGAGGATGGTGAGGTAATTCGGGCTCACAACCCCTTATCTGAAACAGTGGGCCGAATGGACGCCAGGTTTCAGAATTTATTGTATCAAGGCAATATGGTGCGTGTACGATGTGTTAGTTACCACCCACAGCAGGGTCTGTGGCAGCTGTCTAATCAGATAGTTAATAAAGTTCCCACAGCAAAATCAATGACTAATTGTGCTAAGTGAGATAGTCTATAAGAGGCCTCCTATCAGCACAGGTAGGGCTTCCCAGGTGCCACTGGTGGTAAAGAGCCTGCCTGACACAGGAGATGTGGGTTCCATCCCTGGGTCAGGAAGATCCCCTGGAGGAGGGCATGGCAACTCATTCCAGTATTCTTGCCTGGAGAGTCCCCATGGACAGAGGAGCCTGGCAGGCTACAGTCCATGGGGTTGCAAGGAGTCAGACACAACTGAAGCGACTTAGCACACAGCACAGGTCAGGTTTTGCAACCAAGAGAATCTCCCATCAACCTTAGGAGAAAGAAATCATAAAGTTTTTCAGAACATTTCAAGTTCCAGAACTGTGTCTAGGTGGCAGTGCAGAGGGGCACTGTCAGTCCCAATGCCTGCCGCCCAGGAGGCCTGCGGTCACTCATCATTGTCTCGTCATCATACCCGCTCCACCTGTTCACAGGGGTGTCATGTGAAGTGAAAGTTCATTTATACTTAAGCATCTTGCTCTTCTGGGTTTTCAAGGCCCAGAAGAACAAATTTATAATTCTAGAATGAGGGAATAATTGGGGCCAGGATGCTGCCTGGGGGCCGCAAATCGTTCCAAAGGTAGCCAGCTGCATGACCGGGGCAGCCAGGCCCTGTGGGTGGCCCCTGAAAACCTCCTGAAGTTCTCGGAGCCCAAGCCTCATTTCACGAGGCAGGGCCAGGCATGCAGGAGGTGCTTTTCTGAAACAGCAGAATACCCTTCCCAGGGGAAGGTCAGCGGAGAATCTTTGGGGACTGAGTTCCTGAGGTTCTTCCACAACCTGACTCTGACAGGGAGACTTAACCAGTGGCCTCTTATCAAAGACCCGGACAGATAGCTTCTCTCACAGAGGGCTTTCATCTGACAAGAAAATCTGTCTATGGTGATATCTCCGTGTCTACTGCCTGAAGGGTGTGCTGGTGGCTGTCGAGATGCTCTCAGCATTGAGTTTGTTTGTGACTGTTGCTCCCTGCCTGCCAGGAAAAGAACCCAGGGGTGTCCAAGCTTGGACAGTGTTGCCAACACTTGTGACCAGCAGGTGGCGCTCATAGCATTTAGGACACAAGAGCCACCCTGGTGTGGCCGTGAGCTGGTTCCACGCCATCCTGCCGCCTTTGCCACAGCTTGCCAGGTAGAAGAGGCATGACTGTTCACCCCTGCTTGTGTGACTCCACAGAACCCAGGAGATGCAATTTAAGGCTGTCCCTGAGAAGCAGCAGCGTGAGCTTGGCTCACTAAAAAAGCCACATCCAAAATATGTTCTCAGGAACTTTAATCTCACAAGATGCTGGTTGAAAGAGGGTTCTTTGGTTTTATGCGTGTGGGACTGTATACATTCTCCTCTTAGCGTTTTTCATCAGACTTCATGTTAAAAAGACTCTGAGAAGTCCCACAGAAATGGAATTAACAGTGTTTACCCAAGCAACTACTTCTCTTGCTTCAAAAACTTTTACATTCCTGAGGGAGGGTTACTCTGGAGAAATGCCTGTTTCTGAGTGGGATCTCCCTACGGCTTCCAAAGGTGATGCAGTAAGATTCAGACCCCCTGCAGACCAGCCTGGGCCCCACAGCCTGCTCCACACACACACAGCGCCCAGCTCTCTCCTCAGCTGCAGCTTAAAAGCGAGTCCTTAAACTGAAGTCTTCTTACCCCTTTGACCTGGCCTCAGGTCTCGTCCCTGAAGAAAATCACCCCTTTTCCCATCGGCCCCACAAGTTTCTGGCCCCTCGTGTATTGCCCATGAGTTATCTAGTTGGTGCAGGTAGAAGGGGCATGACTATTCACCCCTGCTTGTGTGACTCCACAGACACAAGGAGATGCAATTTAATGAGCTGTCTCAATTAAGCAGATGTCTCTTTTCACCTGAAGAGACAAGAGGTTCCAGGAGCCATGCCTCAGGTAAGGCCATTCCTTTGGCCTGTTGGGCCGAGGGGTATGAGCAGCTGACGTCTCAGTGATGGGGTTCCTCCTTCCACAGAGTGTTTTTGTCATATTTTGGGAGCCCATTTGGGTTTAAAAATAAACAAAACCCTTCCAGACCCAAAGGACTAAGTCAGTAGTGATAGAATCTATGTTACAGAAGAAGGTAAAGGAGCTCTCCCAGACCCTTAGATCTCAGAATGTGGTCACCACTTTCTCAGGAACCTACTAGCTATGAGCCACAGGGGAAGGAAGCCCCAGAACGAACACTGAGAAGACCCCCTCTCCTCTGGAAGAGCAGAGCAGTTCCCCGTGCCAAGCAGTTATTTGTCCCCTAACCTCCCCTCAGCGTCCAGAGTTCCTGTCTCCCTGGGCTGGGACAAACGAGAACCCCGATTGCCCAAAAAGGATATGTGGGCCGCAGAGAAAGGAAGAGCGTCCATGCCGGCCTGCCGGCCACCCGGCTCCATTTTCACCGGGGGAACGAGGGGCAGTCTTTCCAAACAGGTGGGCCAGGGGCACTGCTGCTGGCTCAAGGCCAGAGGTCGCAGTTTGGCAGCTCCCCAAGGTCGCAGGGCCATCTCGGAGGAGGGCTGGCTCAGGGCAGACGGGTCCTGAGGAAGACCGCCCCTCCAGCGGCCACCGGGCCCATGGCCCAGTAGCTGGCCGAGAATCTGCTCCTCCTGGATGTGGGCAGGTGCAACCACCAGGGGACAGTCTGCTGGGGAAGCCTGATAGGGTTTGGGGATCATTCTCAGAGAGACGGACCTGGGAGAATCTAGAGGTTTGGCCAGCGATAAGCTTCCCAGCAGAGCCCCCGCTGGTGGCTGGGCCCGCCTGGGCAAGGCCGCCAGAGGAAGCGGATCTTTACGGGCACTGCCCTCGGGAGGCAAGGGCTCGCTTCTCCCATCTGGCACCGGCCCCTGGAATCTCCCGCCCAGCTGAGTCAGGTGCCCCGATGGATCCACCAGTACCTTTTGTAACACCGAGTCCACAGCCTGCGATATGGCCCCCGTCAGTTCTTTCTTCAGACTCTGCAGCAAGGCCCGTGCTTCAGAGGGAGGAAACCTGGGCCCCTCAGACAGGTACTGGACCTCAGATGCTCTGTGTTGCTCCACCCTGGAGAGGTCCCCGATGGACCCCTGGCAGTGGTCGCTGTCCACCCACCAGGGTCCAGACCCAGAGCTGTTCCTCTGGTCTGCTACTGGAGGGCCCTGAGCTGCGGCCCTGGGCTCCACGGCCCGCAGGATACGCTCCTGCAGGTGTCTCATCTGCTGCCTCAGCTGGTAGAGCTGTCCTCTCACCCGAGGGCCCCCCTTCCTGCCGCCGCCCCGGTTCCCTGCGGGGCCTGCCTCCAGGGGGTCTTGCTGCATGGGAAGGCTCTGCTTCCTCTTCCGCCCCCGGGCCTTCTCTGGGCAGCTTGGGCTGTCCCCAGCGGGGGCCCTGCCTGGCCCCAGAGAGGTTGGGGAGAGGAACATGCCTCGGACGATGGTCTCTACTCTGGCCCTCTTTGCCTGGATATGCTCATCCCCAAAGCAGTCAGGGTCGGAGAGGCTGGAGCTGGGGACCTGACTCCAGGCAAAGGGGGAGCAACTGCTCTGCTCTCTGGGGGACAGGCTTCTTCCACCTTCCATACAAGGTTCTGTCGGATACTGGGCTGGACCCAAAAGCAAGCTGGAGTTTGGATCCATCTCTTGGCTCCACAGATGCCGTAATCAGGGTTCTGCGAGAGAGTTCCTCCTCCGGAGGCTCTCAGCTGGAGGTGCACCTCCAGGGAGCTGGGGATCTCTCCTCTCCACTTAGAGAAAGAATTCAGACTCTGGGATTCAGGGCGCTCACCCACCTCCTGTGCACTCTGAAAATAGAGACAGGAGAAAACAGGACCTGTGACTCTGAGCGGTTCCTCTCAAACTTGACCGTGCAGATGAATCAGCTTGAATCCTGTTAAAATGTAGATTCTACGTCAGCAGGTCTGGCGTGGGGCAGCGATGGATCCTGTATCCCCAGCCAGCTCCCAGGTGATGCCGCTGGTCCCAACCACAGTTTGAAGACATTCCCAAGAGCAGGCCTCCCAAGAGAAAGTTCTTGTCCTGCCAGGACATAACAATAAAATCATCCATAATAATGATTGTGGCAGCCAGTTGCATAACTAGCATTGTGCCAATAACTTTACACCCATTACCTGATTTAATTCTCGTAACAGCTCCGTGGGAATGCTGGCAGTCCTATTTTACAGATAAAGGAAACAAGCTCAGAGGAATTAAGAAGTTACCTCCCTAAGGTAATATAGTTAGTGTCAGGCTGGAGTCAGAATAAGATTTATCTTGATTTAGAATGACTTTCTGCAATAGAATCACCCTGGGGACTTGTTAAAAATAGCAGATCCAGTAGGCCCACCAGTCCTGCTTAATCAGAAGTCCTTGGTACTGTGTTAGGGCACCTGCCTTTGAAACAAGCAAAATGAAGTTTGAGAATGTGCTGTTTAACCACTATGCAGTCCTGCTCCAGGAAGAGTTGGATCATGCATTTATCTTTCAACATTCTCACCGCTGCTTTTTAAGCATCTACTGTGCATCAAGACTTCTTCTGGATGCTTGGAGAGTCTGTGGTGAATAAAACAGCATAGTCTTACTCTCATAGAGGAAGATGTATAGCAGGGGAAGAGAGAATAAATAAGTACATTTTCAGGTCATGATAACTTCTATGAAGAAAAAAGACAATAAGGGACTGGGATGAAGGTATGGGAGAATGAGGGAGCAATGTTAGAAAAGGCTGCAGAGAGCTGTTTTATTCCCATGAATATCAAAGTGCACTGCATTTGAACCAGGAGGTAATTCAGGTAGCAGGTATAAGGCACTTCGAGTTTATGAAACATTCATATGTGTAGTCATTACATCTCGCACCAATCTTGACAGTTGGTGTAATTCTCCCATTTTGTAGATGAGGAAACTGAGGCTCATCAAGGTTAAGAATGGCTCTCAGTTACCAAGATTCCAAGTCTTCTAATGCAAACACACTTCAAGTCCTTCCTCAAAGATAAGAAGACCTGCACGAGACTGACTTCTCTGTCTGTTAAGCAGATTCATCCTTTCCTAGAAAATTTAAATGCATTTCTTTTTTCTCTACAGATTTCCACTCTTGATTGCTTCTCTAGTACAAATGCTGGTGGGAGAGACTTTGCTTTCTTCCCATTTTCATCTTGAAGCTTGCTTGGAATTCTCTGCTTCAGGAAATCCCAGCTCTTCTGCAGCCAGTGGATTCTAGTTGGTAGACTTGACCACAGCCTCCACTTGGAGCTGGCTGGCAGCTGGCAGACACACAACACAAGCTCTCTGAGGGCAACTTCATGCCAGCACTAGAGTGAAGGGTAGGAGGAAATGGCAACTGCATGCCATTTTGAGGGAAATGCCACTGAAAGAAGGCTAGGTTCTCAGGTCAATTAGAAGATTCTGGCTTTGAATAAGTAAGACATTTGTAAATTACTAAAAATAAAAATCGGTGATTTGCCAAATTAATATAAATGAAAGAATTTGCTATCGCCAAGTTTTACCAATAGTTTGGATAGTTTACTGCCTCTGGGAGAGAGAAACATTTAACTTCCTGTAATCACTTGGCAATGAATATACACTATTTGTATAAAATGAAAAAAATATTTAAAAATCATATCATCTAATAAGCATAACTGGATCATTGCATATACATTAGCTGCTTTCTAACCAATAATGATCCCTGCTGCTGCTGCTGCTGCTAAGTCACTTCAGTCGTGTCCGACTCTGTGTGACCCCATAGAGGGCAGCCCACCAGGCTCCACCGCCCCTGGGATTCTCCAGGCAAGAACACTGGAGTGGGTTGCCATTGCCTTCTCCAATGCATGAAGGTGAAAAGTGAAAGCGATGTTGCTCAGTCGTGTCCGACTCTTCGAGACCCCATGGGCTGCACCCTAACAGGCTCCTCCATCCATGGGATTTTTCCAGGCAAGAGTACTGGAATGGGGTGCCATTGCCTTCTCCGAATAATGATCACTACACTGGCACAATTGATATTTTAACTTAGAGGGACTAAATAACAATAGTACAAACCATGTATATTTTGAGTTAAAATATACATGGTATATTTCCTGGTAGCTCAGCTGGTAAAGAATCTGCCTGCAATGCAGGAGACCCTGGTTTGATTCCTGGGTTGGGAAGATCCCCTGGAGAAGGGATGGGCTACCTACTCCAGTGTTCTTGGACTTCCCTGGTGGCTCAGACAGTAAAGAATCTGCACACAATGCAAGAGACCTGGCTTCAATCCCTAGGTTGGGAAGATCCCCTGGAGGAGGGCATGGCAGTCCACTCCAGTATTCTTGCCTGGAGAATCTCCATGGACAGAGGAGCCTGGTGGGCTATAGTCCATGTGGTCGCAAAGAGTTGGACATGACTGAGTGACAAAGCACAGCACAGCTTCCAAAAAGAAGGGCTTGGTTATAGTTATTCTTAGTGACCATTTCCTAAACTCAGCACTTTCAGACCCAGAGTCTATGGCTGCCCTCTGCCTTACCTCTCTGCCACCTATCTTCTTGTCAGTCCAGAAGCTGGTGAGCTTTTTGTCCCCATCTTCTTATCCTCGACATGTGGTCACTATGGCTGGTAAATTTTGGGAAAAAAATGACTCTGAACCGCATTCTGCCATATTGTTCCCATTATGTTTTCCTGACTCCGCATCTCATAATTTTTCACCTGGGCAATTCCAATACCTCATGCCTGGTCCCCATCCTCTAGCCTCTTCTCACTCTGGTCCTTTTTCTACATTCATTCATTTATTTATTCAACAAATATGGGTTGAGTGGTGACAACCAACAAAATCCTCTGCCTAAGTGGAGCTAACAATCATGCAAAGGGAGACAGATGTAATAACTTAGGAAGGAATGGAAGGCCAATATGCAGGGCCTTGTTGATAACTGTGGAAAATACTGGCCTTCACTCTGAGATAAACGAGGACCCATTGGCAGGCTATGTGCAAACGTGACCTGACTTAGTTTTAAAAGGCTCGTTCTTTACTGGGTGGGGAATAAACTAGGGGTGGCGAGCAAGGGTTGAAACAGAGAGATGGCTTAGGAGGCTCTGGGGATCAACTAGATGATAATAATTCAGATGAGATGGCTTGGACCAGGGTGACAGCAACAGAGGTGGGAAGTGGTATCGGATCCTGGATATATGTCAGAGTTGAAACTAGTGGGGTTTACTGTTAATAACAGACTGGATGTGAGGCCCAAGAGAAAAAGAAGCATCGCTGATGATGGCTCCAAAGTGTTCGGCCGGGAAGGATGGAGTTGCATGAACTGAGACGGGAAGGGCTACAGAAGGAGCAGACTTGGGGGGGAATATCAGGAGCCCAGTTTTGGAAGTGATAAATGTGAAATAATGATCAGACATCTCAATGAGGATGCTGAGAAAGGAGTTGGATAACTAGGCGTTCGGCTCAATGGGGAGATCTGGGCTAGAAATATACAACTGAGAGTTGCTGGTAAATAGATGGATGGACTCATCAAGGAGCAGGGGGCTGAAGTCTGAGTCCTGGGACTTAATAGCATGAAGAGGCTGGGCAAGAGGGGACCCAAACGGGAAACACAAAGAGCAATCAGTGAAGTAGGAAGAAGTCTAGTCTAGTCTGGTCCAGGGGTGTGTGAGGTCCTGAGAGCCCAGTGAAGGAAGTGTTTCTAGCAGACGGGAGAGTTCAAGTCACATAAGGATTGTGAATTGACCGTTCAAGTTAGTAATTCCAGATGTTACTCAGAGTCACTTGGGGTGTTTATCAGAGCAGTTTTGGTGGAGTGGAGGGCAGGGGAAGCCTGGTTGGACTGAATTTTAAGGAGAGGACAAGAGGAATTGGTGACATTGACTGTGACAACTTTTTCAAGGTGTTTTGTAAGGAAGAGAGAAATGGGAAAGTAGCTAGAAAGAGAAGTGGGGTCAGAGAGGGTTTCTCAAAGGAACCCTCCCACGCCATTGGTGGGAATGGAAATTGGTGCAGCCACTGTGGAAAACAGCATGGAGGTTCCTAAAAATAGTTACCAAATGATACAGCAATCCCACTCCTGGGCATATATCAGCAGAAAACTCTAACTCAAAAAGATACATGCAGGGAATTGCCTCCAGTGGTTAGGGCTCCAAGCTTCCACTGCAGGGGGCACAGATTCCATCTTTGAATGGGGAACTAAGATCCTGCTTGCTGTGTGGAAAAAAAGATACATGCACCCCCCACCCCCCACCCCTCACCCCCCACCCTGTCTGTACTACTTATAGTAGCCAAGATATAGAAGCAACCTAAATGTCTATCAACAGATAAATGAATAAAGAATAAGTGGTACATACATACAATGGAATACTACTCAGCCATACAAAAGAATGAAATAATGCCATTTTCAGCAGCATGGATGGGCCTGGAGATGATCATACTAAGTGAAGTAAGTCAGAGAAAGACAAATATATGGTATCACTTATAAGTGAAATCTAAAAAAATGATACAAATGAACTTTTTTTATGAAACAGAAATAGACTCACAGACATGGAAAGCAAATTTATGATTACCAAAGGGGAGATGGAGGGAGGGATAAATTCAGAATTTGGGAGTAACATATACACACTACTACATACGAAGCAAATGAGAAACAACAAGGACTTACTACATAGCACAGGGAACTGTATTCAATATCTTGTAATAACCTATAATGCAAAAGAAGCTGAAAAGGAATAATAGATATGTATAACTGTACATGAGAAACTAAGACCACATTGTAAATCAATTACATTCCAATAAAAATTAAAAAAAAGATAACTTCTCAGGATAGGAGGCATCACAGGATGTTTGTAGGCTAATAGCAATGATGTTGTAGAAAGATAATGTTTGTTAATATAGGCAAGAGGGGGAGAATTTCTGGAGGTTTGTCTTTGGGTAGGAAGGAGCGGGTGTGATGTGGTGCAGACGAGGAGGGCTGACTTTAGAGAGGAGAACCCTCAGTTCATTGGTGGTGGCATGAGAAAGGCAGGTATGTGGGCAGGAGATGGCAGGTGGGTAGATGCGGTGATGGGAGCTCGGTGGGGGAAGTCCCTTTTGATGGTTTGTTTCCTCAGCAACATTGTCATTGACATTAATTTTCTAAAATGTAGGTCTGCTTATGCCCCTCCGTGGAATCAAAGCCTTTGCTAGCTTCTTATTTACAGTAAGGTGCAGATGTCTTGGCTCCTGGTAACCCTGGTCTTACTCTAACTCCTCTGGAGCCCCGACCCTCAACCCTTACCTGGGCTGTGCTCTCCTGGGCTGTGTTTCCTGAGCTCACCAAACTGCTTCATGCCTCCAGATCTTCGCACCTGCTGCTCCCTCCACCTGGGGAGCCCTTGTGCTTTTTCCCCCCAATGAGCCTCTACTCCTCCTCTTTTAAAATCGAAGTGAAATGCCCGCTCCTTTCTGAAGCAGTCAGTGTGTCCCCCACCCCACTTCACGCTCTGAGTTCTCCAAGTAACGCCTGATCACCAACCGTCACCACACAGGTTTGTGCTGAGTTACATATTCTCTCAGCACTTTATTTGGACTGACTTTTGTCTCCTCATTAGAGGCGCGGTATTTTAGATCCCCCCAACACCAAGCGCAGAGCCTTGTGCATGAAACAAAACCAACACAGCCAGACCGAGAGACAGAAACAGACAGACAGAAGGGCATGGAACCACCAGCTGCCAAATCTCCCTGGGTTGCTGACGGTATTGTTCTGGTGCTTGGTGTAATCCATGTGCCCTGGACGGCACAACCACTAGAGTAAAGGACAGGACTCGGTCTATCTGATGAAGCAACATTCAGCAAGAATGTTTTGATGTCAGAAACTGGAAGTCTACCCAGACACTGCCGTGGCCGGTTGCCCAGAGACGGTCACGCCCATCTCTGTAGGACAGCCATGGAGAAACTCTGCATCCAGGCAGCCAAGAAACAGGAAACCTCTAATGCTGGGCCAGCCTGCGGCCTCAGCCCTGGATCTGGGTGTGGCTTGAAGCAGCGATGCTGTCTGTTTGAAAATTAACTAGCAGCACTCTCACACACACCGATAGAAGTGACCACTGTCACAACCTTTGAAAAATAGGTTCACTGCTTTTCTTGAAAAGTGAAAGTCATGAAAGTAATACAGGATCATTTTACTTCCCAAATACAGAAATGTGTTAATAGGAGAAGAGAGACACTTATAATGCTGCCTCCCAGAAAAAAAAATCATAGCCGACATATTGGTGTTCATCATTTTTTCTGAAAGTTTTCTCTTTGTATAAAGCTCCATAATTTTCATAATTCTATTTATTTAAAAAATAAAATGGAATCATAAATACATAATTCTGTAGCTTTCCATTGTTCCCTTTTTTTGTGTCAAAGAATATTAATCTACAGCAACATTGTAAAAGCTGACAGTAGTCCATTGTACAAATGGACCATAACTTATTTGGTAAATTCTCTTTCTGTGTGTTTGTACTTAGTTGCTCAGTCCTGTCCAACTCTTTGCAATCCCATGGACAGTAGCCCACCAGGCTTCTCTGCTCCTTTCTAGGGACAGTTAGATTCATTCCTCCGTTTTCATTGTTATAGCCCTAGAGAGGCGTTGAGAGCATGGACCCTGGAGTCTGCTTGGATTTTTTTTTTTTTTTTAATTTTTTGCTGGTTGACTTTCCACTTGGTGCCAGGCACAGAGTTATGGGGTGTCGGGAAGGTTCTCATGTGGCTTGAATAGTAAAGGAGATCCTCTTAACTTCCTTTTTGGCATTATGCTGTTTTGATATTAAAGAATGGAGCTGCTTCTGCTGGCTACTGCCCGTGAAGTCTTGAGGTCGGGAGCTGGGGGAAGGGGAGGGGTGGGGCAGGGCTCTTAGCACCTAGAGCCTTGGAAGGAAGCCCGGTGGCTGGCGGTGACCACTCTGGACAGGGGGCTGGTGTTGGTTTTGTTGGGCTGGCCACCAGGCTGCTGATTCCTCATGGTTTTCCAAGACACGTCACAGGTGACCATGCTGCTGGATGCTGGGGAACTGGGGACTTCAACACTGTGGCCATGAATAGGGGTGTGGACTTCTTGAAAAAGAAGGTGGCCCATCAGTGCCCGAGTCGACCTTGAGGGAACTGGGGTGGTAGGGGCTGGTGTCCCCAGGGTACTGGGCACCTCTGCAAAAGTTGTTACTGAAAGTGAAACCCAGGGAGCCCCGGTAGTCATGGGTGGCCACTGGCTGAGCCGCTGGAGGGGCTGGCTGCCTTGCTCTTGCTTGTGGGCTGGTGGGAACCTCAATAGAAACCCATGGTCACGGCTGGCAGGGATGAGGGCACTTGATGATGGAGCTCGTTTGCAGAGGAGACCAAGAGTGGCCACTCCGTGACCCAGACATGGGGCTGCCTGCCCAGATTGAATCCCTAGAGCCACTTACTAGCTTTGGGACCTCTTGGTACTCAGCCTTCCTCTCACTAAAACAGGAATAACCATAGTATGCACTGTTATCACAGGGCTGTTGTAAGGATTCAATGAGTTAACGTATGTCATGGATTTAGAACAGTTCCTGGCACATAGTCAATTGCTGATGTGTTAGCTATTTTTATTACTGAGATGGTATTGAGATGAACATTCCTATCTATATCCTTGGGAACATATTATTTTCTTATGTTACATTTCTGGAAGTGGAAATTCTGGGTCAAAAACTAGGTATATGTTGAACTTTCATACTCGTCACCCACCTGCCCTCCAGAAATGTACCAACTGACTGGGAGTAAAGATGAGGGTCTGAAGGAGAACTTTTAATTTTAACTGTATATTTCTGTATTAACTGAAGTTTCATCAGAAGGTACTCATGCATTACTTGTACATATACTTTTAAATAGTTTGCTCTCTTACCAACGTATCTTTAAAAGAATACATATGATCTCATCCTCACCAACACTGAGCATGTCAGTTCTTTCTCAGTGTCAGTCTTTTAAATCTTCACCAACATGATAGTGAAAATGTTATCTCATAATCTGTATCTCTTGCTCATTTTTCATATATTTTGGGAGAAATAGTTATGTTGCATATGTTATGAAACTTAAACATGTTTATGTCATTTGAGTCAATGACTCTGCATCTAAGAAGTAAAATCAAGACATTATTAAAAAATAAAATACATTTTTTAAAATTAAAAAAAAAGAAAATTGATGTGATACCCACAGATTTATATAACAATGATTACCTTATTATTATTTATAAGAGTAGAGAATGGTTAGATAAATTATAAAGTATGGTATCATCTATGTGATGCTATGTCATGCAGTCATTTAAAAAATCATGTTTGAGAAGAGTTTGTAGGACATTATTTTATAATAAATAGGGGGAGAGAAAAATCGTATTAAAAATACAAAGGAAAAAAGCATGAGAAGGAAATATATTAAATTGTTAGCAATAGTTCTTTGGGGGTGATGGAACCTTAGGTAATTTTTTTCTCTATTTTTTTTTTAACTTTTCTGTATTTTCCATATTTTTAATGGGTATGTTCTCACTCTTGTAATGTAAAAAAGGGATCCTTTACCTTGAATAATTAAAAACTTGCATTTATAGGGGACGCTGTGAATATTTAGGGGCAGAGAATATATAGGAAATCTCCATACTTTCTGGTTAATTTGCCAGGAACCTAAAACTGCTCTAAAAAATGGGATCTATTAAAACAAACAAACAAAACAGGCATTTTTCTTTCCCAGACATACATTTCTGGGCACCAGACAGCAGAAGCAAATTCAGCTACAAACACAAGCATAGAACTCAGGCCTCATAAGATCACTCCAAAGTTATAGAGGATTTTATAACTAGAAAGGGTGAAATGCGGGTGAGGTTGAATTTCAAGTAAATAACAGACATAGGAAAGAAGCTCTGTGTCATTTCTTTTCAGTTGAAGTGTTTGAGGTCATGGGCACCAGCTTAAAAGTCAGTGTCTGGGGTATTCTCGACAACACAGATCACTTCCTGACTTGAAAACCTTTCTCCCTGTGAGTTTGTGCCCTTCCACAGAATCGCTCTTGAGTTCTCCCAAAAGCTCTTCCCCAAGAGGACAAAGGGGAAGAGCTGTCCACAGGGTAGGCTGGAGTGAGACCAGCAGCTTACGGGTTATGTCTCTCCTTCTGTGATGTGTCCACGCTTGCGGAACAGCAAACACTTCTGACAGATTCCAGCAGGGCCACTGAGAACCAGTCAATAAAAGAAGGTTGGCCATAGGGAGTCCTTAGATGAGAGGCACCATGTGAAGCCTAAGAGATACTGACTCATTCTCATCCCTGTGACTGATGCTCAGCCCAAGGTTTATACGAGGTTTATTGTTATTTCCTTGATAATGTTCCTGCTAAGTTTGGGTTGGGAAAATTTAGTGTTTGTCTTTGCAGGATTTTGTTCATTCACTTCCTAGACTTGGTTGGATTTTGACTGGACCAGCCTAGTAGATCACTGCCCCAAGATGGTTGGAGAAATATGGAAGGAAGTGGAGAAGGCAATGGCACCCCACTCCAGTACTCTTGCCTGGAAAATCCCATGGATGGAGGAGCCTGGTGGGCTGCAGTCCATGGGGTCACTGAGAGTTGAACATGACTCAGTGACTTCACTTTCACTTTTCACTTTCATGCATTGGGGAAGGAAATGGCAACCCACTCCAGTGTTCTTGCCTGGAGAATCCCAGGGACGATGGAGCCTGGTGGGCTGCCATCTATGGGGTCGCACAGAGTCGGACACGACTGAAGTGACTTAGCAGCAGCAGCAGCCTTATCCTGAAACAGCCTCTCCTGAGCAGATTATCATGGGATCTAAGGGCCCACCACCAGTGATTCATAATAATAATCTCTTAATCACACACCTATATACAAATGCATTTTTGCCTGACCCATAGTATTTCTGAACAGCTTTCCATCCAAGTCCTTAGCAGGCTCAGCAAACTTTAGCTGCCACCTAAGACCTGTGCTAGGTGGTATATCTCAAGGACATACAGCATTTTTATGTTCTACTAAAGTGTTTTCATATATGACCTCACCTCTGCTTCATCTTCTTGGGGCCCCCTGTATGAGTTTCATGTAGCTGTGGGCAGGAGCGGAGGCGCCCATTCATCTCCGGTCCAGCCTTGAGTAGCTCTGCCTGCTGCACTGGCCGATAGTGGAAATGGTGAGAGGAGGTCAGACTGATGGCCCAGTAGGCACAGCCCTGACCACTGACAGACTGAGATATAATCCCTTCAGAAGCCCTGGTGGTCCGTGTGACCAGTACTCATGAATTATGGAATCATCTACTGTGCTGGATTCACCAGCTCTCATGCAAGTTAACTTTTCCTCTTTCCTTAGTTTCTTTGTCTGTGAAATGGCGTTGATAACAATGCCATTTCCTAGGGGTTTGGTGAGGATTGCAGATGTTAACACATGCCCAGTACCTGAACTTGCACTCTCCAGCACTGATAATAGGTGTTTCTTAAATTGAAGCTTCCTTTCCCCCTAGGGCAGGTCTGGGAGGCCCCATAGTCTTGGCACTTTGGCACTGAAATAGGCTTAGGGATGCCCTGGTACAGTGAGTGTTTCCAGACTTTTAGATTTCAATCATTAGTAAAATAATAATTTAAAAAGGGATTCATGTTGATGTATGGCAAAACCAATACAGTATTGTAAAGTAAAATTTAAAAAATAATAAAATGAATAAATTTATATTAAAAAAAAAAAGGATCAGCGTGAGAATTGCTGACACTTTATTTACAGGTAAGGGCACAAAAAATAAGTGCACAAAGACTGAAATCTACTCTCATTTTATTTCATAAAAAAAGAATCTTAACCACCCTGTTTTTAAAAAAGAGGACTGGCATAATATCCAGCTTCATTAAAAAACAAAAAAAACAACTCTTTACATTGTCTTTTCTGAAAATCAGTGAAAACATCACTGACGATCCGTGATTGTCAAGCCAGGCCTTTGCTTTATGGATGAAGCCACTGAAGCCCAGAGAGGTGGCATGACATGCCCAAGGTTACCCAGTGGCTGCCATGTGTCAGTGCTGTCTAGAACAACACAGCTCAGCAGGAGAGTCCCTTTTTTTGTGGCTGAGATGGGTGCTGTGAGCTGACAGTAGGTCTGGGCTCCACTCCCAGCCATTTGCCCTCAAGGCACATTTTCTGCCTTGTCTGCTTCTCTAAAATAGGGATGATCATCACCCCCTCACTCAAGACCGTCTGAGAATCTAATGAAAAAAGAGCTTCAAAACTGCTTGGAGGGACTTTCCTGGTGGTCCAGTGGTTAAGACTTCACTTTCTAATGCAGGGTGTGTGGGTTCGATCCCTGGTTGGGAAGCTGAGATCCCACATGCCTTGGGGCCAAAAAACCAAACCATAAAGCAGAAGCAATGTTTTAACAAACTCTAGACTTCCACATCAACAAATCTTAAAAAAAAAACCCAAAAAACAATCCTGCTTGGAGATGCATTCCAGGGTATTAGCGAATGAGGCTTCACGGTCTGTGATTTGCTTAAAAGTATTTCAGCCAACAAAAGGAGATGAAGCAAATACGGCAACATATAAACAATGATTAACCTAGGTGAAGGGTCTATAGATGGGTATAGTTACCCTTATCTCTACAGTTTTCTGAATACTTGAAATTTTTCATAGCAAGCATTCCATTGTCATCCAAAAAAGTACTCGAGCAAGGTAAACGGAAGAGATGGTGTTACTTACGGAGAAGATGCCCTCGGGGAGATCCAGTCCTAGGGTCTTCAGCCAGGTGGGGTTCACCACCCCAGGAGCTGCAGCAGCCCACCCTTAACCAGCCTTGGGCACAGAGCCATGGTCAGGAAGTGACTTTGGTTTCCCTGCTTCCTCCCCAGGCAGGCCTGGTGCCTGTGGCTGGGTGAGAGAAGCCTCCCACCTCTTCTCAGTGCAAGGCACTATCTGACAGACCCAGCTCTGAAGCAGCCGCAGGCACTGGGGACAGTGGGGGCTGCCTAGCACAGCCAACCAGTATGGGGGTGGGGGCGGGAGGGGCTGATGAATATGCAGATAGAGGCCGGAGCTGGTTGGTTGCCCCCTGCCATCTCCCACTCCCACCCCAACTCAGATGCGCAGAAGAGCCAGCTCAGGCAGGACCTTCTTGAAATACCGTCTCTTCTGCTGTTGCCTAATGATCCACAGAGCCTCTTGAAATTTTGAGACTGAATTATCCAGCTTCTCCCATTACATAGCGCTCTTGACCTCTGCTTCCAGATTCTCCAGGGGGTCAGCACCAAAGGGATCATTTTTCTCCCTGTCCCTCAAGTTTCTTGAGGAAACCAGCTCAGCACCAAAAACATGGCATCTCAGCTCTGCAGGAAAGCTATGTGACTTCTCCCTTCAGCAGAGGTCTGGGGAGGTCATTTACTGGGCCCAAAGCCTCCTTCTCTGGCAGAGCTGGGGAGAACTCACTGGCCAAATCACTTCCCCCAAACATCACTTGAATTTTAGCAACTTCTCCTTCAGTTTGGGAAGTAAAGTGAATGTTGTGAAACACAGCAATGAAAGTTGATGACCTTAAAGCTCAATTCACCATGGATAAGTCCTCATAACATAATGCTGAGTGAAAGACTTAAGTCACAGAATGATACAGTTACTGTGATTCCATTTATATTGTATTTAAAAATAGGCCCAAATGTCTAGATTATTGCTGAGTACTTATCCATTCATTATTTTTAATTACAAATGAATGAAGACATAGATGGATGAAATCTGGGTATCATGAGAATAGAAAGAGAATATAAGACATAGTCTCTATGGACCCCAGGCTCTAGCCCCATCTACCATCTGGTAAATATTAGGAAAAATGTAAGAAAGGATTGAGTGTGAAGTTCAGGCCACACTTATGAATACTGGAGGATTTCAGTTAAAGAAAAATTAGACTGTGTGTATTATTTAGGCTGAGCTGCCCTCTTTGTGGGGCTTCCCAGGTGGCACAGTGGTAAAGAATCCGCCTGTTGATACAGGAGATGCAAGAGACACAGGTTCGATTGCAAAGACCCAACACAACTGAGCACGCACACACGTGTCCTCTCTGCGGTGTTTATTTTTCTTAACTAACTGAGCCATTTATTCTTCCTAGAAATACATATTTTTTCCTTGCACAATTTGAAAGTAAATACATATTTTCCTCAGTTTAAAGAGCCAAAAACGTGTACAGTTTAGGACACCTGCAGACTGAAACCGATGAAAACAAGGAGATGGTTAATATACAGTCCAGCAGAGCAGGGGTTAACTCTGGGATGACCAGCAAAGGAGGGTCACACAGGGCTTTGTCATTTCTTAAGTTGCATGGTGAGCATGGGTATTCTTTTTTATTCCTTTCCTTTAAATCACACACATGTATTTTATATGCCATTTTGAATATATATTTTACCATAAAAATTTAAAAATTTTCTTAGGACCCCTGCCATAAACACAAGTTTATGAACTTGTAGTCATCAACTCCTGTCCCAATAGATGATGCTATGTCCTGGGAGGCTTTAAATACAGAAGGTGTAAGCTGATTGGGGTGGACCTTGGGCTCCATGGAAGCTTATATGAGAATTTCAAGAAAATTAGTTTCTACCTTTATCCTGTGAGATAAATTTTGCATGTTACCACATACGTGTGTACACACACATGCACATTCCTACATGTGTGCAGTAACTGATACTGTAACATCTAATTAACTTGGGTGATGACTGAAACTCCAGGAGAAATGCTTTGCCACATTGTCCAGGCCTGAGCTTCTAAACTGTTAATGAGAATCTCAAAAACTAATTATTGAAAACTGCAAAAATTAAGTAGCTATTAAGAAATATTAACAGCTACCCCTGCAAAAGATTGCCACGACTTCTGATTACTGTTTTTGGACTCTTCAGCTGCATCCATCAGTGTTGTCAGCATGGCAGTTGTATTAATTCCGCTTGTATTTATTGAGTACCTATGGAATACCAGAGACTGCATCCTGTGCAGAGCATTCAGGAAAACAAAGTCAACTCTTTCCTCCTGCTACTCTGCCCAGTAGAGGAGACAAACAGGTAAAAATGACATTACACTGCAATGTAGGGATACAGGCCCATGCTTTGGAAAAACGGGAAAGATGTTAACTCTGCTACATGGGATTCGGAAGGGATTCACAAGGTATATATAGAGAGGATGATTAGGAGTGCCTAGGAGAAGGCAATGGCACCCTACTCCAGTACTCTTGCCTGGAGAATCCCATGGACGGAGGAGCCTGGTAGGTTGCAGTCCATGGGGTCGCTGAGGGTCGGGCACGACTGAGCGACTTCACTTTCACTTTTCACTTCCATGCATTGGAGAAGGAAAAGGCAACCCACTCCAGTGTTCTTGCCTGGAGAATCCCAGGGACGGGGGAGCCTGGTGGGCTGCCGTCTATGGGGTCGCACAGAGTCGGACATGACTGAAGCGACTTAGCAGCAGCAGGCAAACGGAAGCTGGGAACAGCCCAAGCAAAGATATGAAGGAGTGAAAGAAAGCTACTAAAGCTCAGAACCTGTGAGAATGGGGGTGGGCAAGTAGACAGAGGATTACAGCATAGCCAGAGGCCAGATTATCTGGTCACACTGAAGAGTTTGGACTTTATCCCACTGATAGGGAGAAGCAATCTAAGGACTTTAAGCAGGGGAGTGACAGGATTAGATTTGCATTTCAAAGACATCTTTGACACAAGTGTGGGGAATGAGTTAAGAGAATTTGGGAATGGCTCTCTGGGTCCTTTCGGGAAGCTTTTTAAAATAATCCAGGTGAAGGATGTCGAGGACTTGATCAGGGGCAGAGGCAGGGCAAGGATGTTTTCTCTATTTCAAGTTACGGCTTCTGCTCACCCCTCCAGAATTCCAGGGGAAGTGCTTTCAGGGTTTGCATCATTGAAGGCACCAGAAAGTTCCTAAAGACCAGGCAAGAGGACTCAACTAAAGAAACCAACAAGAGTAGGCACCAAGTGGCTCATTCATTCATTCTTAATTCAACCAGAAGCATATAGAACACCTTTTCTATTAGGACAGTGAACTATGAAAGTGAATACTCAGGAGCCTGGGACTTTAAGGGAGGGAAAGCTAAAGAATAGAGGGAGTGCCATGTGCTTTCAGTTTGAAGCAGGGCAGTCCAATTCAGCCCAGAAATTTTTACTGCACATCTAAACTATCGCAATCTCTGTTCTAAGTGCTGGGGATACATTATACTTCAAAAACAAACATAGAGAAATCTGACTTGTGGTTACCAGAGGAAGGGTGATTGGACTTCCAGTTATAAATAAGTACTAGGGATGCAACATACAATATGATAAATTATTTTGTATGTTATTAATATATATGAATGTTTTAAAGAGCATAACTGCTAAGAGTTCTCATCACAAGAAAAACATTTTTTTTTAATTTCTTTAATTTTGTATCTATATGAGATGATTTGTTGTTCAGTTGCTAAGTCATGTCCAACTCCTCGAGACACCACGGACTGCAGCACACCAGACTTCCCTGTCCTTCACTATCTCCCAGAGTTTGCTCAAACTCATGTCCATTGAGTCAGTGATGCCATCCAACCATCTCATCCTCTGCTTCCCTCTTCTCCTCCTGCCCTCAATCTGTCCAGCATGAGGGTCTTTCCCAATGAGTTGGCTCTTGCACCAGGTGTCCAAAGTATTGGAGCTTCAGTATCAGTCATTCCAATGAATATTCGGGGTTGATTTCCTTTAGGATTGACTGGTTTGATCTCCTTACAGTCCCAGGGACTCTCAACAGTCTTCTCCAGCACCACAATTGGAGAGCCTCAGGCCTCTTTATGGTCCAACTCCCACAACTGTACATGACTCCTGGAGAAACCGTAGCATTAACTAGATAACCTTTATCCGAAAAGCTTTTCAATACGCTGTCTAGGTTTGTCATCCCTTTTCTTCCAAGGAGCAAGTGTGTTTTAATTTCATGGCTGCAATCACCATCTGCAGTGACTTTGGAGACTTTATTAAGTCTGTCATGGTTTCCATTTTTTCCTCATCTATTTGCCATAACGTGATGGGAATGGATTGCCAAGATCTTAGTTTTTTGAACGCTGAGGTGATGATGCTCGCTAAACTTTTTGTGATAATCACTTCATGAGATGCATAAATCAAATTACACTATCTTAAATTTATACAGTGCTGCTGCTGCGTCGCTTCAGTCGGGTCCGACTCTGTGCAGCCCATAGACGGCAGCCCACCAGGCTCTGCCATCCGTAGGATTCTCCAGGCAAGAACACTGTAGTGGGTTGCCATTTCCTTCTCCAATGCATGACAATGAAAAGTGAAAGTGAAGTCGCTCAGTCGTGTCCGACTCTTCGCGACCCCATGGACTGCAGCCCACCAGGCTCCTCCGTCCATGGGATTTTCCAGGCAAGAGTACTGGAGTGGGCTGCCATTGCCTTCTCCGTAAACAGTGCTACAAGTTAATAATATTTCAACAAAAACTGTAATTTTAATAAATGGCCGGAGATATAAGAAGTGAACAAGATAGACTACGTTCCTAATCTCATGGAGTTTATATTCTAGGGGTAGAATGACAAATGAACAGCCTCCAAAACGCGCAAGAGGTATGGGGAACAACCAGCTCGGCTGGAGTTTGAGCAGGGACGATGAGACAAGGATGCAGAAGGCTTGCTGAACATCTTCAGGTCAGTTAAAGGGCAACGGGAGCCCTTTAGAGGTTCCTCGGTGCTCCGTTTCTTTGTTCCGGGGTTAGGGAGCGAGCGAAGTGTTTTGTGTGTGTGTGTGTGTGTGTTTTTCCGCTCTATCTTTGAGGAAACTGAGGCTTAGGGAAGCAATGTCACCTGACCAAGGCCACACAAAGTGTAAGATCGCACAGGCACGTCAGCCAAGGTGCGAGTCCGAAGAAGCCCACGCCGCCTTCGGCTTTTTGCCCCCCGGGAACGTGGAGGTGGAATGGCGCGGTGCCCTGGGTGGGAAGGTGTCCCAGGAGAGATGGGCGCCGAGTTTATTCGAACGCTCCGCGGAGAGATACGGGGAGGGTGGGAACCCGGGGCGGGAGCGATCTGTCGCCGGACGGTCTCAGGAGCCTTCGGGAGGCCGGGCCTGAGCCGCAGCAGGGCCCCCCCCGTTCCTCCCGCCAGTGGTTCGGTCCGGACACCCATTCGCCCCCCTCCCCGCGCAGCGGGTGCCGCGGCCCGCCCCGCTTCCGGTTGCTGCCGGGCCCGATATCCGGTGTCCGCCCGCCCTCGGCTCCGTCGCCGTGATGCTGTCCCGGTCTCGCTGCGCGTCCCGGGCGTTCAGCCGCTCGCTCTCCGCCTTCCAGAAGGTACGGTCCGACCGGGCCGGGACCCCCGGCGGGTGAGAAAGTCGCCGGCGGGCAGACGAGGTGGGGTGGGGACAAGGGGCGTGGCGCGCCGGCCAGGCCGGGCACCAAGGGCACTGGGACGCGGAGGCCGCCGCCGCGGGGCTGGGCGGCCCGGAGCCGCTGTCGCCTCCGGGGCCGTCTTGTGGAGCCTAGAGCCGCCGGCGCCGCGGCCCCTGCCGGACCCCACCCTGCGTCCGCGCGGGCGGAGGAGCCGCCCAGAGCCGCGCCCGCCGGGACACCAGACTCTATTAGAGCTCGGGGACTGGGGGCGGGAGGCGCCGCGGAAGCCCCCGACTGGATCCCAGGGCCTCTTTTCTAATCTGTTAAAAAGCCGGTGGGTTATCCCTCCCGTGGGGGAAGGTTGAGATAGTCTGGCGGGCCCGGTGTCCCGCCCGCGTTGTTGCTGTTGCCTTTGCCTTTGGGAGGAGGCCCGAGGTTCACCTGTCACCAGTCCCGGGGGCAGCTTTAGGTCTGTACTTGAAAAAGCTGTTTCTTCCCTCACTTTTCGTCTCGGGTGACTGACGTCTTCTTTCTCAACAGGGGAACTGCCCTCTAGTGAGACGTTCCCTGCCTGGTAAGTTCTGCCCTTTTGCCATCCCCTAAAAATGCTCTCGCCTCCTCCTGGGCAGAGCCGCGTGTGAGGAAATTGGGTGCCTGTGTTTCTCCGCCTCGTGTTCAGAGAGAGAGGAGCGAAACAAAAGATTCTTTTATTATTTTTTTAATTATTGATATATTTGGCTGCACCGGGTCTTAGTTGAGGCACTTGGGAATCTAGTTCCCCGACCAGGGATGGAACGGGGATCGCCGCCCCCCTCCATCCTCGCCACCCCCAACCCCTGCCCCGCATTGGTTGGAAGTGCAGAGTCCTAGCCACTGGAAGCCACCCCAAATGCTATTTAGTAACAGCTGCCGTTTGTTCATTTAGCACATAGTTACTCAGTATCTGCTCAGTGTCAGGCACCTGTGCTGCTAGGCACTCACAGGGGATATAGCAGTGAAGAGGGGGTGGTGGGTTTCCCACCCTCCAGGAGCTTACAACCTAGCTAGGGAAAGACAGTACGTAAATTGCTCAACAAATGGACTATCCTGAATGCTGAAAAGGAAACAAATGACGCTGGACACTGAAGCTGTGACCCAGAGGATGTGACAGGCCAGGAGCCATTCAGATGAAGAGCAGGAGAAGGAAAGGGAATGACATGTGTAAAGTCCTTGAGGAAGGAAAGTGCTTGTCAGTATTTTGGAACTAGCAAAAGAGGTGACTTGGCCAGAGCATTTTGGTTGAGGGAGAGAGTGGCATGAGATAGAAGATGGCAGAAAGACGAGTGGAAAGAATTCAAGTTTTTATCCCAATAATTTTTTTATATGCCTGGCATAAATATTCATTGAATGAGTTGATTTTCTTATGGGCATTCTATGTGCCAAGTATTGTTCTGAGTGCTTTCTGTGCATTTTTTCAGTTACTCATCAAGAAACAGTAAAATAAATATTTTCTCTATTTTACAAATGTATGACTCAAGGCTAAGAGAGGTTAAGTGCCTTGACCAAGGTCACTGTGCCAACTATTGGTCAAGCCGAGTCTGCTCCTCAGCCTGAACTCCTAACCCATCATATTATCATTTACTCACAATGAATAGATTATTTGTTGAATTCTCACTACATGCCAGACACTATGCTAGGTGGCAGGGATAGAGGTGGTCTCTACCCTCCAGGAGGGTACAAAAGTACCCTTAATTACATAAGTACATAATTACATTGTGATTACTGTGAAAGAGAAGTAGGGAGTAGGATGATATAGCCAGGCTTGGGAGGGTGGAGAGTGAGGTGGCACCATCAGTAAAAGGCTTCCCCAGAGAAGTGACATTTATGCCAAGTCTTGGAGGATATGTAGGAGATGGCCAAGAGAAAGATATTTTAGACAAAGGGAATGGCTTATGCAAAGTTTTCAGACAGAAAGAGGCATGACCAGTCATAGGAATGGAAAAGAAGTTTGTCTGGAAGGGCTGGACAGGAACTTGTAAAGGTTTTGGACTTCATCCTTAGAGTGATGAGATCATAAGAACTGAGCACAGTGTTAGCTCATAGGGGTCTCTCATTAATAAACTGTTTACCTTGGAATTTTGAAAAATGTCAGTAAACGTTTTCTCCATTTTATAGACTGGCAGGACAATGGGAAGCGCCTTGTTCTTGCCTTTTGTGTTGTGGTTCAGGGCTTCTCCTTGGGCTAGCCACTTAACCTCCAAAAGCCCTACTGATACATGAAATGAGAATAATGGCAATGGTCATTCCACTTCAGGGAGTGTGAGATGAAAATCAAAATGAGGTCATTATGTGAAAGCTTTTTATAAATTCTAAAGCACTGTACAAATGAAACTTGCTGTAGGATAAACTCTAAAGTGAACTTAGAGTTCCAAAAATCAGTATGGGCTGCTTGCTGGCTGCAAGCTCATCTACATGCTGTGTTTGGGATTTGTACTATAGTTGTTGGCTATTGGACATAAAGAGGTGACTTACTTGACTGAAACCTTGAGGATGTTTGTGGGAAGCTGGGACAAGAGAGAATTGTCTTCCAGTTGGTATTTCCTGTGCCCATGGTTCAGAAAGAGTTGTTTTTGATCTGAAAAAACAAGACACATGAAAGAATATAATCAGGTGAAGCAGATAGAGTAATTAGTTGTCTGTTGCAGCAGTGCGATTATTTGTAATAAGGACAATTGGTGGGGCAGAAAGAAGCTCTCACCTTGTTAAGTGTGACCAGAATGGAAGGTCTCGGCAAGAGTGGAAAGGCAATAAATGGAAAGGAGGTGTAATAGTTTGCTTGAGCAAGCTGAAGACCTTGGGCCTGAAGTAGCCTAGTCTTTGCTGTTGGGATTCAGGCAACAAAACTTCCAGCTCAGTGCATTTTAAGTAACCAGGGAAACAAACTCGGACCAAACTTTCCACTGCTTCTCTAGGCTGTGTGTAGTCACAGGATAAGCTATCATGTGTCTCAGGCTTCCATTGTATTTGAAAACTTGGGAAGTAGAGGCATTCTGTCATGAAAACATACAGGGATAATGAAAGTTTATGAATTTCGAGATAAATAAGATTATAGAATTCTCCCCTTTCTTCCTCAAACCCATTCCCCGCAGTCTCACATACCTGTTGTTCTCTGCCATTACGATTACTATGGTGGAAAAGTTTAAGAGGCAGGACTCTGTGTGATACAGATTATATTATTGCCTGCTGTTGATCCTGCCCTATCTCAGAGTTAGGGGGTGAACAACAACTTCTTCATTCCCAGCAGGTATCCTGTATGAGATAAAGAGTTGTTGGTTAAGAGTTGTTTTATTTCTTGCAGGGATCTCCTTATGTCAGGGACCAGGTTACCCTGACAGCAGGAAGACTGTGTAAGTATCACTGGGGAGCACAGATATGTGGACCCGGGGTATTGAAGACACCAGTTTGACCATCTGCTTTCTTTCCTGTCTTTCAAGCCTAGTAATCAAGCTGGTTATATTGAGTCCCTCGACCTGACCTTGATGTTAATTTATGATATGAGCCTGAGCTTCAGCCCCATGTGAAGTATTGGACCAGGAGTGTGTCAGGACCAGGTGTTCAGATTATAATGAAAGTGGAGCTGGAATCCTCTTTTTATGGGAATTGTTAGAAGGGTGCTCCTAAATATTCTGGTTGGATGCAAGTGAAGCTGAAGGACTGGAGGTTATGTTTATTGTGGAGGTTAAGAGCATCCTTTTGGTTGCATAGTTACGCATTTTAGAAACAGTAAAATCAAGAGACTAGTACTTAACTCCTGGGACTTTGACTAGTGTAGAGGGAAGGAATGCTACTATTGCATAATGCAAAATTTGGAGAGAGGCCACCCATGTGTGTTTCAGATTAACTTCTGCTTATGAATGTTGCTTAATGCTACTTTGCATTCCAAGTATTTTCAGGGTGGTAGTAAGAGGACGCTCTTTAGTTTCCTGTTGAGCAGCTGTCAAGCTATTTTTCTCTATAGGTGGAATCTTTAAAATGAAGGGTCAGCAGATTGCTCCTTCTTCACTGTGCATTACAATGGCAATTTGGCATTCATAAGTCTTTGAACTGTGTGTACCTTTTGATCTAGCAATCCCATTTCTAGGACTCTGTACTGAACTCCTAGTGTACCCGTGTTTCTCAGAATGGTCAAACAACAATGGATTGGTTAGGCTATGCTATGTTATATGTTCATTCTGTAAGTGGGAAAAAGCAAGTTATAAAATTATTCCTTTTGTTTTGTATGGTATAGTCCCATTGTAAATGTTCTTTTTGCTCTAAGTTTGCTACTGTTAACATCTAATACTTTTGTAAATTTAAAATTATTTAGGGAGTGTCAAAGTGTGTTTCTCATCTACAGTTTAAATGAAAATTAGAGCGACCACAAATCCTATGCAATAAATAAAACAAATAACTATTTGAAAGTAAATTAGTCTAAAAACCCCTAAACTTTGAATGATGAGGATCACAGATTAGGGTATTACTCTAATCTAGTAACTTTTTGTATTGTATCTTGTCTTTTTTCTGTGAATAAGGTACCCATTTTACTAAAAATCTTTTATTGTAAAACTATGTTTGGTTTTTTGTTTTTATTTAATAGGTTACACATTTACATGGTTGAAAAGTAAAAAGAGTGTCCATGAGAAGACTTTATCCTGTTCTCCCGTGCTACTGCGTTCCTATTCCCAGAGATAGCTGATGTGCTAGATTCTGGGTGTCCTCAGAGAGCAGTCTCTGCATTGACACATTACCCATTAGTTATTGCCCGTGAACATGTACCTATACATGGTTGGAAACTTTTATGCAGAACACTTTGTATTCTGTATTTTTTTAAATAACACATTTTCCCTTGATTTTACATAGAACTTAAAAATACCAAAGGCAACTTAAATCTGTTTTACTTTTTATTGTAAAGGTGCTCATTGTAGAGTATTCAGACAGTCTTGAAGTATAGAAAGTGAAAGTTCCCATCAGTCCAAATCACTCTTCCAAAATGTATGTATGTGACAGATAACCACAGATACCATATACCAGATACCATGATTCTCCATGGTCATATCATTCTCCAGGTTACGTTATTTCAGGTTAGTGTCATATCAGAGAATACCTTGCTCTTTTGAGGTTCCTCTTGAATGAGTCCAGAGTGGACTGATGTGCTGCCTTCTGGCAGGAGAACAGGTGATTATGAGGTTTTCAGTGGGTTTTTTGTTTGTTTTTTATTTTGCGTATAAGTAAGTAAGTAAAGTCACTCAGTCGTGTCCAACTCTTTGTGACTCCGTGGACTGCAGCCCACCAGGCTCCTCAATCCATGGGATTCTCCAGGCAAGAATACTGGAGTGGGTTGCCATTTCCTTCTCCAGGGGATCTTCCCAACCCAGGGATCGAACCCGGGTCTCCTGCATTGGAGGCAGAAGCTTTAACCTCTGAGCCACCAGGGAAGCCTATTTTGCATATAACACCTTGTTTTACTTTCATCTTGCTGTCTTATCTAAATCTTTAATCACATAGACAGAAATTCTGTTTTACTTGGCAAAGTGGCAAGTACCCTGAGGGCACACAGTTTTATCTTACTTGGATTTAGTTAAGAAAAAACCTAATCAGGAAGCTGAGTCCTTTTGTGATTGTGCAAAGGACCAAGACTCTGTCTTTTTCTTCAAAGATGCAAACGTAAGTCTGTTCTGGAAGAGCTGGCATTTCACTGCAGCACATTTCACTCACCCAGGGGCCTCACTGCTTGAGGCACCCAAGTAATCCAGGCTTTACTCTAGACCTGCTGAGTCAGGATCTCTGGGAATGGGGCCTAGACAGGTATGCTTTGAAAAAGTTCCCCAGGTAACAGTGATGGGCGCTCCTAGTCAAGAGTCACTGGTTTAAAGGGAAGGTGAAAGAATCTAAAAAAGAGTGGATATTTGTATAACTGACTCACTTTGCTGTACAGCAAAAACTAACACAACATTGTATATCAACTATACTCCAATAAAAATGAATTAAAAATAAAGGTGATTCATCATGCCTTTTCTAGACTAAAATGTGAATGATTCACCTGTTAAAGGAGTGTACTTTCATGTTTGTTTTGTAGCATTAACAGCAGTAATATCTTCAGCGTTCGCTTCTTCAGAACTACAGCTGTATGCAGTAAGTACCTTCAGCTCCCTGTGTTCTTGGGAATGGAATTTTAATGAGAAGAATAGCAATTGACTGAATTTAATGGCAGAAAAAAAAGGAGAAATATGGACTGTGTGATTTCCCCCCTCCCCTTTTTTCCTAGAGGATGATGTGATTACCGTCAAAACCCCAGCTTTTGCAGAATCTGTCACAGAGGGGGATGTCAGGTGGGAGAAAGGTAAGATTTACTGCCTTCTCACTTTTTAAGTTTAAATACTTTTGAAAAGTCCCCTTTACTCCCCTCACCTTCATGATGATCAGTGGAACCTGTGGCTCCACTCTTTTCTTTACATGCAGTGTACTTGCCCCTGGCCTGTAAGAAAGGGGTCCTGTAACACCTGCCAAAGGGGATTTTATGGCTACTTTTCTTGTTACCCACTGCTCACCCCTAACAGGTAGCCTTTGACTGTCTTTTCAGCTGTTGGAGACACAGTTGCAGAAGATGAAGTGGTTTGTGAGATTGAAACTGACAAGGTAGGCTTGCCCTGTTAGTGCCATCTTTTCACGGTCTCCCCTTGGTGTCTTAACCTAATGAAAGGAACATGGACTTAGTTGTTTGAAGATAATTGTTAGCTGCCTCAGTAAAATTGTTGGAATAGCTCAGTAAAAAGAGAAGCATTTAAAGTTTAATTTTAGATTGTTCTAGGTGTATGTACTATGTACTTTAGTAGCTTTAGTTTTATAGCTTTTATGTGTGTATACATGAACTGTTTCCAGTTGTTTTTTATGTATCATTTGGCAACACTAACTGAATCTTGCTTTAATGTTTCTGGGAGAGGACAGACAAGGTGCATCTTCACAGTAGCATTGATTACTCTTATTCTGAAAGTGTGGCCTTGATGTTTATGCAGGGTCTTGTATATCTGTGTTGCAACTCTTGTGACTCATTTGAGATTCTATACAATTAATTTTCTAATGCTGAGTAAAAATTTGGACTCTTTCTCCATCTGTCTTCCTTTTGAAGACCTCTGTGCAGGTTCCATCACCAGCAAATGGCGTGATTGAAGCTCTTTTGGTACCTGATGGGGGAAAAGTAGAAGGAGGCACTCCTCTTTTCACACTCAGGAAAACTGGCGGTAAAGAAGTTCTCCTGGTTGTCAAGGTCTCCAGTGTTCCCCCTTGGAATTGGGGCTGAGCATAATAGACTAATTCCTTGATACATCAAATACCATTTTGCACTCCCTCTGCCTTTAGTGAGGCAGTAAGAGGAGATATATATATATATACATATATATATATATATATATATATATATATATAGTGTGAGCTTTAAATGTCAAGTTTTAGAAGAAAAGGGTATTAAGAAAATAAACCTCACAATAGTGTTCTTTTTGGTGCTGGACCTTTTCTTAAATAGGAAGGAAGAAGATTCTAGAGATAGTGTTTTTTTTCCCATCCCCTTGCCCCACCCTGGCAGCAGAGTCACATGGGGGCTTTAAAAATAATACAAATGCCCAGATTCTGAGGCCAGGGGATTCTGATATATTAAATCTGGGGTTTTCAGATCCTGGTTATCTATCATAGTTTTTGTTAGTGTCTTTAACACTCTCCAGGGGATTCTGATACATAGCCAGGGCTGGGAGCCACTATTCTAAAGTGAGAAGCAGCAGTGTTTGATTATGTCTATGATGGAGAATTTTGGATTAGTTTTTTCACATCTATTCTGTCACAGCATTTTTTAGGGAGGGTTGAATTTTTCTTGGGAAGAAATGAGAAATAAGGAAATGAATTTATATTGGATCTTATAGTCAGTATATTAGAGATTAGGGAAGACTTTTGATTCTTAGTTAAATGCTGTAACTACTAAAGTCTATTTCATGGTTAAGATAGTTAAGTAGAAAGATGGTAGATGGCCTCATTATGTTCGATCAGGATAAGATTAGAAGCCCAGAATGGAAAGAACATACAGTAGAAGACTAGGGAATAAGATTGATTCTTCTGGTTGGAGAATTTCATCTTCTGACCATTCCTTAAGAGGATGTTCTTCTGATTTAAATATAAACCCAGATGGTGATATCCAAATGGGTAAAGTAAAAAAAATATTTAAAGTTGTGAATTTCATTGCTTGACCACCTCATTGGTTTCTGAGAGTTATTCTAGATAAAATGCTTTGAACTCTTTAAGTCTAAATATGTCCTTCATTATTTAAGCGTTTATTTTTTAATAGTTAAGAGGGTTCTTCCACATGTGATGTTAAAATAGGAGACAATCAGTATTACTGTAACTGGAAAGTTGTTGCTTTTATGTGTGTGTTTCAGCATCTTAAATTGCTGGGTTTCTTTTGCTTTGAAGTCTATTACCATTGACTTAGGTGCTTTGAAAGTACTGGCTGAATTTGATGACTAATATTTATGCAATCAGGAAGGCAGCTGAATTCAGCCAGTTATCTAACGTAGGACGTCTAGGAGTCCTGGGGAAACAGTGCCTTAAATCACTCTGTGTATCTCATAGCCTTACACGTATACCAGGTACTCAGGAAGCATTTGCTGATTTGTGAGAGAGAGAGCTTTTGCTGCTAAATTCTACTTAGTATCTGCAGTTTGGTTGCTTTCCATTCCACATAGTGCCAATGGCATCTATTTTTCTTGTTTTCCAGCTGCTCCTGCTAAGGCCAAGCCAGCTGCAGCCCCTGCTGCCGCAGCCCCAAAAGCAGAACCCGCAGTGTCTGCCGTTCCTCCTCCCCCTGCAGCACCTATACCCACCCAGATGCCACCTGTGCCCTCGCCCTCACAGCCACTCACTAGCAAACCAGGTAAGCCTCTGCCTCCCACGTGTCTTTCTACAGGAGACCATCTCATCTATTGCCACGTTCCCTCAGAGGGCAAAGTCTAAGACTAATTATGGCTCTGGACAGGTTTCATTGGCTGCATTGTAGAAGAAACTCCAGACTTTGTATCAGAAGACCTGAGTTTGCATCTCAGCTTTCTGTGTATAGCTGTGTGACCTTAGACTAGTTATTTAACTTCTCTGACCAGATTGTTCATTTGTGAAGTAGGAATGGCTAATATATCTCAGCATACCTTGAAGCTTAAGTGACAAGTGCAGTATGAAAGCACGGGCATGTACTCAAGTAAATGTTTCTCATTTTCTGATGCAGTGTGCCCTCTCTTCATTTACAGTGTCTGCTGTTAAACCCACCGCTGCCCCTCCAAGAGCTGAGGCAGGAGCTGGTATAGGTCTGCGTTCAGAACATCGGGTAAGCCTCTAAGGACCACTTCCAAGAAAGAAGCCGAGGAGCAGTGTTGAGATTAATAAAATATGGGTATGCTCTGCCTGCCTTTGAGTGGCCGGCAGCTGATTCCCTTGGCCTGGCAAGGAAATTCAGTTTAGGAAGTGACTCGTTCATTCATATGACTGTCAAATGATAAGACTAGAACTGGAGGTCTTCTGAACACTTGTCCATTGGTTTTTTCCCACTCTGTCATGCTACCACTGAAGTGCTGTGGGTGAGAAAGGTGTATGCGGGGGATGGTAGCCTAGTAACGCATCTCCTTCCTCCCACACTTCAGAGAGGTGGTTTAGTGAGCTCTATTCCTGTTCTTCCCGGATGCTTAGCTGAGGGCTGCCCAGTGGCAGTCAGGGGCAGACATAAAACCTCAAGGAAGTATGGTCAAGAGTGTGGGTTCCTCTGCCTGAGAATACCTCCTAAAAATACGATAGCCTGAAAAATGTGTTGCTTCTGAGTTTCCATTCAGCAAGTAGCTATCCTCATGCAAGTCTCTATCATCAGAAATGGCCTTGTCTGTGACGACTCTTGGGCTGGCTAGCCCTGCACCACACTCTTCCTTTCCATAAACTGGTTTTGGTTTATAAACCAAACCATTTCCTGGGCCTCTATTCTTCATCAGACTTCAGGGCACATCTGAGTGAGTAGTTTTTGTCTGTCTTTCCTTGTTTTTGCTCAGAGGAGCAAGCCACCACAGGAAAGAGGAAGCCTGGGTACAGTCCTTAACTGTCCCCTCCCAGCAAGCCCAGTGCCCCTGCAGACTAAGCGGGAGGGCTAGGTCCAGAGGCACCAGGTTGGCAACGCCTGCCCCACTCCCTCTTTCAGGAGAAAATGAACAGAATGCGGCAGCGCATCGCTCAGCGTCTGAAGGAGGCTCAGAACACCTGCGCGATGCTCACCACTTTCAATGAGATTGACATGAGGTGAGAGCTCTAGTCCTCCTCCTCCCTGTGCTCTTTTTCTTCCAAAACACTTGAACTTGCCCAGAACTAACTTAACAGGAAAGAAGTACTTCTTTGCACTGTTTCTTGACTTATACAGAGTGACCCACTGGTTTCATTCTCTGATTGACTTTCCTAATACTATGCCTGCCTCCTCTGTGACTTAAAAAACTTAGCCTTGTAGATGTATACCTGAATCCTGTGATTTCTGATAAACGAGGCTGGTAATAGTCTTAAGCTCTAATGACCACTATTAACAAGTAGAGAGAGGGGAGCCAGGCCAACAAGGCTCCCCGTCAGGATGGAGGATTGTTTGATAGCACGCCCAGAGTCAAGGGGCCATTCCCTGCTTCCTTCTCACTCTGACTGCTCCTTACGTGTGTTCCTAAGCGACTCAGGATTGAGTGGGTAGAAAGGCATAGACTTTTTATATCTATCACCTTTCTCAACTTCGACAATGAAATGGGAAGCAAGTTTTGCTTTTAAAGAAAAAAACCTCAGAATATTAACCAAAGGGGCTGATTCGGTAAGCTCATTTCTATACTGAACTAATTGTTGACTCACTTTTCTTCTTCAAGACTTTGTTTACAGATGTAGGGAAGAGAATGTAGTTAAAGTCAACAGATGGTTTTTGAGTGCTTACTGTGCACAAGATATTACACTATATTTTGGTGGGATGCAAAGATGAGTGATAAAGAACCCTTAGCCTGGAGCTGCCATCTTGTTGGATAAATGCAAAGTAAAATCTAGAAAAACAAGTATCAGAAAAATACAAAAAGTGTGAGGTGGAGGAGAGAATGAGATCATTTGTTTTTGAGGTGGAGGTAGGAGTCAGGAAAGGCTTCCTGGAGAAAAAGATCTTTAAGGGGCCTTAACGATTCACATTTTGACATAATGGAGGAAGGTCATTCCAGAAGATGTTAACAGTATGGACCTGGCACAGATAGGAAAGTACAGGACACATCTGAGAAACAATCACTGTGAGGAAGATGTGTAGGAAAGAATGGTAAAGAAAGTTGCATCCATATTACAGAATGTTTTAAGGGGCCAGGGTAAGAGTTCGTATCTAATACAGGAAGTAAAGTCATCAAGTCTTTAGGTCATCTCTTTGCTTTTTATCCCAAGTGCTTAGTCTGCTAATCTGCATTTCACTAGGGTAAACAGTTTCCTTTGGAAAGGGTCTGAAAAATGTAGAGAGGGAGAAGATTTAGTCACAGCATGCTGTAGCATTGTTCACAGAGTAGGGTTCTGTGGTCCATTTCACTGGACGTCATCCATTCTATTATGAAGCTTCCCCAAAAGACTAGACGTCATCCAAGCCAAAGATTTCTCTTGTATCCATAGGATGTAGGCAAGGACCTTGACTGATGAATCACAAAGGCTGCAGCTTATGTTTCAGTGCATTAGGGCCAAATTGTACACAAATTGAATTGGATTTTGAAATTCTACCCAATTCCTTAAGACAAAACATGTAAATATTTGTGGCCTTGAAAGATGCAGTTGGCCCAACAGCTTTGATTGGAAAGTAAGTACAGTAGTTGGATCTCCTTTCAGCAGCTAATTGAGGTCTCACTTAATGATGGCCTGGGGTCCCTCTGCAGTCAGTAATCTGGTTTAGATTGAGTGCCCTTTGGGTCTTATGCTGATCAGCTAACCCATAAGGGGCCTTTCTGAGACTGCCTCCTCTCCCCTGTTGTCCCAGCCTCTGCCTCCAAGGACAGAACTCTGAAATAGAAACTACTTAATGACCAGACAATAGCATTTGGGCAGTTTTGAGAGCAGAGATGTTTATCGCTTCTCTTTCCCTCTTCTGCAGCTCTTGTGTCTTGGGAACCAGTAATGTCTTTAGGGTGGTAATCCTAGCACTAAATGTAGTTAGACTCAGGAAAACAAACATTTTAAACCCAATCAGTCCCCCTAGGAAAACTTCCGTTTTAAAAAACAAGAGGTCTAAAGAGGGGAGTTAAAGTTATACCATCTTATCTTTCGTGCTAATGTCAGATTAAGCCATTATAGGGAGAAAGAGAAAACTGAGCATTTGGGCCTGAGATAAAGTTAAATTCAATTTCCATCACACAACTGTCTTCCCATAAATACGGAGATTTCTGCAGCAAAATGATGGGAAAGCCATTTCCTGCTAACTCTAGTACATGTGTTGTATGTTTGTGAAAAACCAGCCCCAAAAGAACAAAGATTGGTCTCACTGCAAAGGTTTCCCAGTAGCCTTGTTGCTTATACTTTAAAAAGCTTAGGTCTACACGTGGTCACTTTTCTAAATAACCAAGGAAACTATGTTCATTATATTAATTTTAAGGGCGAGAACTGTGTATTATCTTTATGTCTTGGTGTCTTGCATTGACCACCATGTGTGGTGGGTGTGAGTGCCCATTTGAAGGAACCAAGCAGATGGAACTGCTCACTCTGGGGAGATGCATGAATATACTGACTTCCTCATGAGCCTAACACAACACTGGATTGTATCCATCCATAGGTAGTTAAGACTGTTTTTGCTCACATGAAACCTGTGCACGTGTGTGGTTTGGGGGTTTTTTTTGTTTTCATTTGTTAGGAATGTCACAAGAAAGTCATAATTAGGTTTGGTGGTATTTTGAAAATAAACAAGAAGTATTGAATGAAAAAGTTAGTCACTCAGTCATGTCCAACTCTTTGTGACCCCAAGGACTGTAGCTTGCCAATCTCCTCTGTCCATGGACTTCTCCAGGCAAGAATACTGAAGTGGGTTGCCATGCCCTTATCCAGGGGATCTTCTCAACCAAAGGATTGAACTTGGGTATCCTGAATTACAGGCAGATTCTTTACCATCTGAACCACCAGGGAAGCCTGTTTAATAAAAAGAATGGTGCTTGTTTTGTGGACTTTATGCTTTTAAGAAAAAAAACAAAACAAAAACTATTTTCAGAGTAGATAGCTCACGAATTCAGTGTAGCTGGAAGGCACTTTGTCATCCAGGGTGAAACTGTTGATGTGCTATGAACTCATTCATTTTGTCTGTCACAAAATCTCTGACTTCTGGAGCATGAAATCGTCGTTACACAGAGTAGATCTGATTCCTTTGGATCCAGGCTTTAAAGGAATGAAGTAATTGTGTTAACCTCTAGTGGAGTATTTCAAAACTTGAACTTACATGGTCCAGAGTAAGGGAAAACTTTACCCAGTTGTATGCCTAGCGTTAGAAACCAGTGTGAAAGTCAGAATTGAGGCTTTTGTGGTCAGTTTGTTTTGTAATGTGTTCTTGCAGTAACATCCAGGAGATGCGGGCTCGGCACAAAGATGCTTTTCTGAAGAAACATAACCTCAAACTAGGCTTCATGTCGGCATTTGTGAAGGCCTCAGCCTTTGCCTTGCAGGAACAGCCTGTGGTAAATGCAGGTGAGTTTGTGATGGCCAGAATCAACAGAGGTCCTGGAGGTATGTGTGTAAATACAGAAATTCTCCCCCATGCTCAAGACCCAAAAATGATAGTCCTCCGACTGAGGCTTCTTATTTCAGATGTGTGAGAACTTGAGTAACTTTCCTAGGGTTTCTGGACTGACCTTCCTAAATGGGCATCACGAGTGCTTTCTCCCCACCAGCCAGGCAGAACAGGTTCCCGTCCCAGTGCAGAGCTTGGCAGCGGCTCTGGCGACAGGCAGTTCTGAGCCAGTCCGTCTCTCCAAGTTTCTCATGTCAGTGTGGAAACTCTTGCTGTGGCTGCTGCCCACTCTCCCACAAGCCCTGTAACTTGGGACCTGACTTCTGTACTTGGCATAGCTCCAGGGTGACCTTTGATTTCTGATCAGTGGACTGGATTGGAAGGCCTTGGGCTTGGCCCCTCTTTGGGCTTGATGCTCATTTTCCTTACTTTTTCCTCACCTACATCGTTGAAATGTTGACTTAACAAGCAATTCTCTTCTCCACTGAGACAATTCTCTGTGTCCTTGGAAGATTATAGCACATTGGGTACTTTTGCAACCCTTAGCAGTGCAGGGTCCCAAAAGGGCTAGAAATAGAAGTCCTAATCCCTTCCGCCAAGTGGTGTGCCCTCAGGTAGGGGAAGGGCTTGGTTTCATCCAAATGTGAAACCTCTGTACTTCTTCCATTCTTATGCTTCCTGATGACTCTCTCCATCTCTTCTGCTTGCCCATACATGTAGGCATTTCTCAGAATTCCCTTGTCCTCTTTCTCCCTTTATATGCTTTTCCGGGGGTGTCTTATCTACAAAAAAACATAGAATCCCTATGGAAAAGATTCTCAAGCCTGTATTTTCTCATGAGCACCAGACCTAAATTCTTAGCTATTGGTTTGCTCTCTCAGGCTAGCATATTAAAGACAGACCACACCGCTTCCTACTGAGTCTTCTGGAAAGAGGCTTCCCTCGCTCCTTGTTGCGAGCGAGCAGCAGAATGGGTGACATCCCCCCACTTCCACTTCCTTTACTGACTTGCCCTTTCTGGGGGGCACTTTTAAACCTCAGCTGTTAGCTGAGGGAGGGCTGGAGTAGAGCTGGTGAACGAGAACTTGGGCACATACTTACCCTGTGTTAGCCCATGTACCAATGTTTGTCAGGGCTGCCGAGGAGACGGATGCTCCTGTGGTCAAGCTTAGTCAAGACACTTGGGAGAAGTTAGGGTTGGTTGGCGTGGGAGTAAGAGGGGTGCCGGCTGCCACTTGTAACGCAGTGGTTTTTGTCAGTCCACACCGTACAAAGCATCTCGGACTTCTACTCTATTGATGCAAACGTTTCCTCACTAGCCTCAGCCTGGGGAGTTGTATGTAATGTGTGTTTTCTCTCTCATAGTGATTGATGATGCAACCAAAGAAGTGGTGTATAGGGATTATATTGACATCAGCGTTGCGGTGGCCACCCCTCGGGTATGTTGGAGGAAGAAGTGGGGAGCTCTGGTCTTTGACGCTTACCCATTTGAAGAAGCAGACCTCTTGAGAGACTTTTTTCTGTACTTTCGTTTTTCTAGAAGGGAGTTGTTTGAAGAATAAACTTGTTTTTGACCATACCACATTCTTTTATCTTTTGCAAGTCTAAATATTTTAGACTACATTAATCATGTTGAGTAATTAAGATACTCTGGGGCGGGGAGACGTTTGGCTTGAATCAAGAGAGTTGTAACTATAATGGGTACTATTAATTTACACCTGAAAAGAGCTTTTTACTCTCATCAGGGTCTGGTGGTTCCCGTCATCAGGAATGTGGAAACAATGAATTATGCCGATATTGAGCGAACCATCAGTGAACTGGGAGAGAAGGTAAAATGGAAGGGTGTGTGTGAGCTGCAGGGCAGGTCAGGGAAGAGACCCTGGGAAGGCTGGGCCAGTGAGCGGTGCTCAGGGAGTTGGAGCTTCCCTTTGTTGTGAAAGGAAGACGTGGCCCCTGAGAATGGCAGTCACAAGCGAGAGCCGAAGTACAGCTCTGGTGGAGCTTATGGTGCTCTTGTGAATGAAGATCTCATCTCATCCAGTTAAACCTGCTCGGAAAAGGAAAGGTCCCGGAGTCCTTTCCTCCGGCCTGTAACTAGTCACAGGCATCTCAGTTAAAGCTAGAACTTGGACCATTGATCTCAGATGTGAGCCTTCTGGACTTCCTTTAGGTGGAGGAAGCTGAGTTGACATTACCTTTCAATTATAAAATCTGTTTTTAGGCCCGGAAGAATGAACTTGCCATTGAAGATATGGATGGTGGCACTTTTACCATCAGCAATGGAGGTGTTTTCGGCTCGCTCTTTGGAACGCCCATCATCAACCCCCCTCAGTCTGCCATCCTGGGCATGCATGCCATCGTTGATAGGCCAGTGGTCGTGGGAGGCAAGGTAGGAACCACCCCATTAATGTCCCAGCAGCTACATGGTGAGTGAGGGAAGTCTCAGTTAAATGTTCCTTAAAGATTCGCTGTAATTTCAGGCATAAGTTGAATCTCTTCGTTTCTAATTAATAGCTAAGGTATTGGTTCTCAAATTGTGTGTGGAACAGCAGCACCTGGGAACTTGTTGGAAATGCAAACTCTTGGCCCCTTCCCAGACCTAGTGAAGCAGAGAGTACAGATGGTTCTGAGGCACGTTAAGGTTTGAGCACCATGGAGCTGAGAAAGCTTGCTCCTTCATCTGGGACTAGTCAGCAGGCTTCCTTCTCTAGGGAGCCTGGGGGTGCCATCGAAGGCGTGGTCCTTGCCTCGGGAAGTGGAGGACTGCAATGCAGAGCCACTGCCAGCCTGTCCGCTTGTCGTGATGAGGCTTAGAGCTTTTCTGGGAGTCAGGGAATGAGGTCAGAGGGTCTTGAGCTGGCCTCACGAGCTGTGTTGATAGGAAAATGTTTTCTGGGACCCCTGTGTTTAGAACCTTTTGAAGTCCCTAACTCCTTGAATCCAAAAATTATAGATATCTGCTGAAAATGCTCATATACCCAACCTTGCATAGAGTTTCAGAGAATTTGTGGACCCCAAGTTAAAAAAAAATTTATTATATCTTTAAAGAAAAAACTGCAGGTAGCCAAAACTGAAGAGGAACTTTTCCTTGTAGATGGCAGACAAGTGAGGGGGCAGAGCATGGTTTTTATTTAAAGACAGTTGTAAGGAGACTCCTTTTTTCTTGGGTTAAGCTTTTTGTTTTTGAGTATGTGAGTTTTGCACTCAGGGTCTGGCTTGGTCTTTGGACACATTGTATCTAGAAGCAACAAAGCAAAGTAGGAGAGTCTCTGGGCCTGGGGACTTACCTGTGGGCTGTGCTTAGTCATCTCCCCCCTTCATCAGGGCTTTCTCTGCCCCACTGCAGACAAACCTGTTGACCTCTCTTCTCTGTAGGTGGAGGTGCGGCCCATGATGTACGTGGCCCTGACGTATGATCACCGGCTGATCGACGGCAGAGAGGCTGTGACTTTTCTCCGCAAAATCAAGGCAGCGGTAGAGGATCCCAGAGTCCTCCTACTGGACCTTTAGGAGGAAGCCTTGTGCCCTACATGTCAACCATGCAGGAACTGAAAACCAGTCTTACCCTGTCCCCTCACAGGCCCCAGGTTAGCCTGGTGACAGGCACATGCTGTTGGCCTCAAGCAAGGAAACCAGGGCACTATGTAACCAGCAGTCACAGGCCTCTTTCGGTGTTCCTGCCAGGCTCTCTCCCTCTCTGCACCCTCTCCTACGCGCAAATATCTGATTTCCTTAAGCTTGAGGGAGAGAGAGAGCCTTAATGGATGCTCGTTATTATTCCTGCCTTTCCTCCTGTTAGCCCTCCACAGAGGTGATTTCACTTTCTTCCTGTCCAGTACACTATAGGGAACCTGCCGGGGACCATGTGATTAAGTTTCTATCTTTTGAACATCTGTTCTCCAGAGACGCCTAGGGGGGTGCTCTGCCTCCCAGACTCGGAGCAGCCTCTGTCCTGGCTGTGCATGTCCTCACTCGATTCCACCCGTGTGGAGGTCCTGAGCACAGGCCACGGGGTGCTGCTTTGCTCAAGTGGCACCTGCATTCTCAGCTGTCATTGTCTAAAAGCTGCCTCTTCTGCCTCTTCCAGGAAGCACATGCTGGAGGATCTGGAGGGGCAGAGCCGGGGAATAGGCAGCGTTGAGGTGGGAGAGGGCGGATTCTGAGGTCATGTGTTATGAACGAGACTGGAGCAGAGCCCAGGCCTGCCCTCACACTCTCTGTCATAACTGCACCAGGAAGACCCATTTTGGCCCAAGCACACACAGCTGAGGTGGTGCCGACCTTTCCCGGCTGCTAGGAACAGTTTCTCCCATCCTGTCCTCACGTAGATGCCAGCACCTTTTGGCAGGGAGACTGAGCGTGTCCCAACCGCGGGCTCAGACGGCTCCTGGTAGAGATTGGCGTGGAGGTGACTTCCTGTGGACTGGCTCAGATTGTCTTGAGCTTTTAAATCCCGTTGGTATAAACCTGTGGGCTGCAGAGGCGGTTCTGTTCCTTCCTGTGTTAGTGCCCTTCAGGAGCGGAGCCTCAGCTCTTCCTCCATAGAACGCAGGTCTGGTGCAGGATGGCTTGTGGTGGAAACCAGCCCAAGACGCTCTAAGACGCTCTCGTACACAGTGGGGAAAAGGCCAATGTCACCTCGGAGGTACTGCCTTGGGTCTGGGCCCCACATTGGAATTCTTCGGGGCATGGTTAAATGCACACATCTTGTCAGGAAAGTTACTGGGCTTCATCACATTGTATCCAACTGCATCCAGGCCTGAGGCTGCTGACCCTTGACAACCGGGAGCCATTCAGTGTGGAATGCCCATTTGTATCTTGAGCAGAAGCAAGGCCTGGGGGTTGGGTGGGGGGAGGGGTGGGAGCCAGTACTGAGTGCCTGCAGCAGCTACTACGTCTTCACTATTCAGAACGTAACTAAAATATTTAAAGAAACTGATTTTAAATGCAAATTAAAGGGCAAATGTTCGCAAACAGTGTTCCTGCTTCTGTACTTATTTTGGTTACTGAGGTTGTACTGATGAAGAAAAACTTGGCCCCCCCTGCTTGAGGCCCCTTCAAATGCCGACATTTACATTTTGGTGGGGCCTCGTGTTATTTCTGGGATGGACTGGGGAGAGGTGGAGCGACTCATAATTTCACATTTTCAGTTGATGGCCACATGGGTACCCAGACGCTCAAGGTTGGTCAGAACAAATGAGAATAGATCACCTCCTCGGGGCAGTGGTCTGTGAGGGTTAGCGGGTGGGGCTGAGAGCTGATCTGTGCGGCGTACATGTGACAGTGTCTGGTAGTATCCAGGCTGAAACAGCCTGGCTGTTGCCCACGCAGCCCCTGCCTGCTGACCTTGCTCACAGTGGTACCATCTTTATATGAAGGTCTGTCACAGGAACAGAGTGGCTCCTAGAGGGCAGAACTAGAGCGAGTAGGGAGAAGAAACTTGGGTTCTATGAAAGAATTTTAGAATGATCAGATCTGGGGCATGGAGCTACAAGCTTTCATATCTTTAGTAAACCTACAAAGGAGGTGTATTTAGCCCCATTTTTATCAAATGGAGACCGACTGTAAGCCCCGCTGGGACCACAGTTCTAAACCCAAGGCCTAACAGAGTGCCAGATGTGCAGTGCTTATTGCACAAATGAGGCCCAGAAGTTCCAGAGGCAACTAGCACTTTGTACGGTGCTTGGAGGTGGTCTTGACAGGGAGTGTAGCAGAAGGAACAGACTTGGCACGGACTCCACCAGGCTCTGGCCAGGCCCTTTCATTTACCTCCTGAGTTCCAGCCTTCTCAGGAGCCACCAGGTGTTCAAGGGATCTCTGTGAGGATTGGACCCCCACCCGCAAGCACCATGACCTGAAGACTTTTCCAGTGTCCCCTACGTGCTGGGACTTTTCTGTGGCTTCACAGCTGCTCTGGGGGGTATAGGCTGGCATGCTGTTCACTACTAGCCCTGCTTCCTCCTTCCTAGCAAGTTCCAAACATACTCTTGGTTATCATGGAGCTCCTCTGCGAGAACCCTCCTTTATTTCCATTCTTGCAGGGCCCCTCTCATTGCGTTAATGAGGCAAGGACACCAGAGGTAAGAGGAAGCTTTATTGGAGTGGGGGTGGAAGGGGTGGGCAAGCCCCAGGGAGAGCCAGCACCTCCCTGTGTCCTTTGCCTCAGACTCATCCCAAGGGCCTCCCCACAACACTGGTCCCCAGCCCTTCACAGCCAGGACTGGAGGGTGGTGTCTGAGATGCCCCCCTGGTGGTGATGGAGACTCAGGCGAGAAGGGGTTGAGGGCAGAGGTTGATGGAAGTTTCTGTCTTGGATGCCACACCCCAGTGACAGGGTGAGTCCTGAGAGGAAGAAGAGGGCCCCCAAATCTGGGGAGGGAGTTATCTTTGGGGGTAACTACTTATCCTAGCTCTTCAGAGACCAAAAACTTCTTGCTTCTGGCTAGAAGCTTGGGCAATCATTCTGGGTGTTGCGTGGTTTCATTTCAAAAGGAAATGAAGTCACAGTGGGCAGTGGATTGAGTGGACCCTCAACACTGAAATGCAAAATGGTAAACAGGACAAATGTCCAAGAAGGGAACCCTAGTGGAGACAACTTTCCTTCAAGTGGCTTCAGGCTGGAGTCGGTTTTGTGGTCCCCCAGCTCAGACCCACGGGCCAGGGTTTGCTTTCTCTCCACGTGGGTGGGCTAGCTGGGGAAAGGAGCCCTTTATTCTGTTTACAAAACTTCTGTAAGTGGCAGAGCTGTGCCTTCTCCTCTTTCTCCCCCTCCCTCCTTATCCTTATTTTCCTCCCCTCCTTTCCTTTTGCTCTCAAAGGTCTGTAATTACAAGATAAGCAGCATGGTCAGGAGGGGGTGGGTTGTCCTGTCCCCCCCACCCCACCCCCCACCCCCACCCCGCTCCACCCCATATCCGCTACAGGCTTCTTCCCTGCTTCCCTGCCTCCCCCACCCCCTGGGGAAGTAGCCTTTGGTAGAAAGGGCACACTAGTTTGCGTGGCTAAGATGACCAGCTAGGACAGCCCTGGTTTGGAGCCAGGAAGCCAGGGGACTAGTAACCTGAGATAAGTCTCCAGAGACATCCTGAGTGGGGCACCTGGCAGATCACAAGTCAAGATTTCTCGGCTCAGCAGGTGGTCAGTAGCTCAGAGCTAACGCCAAGGAAGGCACCTTTTAACAGGGCAGGTCCCAGTTCAAGGTACAGGATGTAGACACAGCAGGTGACTGTTGACTGATGAGTGGAGGATGGACATGTGGAGATGTTCAAGCTGCCTAACAGGCTGAGATCTCTGCCCCTCAGCACCGACTAGAAAGCATTTCTCCAAAAGGTGGCTGGGGGAGTCCACAAGGCCCTTCCTGGTCAGTGGTGATGAGACTTCTGAGGCCCAAGGGTGGGGTCCTGGCCAGGAAAGGCAAGCTGCTTTGCATTCTTTGCCCGCGGGCCCCTGCTGGGAAGTGACAGGCAAAGAGACAGAGGAGATCCAGGCCAGTCCAGCTGCTACCCTGCCGACGCAACGCCCTCCTACCCCCCCAGTTTGCTCCACTGGATGGAACTGAAAAAGGGGTGGGCCTTGAGTTCGTGGACGCCGCCTCCTCCAGCGCCCAGGCGCCGGGCCGGGTCGAACTGCAGCAGCTGCGGAGAAAAGCCCAGTCAGCCCTGGGCATGCCGGCCAGGCCCTGGAACCGTGTTACCCTGGGGGGGGGGGGGGGCTGGGGGCAGACATTGGTGTTTGGCCACCGAGGTATAGAAATTTGTTGGCCCTATGACCCTCTTGCACCCATGCCGGACACCTAGTACATAGGGTGACTTGTTTACACACAGGGCTCTGCCCTCCCTTCTGTCCATCCTCAGGCCAAGAAGGCGCCATCAGGAGGCCGCCCACACCTCACCTCAGTCAGCAGGGAGGCCGCCGGGCCACTGAGCCACTCGGGCAGCTGTAGCTGGGTGTGGGGCTGGATTCCTGAGGGGTGGCTCTGGGACAGCGCCTGGGGAGACATGGGGAGGCGGCCCCCAGGAGTCTGTACACTCCAGTGGCGGCCAAGATTTTATTTCTTCCCCCTGTGTTACACCTCACGGGCACAGCCATGACTCCATCGCCTTCTGCTTTGGATCTGCTGCCTGCCGGGCTGAGGAAGGTGCCTGACACCTGTGATCCCTAGTTTCCGCATCAACCTTCAAAGTAAGCAATTGGCAGCCCCATTTTCAGGGCAAGAAGCAGGTTGACGGATTTGTGTTGAGTTCAGGGTTTGAACCCAGGCCCCTACGGCTCCAAGCTTGCTAGAAGCACCGGTCTTGGGTTGCCATCGGGGCAGGCACTCTATCAGGAATAGCACTGAAACCTGTCTCCTTACAGAAGGCAAATCTCCACGGGCGGCTCCTTTGCCACGGCATGCTCCTGCTAGGGTCAAGGCAGGGCTGTGGTGGGAGAAGAAGGCAGGACCTGTGTTCCAGAAGGGTGCAGCTGCGGGGGAGCAGAGGGGTGTGTCTGGAGGTCAGGAAGACAGGCAAGAAGCCACCTGGAGGAGGGCCAGGAGCCCTGAGCTGGACAGGTGGGAGGGCCCTGGCTAATAGGAGAGAACCACTCTGGGCGGCTGTTTGCAGCCAGGGCTCTCAGAGGCCCTGGCCTTGGACCAAAAGCAGGAGGGAGCCAGGAGTGACGGGTCAGCTCTGAACTTCCAGTTACACCGCATCCACTCAAGGCACTTCCTGCTCAAATGGAGCTTGGCCTTTCCCTGCTGCCTGACTTAACCAGCCCCAGGCGCAGCACTGAGCTCATGAGGAAGGACAGAGAGCTGAGCCCACCACCCTGAGCAAGGTTCTTGCGAGGGAAACTTCAAGCTCTGGGTCGACCCAGGCTGGACAGGGCAGCTGCCGGCCTGGGATGATGGAAACCCTCTCTCTGGTCTTCCAGCCAAAGTCTGGGGGTCACAGCTCTGAAGGGTGTGGATGGGGGGACATGGTGTGAGCAGTGGGGAGAAGAGGCCTGTGGGGGATGGTCTGAGGAAAAGGGCCGTGTCACACTCAGCCGCCCTCCAGCCAGGCCCAGGCGCCCTCTTCCAGGAACCTTCCCTGAGCACCGCAGCTCAACTCTCCCTCATCTAAGTTGACAGTCTCCCTAGCTATCGCCACTTGCCTGACGAGGGTCGGGGTGCAAGGTGTGGCCAAGGCCTGGGTGGGAATTGCTTCCTCCTTCTCTCACGGCCTCCGGGCTGGGGGAGAGGGGGCCTGTGCTGACAAGACAATGGGCCCAGTGGCCAGGTATTGAGCAATCAGGTAGACTCAGCCCCCAACACTGACTGGTTGGACTAACCCCAGCCCATCCTATGCTCAGTGACACCAGCCAGGCTCCACACCCTGCCCACACAGAGCTCACCGTCCCGGTCAGCAGTTCATACAGGAGAGACCCAAAGCTCCACCAGTCGCAGGCTTCGGTCAGCTCCGAAATCCCACCGACCTCTGTGGGAGCCAGAACAGTCCTCAGTCTCACTGAGAAGGCAGGTCTCCCCTCAACCCCTTCCCCACCACCCCCACCCCCAGGATGGGCCTGTTGCCTCTCTCATCCTCAGTCCCCCGGCCTACCCCACACACAGACACTCAGGGGCTGCCCTGCCCCTCCCTTCTTGCCTGGGGCGCTGTAGAGGTTGTGCGAAGCCTCCCTGCAGTACTGGGGCTCCACCTCTGACCACTGGCCAAAATACGTGAGCCGGATGTGGCCTTGTCATGCCGTGTTTGTGCAGGGAGGAGCCAGAGGGGACGAGAACCTCAGTTAGTCATCTTGGAGCCTTTGGCGTGGGGCAGGGGACCCCAGGAGCCAGTGGGCCGTGCTGGGCAGAGGTTCCCTAGGGGCTCAGCCCCCCGAGGGCCCCGGGACAACCTGGTCATCACAGGAGCGGCTGCCCCAGAGCTCAGGGTGGGGAAAGGGTCTGCTTTCCAAGCTTAACCGCAGCTGGCCAGCCAGGCTTGGCCGAGGCCTTCCCGAAAAGGCAGGGGGCAGGGGTGGCCCAGGGGAACAGTCAGATACTGTCCGCCTCCTGTTGGCTCTGGGGAAACCTCGAGGCTGTGGGGGCATCCTGCCTGAGGGGTGGGGTGGGGTTAGGGCCCACTCCTCTGCCCCCAGCCCCCACACCCTGCCTGGGGCTCCTACCGGCCTGGTCCAGAAGCAGATTCCGGGGATTGAGGTCCCGGCACAGCACCCCTTGCTGGTGCAGTGCCTCCAGGGCCAGCAGCGTCTCAGCAGCCCACTGCCTCACCTGCTCCTCCTTCAGACTCCAGGCACCCCCGCCGGACACCAGGCTGGCCCCTCCAGAGGCCGAGGGGCGGCTCGGGCCTCTGCCTCGGCAGCAGCCCCCCAGCACCCGGCCGGCCCCGGCCCGAACCCAAGGGAGCCCCCATGGGGGCGCGGGCTCCGAGCTCCGGCCAAGTCCTCGCCCGGTGTGGGAGTGCAGGCGGCCACCTGGGGCCTTTGGAAGGTCCCAGACGCGGGCGGTGCTCGTCCTGGCTGAGGCTTCACCCCCGGCCTCTCTCTGGGGTTTAACAGCCGCCACCCTCCTGGCTGGGGTGAGGCTCTGAGAAGTCCACGGAGGCTCCAGAGGGATTCCGTCCCGCGGGCAGGTGTGCCCTGGGGGCACCGAGCTGGTCCTGAGGCTGAGGTGGGAGTTTAGCGGAGCCTTCATTCTCTCCAGGCTGGAGCCCGACCCGGTAGCAGACTGCTGGGGGCACGGCTGGGAGAGCAGGTGGGACCAGAGCGTACCTCCTGGGCCAAGCAGAGGGAATCGCAAGCGTGGGGACGGGAGAAGAAATGAGTGTGGATGCATCTTTGTCCCACGCCTGCTCCCCCTCTGTCTTGGGCACAGACCCTCTGCCTTCAGGTCCTCACTTGGCTCCCTCCCCTCTCAAAGCCCAGGATGCCCTCTCTCCTCCTCTCCATCCACCCGTGACGGGGCCCTAGCCTTACAAAATAGGCGCTTAACCCCTAAGAAGATGTAAATTATTCTCTAATGTCCTTGGTCTAGGAGGCGGGTTCTCCAGTGTCCGATGTATTATATATTTTTCAAAGGGAGAATCCTGGAGAAGGGCATGGCAACCCACTCCAGTATTCTTGCCTGGAGTATCCCATGGACAGAGGAGCCTGGAGGACTGCAGTCCACGGGGTCACAAAGAGTCGGACACGACTGAGCGACTAAGCACAGCACAAAGGGAGAATAGTGTCATGGATTTAATTAAGTAAAATAAAAGAAGGCTAGGCATGGATCTGTGATGATCTATATGTCATGATCCAGAGAGATGTACCTCATTGAAAACAAACAAACAGAAATCCTAGCTGATCAATAAGTATCTGCTGTGGCCCAGTTCCTGTCCTTACAGCTTTGGCACCATCATCCCATATGGCCACTCGGAGGGGTGGGCATGGACTAGAAAAGTGAAAAGAGCCAAGACTGGGGGAGATGGTGACAAAGGGGACACCTGCATATGTGCCCTCGTTCGTCCAAGATGTGAACGTCCTCCTCGGACGTCTCCTGCCCCCTGGCATCACTGAGAAGCCCACAGCAGGCTAGTCCTGCCTTCACCCTCCAGGAAGGCTGGGCCTGTGGCTGGGTAACAAGCTCCGAATTTTAAGGGAATGAGACAAGACAACCTCCCGAAGGCCTGAGGAGCTGACGGGGCCCCCGGGGTCCACTCACCTTTCACGTGCTCCAGGTGCAGGAAGATGGAGTCCTCAGTCACAAAGTACCGCAGAAGCTGGGTCATGTAGGGGACGCCGTGTGGGATGATGGTCAGCCGCTCCCGGCTCGCCATGTGGCACCTGGACAGGCCCTGAGGAGGGGGCAGCCCAGGCAGATCAGCTGGGGACTGGCCAGAGGCCACTCTGCTCTTCAGGGACAACCAGATGAAGTGTGGGAGCCCCCCTGAAGAGCAGCTGCCTCCCCCTAGTTCCTGTCCTGATCCTCAACCCTCTTTCCACCATGAAAGGCAGGCCCTCCCCTCCCTGTCTGGCCAAGGGTAGGGCAGTATGTGTGTGTGTTTCTGGGAAGTCAGGCACATGCCCGGGGTGCAGAACTAGCAGCTGTGGGATCTGGAGGGAACATGGGCTTCCCATACGGGTTCTGGGTAGAGGTTCCCGAGAGGGCAGGGGTTTCCAAGAGCTCCAAGAAGGTCCCAAGGGGAAGGAGGAATGGCAGGGGGTGGGGTGGCACCTGCCTTCACCACGAAGGTCCCTCCAGTCGCTAGGTCCTGGACCAGCTGTACCTGCAGAGGTCCAGGAGGCACTAGTCAAGGCACAGACTAGTTCCCGGGGCTCCACACCCCCACCCCAGGCCCCACGCTCCTCCACCCAGGCTAGGCAGGGACGTCAGGCTTTGGTGGTACAGAGTATATCCCCTCCTCCACCAACATGACATTGAACCTGTCCGATTCATCCACCCTCATTAGACCTGCAGGTCTTATCAGGTACCACCTCCTCCAGGGAGCCTTCCCAACCTCAGATCAGGCCAGGACTCCTAATCTGTCTGCAGTGCTCTCTGGGCTCACCCCCAGCACACTGTGTGTGATTTCCTGTTGCTCCACTGGACTGTGAGCTCCAAGAGCGCAGGGACCATGCTGTCTAGCTCTATATTCCCAGAGCCCTGCACCGCACAGGGAAGTAGTCAGAGCCTTCCACACATGAGGTGAATGGCCCATTCCACAGGATCTGAGGGTATCATGGCTGGAAGGGACCTCAGGGCCAGTCACCTTCTCTCAACTCTTATTTTACAGGCGAAGAAGCCAAGGCTCTGTGAATGTGGCCCCAGTGGTGCCCCAAACCTCCTTCAGGTCGCACCCCCTGCCCCCCATTCCCAGTGCCGCGATGGTCTTTTGCTTTTTTTAAATGGTCTTTTTCTTTGGACTCTGTCTTTGGCGAGCAACCTCTTCCTTCTCCTGTCAGTTTTGTTTGGAGGGCAGTGGTCTGCGACCTGCTGGGTCAGAGCCTTGCTTGGAGCTGGGCCCTAGACTCATCTCCATTATGGGCAAGGGTGAACCCCAGCCATAGGAGAGCACCTGTTGGGGCAGAACGGTGGAAGATTCAGCCCAGACAGGGAGGCACGTGAGGGCAAGACCCGCACCCTGGGTCATAGCAGTACTTGCTTCAGAAGGCCATTAAGAGGGTGTTAAGTCAGACAACTCAAGTATGGCGGCAGCTCGAGCCTGCTGTATAACATGCTCTCTGTAGTCTTTGCTGATGACTATTAATATCAGCACAGGGAAACTTGTGCATAGTATTACTGTATAGTACCACTCTGTAGAGTATTACTATAGTATAGTATAGTATTATACTGTATACTGTATAGTATTACTCTGTGCTAAGGGCCTTATCTGGAGAAGGCAATGGCACCCCACTCCAGTACTCTTGCCTGGAAAATCCCATGGATGGAGGAGCCTGGTGGGCTGCAGTCCATGGGGTCGCTGAGGGTCGGGCACGACTGAGCGACTTCACTTTCACTTTTCACTTTCATGCATTGAAGAAGGAAATAGCAACCCACTCCAGTGTTCTTGCCTGGAGAATCCCAGGGACGGGGGAGCCTGGTGGGCTGCCGTCTATGGGGTCGCACAGAGTCAGACACGACTGAAGTGACTTAGCAGCAGCAGCAGTATAGTATTATACTGTATACTGTATAGTATTACTCTGTGCTAAGGGCCTTATCTAGTTCACTTAGTTTCATTCTTACAGCCCTACCCGGCGAGGCCCTGTGCTGCTGCGCTGTGCTCAATGGTGTCTGACTCTCTGAGACCATGCGGAGGACCAGAGGCTCCTCTGTCCATGCGATTCTCCAGGCAAGAAGACTGGAGTGGGTTGCCATTTCCTCCTCCGGGAGATCTTCCTGACCCAGGGACCAAACCCACATCTTTTGCGTCTCCTGCATTGTCAAGCGAATTCTTTACCACTGTGCCACCTGGGCAGCCCCAGGTATTACGTGACTCATTTTATTGATGAAGAAATCGAGGTTCAGAGAGGTAACGTTGCCTGTGGTCCCACAGAGCCGGGATGCGAATTCAGATGGACTGACCCGGGACATAGCTACACATGCCTTCCCCTCTGGGCCTGTTTCCCTGCCATCAGTGAGATGAAGGTGGTGGATTCTGACGGCAGGGGCATCAGGAGTGAGGTACCCCTTATGACCACTAGAGGTCTCTCCTCCAACAGCCGGAGATGGAGTCCAGCCTGGTCCCCGTTCCTCCGCCCAGTGAGTTTGAAAGAGAGAACTTCGGGGTCATTTAGGATAACACGGTTTCCCACAAGTGCTGACACCCCGGATAATTCCCTACTGCCTCTTGCCAAGTGGGATTCCCCACCACCTTGTCCTGGGCAAGGCTTCTCGTTTACATATTAAAAAAAAAAAAAAAAACCCAGCAGGGAAAGTCAGAGAGGCCAGAAACAAAACTTGATCAGTACACTGAAACAGTGCGTTAAAAAAGAAAAGAAAACACACACACACACACACACACAAGAATCAAGAATAATTAGGCCACACCATCAATGCTGGTTATCTTGGAATGAGGTGGGATGGTGGGCGATATTTGCTGTCACTGTTGTTTCTGACCTCACTGAATGGCTTGCAGGATCTTAGTCCTCCAACCAGGCATCAAACCTGTGCCCCCCTGCAGTGGAACTGCAGAGTCCTACCCACTGGACAACCAGGAAATTTCCATTTACTGTTTCAAACTCTTATCTTTTACATCCTATTTCAAAAGGGTAGCAAAGGGGGCATCCCCCCCGCCACCATTAAACCAAGCAAACAAAACAAAAACCCCCTTCCTCTTTTGTTCTGTGATATGGGAGACAGAGTACTGGTTTGTCACTTGACCTCTATGAGCCTCAGTTACATTCTCTGTAAAACAATGGTTAAAATGCAGCACTGCCCAGGAGGACCTTCTGCTGTAACAGAAATATTGTCTATTTGTTCAGTATAGAAGCCATGAACCGCATGCAGCTATCAAGCCTTTGAAATACAGTGGGTGCCACTGAGAGAATATTTAGTTTTTATTAAAACTGGACTTCCCTGGTGGTCTAGTGGTTACAGCTCTGCGCTTGCACTGTGGAAGGTGTGAATTCAATCCCCACTTGGGGAAGTTCTGCATGCCACGCGGTGTTATCCAAAAAAAAAAATTTTTTTTAAATAGTAGTATGGGCTTCCCAGGTGGCACTAGTGGTAAAGAACCCGCCTGCCAATGCAGGAGACGTAAGAGGCTTGGGTTCAATCCCTGGGTCGGGAAAATCCCCTGGGCATGGCAACCCACTCCAGTACTCTTGCCTGGAGAATCCCATGGACAGAGGAGCCTGGCGGGCTACAGTCCATGGAGTCGCAAATAGTCGGACACGACTGAAGCGACAATTCCATTCCATTCCGTGTGGCTGGTGACTACTATATCTGACTGTACAGTATAACCCTTCTTCCCCCGCAGGGAGACTGAGCGGGTTTAATGCAGCAGCTGTGGCAACTACAGTGGGCTTAACAGATGCCAGGAGAGATTGCTATCTGGAAGGTGTAAGGCAGTTCTGAGTGCCAGCTCCCATCTTTTAAAAAAAGGAAGTCTCTTTTTAAAAAAATAAAACCCACTGAGCTCTCGGGATGTGTGGACAATTAAAACTTTGGTAAAACACATTAACCCTTTATTTTAAAATGTCCACAGTGTCAAGGCCAGCAGGACTCCCTCCTGGAGCAAACAAATCCAGAAGTTTCAAATAGGTTCTCAAGCACGAAGGTCCCCAGGGGCTGTTCATGTGTGCCAGTGGGCAGGACAGGAAAGGGCAGGCCGAGCGCCTCATTAAAGCGGGCAGCCCTTCATCTCTCCGGGGTTGACAAGCAGGAATGTGAGCCTGCATTTCCAGATCCTCTCATTTCTCAGGAAAAGTAGGAAACTTGGGCTTTCTCTATGAAACCTGCCAATTTTCAAATGCTGATAAATAGTAATAATTTTAAACACCCTCATGTTTGAGCCAAAAACACAGAAGGGACTTGGCTGTCTTTCTCTTTCTTCCCCATCCCTGACTCAGGGGCTAGCTCCTGGACGAAGCTCAGCAAATAGCCAGTGTTGTCTCCTAAGCCCCCCAAGGCTCCCTGAGAGCAGACCCTAGGCATCCTGGCCAGCTGCCCACCTAGTCCCTGACCCACCCACCTCACTGTTCTCTGCCGTCCCCTACCCTTGCAGGTATCTCTTCTGGCCCCAAGGAAACCCTCTTCAGCCCCATGAACCCTCACAGTGGACCTCTCTGGGGGCTCTCAAGGCTTCCTAAGTGGGGCCCTTTGCTGCCCTGAGGCTGGGGGCTGCTGCAGACTGGCACTGCTCTGCCAACCACCCTCCCTGGGCGGTCTGGGCACAGCTATGGAATGAAAGGCAGTGACAGCCATCTGGGCGTGGCCGCAGGGACCTGGGCCCAGTGGCCCTAACATCTCTCTTAATTTGGGAGACTGATTTTCCTGGCTTGCGAATGACAGGAAAAGGCCACAGGATTTTAGGAGGGATGCGGAGTGGCTAAGTTGAGTGCCCAAGAAAGGGTAATAGAGGGAAAAAGAGGGCACTTGTAAGACAGAACGGTTGGGCTTGGCCTGAATCTGTTTTTCCCATATGCACAGGCCTTGAAATACAGGATTCCAAAAATGCTTTGCACATGTGTGTCTGGGGTTAAACAAATTCAAATTCGGGGAATTCTGTCATAGACCTCCCTCTTGGAGATTCACTGTGTACATTTGCATCCTCAAAGCCTGAAACTTCCTAGAATTAAAGCAATGAAGTAATGTAACTTTAACTCACTGTTTCTAAAGCTTATTTGACCCAGAACCCCTCTCTCCATAACACCATCGGTTCAGTGGGATCCCACACGGGTGAACAGTGGTGGCTGTTGCCTCCTTGGTCTACCCACGGGGGCAGCTGAGCCACGTGGACGAACGCGGTGGGCAGGAAGGGCTGGGCAGATGGAAGCTGGCTGGGCCTTGGCTGACAGACCAGGCGCCTGCTCCAGGGAATAGGGAGCAGCCGCTGGAGCGAGGCCAGGGATGGGAAGCCTGCTTCCTGCTGACCCACTCTTGTCATCAGCCTTCAGCCATCAAACTTGTATCAGACACTTTAGCGTGTGCCAGGCCTTTCCCAAAAATTATTTCACTTTAGTTCCCACATCCCCTTGGGTGGGTGGGAAGATCCCTTCCCCACTTCCAGATGAGGAAACCGAGGCCCAGAGAGGGCAAAGAGCTTGCCTGTGGCCACGTGGTGCCCATCCAGACAGCACTTCATCCTCGGCAGTGTGTGAAGGAGCACACACCAGTCCTCTTTTCTCTGCTGGCTCCCACACCCACCCGGATCCCCCAGGAGTGTCTTAAATGACAGATGCCTGGGTTCAAACCTAGAAATTCTCATTCGGTGGGTTTGGGACGGGGCCCAGGCATCTGTGTGGTCGAAACTCCCCTAGGTGATTCTGATGAACGGTTCAATTTGAAAAAAATAAATAAAAACACTTAAGCAAATACTCCAGCTATCTCTGGGTCTGGGCAGAGACCAATCGAATATTGGCTCAAATCTCATTTGACCCAACCTGTCTGTCCTTCTGCTGAGTGTCCAGGTCTAGTTTGCACTGTCGACTCCTGTCTGCCCTGAATTAAGGGAGCCGATCCCGGATTGGGGCACTGCGGGAGAAGCCAGGAGACAGAAGGCAGAGCTGCCAAGGACCTGGACAAGGCAGGTTTCTAGCGATGAGCACATTCCTGCCCCAGGAACCTCTGGGCTGGGCTTGGCAGGGGAGATTCTTGGCTGCAGCCCCTGGAGGAAGCGGGAAGTGGGGGCGCTCAAGGCAGCTCAGGCTGGCTGGGTGCCCCTGCGGCTGCTGTCCTGAACTGCCGAGGGAGCGGTTCTGTGTCTGAGCTGGAGGGTCTGTGGAGAGGCGCTGTCTGCCTCTGTGGCTTCCTCACTTTTTCCTTGCTGGGGCTGGTGTGTGCTGGGCTGGAGGAGGGGTGGGGCACCCCTGGACCTGGCTGCCCTTCTCCGCTTGGACCCCCCGACCCCTTTCCAGCACTGGCCACTCCCAGTCACACACGCTGTGTCCTCCCACACCTTGGGCGTTGCTCGCTCACCTTCTCGATGACCCCGACCACTTTGCAGCCCCTCAGCTGCTCCAGGGCAGAGCTCAGCGTGCGGATGGGCCGGAGCCTCAGGCTGCTGAAACCCTGCGGTGGCGGGAGAGAGCCCTGCATCGGCCTCAGGGTCACAGCCTCCTCACCCGGCTGCGGCGGGCAGGGCTTGGCTTGCCAGGAGACCAGTGGCCACAGAGGGCAAGGACCAGGGTACGGGCAGGCCCCCGCCTCACAGAGACAGACCCAGCCTTGGTCCAGGGTGGCCAGGCCACCCTCTCAGCTCAGCCCCTACCTGGGCTTCCTCCCAGGCTCAAGGAGTCCTCTGAAACCCCCTCTCAAAAGCGGCACCCACAGGAGGCAGATGCTCTGGGGTGGGGAAATAACCTGGGCTACAGGCTTCAAAGACCGAGGCAGGCCCAGGTACCTGAACTGGGGGAAGCATCTTACAAGGTGCATCAGACCTAGAAGGAGTGTGTATGTGCACACCTAGGGGTTGAGAAGTGGGCGTGCATTCTCAACCCTCTCTGAGGGGCCCGCTGGGTCAGGATGTGGGGAGAGGATTTGTGCACATTTGTATATGCACGTATTCACATGTGTGTATATGCACGTGGGTATTCATGTCTGTGTATACGCATGTGGGTGGGTATTCATGTCTGCTCCAAACACTCACTGCAGCCCAGCCGAAAAGCACTCTGGGAGCCTGAGTGTGTACACAGGTGAGCGTGTGTATGGGCAGTGGGGGAGGGTGAGGAGCTGCCTCTGTGTGTGTGTCTCCTCTGTGAGGGTGCGAGACTGGACTGGAGATGATTCACCAAGTGTTAGAATGTGAATGAGCTATGGAGAGTGTGGGAGAGAGAGGGAGGAAGCCAGGAGGAGGAGGGCAGGGCGGCAGCCCCGGGACACGCGCCAGCCTGCCTGTGCTCTCCACCGTCTGCCCAGCCGGGGATGGCAAGGCGACAGCTCCCTGGCCTGATGGGTGGGGGCCTTAGCTCTCTTCCCCCGGATCCCTCAGGCCTCTGGGGGCTCCTCACCTCATCAGGGCTGGCTCCGCTGCCCAGCGTCCTCTGCAGGTGGCAATTAAAGATCTCCTCCGCCCGCCGCAGGTACTTGGTTATCTTCAGTTTTACAGCCTCACACCTCTCCTTGTTGGGGTCGACTGTGGGGGGAAGGGGTCAAAAGGACCCCGCCAGTCCTGGGAGGAGGCGGGGGTTTGGCTCCCATTGCCCACGCTCTGCCCCCCACAGGAGAGCAGCTATTTCTGAGGCTGGTCAGTGGATTCTGACCCCGCATCTGTTCTTGGGTCCTCTTCTGGGTGGGAGACCAGCAGGGGAGGAGGACGAAGGATGGTGGCGGGAGAGCCTGGGAGCGGGGGCGGGGGGGGGGGCTCGGACTATAGCACCTTACAATTGGCATGAACCACCTCCTGACCACTGTCACAGCCTGGGAAGGGATGGAACGGAGTTTCCCTGTCTGTTTTTCAGGAAGAAAGAGAAGCCCCCAGAGAGCACACCTTCTGCTATCTTTGATGCCCAGTATGAAAGAGGCCAGAACAGGCATTGGACCTGGAGGGTAAAGGTGTTCATGGTACAGGCATGAAGCCAGCTGTTGAGAGGCATCATCAGTGCAGGGACTAGAAGTGTGAATTGGGGCCTGACTCTTACCCCCAGGCTGGCCATCAAGGCCCTCGGGTGTCTCCAACTGGCCTCAGGGCCAGCCTCTCCCACAACTTGGAAATGCCTCCTTTTGCCCTGAACAGGCCTCCCCTCTTACCTTCAGGCCTTTGCCTGTGTTCTTTGCCTGTCCTCTCTCTCCCACTCCAGGCTCTTCAGCTGGACAGCATACCTCCCATTCTTCAGGGCTCAGATTAGGGTTTTGACTTTTAGAAAATGCCCTGTGCCAGGCTTGCCTGGCCTCAGTCTCCTTCCCTCCCTTTACTTCCTCCCCATTGTCCTTGCTACCTGGGACTATAAATGTCCATCATCAACTCATCAATCTTCTGCCATTAGAATGCAAGTACCCAGAGGGCAGGACTGTAGCCCAGCTCCAGCGGCAGGAGGGCTTAGTGGGCCAAGCTCACAGCCTCTGGAGCCCAAACTGTTCAAATCTCAGCTTTGTCATTTGATAGCTGTGGTGTCTTAAGCAAGCTATTTAACTGCCCTGTGCCTCAATTTCCTCATCTGGAAAATAGGAATAAAAATCATTCTTATATATTTGGAAGTACATGCCAGAACATACACAGTGGTTTGTATTACTGTGAATCAGAAATGAATTGATACAGGTAAAGCCCTTAGACCAGCGCCTAGTGTAAAGGAACTGCTTTATAAGTGAAAGCTATTATTATCAATACTACTGTCCTTCTCATAGGTCCTGCAGGGCCAGCACAGAACCCTGCTCATCCAGCACAGATGGACAGATGATGGAATGGGCCCTTCCCCGGCCCCTGCCCAGCCCCAGCCTCACCATGCATGCCTCGGAGGAGAACGTCCACGCCGTTCTGGTAGTGGTTGAAGGCGGCCTCGTAGTCCTCACTGACGTCGCGCTCCAGGGCCAGCCGGATCTGAGTGGCTGCATCCACCAGGTAGTCGTGCTTAGTCATGTCAGGTGCCCCCGGAGCCACCCGGTTGCGAATCTGCTCCAGGTACACTCGAGCCTGGGACCGTGCTCGAGAGCAGGGCTCGGGCTCCAGGCCAGGGCCAGGAGGGCACTCACAGGCCACCAGGCTCATGGCTGCCCTGGGTCAGGGACCTGGAATGAGCAGAGGCATTAGGAAGAACCCAGTTGGGGACAAGGTCCCATCTGTACCCTGGTTTCTTCCACTGAGTATTGTGGAGACTGATACTCACCTCCAAGGGCTGAAGGGATCAGAGCTAATGGGGGTAATATCCCTTACTAAGCCAGATCTTTCCTAAGTGGTGGTCATAACGGAATAAAAACATGCTTTGGGCTCTGAGTCGTTTTTACAATTCTTTCCATTCAAATTCAGTTCAACAAGTATTTCTAGAGCACCTACTATGTGCTGAGCATCAGAGAGAGCTGAAAATATTTGTGATACAGAGCTGCCTTCAAAGGGCCTGTGTGCACATTAAACATATGCAGGTCACCATACTTTGAGGCTGAAGCAAAAGCCCGGGGCCCAAAGGCCATTCCTTATACTGTGCCCTGTCTGCCCCTCCCTCCTCCTCCCATGGGAATCTCACTTATCCTTCAGGGTTCAGCTCCATGGTACCTCCCCGAACAGGAGGGATTGCCCCTGCTTTATTTCATTTCCCTTGGTCCCAAGATCAGTGTGGTCAGGGAGTGAGGACCCCCAAGGAGCCAGGCGGAGAGCTGGGCACAAGACTTGGCCTTAAAGACTGCAGGCAAATGAAATGACTGACTGGCAGATTCAGTACCACTCTGGATGGAATTAGATGAATGAGGTCAGAGCCCAGCCAGCCCTAGGGAGGGGATGGCTCTGTCCCCCTGGCTCTGCTCTGAGAAGTCCAGGAGGCCACGTGGCCTCCAGGGACCGGAGGGCAGCTCCACCCTGAGCAGCAAGTGATACAAGTGGCCACCAGGGTTAGAACAGTGGCAGAAGGAAAGCAAAGAGCTCAGAGGCCAGAAAGCTGCCTCTATCCTTCACTGAAGCCTCTGCACCTTTGCTCTCTCAGGCTTCATTGGGAAAGGGCGGGGCCCAAACCCCAGGTCATTTTTACTTCTGTGGAGAGAGGGAAGAGAGAACAGGATGGGGAGTGAGGCAGAGAGGAAAACCCACATCGCCAAGCCAGCGGGCAGCTGAACCCCGGTCAGGATGCTGCCAGGAGGTGGAGGAGGGGAGGAAGGGAAGCCGCGCCCTTCCCATTCGGCCCAGTCACCAGGGCATGCGGCTCGGAGGCCTGTGATCAGAGGCACCCGGGTCGGCAGTGTGTGCTGCTTTGAGTCAGGGCCTAGCTTCAGGGTCCACCCGCCGGGCCGGGTCCTCCTAGGCAGAGCTGCAAAGCTGCGTCTGGACCCAGAAAGACGTGCATCCAGCCCGCGAGTCCCCTGCACGCAAGGTGCACCGCCCCGTGAGGGTCGCCAAGGAAGGGGACTGGGGGGGGAATGAGAGGTGAGGGCATTCTCTCCTAGGGAAGAGGGGATGGAGGAGGAGCCAGGCTAACACCGTACCTGCCCGAGCCAGGAGCTCGGTCCGCGCAGCCCGACTCAGCCCTGCGGCCACTTACCCTTCGCCCCCGCGGGGGACATAGCACCACGGGCGGCTGCTTTCCGCCCTCCTCCTAGGTGCAGGGGTCTGGCCGGTGCAGTCTGGTCATTGGTTGCAGATGAGCTCATCCGCTATCGTTAGAATAAACCACCAATCAGCGCCCGGCTCGGCTTCTCCGGGCTCTTAAAGCAGCAGCGCCGGGAAAGAGGAACTATGCGAGAGGGCAACGGAAGGGATGGGGATGGGCAGGGGGTGCGATGGGGATGGGGATGGGGATGAGGATGGAGATGGAGTTGGGGACGGGTGGGTGGAGCTGCGGAGAGTGGAGGTCCAGACTCTCTCAGGGATGTGAAAGGAGTTGCTTCGGAAGTTTAGGCCGACTAAAAGCACACGCGCCACTTTGGGGACTTTTCTCATTCGTTATTTCATGCATTTATTCAACTATTTGAATATGGTTGAAGATGGTGACTGCAGCCATGAAATTAAAAGACGCTTACTCCTTGGAAGAAAAGTTAGCATATTAAAAAGCAGAGACATTACTTTGCCAACAAAGGTCCATCTAGTCAAGGCTATGGTTTTTCCAGTAGTCATGTATGGATGTGAGGGTTGGACTATAAAGAAAGCTGAGCACCGAACAATTGATGCTTTTGAACTGTGGTGTTGAAGAAGACTCTTGAGAGTCCCTTGGACTGCAAGGAGATCCAACCAGTCCATCCTAAAGGAAATCAGTCCTGGGTGTTCATTGGAAGGACTGATGCTGAAGCTGAAACTCCAATACTTTGGCCACCCGATTCAAAGATCTGACTCATTGGAAAAGACCCCGATGCTGGGAAAGATTGAAGGTGGGAGGAGAAGAGAAGGACAGAGGATGAGATCGTTAGGTGGCATCACAGACTCAATGGACATGAGTCTGAGTAAACTCCGGGAGTTGGTGATGGACAGGGAGGCCTGGCGTGCTGCAGTCCATGGGGTTGCAAGGAGTTGGACACGACTGAGCGACTGAACTGAACTGATTAAACTATTTAAATATTATGTATTTAGAGAATACTGTGCGGGAGGAGCTAGATGGCAAGTTACAGCGACTGAGTAGACAGTCTCTGCTAATGTCTTCCTGGGGTTTACAGTCTAAGTGAGGGGATACAGGGATTAAAGAACTGGAGAATACCGTTGATATTTCATTCCAGGTGTGATCAGAGTTGTAAGAGAGAAGCACCATAGGGGCCGTGAGACTCACAGCAAGGGATGTGACCTAGTTTGGGGGTCAGAAGACCTTTGGGAGGGGGTGATTTCTAAACTGGACACACAGGCTTCATCTGTACCCTAGTGCTGCCTGGACTTATACTATCCTTCCCTAGTACACTTGCTCCCTGCTAGATGTCATTCCATTCCCTTCTGATTCCCAGCGCCTTCCCCCCATCCTTACTGTCAGCCAAAGAGCATGCTTCTTCCATCCCTCAAAAACATGGGAACACAGACCCCTACTCTGCCTGCTGGCCAAGTCTGCATCCACATACCGTCTCCCCATCTCTTTCCTTAGATGACGTGTCTGTGCCGCATCGAAGGCCAGCCTTCCCCTTGTGGTCAATCTTGGGCCATCACCTACTCAAGGAACCTCCTCCAGCAATTCTCCCCTCTCTTTCCTCCACCATTAATTTTTGGCTTCTACTGCATCCTTCTTTCTCATCTGAAACAAACGTCATGCTGATTCTTGAATCTTGAAAACCATACAAAAACCAGTCTTGGCCTCACTTTTCCCCTCTCTATCACCCAGGGGAGAAGAGAAATTGGAGAAGAGAAGCTTCCCACTGGAGAAACTACTTGCTGTCCTTAGTTTCTCTTCTGGTCTTTCTTGAACTCTCTCTGATGAGGCTTTCTTCCCCAGCATTGGTCTGAAATAGCTCTTTGTCATGTTACCATGACCTCCTGGTTGCTAAACCCAATGGTCATTTCTTGGTCCTCATCTTACTGGACCTCTTAGGAGCCTCTCAGACCCAGGGGATCACAGCCTTCTCTCCATGCAGTTTCTCCCTAGGCTTTCAGGACCCCCAGTCGCTGTTGCAGACCCTTCTCAGTCTCCTGTGATGGCGTCTTCTCTTCCAGATGTTTAAGGGTCCCAGGGCTCAGGTGTCCCAGATGCTTGACATCTTTGTTCTCTCTGTGCTTACTTTTTTGATGAGGGATTGCACTTCATCTCATGATTTGAATAGTGTTATTCTATATGTTAATGATTCTGTGCATCTATTTACAGATATCGTATATCTTCATCTCTTAGCCCTCACCTCTCTACTGCTGCTGCTCCTGCTGCTAAGTCACTTCAGTTGTGTCCGACTCTGTGCGACCCCATAGACGGCAGCCCACCAGGCTCCGCAGTCCCTGGGGTTCTCCAGGCAAGAACACTGGAGTGGGTTGCCATTTCCTTCTCCAATGCATGAAACCTAAAAGTGAAAGTGAAGTTGCTCAGTCCTGTCCAACTCATAGCGACCTCATGAACTGCAGCCTACCAGGCTCCTCTGTCCATGGGATTTTCCAGGCAGGAGTACTGGAGTGGGGTACCATCACCTTCTCTGAACCTCTCTACTAGACTTAAATATTTAGAAGTCTAATAAAACACCTCAAATTCAACAAGTCCGGAACCCTTGAAAACAGAAAGCTGAGTGAAAGAAGCCAGACACAAAAGGCCACATGTTGTATGATTCTATCTACATATAATTTCCAGAAAATAGGGGAATTCATAAAGACAGAAAGTAGATGTCAAGGAGGAGGGAATGGGGAGTGGATAGTGGGTATAGGTCTTTTGAGGGAGTCAACGAATTTTCTGGAATTAGATAGTGTGGTGAATATACAACTCATGAATATACTGAGAAGCAGCGAAGCCACATTTTAAAGAGGTGAATTTTATGATATGTGAATTATAATCAATAAAAAAATCATCATAATGAAAAGGAAAAACAACTAAATTCTTGATCTTCCCCCACCTGAAACCTTATCCACCTAAAGCCTCTTCCAGTCTTCCAGCCCCATCCTTCCCATCACTCAGGCCAAAGTTTTGGAGCCATGTTGGCTTCTTTTCTCACGCTCTACTCTAATCCATTAGAATATCATCATGGTATTTTCCTTCAAAATATACCCAGAATCTGACCACTGCTCAGCATCTCCACTGCTATGACATCTTTATCTCATACCTGGTTTACCATAGGGGGTTCCTCCTATCTTTTTGTTTCTGCCCTTACCAGCCTACAGGGAGTTTTCAACACTGCATCAGGGGATCCTTTCGAAGCACAGTAGACTCTGTACCTCTTCTGCTCCAAACTCTTCCAGAGCTCAAAACTCATCAGCCCAAGAAAAACTCTTACGTTTTTGCTATGACCTCCCCCAAGGCCCTCATGGTCAGCCTCCTCTACTATTTTTCCAGCTTCATTGCTTGCCAGGGTCATTCACTCAGTTTCAGCTCCCGAGCTTCCTCACTGATTCTAGAACCCACATGGCAACTCTCACCCTAGGGCCTTTAGCTCGCAGCTGCCCTCTGCCTGGAACAGTCTGCCTTTGAATACCTGCCTAGTAAACTCTGCCCCTGTTTTGAGTCATTTCCCTGATGTCACCTCTTTGAGAGACTTACTCTGAGTGTACCCTCCCTATACCTCCATTTCTCCCTTGCCCTACTCTGCTTCTCGTCTGCTGTGTCCAAAACTATTGACAGGGACTTCCCTGGTGCTCTAGTTGTTAAGAATCCGCCTGCCAATGCAGGGGACACGGGTTCAATTCTTGGTCTGGGAAGATCCCACATGCCGCAGAGGAACTAAGCCCTTGCGTCATAATTACTGAGCCTGAGCTCTAGAGCCCAAGAGCTACAATTACTAAGCCCATATGCTGCAACCACTGAAACCCAGGCGCCTAGAGCCTGTGCTCTGCAACAAGAGAAGCCACCGCAATGAGAAGCCCGCGCACCACAACAAGGATAGCCGCAGCTTGCCACAGCTGGAGAAAGCCTGTGCGCAGCAATGAAGACCCAGCACGGCCATAAGTAAACAGATGAGTAAAAGTAAAAAAGACTATTGGTCTGCATCTGATTTACTTATTTGTTTCATATGCTTATTTCTTCCCACCCCCTACTGTAAGGTAGATCCACAGGGACAAGGCTTTCATCTGCTTTGTTCACTGCTGTCCTAAGTGCCTAGAATAACATCTGGCGCATAGCATTGCTCAGTCAGTATTGATTGGATGAATGAATGAGCTCTAAAGAATGAGAAAGAATTAACAAGGAAAGTGTTTGAAGAGGACTGTGGAGGAGAATGTTTTAGGCAGAGAATAATCATGTATAAATGCCTTAACAAATTAAGGCAGAAAAACAATATTTATACATAAAACAGATGGCATAAAACCAGTTGATAAAATTTAACACTCATTCACAATAAGGATACATTCTTTGCTTAACGAATTCTAAACAAACTCATGAACTTATTTCTAAACTTGATAAAGGGCTATCTACCAGAAACTTAGAGCAAACACTATATGTGAAGATGGAGCATGAGGCACATTCCCGTGGCTCAGCTGTCTTTCTGACACAGGGCAGGATCACACCTTCCTACTCCTTCGGAAGTTAGACTTGGCCATGGGACTTGCCTTGAAATGCTAGTGGACAGAATACGAGTTACTTCAGGGCAGACGCTTCCAAACCCAGTGTGCAATTCCTTCTGTCATAGCAGTCATGGAAGCGCACGTCCATGGAGGAAAAGAGCCTCCATCAGCTTGAGGCTTTGAGAAAGAACAGTAGGGAACGCCTCCCTTACCCACGACTTGTGTTGAATATGAGGTGCAAGTGAGAAATAAAGTTTGATTGTGTTGAGCCACTAGATTTTGGAGCTGTTTGTTATTGCAGCAAGCCTTGACCTTTTTTGAATGATACCCCCAATGCAGTCAGAAATGAATGAATACCTCTACTCGTCAATAGTATACTGGAAATTACAACTAACACAATAAGAAAGTAAAGACAAAGAAGAGGTTTAAGACTGGAAAGGAAGAAACCACATTGCCATTATTTGTGATAATGTGATTACTCACCTTGAAAACCCAGAGCAACAACTGATGTGTTCACCAGATCAATGTTTCAAATCAAGAGACCTTTTCTATATATCAACAATAGCAATTTGATGGGACTTCCCTGGTGGTCTAGTGTTTTAAGAATCTGACTGCCAATGCATGTGAGTTCAATCCCTGGTCTGGGAAGATCCCACATGCCAAGGAGCAACTAAGCTCCTGCACCACAACTACTGAACTGTCATGCCTAGAGTCCTTGCTCTGCAGTAAGAGAAGCCACTGCAATGAGAAACACCCTCATCACAATGAAGGGTAGCCCCCTCTTGCCACAACGAAAGAAAGCCCATGCATAGCAATGAAGACCCAGTGCATCCAAAAATAAATAAATAAATAAATAAATAAACTTTAAAGAAGTTTAAAAACATAGTAATTTGAAAGTGTAATAGTAACTTTAAAATTTCATTCATCAGAGTAACAAAAACTGTGAAATACTTAGGAATAAACTAATTAGAATTATATAAGACATTCTGCTTTTTTTTTTTGCATTTCTTTTCCATGGGGATGGTCTTGATCCCTGTCTCCTGTACAATGTCATGAACTTCATTCCATAGTTCATCAGGCACTCTATCAGATCTAGGCCCTTAAATCTATTTCTCACTTCCACTGTATAATCATAAGGGATTTGATTTAGGTGATACCTGAATGGTCTAGCGGTTTTTCCTACTTTCTTCAATTTGAATCTGAATTTGGTAATAAGGAGTTCATGATCTGAGCTACAGTCAGCTCCTGGTCTTGTTTTTGTTGACTGTATAGAGCTTCTCCATCTTTGGCTGCAAAGAATATAATCAATCTGATTTTGGTGTTGACCATTTGGTGATGTCCATGTGTAGAATGAAAACTGACCTTTTCCAGTCCTGGGTTTTCCACTGCTGAGTTTTCCAAATTTGCTGGCATATTGAGTGCAGCACTTTCACAGCATCATCTTTCAGGATTTGAAATAGCTCAACTGGAATTCCATCACTTCCACTAGCTTTGTTCGTAGTGATGCTTTCTAAGGCCCACTTGACTTCACATTCCAGGATGTCTGGCTCTAGATTAGTGATCACACCATCATGATTATCTGGGTCATGAAGATCTTTTTTGTACAGTTCTCCCGCTTATTCTTGCCACCTCTTCTTAATATCTTCTGCTTCTGTTAGATCCATACCATTTCTGTCCTTTATTGAGCCTATCTTTGCATCAAATGTTCCCTTGGTATCTCTAATTTTCTTGAAGAGATCTCTAGTCTTTCCCATTCTGTTGTTTTCCTCTATTTCTTTGCATTGATCGCTGAAGAAGGCTTTTTTATCTCTTCTTGCTATTCTCTGGAACTCTGCTTTCAGATGCTTATATCTTTCCTTTTCTCCTTTGCTTTTCGCCTCTCTTCTTTTTACAGCTATTTGTAAATTCCAGTTCCAAAGAAAGGCAATGCCAAAGAATGCTCAAACTACTGCACAATTGCACTCATCTCACACGCTAGTAAAGTAATGCTCAAAATTCTCCAAGCCAGGCTTCAGCAATACATGAACCGTGAACTTCCTGATGTTCAAGCTGGTTTTAGAAAAGGCAGAGGAACCAGAGATCAAATTTCCAACATCCGCTGGATCATGGAAAAAGCAAGAGAGTTCCAGAAAAACATCTATTTCTGCTTTATTGACTACGCCAAAGCCTTTGACTGTGTGGATGACAATAAACTGTGGAAAATTCTGACAGAGATGGGAATACCAGACCACTTGACCTGCCTCTTGAGAAACCTGTATGCAGGTCAGGAAGCAACAGATAGAACTGGACATGGAACAACAGACTGGTTCCAAATTGGGAAAGCAGTATGTCAAGGCTGTATATTGTCACCCTGTTTATTTAACTTATATGCAGAGTACATCATGAGAAACGCTGGACTGGAAGAAACACAAGCTGGAATCAAGATTGCTGGGAGAAATATCAATAACCTTAGGTATGCAGATGACACCACCCTTATGGCAGAAAGTGAAGAGGAACTAAAGAGCCTCTTGATGAAAGTGAAAGAGGAGAGTGAAAAAGTTGGCTTAAAGCTCAACATTCAGAAAACGAAGATCATGGCATCTGGTCCCATCGCTTCATGGGAAATAGATGGGGAAACAGTGGAAACAGTGTCAGACTTTATTTTGGGGGGCTCCAAAATCACTGCAGATGGTGATTGCATCCATGAAATTAAAAGACGCTTACTCCTTGGAAGAAAAGTTATGACCAACCTAGATAGTATATTCAAAAGCAGAGACATTACTTTGCCGACTAAGGTCCATCTAGTCAAGGCTATGGTTTTTCCAGTGGTCATGTATGGATGTGAGAGTTGGACTGTGAAGAAGGCTGAGCGCCGAAGAATTGATGCTTTTGAACTGTGGTGTTGGAGAAGACTCTTGAGAGTCCCTTGGACTGCAAGGAGATCCAACCAGTCCATTCTGAAGGAGATCAGCCCTGGGATTTCTTTGGAAGGAATGATGCTAAAGCTGAAACTCCAGTACTTTGGCCACCTCATGCGAAGAGTTGACTCATTGGAAAAGACTCTGATGCTGGGAGTGATTGGGGGCAGGAGGAGAAGGGGACGACAGAGGATGAGGTGGCTGGATGGCATCACCAACTCGATGGACGTGAGTCTGGGTGAACTCCAGGAGTTGGTGATGGACAGGGAGGCCTGGCGTGCTGTGATTCATGGGGTCGCAAAGAGCCAGACACAACTGAGCGACTGAACTGAACTGAACTGAACTGAACTGAAGACCTTCTGCAAAGTGGGAGACCCAGGTTCAACCCCTGAGTCTGGAAGTTCCCCTGAAGGAGGAAATGGCAACCCACTCTACTATTCTTGCCTGGAGAATCCCATAGACAGAGCATCTTGACCCACTGTAGTCCATGAGGTTGCAGAGAGTCAGACTTGACTGAATGATAATGCTTGAGAACACACTTGAACTTTCCTGGCGAAGACAATAAAATTGAAAGTCACCAAAAAGGGAAGAGATGTGTCGTGTTGGGAAGATTCCCTGGAGAAGGAAATGGAAACCCACTCCAGTATTCTTGCCTGGAAAAATCCCATAGACGGAGGAGCCTGGTGGGCTACAGACCATGGAGTCACAAAAAAACAGACACGACTGAGTGACTAATGCTGGACAGCTGTTTTGTTCAATAATGCGATAACTATCATCATAAAAATGTCAATTCTCCTCAAAGTAATGGAAAACTTGAATGCAATCTCAAACAAGATACTAAAAAGACTCTTTGTAGAACTTGATAGGATGCTTCTAAAATCCATGTTTCTTCATTTCCTAAACAAAAACTTATGGAGGGCCTACTTTGGGTCTAACCTTGTTCTAAGTACTGAGGACACAGTGGTAAATAAAACAAAACAAAACAAAAAAAGGCTTCCTGGAGCTCTTATTCTAATGCAGAAAAAAACAGTAGTAAACACATAGACATAGATACCTAATATCTCATGATGATTTTATGCAGTATATATAAATGTTACGTTAGCCCCCCTAAAAAAAAAGACAAATGATGGGAGTTTGGATCCACTTTACCAGATCTAAAGACTTACGATAAAGCTGCAGTTTTAAAAACAACTGGCTACTGAGACCACAACTACTGAAGACCACAGGTCCTAGATAGAGCCTGTGCTCCACAAGAGACGCTGCTGCTGCCGCTGCTGCTGCTGCTAAGTCGCTTCAGTCATGTCCGACTCTGTGCGACCCCATAGACGGCAGCCCACCAGGCTCTGCCGTCCCTGGGATTCTCCAGGCAAGAACACTGGAGTGGGTTGCCATTTCCTTCTCCAATGCATGAAAGTGAAAAGTGAAAGTGAATTCACTCAGTCGTGTCCGATTCTTAGCGACCCCATGGACTGCAGCCCACCAGGCTCCTCTGTCCATGGGATTTTTCAGGCAAGAGTACTGGAGTGGGGTGCCAGTGCCTTCTCCACAAGAGAAGCTACCGCAATGAAAAGCTTGTGCTTCAACAAAGAGTAGCCCTCCACCCCTGCTCATCGCAAACAGAGAAAGGGTTCAGCAACAAAGACCCGTGTGGCCAAAAATAAACAAATAAATTTGAAAAAAGCAGTTGGCATCAGTGCACATAAAAACTGTGTTGGCTAAAAATTTCCTTTTGTTTTTAAGCTTAAAAACAAAAAGACACCTTTTTCATTTTCACCAAGAATGTTATGGAACAACATTTTCACCGTTTTGTTCCACTACTTCCTGCCATTTTCCAGGCAATGTCACATTTTCAATTTCTCAAAACCGATTCTTTTTCAGCAAAGAACAATTCCAGGTGACTTTTAGTTTTCCAGAGAATTGACATTTTTTCCATTTAAGAGAATTTTGTAAAGACTGAAATAATGGAAATCTGAAGGTGCAATGTCTGGTGAGTACGGTAGATGAATCAGAACTCCCCAGCCAAGCTGTGACAGTTTTTGCCTGGTCATCAAAGAAACAGGGTCCTGTGTTACCCTGATGGAAGATTACGTGTTTTCTCTTAACTAATTCTGGATGCTTTTTGTTCAAATGCTGCTTTCAGTTGTTCTAATTGGGAGAAATACTTGTTGGTATGAATTGTTTGGTTTTCTGGAAGGAGCTCATAATAGAGGACTCCCTTCCAATCCCACCATAAACATAACATCACCTTTGGATGAAGACCAGCCTTTGATGTGGTTGGTAGTGGTTCATTTCACTTGACTCTTCTATTCTAAATTATTCTACAGTATCCACTTTTCATCTCTAGTCACAGTTTGTTTTAAAAATGGAAGTTTTTGTTATGTTTAAATGGAGAATTGCTTCTGGAAATATGGTCAAGAAGGTTTTTTTCACTTAACTTATGTGGAACCCAAACTTCCATGCAATTAACATACCAAGCTGGTGCAGATGGTTTTCAAGGCTTGCTTTGGATATTTTGAGTGTGTTGGTTATCTTGCGTGGTATAACATTGATCATTCTCAATGAATGTCTAGATTTGATTGCCATCAACTTCAACTGGTCTACCTGACAGCTGAGCATCATTCAGTGAGACATATTCAGCACAAAACTTTGCAAACCGTTTTTGACTCTGATCAGTCACAGTACCTTCTTCATATGTTGTACAAACTTTTCTTTTTTCCCTTTGCATTTTAATTGCATTTTTACCTTTCTTGTGATAATAAAGCATATGCTGAAATGTTCCTTCTTTTTCCATCTTCACTATTAAAATGGCTACACAAAAATTCACCAATTTTGATACTTTTTTTAAAAAAACACATGCTAATATAACAGCTGTTACAATACAATCCAACAAAATTGTTTTGAATGAAATTAAAGACAACTATGTGCTACAAGAGGCTGCTAATAGAAAAAAAATTTTTTTGGTCAACCAATTCTGTAAGAAAAGACTAAAGTCCAAAAAAAAAAAATTGATAAAAGCACTTCATGCATCTGAGGGGGATTTGACTTAGGATAAGGAAGGCATTTTGAACCAGTGGGGTAAGGACAACTCTTCATGAGAGGTGTCAGGACAATTGACTTAAGGAAAAAAAATTGATCTCTTCCTCACAATATATACAAAAACAAATTCATGTTTAAAATTCTAAATTAAAAAAAGAACAACCTCACAATTTTATAAGAATTAAAGAATATCAGCAAGATCTTCAGGTATAAAATACCTTTAAATATTCTTGGTGGAGAGGGATATATGAATTAATGCATTTTGGAGGGTGATTTATCAGAACTATTTAAGTGGAAATACACTTAACCTAAATTATCTATAACCTATCAATTCTACTTCTAGATATTGAAGAAAAAAAAAAACTAGCCCAGATTCATAAGGATATATGTGGATATTCATTGCAGCATTGCCTGCAATATTTAAAAAATTGGGAAAAATTCCAAATTTCATGTATTGTGGAATATCAGTGTAGACTAGAATTAATAAAATGAGATATATTTATATGTTGATTTGTTATTAGTTATTCGGCATTTTAAAAGAATGAACTAGGACTAAATCTATATGTACAAACATGCAAGATCTCAAAAATGTTTTGTTGAGTAAAAACAGTTCCTAAAAGCTACCTACAATTTGATGCCATTTATAGTTACATTTTTAAAGTACACACCAAGACAATACTAAATGCTATCCGCATTTTGCAGACTGTTAGGACTCTCCACAGAAACAGAACCAATATGATGGATAGACGGTAGATAGATGGTTCCTCTTACTGTAAGACATTGACTTGCAATTAGGGAGGCAATTATCCCAAGATCTGCTGCTCTGTCTGCATGCTGTAGACCTAGAAAAACCTGGCACAGTTCCAGCCTGAGTCTTAAGACCCGAGAACCAGGCGCAATGATGGTCTAAGTCTTAGATCAGTGTCCCAGCTCAGTCAGGCAGAGAGAGTAAATTCTCCCCTCATCCATTTTATTGTTCTATTCAGGCCCTCAGTGGATTGAATGATGCTCATCCACTTTGGGGGCTTCTCAGCTGCTCAGGGGTAAAAAACCCACCTGCCAATGCTGGAGACTCAGGAGACGGAAGACATGCATTCAATCCCTGGGTCAGGAAGGTCCTCTGGAAGAGGAAATGGCAACCCACTCCAGTATTCTTGCCTGGAGAATCCCCTGGACAAAGGAGGCTGGCGGCCTACAGTCCATAGGGTTGCAAAGAGTTGGATACAACTGAGCGACTGAGCATGCACACACGCACCCACGTTGGGGAAGGCCATCTGCTCTACTTAGTCTACCAATTCAAATGCTAATCTCATCTGGAAACCCTCTCACAGACAGATCCAGACATAGTGTTTAACCAAATACCTGGGTACTCCATGACCCAGTCAAGTTGACACATAAAATTAACTATCACCGACAGTAATAGCTAACATCTATCCAGCACTTACTACGAGCTTGGCACTATCCCAATTATTTACCAAGGAACACCTTATGTGAATCCTAATCCTACACTATTGGTTACTATTATTAATTCTTACCTTACAGACGATAGAACTGAGGTTAAGTAACTTGCTTAATCTTACCCACTTAGGAAGGAGCACTGGGAGTCAAATCTAAGCAGTTTGGCTCTAGAACCAAGCTCTGGACCCTTATGCTGATCATATTAAGCTTCTAACAGTGGTGTTACCCAGGGAGTGGGGGAGGCAGGGACCGAGACTTGGGAGAGGAGATGGTCAGTGGGCAAATAAAGCTCTACAATACCTGTAATGTTCTATGTTTTTAAAGGGTAAAGTAAACTGGTATATTATTTGTGATAATAAATTAATTTTAAATATAGGTATTTAAAATGATATTAACTATTATATTGGGTGGGCCAAAAAATTTTCTCTTACCAACACAATACAAGAAATTAAAGAATTACTTTTTGGAACATGGTGATTCACAGGACTTCCTTGGTGCTTTCCAATGTACAGGGATGTAGGTTTAATTTCTGATCAGGGAACTAACATCCCACATGCCACAGGGCAACTGAGCCTGTGCACCGCAGCTAGAGAGAAGCCCACGTGCTGCAACAAAGACCCAATGCAGCCAAATAAATAATCAAATATTTCTAAAAGCAGAATATAGTGGTTAATGCTAGTAGGTGGTGCTCCACAAGCCTCTAATGGTGGGCTGTACCCAGTTTGATGGGGAGTGGTGTTTGGGAAACTTTCTTTGAGCTGAGCGGTGGATGACGTGTATGTGTCAGTCAGCAAGGGTGAGGAGCCGGGTGTGGGCAGGGGGCGGGGCGGAGGGGGCGTAGATTTCCTGGCAGAGGAAACAGCGTGAGCAAGAGCCCTGAGGGGGTCACCACACACCCCCGGAACTAAGACAAGTGTGTTGGACTCTAGAGAAAGAGGGAACATGGCTTGAAATGAGGCTGGAGAGGTGGGCAGGCGTCCGACCTCATGGAGGCTGGTAGGCTGAGGAAAGGCCTGGGAATTTAATTCTCAGAATAGTGTGTACTGTTGGGTAAGGTGAAAACTGGACGCTGATGGCATCACCGAAATCCCTGGAGTCATTTTTGCAGAGCTGTGTCCCGGCAGTGGGTAGAAAAGCCAAGAAAGAGACTGAAGATGTAGTGGTGTTGCAGTCTCTAATTCACGTCTGAGTTTTGCGACCCTATGGACCAACCCGGCTCCTCCATCCATGGGACTGTCCAGACAAGAATACTGGAGTGGGTTGACCTCGACAGCTCTCAAAACATGTGGATCTGAAAGATGAGGCTGGGATAGAGAGGCCCCTGGAGGGTGAACAAGCCACTGAAGGCTGAGGTTAACTTTGGCTGGCTGTCGTTATCTTTATTTTTTTTTAATTTATTTTTTATTTTACTTTACAATTCTGTATTGGTTTTGCCATACTGTCGTTATCTTTATGATGCGAAAGATTTACACCCAAAGACACATTCACAAGAATGTTCACCATAGCATGGTTTATTACAACAAAAAGAACTTAAATATTCAACAACAGTTCAATTAACCGAATAATGGAGTATCTAAGCGATGCAAAGCAAACAATAGTATACTCAGACTCTTGTTTCAGACAGTGAGTGGTCACATCTTCCTCTAAAGCAATTCAGTGCTTAAAAAATCATTTTGTAGAAGAATATCTATTGTTGTGGGGGAACGTATAAAGTTCTATAGCATATTAAGTTTAAGAAGCCAGTTATAATGAGTATATTATGATCTCATTTTGGTATCGGGAAGTCTCCTCCATCTCTACCTTTCTCCCCGTCTTCATGCCTGGTGAGGTAAGAGGAGGGGGTCTTTTGACATAATGCACCATGGCAAAAATTAGGCCAAGGGAAGTGATCCACTTTATCAAACAAGAGATCTATTTGTCTTATGGATCCTTCATGTCGGTTCAGAGGAGCTAGGATGTTGTGGCGAGGGCAGAAGGGTAAGAAGGAAGGTCCTTCTGGCCCCAGCTTAGGCCAACTTTATACCAAAGCTGAAAAGAAAAAGGTATTGTTCATTCTCTAGACTTTGTGATAGGTTATAAGAAAGATTTGGAGGTGGGGGGAAGTTTTAAAGGAAACTGTGACCACTCACTACCTGAAACAAAAGTCTTTGAGTCCACTGCTTGCTGTGGACAGCAACGGAGAGCTATTCCGGAAAGGCAGTCTCTGAGCAAGGCAGAGGGGTCATCTCACACGACTTTGGGGAAGTGAGGAGTGCAGCACTGGGTCAGCTTTCAGAGAGTTTAGGAATGGTTGACCCTCTAGAAGCACGGTCAATGGAGTGAGGCTGCTGATACCTGGTTGTTCTCAGAAGGGTGGGCTATTACTGGTTGAGCACGAGATTCCAGGTTACTGAAGCAAGTGCTCATAGAAGTGAGGTTTATACCTGGTGTTAAGAGTTCAGTTCAGTCGCTCAGCTGTGTCCAACTATTTGTGACCCCATGGACTGCAGCATGCCAGGCCTCCATGTCCGTCACCAACTCCCAGAGCTTGCTCAAACTCAGGTCCATCGAGTCGGTAATGCCATCGGTGTTAAGAGTCACCTAACAATTTATCTTTGTGTGTATGTGTGGCCGTGCTGCCATGGCTTGTGAGACTTTAGTTCCCTGCTCAGGGATCAAACTCAGGCCCCTGGCAGTGAGAGCATTGAACCTTAACCACTGGACCACCAGGGATTCCCAACAATTCATCTCTTCCTAAGAGGATGGGAAATGTTATTTCCTTAGGGGAGGACTGAGACGGCAGGACAATCTACACATACATGAAGATGAATGGTCTCAGTGAAATAGCCCAGGCGGGGCCTCTGTGCTGGAGCTAATCCCGATTAGCCAGGACTGGTTTCTAAAGAAGGATCTCAAAGACATCCAGAGTTTCCTGGATTTGGACTCAGGATGTGGTCGTGAGGGAAGAGTCTTACCCGCTCCTTACCTCCCCCAGTCTGGTGACAGGGTGTATTTCATGTTGATGGTTGGGGCGGTGGGGAGTAGCCCCTGGGCACTCCCCACCCTCAGGTTCTGACTGGGCCCTCCTCCCTCCTGAGTGATGCCCTCCAGGACCCCGCAGGACCAGCCGCCCAGTCCACAAGCAGATCAGAGCCTGCGAGGCTTCGGTCTCTGCCTCTGCCTCCCCCTGCGTGGCAGCCGCGGCCAGCTGTCGGGCCCCCCTGACCCTCCAGAGACTCTGGGGCTGGAATTCCCTGGGCAGATTTCTCACCCTCTCAGTACTTCCTTCCAGCTTGTCTGGCAAACGAGAAGACTTCACAGGCTTCAGAAAGAGGGCTGTGGCAGAGACAGCTTTGAGAGGGATCAAGAGCTCAAGGAGGGGAGGATATCACTGTTACAGTCTAAACCTCAGGCCCCGCTGGGGGCGTCGGACGATCACATGTCTGTAAACAACCAGCGCTGCTGGCCCGGCTGTGTGAGTGCAGAGGCTCGCGTTACCGAGTGGCCCACGTGGTGACTCACGGGTCCCTGGCTGACGGCTGGGTGGGTGGGACAGAGGGGAGAGAAGGCGGGAGACTTCGAGATAGGGGTCGGGAGTGAGCTTGGGGTGGGGGGGTCTCTCCTATTCTGAGCCCAGTGAGAACAGGGGGCTGGACCTTCTGCCTGTCATCCAGGTGACACTCTCTCAAGTGGGAGAAATGGAGGCGGTGGGGGCGGGGGCACCCAGCTCTGTGGGGAAGCCCTCACCCTCCTCCCTGCCTGGTGGTTTCTATGGTAACAGAGTTACCTCAGAAACTAGAAACAGCCATCTTGTTTGCCTGGAGCCCCATGGCCTGTGCGGTGGGGCCCACAGACAGCCAGCAGGGACCGGGCTCTCATCCGCCTCAGTCACAGCCAATGTTGGGCGGGCGGTGAGGGGCCGGAAGGGGAGCTCCAGGCTCCCCTCAGGAAAGGGAAGGTTCAGCTTTCTCTAGAAAAAACAGCTGCTGGGCTCCGGTGCTGACAGAACCTTCTTTCCACACCACGGCCCTGTCCTGTCACCGCCCTGTCTGGAGCCTTGGTTTCCCACCAGAGTGTGCGGAGGGGCCTGTTCTGTGGACCCACCTCATAGATGTCTGGCCTGCTTCTCAGATTTGGAGCAGACACCATTTGCTTCCCCGCCTCCTCTCCTCTGTGCGCTATCCTGAGACGAGATAATATGGTGAGGGGTAGAGAGCACAGGTTCTGTATTCGGATCTGTATTCAAATCCATTCCAGTCACTGGTCAGTCATGAAATTCTGGCTCACTTAATTTCCATAGCTTTGGACACAACTGGTCCTCAGCTTTGGGGCTTCCCTGGTGGCTCAGAGGGTAAAGAATCTGCTTGCAATGCAGGACTTCCAGTTTGATCCTTGGGTCTCAGCTTCTTCATTTGCAAGATAAGGAGACAGGAATGGATTATTTCTAAGTTTTCTTCAACCTTGAATGCCAAGATCATGCCACACTCATGCTTAAAGCATTTCAGTGCCTCCCACTGCTTTGCAAAGTCCTAATTCCCTAGGATGGTGTCTGGGGTCCAGCCCACCTTCCCCTTCCTGCCTTTTCCATCTGCTGGTACCTTAGGTATCACATCAGCTACACTGAACCACTTGAAAACCCCTGGCTTTTCTACCCTGGGTCTTTGTTAATGGGTTTTCTCCAACCTGTTGATGGGTTCCCCAGCCATCTCTCCACACTCAGTGTGGCCTATTCCTCTATGTCACTGCCTTTGTGAAGCTGACCCTGATTTTCCTCATGTGTAAACCGGTTCAGACTCCTTTAATAGCACTCCATCTGCATTTGCTGACTCTACATGCACTTTTCCCCTCTATTGTGGTCATCTGTGCATATCTGATTCCTTTGACTCTCTTTTTAGGGTCAGGGAAAGTGTCTTAGCAATCTCTGTATGTGTGTGTATGCACGTGCTAAAGCGCTTCAGTTGTGTCCAGCTCTTTGTAAATCAATGCACTGTAGCCTGCCAGGCTCCTCTGTCCATGGATTTTCCAGGAAAGAATACTGGAGTGGGTTGCCATGCCTTCCTCCAAGCGATCATCCCAATCCAGGGATCGAACCTGTGTCTCTTATGTCTCCTGCATTGGCAGGGGAGTTCTTTACCACTAGTGCCACCTGGGAAGCTCTAGCCCCATATATATCTATATATACAGAAAAATATAGAAGCCCTGGCCCTATATATATATATATATCCATATATATATAAATATATAGCCCTATGTATCTATATAGATATCTATATATATAAGAAGCCTTATATATATCCCTATATATATCTCTGTCCAGCTCTCTCTCTATATATCTCTGTACAATCCAGGTTTTTCACTGGGCTCTGCTTCACCCTAAGAACATTAGGGCTGGACATCCCTGGTGGTCCAGTGTTTAAGAATCTGCCTGCCAATGCAGGGGACATAGTTTAGATCCCCAGTCCGGGAAGATTCCACATGTGCTAGGGCAACTAAGCCTGTGCGTCACAACTGTTGAAGCTCATATGCCTACAGCCTTGTTCTGCAACGACAGAAGCCACTGCAATGAGTGACCTGCCCATTGCAACTAGGGAGTAGCCCCTGCTTACTGCAACTAGAAGAAGCAATGAAGACCCAGTGCAGCCAAACATAATTAAGAAAATAAATAAAATTTAAAGAAAAGAACACTAGCACCTTTGGGAATTCCCTGGCAGGACAGTGGTTAGGACTCTGTGCTTCCACTGCCAGGGGCTCAGTTCCAATTCCTGGTGGGGGAGCTGTGATGCCACAAGCCGCAGAGCTAAGAAACCAAAGCAAAACAAAAAAATTAGGGCCTTCGACATTATCAAAGTAGTGTAGCAACACTTCCCAAGTCACTTCCTTCACACCCCATACTTATTATCAGAAGCTCCAAACAGAACACCAAGTTCTTTCTCTAGCTCTGACCCTGATGTCTTTTATTTCCCTCTCCCATCATGCCTTCTCTCTCTTGGTTCTCAGGTAGACAACTTAGCCTTTCTAACTAAGACCTCTCTCTTTATCCTTCTTTCTTCCAGAATGGGGTTTTCTTCAGTAAGTGGGAAACTTGAAAGACTTTGAGGAGATACCCCACATCCAAGGGCAAAGGAGAAGCCCCAGTGAACTCATCTTGGGAAATAATACAGTATCCATCCTTTCTGGCTTCATTATGTTGATTTTATAGCCATATATAACAAGAGATTATGTCTTCTTGCCAGTGGGAAGAGGAAAAAAACAATGAAGAAGAAAATTTTTGAATAAACACTTCATGAAAGAAGATATAAAATCTGAGGCTCTGGAAGATGGCCACTGCATGACAGGAGTGAGCCTCAAGCCCTGAATGACACCATGGAGCAGAGCTGTCTCTTCCAATTTCTTCACCTTGGGTGAGACAGAAATGAAGAGACGTTTCTGAAGCTGGTTGTTTCCCTTTCCCCCCATCAAAGTACAATTTAAGGAGACATCCCACATTCAAGGGCAGAGAAGCCCCAGCAAAATAGTAGGTGCTGGAGCGACAGCTGTGTGGTGCTGGAGCGACTTTGAGGAGATACCCCATGTCCAAGGGCAAAGGAGAAGCCCCAGCAAGACGGTAGGAGGGGTGAAATCACATTTAGAATCAAACCCCATACCTGCCACAGATGCTCAGAGGGCTCAAACATACCTTGCGCACACCAGGACCCAGAGACTCTACAGAGACTGAGACAGAACTGTGTCTGGGTGTCTCCTGCGGAGGTACAGGTCCGCAGTGGGCTGCTGCGGGGGCAGGGGCTCTGGGTGCAGTAGACTTGCGTATGGCATGAGCCCCCTTGGAGGAGGTCACCGTTAACCCCACCATAGGGCCGCCAGAACTTACACAGGACCGGGAAAGAGACTCTGCAAGGACACAAGCAGAACCTTGTGCGCAACAGGACCTGGGGGAAAGGAGCCGTGACCCCACAAGAGACTGATCCAGACTTGCCTGTGAGTGTCCAGGAGTCGCAGGCGGAGGCGTGGGCGGACGGTGGCCGGCTGCAGGGGTGAGGGCTCTGAGTGGAGCAGTGCATGCGTGGGACCTTCTGAAGGAGGTCGCTGTTATCTTCATTACCTCCACCATAGTTTGGCCTCCCTCAGATAACAGGAAGGGAACACAGCCCAGCACTTCGACAAAAAATTAGATTAAAAATTTACTGAGCATGGCCCTGCCCATCAGAACAAGACCCAGTTTTCCTCTCAGTCAGTCTTTCCCATCAGGAGGCTTCCATAAGCCTCTTACCCTTCTCCATCAGAGGGCAGACAGACTGAAAACCACAGTCACAGAAAACTAACCAATCTGATCACATGGACCACGGCCTTGTCTAACTTAGTGAAACTATGAGCCAGGCCATGTAGGGCCACCCAAGACAGATGGGTCACGGTGGAGAATTCTGACAAAATGTGCTCCCCTGGGGAAAGGAAAGACAAACCACTTCAGTATTCTTGCCTTGAGAAGTCCATGAATGGTATGAAAAGGCAAAAAGATAGGACACTGAAAGATGAACTCCTCAGATCAGTAGGCGCCCAATATTCTACTGGAGATCAGTGGAGAACGAACTCCCAAAAGAATGAAGAGACTGAGCCAAAGCAAAAACAACACCAGTTGTGGATGTGATGGAAGTAAAGTCCGATGCTATAAAGAGCAATATTGTATGGGAACCTGGAATGTTAGGTCCACGAATCAAGGCAAATTGGAAGTGGTCAAACAGGAGATGGCAAGAGTGAACATCAACATTTTAGGAATCAGTGAACTAAAATGGACTGGAATGGGTGAATTTAACTCAGGTGACCATTATATCTTCTACTGTGGGCAAGAATCCCTTAGAAGAAATGGAGCAGCCATTTCTCCAAAAGAGTCAACAAAAGAGTCCAAAATGCAGTACTTGGATGCAATCTCAAAAACAGCAGAATGACCTCTCTTCATTTCCAAGGCAAACCACTCAATATCACAGTAATCCAAGTCTATGCCCTGACCAATAACACTGATGAAGCTGAAGTTGAACAGTTCTATGAAGACCTACAAGACCTTCTAGAACTAACACCCAAAAAAGACGTCCTTTTCATTATAGGGGACTGGGATGCCAAAGCAGGAAGTCAAGAAATACCTGGAGTAATGGACAAATTTGCCTTGGAGTACAGAATGAAGCAGGACAAAGGCTAACAGAGTTTTACCAAGAGAATGCACTGGTCATGGCGAACACCCTCTTCCAATAATACAAGAGAAGACTCTACACATGAACATCACCAGATGGCCAACACCGAAATCAGATTGATTATATTCTTTGCAGCCAAAGGTAGAGAAGCTCTATACAGTCAGCAAAAACAAGACTGGGAGCTGTCTGTGGCTCAGATCACGAACTCCTTATTGCCAAATTCAGACTTAAATTGAAGAAAGTAGGGAAAACCACTAGACCATTCAGGTATGACCTAAATCAAATCCCTTGTGGCTATACAATGGAAGTGAGAAATAGATTCAAGAGACTAGATCTGACAGACAGAGTGCCTGAAGTAACTATGGACAGAGGTTTGTGACATTGTACAGGAGACAGGGATCAAGACCATCCCCAAGAAAAAGAAATGCAAAAAGGCAAAATGGCTGTCTGAGGAGGCCTTAAAATAGCTGTGAAAAGAAGAGAAGTGAAAAGCAAAGGAGAAAAGGAAAGATATACCCATTTGAATGCAAGTTCCAAAGAATAGCAAGGAGAGATAAGAAAGTCTTCCTCAGTGATCAATGCAAAGAAATAGAGGAAAACAAAAGAATGGGAAAGACTAGTGATTTCTTCAAGAAAATTAGAGATACCAAAGGAAATTTTCATGCAAAGATGGGCTCGATAAAGGACAGAAATGGTGTGGACCTAACAGAAGCAGAAGATATTAAGAAGAGGTGGCAAGAATACACAGAAGAATTATACAAAAAAGATCTTCACGACCCAGATAATCACGATGGTGTGATCACTCACCTAGATCCGGACATCCTGGATTGCGAAGTCAAGTGGGCTTTTTTAGGAAGCATCACTATGAACAAAGCTAGTGGAGGTGATGGAATTCCAGTTGAGCTGTTTCAAATCCTAAAAGATAATGCTGTGAAAGTGCTGCCCTCAATATACCAGCAAATTTGGAAAAGTCAGCAGTGGCCACAGAACTGGAAAAGGTCAGTTTTCATTCCAATCCCAAAGAAAGGCAATGCCAAAGAATGCTCAAACTACTGCACAATTGCACTCATCTCACACACTAGCAAAGTACTGCTTAAAATTCTCCAAGTCAGGCTTCAACAATACGTGAACTGTGAACTTCCAGATATTTAAGCTGGATTTAGAAAAGCCAGAGGAACCAGAGACCAAATTGTCAACATCTGTTGAATCATCAAAAAAGCAAGAGAATACCAGAAAAACATCTACTTCTGCTTTATTGACTATGCCAAAACCTTTGACTGTGTGGATCACAACAAACTGTGGAAATTTCTTCAAGAGATTGGAATACCAGACCACCTGACCTGCCACCTGAGAAATCTGTATGCAGGTCAAGAAGCAACAATTAGAACTGGACATGGAACAACAGGCTGGTTCCAAACAGGGAAAGGAGTACTTCAAGGCTGTATATTGTCACTCTGCTTATTTAACTTATATGCAGAGTACATCATGAGAAGTGCTGGACTGGATGAAGCACACGCTGGAATCAAGATTGCTGGAAGAAATATCAAGAACCTCAGATATGCAGATGACACCACTCTTATGGCAGAAAGCGAAGAGGGACTAAAGAGCCTCTTGATGAAAGTGAAAGAGGAGAGTGAAAAAGTTGGCTTAAAAGTCAACATTCAGAAAACTAAGATCATGGCATCTGGTCCCATCACTTCATGGCTAATAGGTGGGGAACAGTGGAAACAGTGAGAGACTTTATCTTCTTGGGCTCCAAAATCACTGCAGATGGTGACTGCAGCCATGAAATTAAAAGACACTTGCTCCTTGGAAGAAAAACTGTGACCAACCTAGTCAGTCAGTCATGCAACCAATTCAGTTGCTCAGTCATGTCTGACTCTTTGCAACTGCATGGACTGCAGCATGTGAGGCCTCTCTGTCCATCCTAGACAGCTTATGAAAAAGCAGAGACATTACTTGGCCAGCAAAGGTCCATCTAGTCGAAGCTATGTTTTTTCCAGTAGTCATGTATGGATGTGAGAGTTGGACTATAAAGAAAGCTGAGCACTGAAGAATTAATGCTTTTGAACTGTGGTGTTGGAGAGGACTCGAGAGTTCCTTGGACTGCAAGGAAATCAGTCCTGAATATTCATTGGAAGGACTGATGGTGAAGCTGAAACTCCAATACTTTGGCCACCTGAGCGGACTCGTTTGAAAAGACCCTGATGCTGGGAAAGATTGAAGGCGGGAGGAGAAGGGGACGACAGAGGATGAGATGGTTGGATGGCATCACGGACTCAATGGACATGAGTTTAAGTAAACTCCAGGAGTTGGTGATGGAAAGGGAGGCCTGGCATTCTGCAGCCCATGGGGTCGCAAAGAGTCGGACATGACTGAGCGACTGAACTGAACTGGAAAGACTTTCATGTGCTAATATATTTTGCCCCTTCACACATGTATCCATTACAAAATGCCTGGTCCTAGTAGACTCAAAAAATGTTCAGGAATGAGTGAATGATCAGGGTAACCAGCTCACATGCATAATTAAGATCGAACTCTCTTCTGGCCTTCTCAGTGGTATTATTTGTACCTGGTCTCGTGCCCCTAGGGTCCATTCTCCACACGGAAGGCAGAGTGGGCTTTAAAAAAACGTGCAGATTATCACTTTGTTTCCTTGCTTGTACCCCTCCAATGGTTTCCATCCACATTATAACAAAATTCAAACTCCTTACCCTGCAAAGCCCTTCATGATCTGCCTACCTCTAACATCATATGTCACGGCCCTTCCTCCCTTGCCCTTCAGGCTCCAGGCACACTGGGATTCCTTCCAGGCTTTAGCATCAGCTGTGTTTTATGTTTGAAGAACTCTTGTCCTGCTTTGGAGTAATCGTCATATGACCATAACTTCACCATAAAGGTCACCTCCACAGAGAGGCCTTCTGTGACCTCCTGGTCTAGAAAACTTTCCCCTAACACTGTCTCATCACCTTTCTGTATTTCCATTAAGCCTCCATTGCTGCATGACAACTGCCTCCAAATACTCTGTTATTATTTTATTTCTTAATTCAACAATGAGGAAATCAATTAAGGTACAGTGGGTACAGCTTCTCTCTCCTCTCTCTTTTTAATTTTTGTTTAGTGAGAAACAATTTCATTATGTGTTTGGATGTGCTGGGTCTTTGCTGCAGTGCACAGGCTTCTCTTGTGGAGCAGGGACTCTGGAGCGTGCCAGCTCAGTAGTTGCAGCTCACAGACTAAGTTGCCCTGCAGCATGTAGGATCCCAGTTCCTCAAGCAGGGATCAAAGCCACTTCCCTTGCACTGGAAGGCGGACTCGCAACCACTGAACCACCAGGGAAGTCCCAATCTGTCTGTTCTCTAGGGGGTCTGAGGCTTCATTTGAGATTACTGTAATGCCCGGGAGTTGGAACAGTTGGAGGCTGATTGATCCCTCCCCGCCTCCTCCCTACGCACGGCTTGGGCTTCCTTCCAACATGGTGACCTCACCATAGTTGGACTTCTCACATGGCAGCTCAGGGATCCAAGAGACCAAGGCAGAAGCTGCCAGTCCTCTTTAAAGGCCTTGGAACCATTATAGGGTCCTTTCTGCAATACTCTATTAATCAAAGCAGACCCAGGTCTACTCAGATTCAAACAAAGGACCATCTCTAATGTGCCAGACCCATACTCTGGCAATAAGACCATTTTCTCATTAATTTCTCTGTTTACATGTATCAGTTGCTTATTGAGCAAGCCGCAGGAATACAAACAAACCAGTTTCTCTCTCTCATCGTTGCTTCTGGATGAACTATGTTGTTTCTCCTTTTCCTGTCTCTTAATAGCATCTTGGGCAGATCTTCTAATGTTCCTGTCACTTTAATTTATTAAAGGCCTGGCCTCATTTAAGCTGGTCCATCTAATTGAAGGCTGACTCCTTTCGCTCCTGGGCAGGGCCTGGATTGAACTCGAGTGAGCAGGAAGAGGCATGGTCTGCTCCTAGACCCCTCACCACTTTCCTGGCCAAAGTCCTTTTCTCTTTTTCACAGGGTCAGGAAGGAGAAATCAGGGGACAAGTTCCTCTTGGCAGGGGCCATTTCTTCTCTAGCTGTGAATGTACCTGGTATGGTAGGCATCGAGATGCCAGCTGTCCTGTGGGTGCGCTGCCAGGTTGCCCCGCTATTTTGTTCCCTATCATGCTCCTTTTCCAGTTCTGCAGCTGACAGCCCACTCAGCGATTGCCCCAACTCTATGCCCACAGCCGATAGCCTCTGGGGTCTCTTCACCTGCAGGTGTCCCTCTTGGGAGACCATGGGCAAGGCAGCTCACGGCCATTCACCTTCCCCACGTCCCCCAACCCGTGGGAAAAAACTGCTGGATGTCCTGAAGTGTCCCCTCTCCCTGTCCTTTGTCTCTATTCAGTTCTCCAGCCCTCCAACCTCCAGCCAGATAGCACACGGGCTAATCTGAATGGCAAATCCAGCTCCAGGGAGAGGAGGGTAGACACCAGCAACCCAGGTATCCAACGGCTGCCCCTCCCTCTCTCTCCTCCCCCCACCACCCCGTACCCTCCCCCACCCCTCTGCTTATGGAGGCTGTAGAAGGGCACGCTGGGTGATGTTTGAGCCTAGCAGGACTACTTCAGCCATCTCCTATTAATCATAAATCCTGTAGACAGACGTGTCCAGCACCAAATTGCTGCTTCTTTGTTTTAAAAAGTGTGGGGGTGCTTAAGACCCCTTTCTCCTAAGTGCTGGGTCCAGTCTCCAATGTGAAAAACAATAAAGTCCACCGCACACCCCAAATCCACGATCACGGTCCATCTCTCCACTCAAATACGAGATCCCCGAGAGCAGGTCCTGGATGTTTTATTCCCCACTGGGTCTCTGGTGCCTAGGTACACAGTGGGGCTCCACAAAGAGATAAAGAGCAAAAGAGAAGGGCCTGCTACGTCCTGAATGACCTGACAAGATGGCCAGGCTGGTCAGATGCACCCGTCCGTTCCCTTCCTACTAGCTCCAGCTGTGAGGTTCTGGCCACAGATGCCGAGTTTTGCTTCTGGCCTCTGGCTGCTCCTCTGGTCTAGTTCTCTCCAGGGGTAGCTGGTCTGGGTGGGGAGGCAGACCTCCATGTGGGTGACTTGTGAAGCTGAGAGCCTGGGACATGCTACGAGGGCTGGGGTAGTGTCCCTGGGGCCCCATCAGAGACTGACTAAAGGGGAGGGTGCTCTTCTTAGCTCTCTATCCCTCGGAACGGGTGTAGCCCATGAGGGAAGAGGCAGAAGAGAAAATACCTTTCTCCCACGAGGCATGTCCTGCGGGGCTGGCCCACACCCACTCTGTGATCGCCGGCCAGAAGCACACGCTGACCGGGATGTCCTCCAAAGCGGCCCAGGCCTCAGTGGTGGACAGACCACCAAGGGCAGCTGCCTCGGCAGCACTACCCCACCCAGACCGTCCCTGGCTTCCCTCCAAAGCCTGAGGAGGGCTCCGGCCCAGGCCCTGTGGCTTTATCTGAGCAGTCTGCAACCAGAGAGAACAGGGAGCACCCTGTCCCTAAACATAGCCAGAAAACAGACACACCTTGGGGGTTGGAGGCTGAAGGGAGTCAGATAATAAGTGGTTTGGATTGGGGGGAAAAAAAAACCATTTTTTCCTCCTTTCATGCCAAGGCATTCAGGAGGAGACAGAGGAAGATGGGAGGCCCAGGGCGGAAGAAATCAGGCAGCATCTGCCAGTCCCTGCATTCAGCAGCCGGAGTGGGCTGGAGGTGGCGCGGTTTAGGTCCCTGGAGCCAGGAGCTGTGGCACCTGAGAGCCAGGCATTGGGCTAGGGGTAGGGTGGCCCTGGGGAAGCTGACAGGTACCAGGGGAAGAGGACTGTGCTCTTGAATTTGAGGGTGTTCAGGGGTGGCTGAGGCCTGGGCCCCCCAGTTTAGGGCCAAGTCTCCATTCTGGGAACCCCTCATTATGGGAAGAGTGGGCCTCAGGGTTTTGCCTAAAGCTTCTGGAGAAGACGCCCGAGGGACTGCAGAATGGACCCCACGCACCCCATACCCCCAGGCAGCCTTGGAGCCCACGGTCCTCTTTCCTCTGTCCCCCTTCCACTTCCTGCTGTCACCCGCTGCTCTAGCAGGAACGCTCCCCTGGAAAGCAGTTGCAGACTAGAATACTTTATTCAAGAGAATCTGGCTTGGCGGTCAGACAGCCATGCGAGGGCAGCTCGCTCCATGTCCAGCTTGGGGCCCACTTTTTGCCTTTGTCCTTGAGAGGGGTGGGATGATGATGCCTTGGCCACAAGGAACAATGTTCCAGCACAAGCAGCAGTTAAGAGGTGAGGCGAGACTGAGGAGATGAGGAGTGGCAGAGGCCCCCCAGGCAAACACTGTTCTCCAGAGCTGAACGTCCGACCTCCAGGGTGCAGAGTGGCTGCCCGCCCACCCTCTCAGCAGGGCCAGTGTGGCCAGAGCAGGGGCCTCCACCCCCTACTTCCACCAGGAGCTGCCCCAGCAAGGGTTGCTGGTCTGCGCGGAGCCCAAGGTTCCGGGAGGGCAAGTGGTGGGTCTCCAGTCCTCCCTTCTCCAGCCTCCTGGAGATCCCCCCGGGGCCTCTGGGGCCAGGCCTGCCCATCACAAAGCCACAAGTCTTGCTCCTTCTCAAGCTGAAGCCACATGGGTCTGTCTTCTTTCTCTCACGTTCTGTTTAAGGCACTGAATTCCTGAGGGTCCTGTCCCGTGGAGGGAGTGAGTCATTCAGCAGGGATACAATTGGCTAATAAATAGAGGGCAGGTGCCAGCAGGGAGGTAACTGAGAATGTGACGGTAATAAATACACGAGCTGGGTGTAGGGGGTCTCTCTCCTCCGAGGGACTGGTTACCTCCGGGAAACAGTATCACCGCACCTGCCAGAGACCAAACACAGAAAGAGGGTATCAGCCCAGGGTGGAGGGTGGGAGGACTTCCTGGAGGGGAAGCTTGGACAGGGAGCACGGAGAGCCTGCAGTGCTCCTGGATCTCTGCTTGCATGAGGCTGAGAAGCAGCTAGGAACTGGTCTTCACCAAGCACTTAACCAGGTGCTCAGCCCTGCGCCAAGCACTCTCTCATTTACCCTTAATGATATTCCACGAGGAAGGGTGCAATTACTATCATCCTTTGGCAGATGAGGAAACAGAGGCTCAGAGAGGTTAAGAAACTTGCCCAAGGTCACACAGCAAGTTAGTGACAAAGCCGGCTTTGAACACAGTCTGGCTCCATGCACCAATGCCTTTGGTTACTTTGGGGCAGCAATCTTCAAACAAGGATACCGGAACCCCTGGATGCACATGAAGATTGTCCAAGTCCTATGTGAGTATTGGTGGTTTTAAAGGAATCTGCTCCCAGCCTCTGCCTGCACTCTGCCCGAAAATTGTCTGTGACAGAGGTCTGCTTCTCATCATCTCGTTGCCAAAGGCCCTTCTCCCTCAGAAAGGGAGGAAGTTCCTGTTACAGTACTTTGCCCCAGGGTAAAAAGGATTCAGGGGGACACTGAGTAAAAGAACAATTTGATAGATATTGGTGTAGGTGGTTGAGAAAAGAAATGTGGTGAGCTATTGGGTAACCAAGTCTTTTGCAAGTTGGGTGGTTTCCACATCTGCTTTCAACAAAATTGAAGAGATTAGCTAAATCGTCAGCTAATATGTCAAGAGAAGTAAATTCTGATAGCACATCACTTTCAGGTTTTTGGCAAATATTGATAACTTGGAAGGAGTTCAAGTGATTGAGTAACACCCAGCCCCATTTACTTATTTATGTGAACACGGTTTTTCAATCTTTTCATCTGCAAAAAATGAACAGGAATGGGATTACTGCTGAATCCCGTGTCAGTCTGGCAGGAGATAACGTTCATTGCCAGGCTCATCAACTAATTGAAAAGAAGTAGCTGCAACCATCTCATTGAGATGCAACCCCAGTAAGATTGACTGTCCTTTTGTGCTTAGCATCTAGTAAAATATAATGTATTTGTGCTGTTTTAACCAATGGGTACTACTAAAAATTACTGTGATAATTCATTCCAAGAAAAAATTTAATTTCGAGTTTTCTGCTCACAGGAAAATTTAAAATAATTCAAACTCATATACCATTGTTGTGGCAGATAAGTAAGACAAGGTGGTACATAAAAGATGTTTGACTATTTAAAAAATATTACATTAGGCTGAAATTCTGTGGGGAAAGTAAAATGGAAAGACATGTTCGAGGAAAAAGGAAGCAATGGAAATATGCAGCTATTAAAGGAGAGTGTTCATATATTTTTTGATGTTGTTAAACAATTTTTAAAAAGTGAATGATGGTATTAAATTCGGATGGCTTATTCCACAGGATGCATCTGGAGAGTGATATAATGACTTTATATTAAAATATTAATATATTACATCCTTTGCAACTATCTACAATGTTGATGAAAAAGGTTAATGTTGACTTAAAAATGAACAAGGGGGCATGTGGGCTTTGGAAGTTCTTTCAAGAGATTCCTTAATGAAACATTTGAAGGCTGCTACCCCAGCAGCTAGGACAGGACGCTTTCCATCTGGGGCTGCCTGGTTGGGGAGCTCTGTGGGGACTGCCAGCCCCTCCCCTAGTCACTGCTTGGAACCAGGAGAGAAATAAGGGCTACATGCCTGCAGGGACCAACCTCCCCAGAATCCCTAGCTTCACGGAGTGGGGTGGACATGTCTGCTCCTGCAGGGACAGGCTCACAGGGTAGAACTTGGCCAGCTCCAGCCCCATGACATGAGAAGATCTGTGGAAAAGACAGGACTGTGGAGACAGTCCTGTCGCTGGGAGGAGACTGGTCTTGAAGGAGAACCGTGGTGCTGAGTTACTGCGCATGTGATCTACTTTATTTTTACTGTTTACTCTCACAGATTCAGAGTTGCCCTTTGCTAATTCTTCTCTTCCAACACTCAGGCCTGGACCCCAGCCATCTTCTCCAGAGGTGAAGCCAAATGGACAGGTAACATGGACAAAGAAAGAAAAGCAAGCAGGCCCCAAGGCTCCCTGGGAGAGTGAAAGAAATACTGGCCTGAGAGCCAGCAAGGGGTTCTACCTTCCCTAGGGCCTCCAGGAGGTAGTCCTGGCTAAATTTCTGGACTTAAAAAATCTTACTTTAAAAAAATAAAATTTTTGGCCACACCCTGCAGCACGTAGGACCTTAGTTTCCTGACCAGGGACCAAACCGGCTACCCGTGCGTTGGAAGGTGGAGTCTTAACCACTGGACTGCTGGCCTGTGTGTGTGCTAAGTTGCTTCAGTTGGGTCTGACTCTTTACCACTCTATGGACTGTAGCTCACCAGCCTCAGTCCCTAAATTTTTGGACTTCCTAACACTAGAGTGTAAGCCCTGTAAGGGCAGAAATATTATTGGTCTGCCCATGAAAGTACCCGGCACACAGTAAGTGCTTGGTAAATGTTTGTAGATCGACCAAATGCCTGCTTGACCCTGCTGACCCTCATTCTACACACAGAAAAACTAGGCTCAGAGAGGTGATGTGACTTGCTCAAGGCCACACAGAGACTTAGAACGAAGCCGGGACGGCTTCCTCGTTCTTGTCTTGGCTCACCAGAGGCTTCCTAGGTCCTGGAATCTCTAGGTTCTGGCCTGCACCGCTGGCTTTGTCCCTTCCCGACCACTGACCGTGCTGGCAGGGTGGGGCACCCCTCTGGCCCAGCCTCCTTGCCATCCCTGGGCACCCCCGTGCACTCACAGGTGACAGTCTTTGTGTTTCTGCTCCTCTCTCTTCCTCGGGCCCCTGACCCTGGATCTCCTCCTGCAATAAGCCAAAAGCGTCAAGACAGAGCGGCTGGGGGCCCCCATGCTAGGTCAGGTGTTGGCAGGCCTGAGAACAGCCCGGTACCCCTGCCAGGCTGCTTACCTTTTTGGCTTCATCTTCCCCCGCAGAGGTCTGCAAAAACAGAGAGAGGAACAGAGGAGAATTAGGACAGCCGTGGGTCGGGGCTCCCTGGCCAGACTCCCCTGGCCATCACTAGGACTGGCCCTGTATTTGGTGCTGAAGCCACTAGGGGGTAGCATGGAGCTAGTGAGGGAGAGATGCCCAGAGGCCTGGGGGCTTCCACTCCCACTCTAGGCCCTGGCGACCCCACTACGAGAGGTGCGAATGCCCTCTTGGGGGTCCTCTCCACACCTGTCTGCTCTCCTCTGCTTCTTGGAATCAAATCTGGGGACCGAGTCTGCTCTCTGCTGCCTTTCTCTGTTCACTTCCTCCCCTTGCACCTGCCAGGGTGCCCTTTTCTTCCAGGGTGCCCTCTGGGAGTCTCCTCGCAGACAGTGAATGAGGGGCAAGGCCACCTGTCAAGGCACAACTGCCACATGTGACGAGTGACATTGCAGCAATCTCAGGGACTCAGGGAGTGGGATGACAAGAGGTGATCGAAAGCCCCACAGTCACCAGACTTGTCCTGGCTCTGTCTCCCAGGGCCGTGGCTGTTGGCCCAGAAGAGAGAAGAAAGGTGGCCCTGTTGCTCAGCCCTCTGGACGGCGACAGTCTTCCCTGGGAACCATGCTGTGGGCGTGGGACAGCGTGGTGATAGTCAGCTTTGGGCCAGGGAAGGCTGCCCTAGGCTGGCTGTCTCCCTTGGGAGCCAGGGCAAGGTACCAGCTCCTCCTGGGACTGTCTGGTCCTGTCTCTACCATCTGGGATCAGTCAAAGACACTCTTGGACCCTTAATCTTCTCATCTGTCTGCCCCAACATACAGGTTATGAGGGCAAAGGTGATGGGGAAGGTGAAAGGTCTCTGTCTAGCACTGCCAAGGAGGATTTGCTACTGAACTGCTGTTACATGGCCAAGCCCTGGCAAGGGAGGCTGGGAGGAAGCAGATTGAGGCAGGGCTTCTAGCGGTGGTATAGGTCCAAGAGCAGTGGCCAGAGCCCTGGACACCAGGCAAGACCAAGCCCAGGGCAGTACTGGGGCTTCTGTAGAGTGTCGTAATGGCCATGAGAGATAGCATGAGAAAGGGCAGGTTTAGGGGTCAACAGGCTGGGGTCAACCCACTAGCTGTGGCAAATCATGTAACCTTAGCAAGCCTTGGTTTCCTCATCTGTAAAATGGGTGGTTAGGAGACCAAGGACCTGGTCTGTCTTGCTCACCACTGTATCCCAAACATCTGAGACCATACCTAGCATACAGTAAGTGCTCAGTAGATGTTTGCTGATTAAATCAGAAAATACACTCAGGTCGGGTGCTTATGTTGGGCGAGGCACAGAGCAGACGCACCATAAACAGTGGTTCTCCCCCTCTTCCTGCCCCAAGATATGGCTCAGGACCTCTGGTCCCGTGCCTCCATCCCATGGCGCAGAGGTATCAGGAGTGCCCCTGAACCAGTTGCCAGGGCCAGGCCTGCTGCTCCCGGTAACTAATGCTAAAAGTGCCTTGGGCACCAGCAGCAAGATGTGTTGGGGAGAGGCTCTGCCAGGTGGAGACTCGACTTTAAAGAAAGCCCGTGCCTCCTTCCCTCTGCCCCTTCCCTCCTACCAGGGTTTGTCTGTCTTTGAGCTCCTCAATCCCGTTGCCCCCTCCCATGGGTCCAAGTGCCTCTTCCAGGACCCTGGCATCCCCATCCCAGCTCAAGCAGGGAGATGGCGTGCCCAAGCCTGGCCAGTTTGGGAGGGACCCTGGCTCCCTCTGTCCCTGTGGCTTCTCAGTAGCTATGCTCCAGCTCCTGGGACCAGGTCCCTGGGCTGCCACTGGTCCCCGATTTCCCTGGCCTCCATCAGCTAGGGAGAAGGCACAGACTGCAGCTCGGATAGGCAACCCCTGGCTGATGCCGCCAGGTGCATGGGGGGCTGTCCCGGCCGCACCCAAGGACCCACTTGCACTCGCAGCGGACGTGCTGAGAGAAGCTCATCTCCACAAAGAAGGGCTGGTCCAGAGAGCGGTACTTCATGAGCTGTGAGGAGACAAAGGTTGGGTGACTGGACTGTGGGGGTGGCCTGCGGGTTTCCAATACTCTGTTTAGCCACCCCTTAGGGGAGGACCAGACTCCCTGTTTCCCACCAGCCTCTGTCCTACATGGGCTTCCCTCGTGGCTCAGATGGTAAAGAATCTGCCTACAATGCAGGAGAGCTGGGTTCAATCCCTGGGTAGGGATGATCCCCTGGAGAAGGGATAAACTACCCACTCCAGTATTCTTGGGCTTCCCTGGTGGCTCAGATGGTAAAGAATCAGCCTGCAATGTGGCAGACCTTGGTTCAATTCCTGGGTAGGGAAGATCCCTTGGAGGAGGGCTTGGCAACCTACTCCAGTATTCATGCCTGGAGAATCCCATGGACAGAGGATCCCGTGATATAGTCCATGGGATCGCAAAGAGTCGGACGCAACTGAGCAACTAATGCTTCCTTCCTTCCTTCTGTACTACACACCCTCATTCTGCTTGGAGCGTGGGGCAACAGCCCTCCTACCTGCCTGTGGACCCGAGGAGGCTCCTATCCCCCCCTCTTCCCATCAGCAAAGCACAGGGTGAGAAGGTGGCCTGTGCTCTGAAGGCAGCAAGACCTATGTTCAAATCTTGGCTTTTCCACTTGCTAAGTAGGTGAAATATCATCTCTGAAGCTCAGCTTCCCTCTGTGAAATGGGAATATCACTTGGCTCCAAGGATTGAAAGTTGAGGTAACATTTCTGAAGCACAGTGCTTGGAAATTTCTGAAGTTTCAAGTGCTCAGAAAAAAAAACCAAAATTGTGAGTGTGAGTGTGGAAGCAAAGCTCAGGGCACCAAACACTCCTGGTATAAAAAGGGACATCTTGAATCCGAACAGATTTCTTTCCCAACCTCAATCAGATGCCTTGTGTCCTGGGGTAGGGCTAAGCCAGAGCCTGAGAAAGCTGCTAAGGGAGGAGAGAGGGGCGCTCAAAGAGGGGGTGGGGACTCAAGAAGGAGGAGTGCTGTGGGTAAGAACACCTGGGTGTCCGTTCGGGTCCTGTGGCCCTGGCCTGCCCTCTCCCGGCCCCTCTCTCGGGGGGCAGGCTCCGTGGCCCTCTGAGTGGCTGTGGATGGCGGGGCAGGCTGGGGCCCGAGCCGGGGTGTCACCCTACCTGCATGGTGACGTTGGCTATCTCCAGGGGCATGCAGTGCATTGTCTCATCACTGCAGCAGCCGGTGCAGCGCATCAGGGAGACGCAGGATGGGCTGAACATGTGCTCCACCTCACTGGGGTACTCAGACACGATGTCCACCAGCCTCTCCACCGGCCGGCAGTAGCTGCGGCTCCACACTTGCTCGAAGGGCACCACTGCAAGGAGGCACAGACAGCCGGCTCAGGTCCCCAGGCATGGCAGGCCCTCCCAGGTACAGCCCACACCCTCTCCTCCAGGAAGCCCCCAGCCTACGTGAGCTCTCCCCCTGCTCTGAACTCCTGATGTCAATTCTCTGGGACGACAGTTGGGCCTCCCCGCTGCCTGCCCCGGCTCATCTGCTAGATGGAAATCCCAGGGGAACAGAACTTCTTAGGGGCTTGCGATTCTCGGCTCTGTTTTCAGCTCAGGTGCCGGCATAGGCCTCGGGGGCCTTGGAGCTTGGAGGAGAGTGTTCTGGTAGTCTCCCCAGGCCTCTGGATCTTTCTCAGGGCCTGACCTGGTCCTCCCTTGGTCTTGGGGAATTGGCAGAATACAGTTAGCTCTGCAAGTTCCGCAAGACTGGCTTGCAGAGTCCCGCAGGGAGGGTGAACCTTCCCCTTAGTCCTTATTTCCTCTAATATCTGGCCAGCTCCTCCGCCTGGTGGCCCAGACTGCAGCCAAAGACGAGCCCCATCCCCGCTCTCCATTTTCAGTTGGACCACCCTTGCATGGGCCCAGGGCCGCATCACTCAGATTCCCTCTTTTGGTCCATGCTCCTTGCCCCCTTCTCATTTCTAACCAAGTAAAGCCCACCACCCACGCCTCTGGCCCTGCCTCCCTGCCTCCTCTCTGAAGCCTTCTCCAACTTGTCCGATATGAACAGATGTTCCTCTTTTGAGCATAACTCAGCCCCAAGAGCTTGCTTTATCTCCGTCACTGGTGGCTTTTATCATTTTTACAAGCAAGTTGAGGCTCCTCGTAGACAGGCACCCAAACACCCAGTAAACACAGGCTAGGTAATTACTGACTGAGTAGATGATGGTTCACTGAAAATTATCAGGGACATCCCCGACCCCCACGATGTCCTGGTGGTTGTGACTGGATCTTTGGGGGCCTGATCTGGAGTCTCTCAAAAGATGCTGCTCCTTTCGAGGAGGGCCTGGGTCCTGGACCCAAACACAGACTCACAGGAAGTGAATAGCCAGAGCCAGGAGACTGGCTCCTGGTCCCGGCCATGCTCTGGCTGTGTGACCTTGGGGAGGTCACTGCACCTTTCTGGGTGTATCAGTTTCTCCAGCTGGGGAAAAAGAAGAAGGCTGGGAAGAGATGGTTGCTAAGGGCTCCCCCAGCTCTGACAGGTGCTCTGTGTTTCTGTGTGTGCTACGCACACGACCCAGCCCAGCCTTGAGACTGCGGGCAGAGACACATCGCCAATCCTGGGTCACCCTGCCCTGCACTGGATGGTCGTTCTCCTCTGGTAGGAGAGGACAGGGGACCTGGGCCACCTGGGGTCCCTGCAGCCTCTGCCCTGGTGCAACGGCTGCTCCCAGCAGCCCCTCACTTCCTTCCACAGCCCTTCCTAGGAGGCAGAAAGGGCTGAAGTCCATTCTACTGAGCCTGCAAGGACGTGAGTCTCAGGGTAATCTTGGAGGAAAAATAAACTTCAGCCCTAGCAGAGGCCCTCGGGAAAGACTGCAAGCCGGTGGAAAATACCCAAGAGGCGGTGTGTCCACGTGGAGCTGGCTGGGGCAGCACAGAGCAATAAACCATGCTTATCTGGGCGTCTGCGGCTCCATTCTGCCCTGTCTGTTGCAGGGGCGCTAGGGCTGGGTCCGGGGATGAGAAGGGGACCAGAGGCCTCCCTGATCCTGCCTCTCCAGGCCTCTGGGCCACTCTCCCTGGACCCAAGCAGGAAACAAGGCCATGTCCGCCAGGCAGCTCAAAGCCCCAGGAAACTGGCCTTTGCAGGGAGAGGTCAGAGAAGCAGCACCCTAATGTACCTCCATGAGTGCGTGTTTAGTCTAAAACCTTCATGAGCACTACATAACTCTCAACATTTAATCTCTGCCTTGGAAAACGTAAATAACAGCAGAAGAATAGCCGGCTGCCAAAGTGCCATAGAGGATTCAGGGTCCCACCCCGGGACCAGCCATCAGGAAGAGCACAGAAGCAGAGGAGGGGCCCCGAAGCCCCCTACCATCCCACAAGCAGACTCTAGCCCAGCCAGGCTGTGGGGCCACTGCCCGGCTAAGCAGAGCCCAGCAGGGCTGAGAAAGCAGAAGAGACTTCCTATTCCCCCCACACCCACCACATTGACTGTGTCAACAGGACCCAGGCTCCAGGGCCCTGAAGCCCGGCACATCCTGGGCCACACGGCCCAGATGGCGTTGGGAGAGGGCAGAGAAGGCGGTGGGCTGGGCCTGGTTTACCTGGTGGTCATCAAGGAAGAGGGCCACTCATCCCTGGGGCTGCTGTCTTGGGGTGTGGGAGAAACAGAGGGTGCTGGGCGAGGGGCTGGCTGAGAGAGTGCGATGACTTCTCCCAGATGTGGGCTGAGCCCCTCAGCAAAGAGCTCTGCTCACCTGCTCCTGAGAGCACTTCCTCTGGCCCCCGACCTGCTTAGAGGCCAGGGTCTGAGAGAGGAATGGTGTGTGTGGGGGGTGTTGCCTGTGGCCCGGGCAGGCGCCTGGCTACCCCCAGGGCCATGAGTGGGCTCTCTTGCCAGCCCCTGGGCAAGCTTCCAGTCTGGCTCCAGCTGCCTACCACCCAGGACAGAGGAGATCCCTGGATGGGAAGTGTTTCATCCTGAGAGCAAGCTCCTGGGGAGGCCACTGGGTTGGGGTGGGGGGACAGGACTGGGCAGAGCCACAGGCCACCAGCCCGAACCCAGCAGGTATCCCCTCTGTGGTCACTGGCAAAGCACACAGCCAGCCTGCCTCGAGAGACACCCTGTTCATGCCTGCTCAGCTGTGACCCATGGGGAGGCTTGGTGTCATAAACTCCAGCTCTGCCACATGTCCTGAGGGGTGTCTGAGCCTTTAGGCAACCCCAAGAGCCTCTCTGAGCCCCAGAGCCTTCATCTACAAAACACAGAGAATATGAGTGTTTTCCTAGTTCACAGCTTGTGGTTAGCATGGAGTTACAGTAAGTGGCCGATACTATTACCATGAATAGTAACAGTAAAAAAAAAAAAATCAACGTCTGTGGCTGCAGAATACAGAGCATGCTGTCTCTTGTCTGGTATTACGAGGGGATGTCGTTTTCAGGGTTTTGATAACTGGGGTCCAAAGTTCTTTCCCTGGTCACAATACAGGCTCCCTAATCAATGATGATGATGACAGGGGAGCTGCCCTAAGGGACTGACACTTCCAAGCCTCCTCACCCAGGTCCCTGGGATATATGTACTATTGGGACACCTCTATGGAGTCAGAGAATCCTGTCATCTGGGAAAAAGAACCTTTAGATATCATTTGGTCTAACACTCCCATTTTACAGATGATGAAACTGAGGCACAGACTTCTTTGTCCAAAATATACTAAAAGGATCAAAAGGGCCATGGGGTGGAGATAGGTGATGGGTCCCTCTCCAAATCCCAGAAAGCCTAATGTGCCAGTCCCGGAGGTATCAATGAAATCAGTGGCTGCTACTGCCCCCACCTTCTCAGTGCCCAAAGGGCCTGGGACTTAAGCTGGCAGAGCATGACCAAGTCCAGGAGAGGCTGGCTACCAGGCGGTAGAGGGAGGGTGTTCCCAGCACGAAGAGGCTACCACGCGTGTGCGTGCGCACGTCCCTACACGCTCCCTTTCTTCCGTGGGAAGTGGTGTGTGGCCTGCCTGCACGTCTCGGAGAGGCAGGGAGGGAGGAGCAAGGCGGGGGGCCTGGCATGGGCCTCCTGCCTTCTGCACGTATGTCTCTTTGGCAAATGTCTTGCCCTTTGAAGATTCTCCCTTGATGCAACCTAGGGTGGGGAGTAGAGGGGCCGGGGAGGACACGACTCACTCTGTCTGTGTGTAATCAATGGAGAGGTCTCCTCAAATCCCTGAAGTTCCTTCAGCCTGGCTGCTGGGAACTCTTGCCCCTCCCTGGTCCTCTTGATTGCTGGCCCACTGCAGCCTGCTTCTGGACCCTCAGTCTGGCCCTTGGCACTCATCACTGCACAGCCTTCCAAGACCCCATCCGCCCCCTTGTATCATGCTGGGAAAGGGCTCTGAGCCAACTGTTTGGACACTGGGTATATGCGCTCCTGCCCTGTTCTCTGGGTGCCCAGTGACTCTGGCCCAGGAAGAGACCTCTCTAGGCCTCTGGGTCACAATGGAAGGGGGATCTCTCAGGCCCTGCCAACTCTGTCAGCTAAGGCCTCAGCTAGCTTGCAGACTCTTCCAACTTAATATCGGCCTGCACCCACTCTTCATGCCAACCCTTTCCCATCTGCTGCTGAGCCCTGAGATGTGAGGGCTTGGGGAGCCCTGCACCACGCCCTCCCCACCCAGGCAGCTTACCTTCCACTGCTGATGAAATGCTCCCAGGAGACAAGGCCCACTGCTGTGGACAGAAAGGTGCAGAGGTGAGGGGGACGAACTTGGGCCTCTGTGCTCTAGGGTCCTGTGCGTTGGCAAGAGCACAGAGGCCCCCTCCGCCCTCCTGCCCACCTGCTGCTCTAATATGCCGCCCCATCTCACGGCTAGCTCTTTCCAGTGCAACTGACAACTCGAGGGAGCCTGGATGGGTCCCACTTTCTCTGGCCTCAGTTTCCTCATTTGGAAAGGGTGGGAGACTAGAGAAGTTTTTGGAGACCCATTTGCCTGCTATATCCCAAAGATCTGGTGAGACTATGGGGGTCTCCCTTCTACCCAGCCCCCAGGCAGCCTGGCTAGGTCCTGTGCAGCTTGCTTTGGCTGGGTGCCAGAGCCCAGGGGGAGGCCATCAGCTGGTGGGAGCGGAGGTGCTGGAGCCGGTGGCGCCAGGAGCTGCTGCCGCCGGTAAAGTTACACCTCGAAGCAGCCCTGCAGCAGGCGGGCGGGCGGCGGGTGGTACGGCTCTCCTGCCCCCTCGTGGGACTTGCCCAGCCCACCTTCTTCTGCGCCGGGGCCGGGGACTCCCAGGGCAATGGGATAGGGCCGTGGGGGTACCATGGTGGGAAGGGAGCTTCATTGGCTTTGTCAGGATCTCACTGCCCCAGCTGGCTTGCAGCCAGACTCACCCAGCTCCTGGGAAAAGGGCTCTGCTCACTTCCCCAGGCCCTGCACTCAGGACCTCCGGCTGCCCACCGGGGGAAAGAGGGCACAGTGGGACTCGTGTCTCACCCCCGCCACCCCAGCCCACCCAGGAGCCCTGGGCTCGGCCTGGAGCCTTGGCGGGGGCAGGGCCCAGCCTCCCCACCAATGGCCTCTTGGGCTGGCTTCCCTTCCACCAGGCCAGGTCAGAGGTCCTGGGGGCGCCTGCCTGGTCACAGGGCCTCGACCCTGACCACAAGGCCAGGGACCCGCCTGGGATTAGCAGAGAGATGCTTTTAGCAAAGCCACTGGGGGATCCAGGGGCCAGACAGGAAACCTCCCTCCCTTCTCTGTGGCTTCCCTGCCCCCGCCAAGATAGACCCCGGGGGCTGGAGTCTGGGACAGTCCAGCCCGAGGTCTCCTCCCAGAGGACCGGTCCGGCCTGGCTCCTGGGAAGCGTGTGGACATCCTTGAGGGTGCCACTGCCCGCTGTGGGTCTGGGATCTCAGAGCCCCGCCCCTCCCCATTCCCAGGCTGGGGGTGGGAGTCTTACCGGCGCAGGCAACGCCAGCCCCGTCAGGAGCTGCAGAAAGCAAGTGAACAGTCTCACGGAAGGCATCTTCTCAGACGTACCAAGCCAGGGGACTCCAAGAGAAAACCACCATGCTCATCTCCAGGGGAAGCCCCTGGCGCAGGACCGGAGTTGGATGGGAGCTGGATGCCCCCCTCACTGCTGCCCCGAGGTCCCCGTGGGCGGCCTGAGCATCCTCTGAAAGTCCTGGAGATTCTGGAGGCCCCCGCAGGTAAGGCTGATGCAGAGAGTCCGGCGGGGCCGGGCGGCGTGGGGCAGGCGGGTCCTTGGGAGGGCGGGTCAGGAGCCCCAGCGCGATCCCGGGTCCTCTCTCTCTCCGTCGCAGCCGGCCAGTGATGCCGCTTCTCGCTCAGACAGCAGCTCCCTTCTGGGACTTAAAGCTTGTTGGCGGCGGTGTTTCAGGGGCCGCGGACAGGGCGGGGCCGCACGGCCGCCCCGCCCACCGCCGACGAGGCTCCAGACCCGAGTCCCAGGGAGAGGCCGAGCCCAGCGGGGCCAGAGGGCAGCCGGGCGGCGTAGATCTGAGTCCCAGCTCCCTTGGCCCTCAGTGCGTGGAAGGGGCGATCCCGACGCAGACTTGAAAGAAGGCCAGCCGGACCCGTGCCCGCATCCTCCCTGGCGACGCTCGGAGCTTGCTGCGGCCGCCAAGCACGGGGCACCATCGGATTCAGGCAGCACCCAGTGCGGGCCGCGGAGAGGGGACCACAGCTCGGCTCTGGCCACCTCGGGTGCGGGGCAGCCAGGTCAGCCCGCTGCCTGTGCCCAAAGCTCCTGATGTTAGCGGCCTCTGGAGAGATACCGCTTCAGACCCCCCAGGAAGGCAATGATTTGGTCTGGCACTTCATGGTGCCACCTTATACCATCGCCATAATCCTCCAGGGTGAAAGAATTATCAGCCCTATTCTATAGAGGAAGCCGTGTCCGACTCTGCGGCCCCATGGACTGCAGTCGGCCAGGCTCCGTGGACAGAGCAAAGAGTCTGACACGACTGAGAGGCTAAGCACAGCGCACAGCACAGAGATGAAGAAACCGAGGTTCCAAGAGTGCCCCTGCCTGTATGTGTTGGACACACATATGTACTCTTGAAAAGTGTGTGTGTGTGTGTGTGTGTGTAACTAAGCCAAGCCATGTGGCTGTCTCTTCAGCCCAAGCACCATCCTCCTAGCCAGGCACTCAGACAGCAGGCACCGGCCAGGACTTCAGCACTATTTCCTCTTGTGGGAAGCAGTTTTCCCAGGCCTTGCCAGCAAACTGGCCACATGTGGGTTGGAGAGGGGCCGAGTGCAGCATTTCCTCTAGGTCCCAGGAGAAGGAGGAGGTGTTCCAGTGCAGCAGGGGTCTGTGTGTGTGTCTGTGCCTCTGCCTGTGTGTGGGCATTTAGGTGTGGTTGTGAAGGTCCCCCGTGTGCTCTCAGTCATTGTGTAGTCTGAGTGTCTGTGTAAATGTCTCTTGTGTGAGGGTCTGTTCTCTTGGTATCTCTGTATGCCTGTGTGATTGTGTGTGTGGTGTGTGATTTTTCTGCTGGCTTTGGAAGTGTGTCTAAATGTGCCTTTCAGTGGGATTGTGAATTCATATGCCTGCCCATGTCTTTGTGAATATCTGGGCCGGCTTCTGTGTGTGACTGTGCATCTCTCTGCATATCTGTGTGTGTCTTCAAGGGTTCATCACCACCACTACCCTCTGTGCACAGCTTCCTGGACGCAATAACCTGGCAGGACTTGGGTTCACGGGTTGGCCTGGGCCTGGGGCTGGTGGGCAGCTGTGGGAGATGGGGGAGGTCTGAGAGGCGGGCCCTACAGCTTACATTCCAGCCAGGAAAAGAGAGGCCAGAGCAGGCCCAGCCCTCACCTCAGTGACCTCTGCGTCCGCTGTCTGCCCGCCCACCCATGTGGGGCTGCCTCCTGCTTGGCTAGCCCCAAGCCCAGAGCTCCAGGAGCCAGAGGCCAGTCACTAGCTAGCTAGGTGGGGGCTGCAAGAACTTTCTGACGAGTTCCAACATGCTGAGGCTTGTGGAGCAGACAGATTCCTTCCTGGGCCCAGGATCTTGGTGGAGGATGTCTGGGCATCGCTGCTATGCCTGTGTATGAGGGGTGAGTAGATGAGTGTTTAGGCATATCTGGATCGTATATGTTTGCCCATAATATCTGTGTTTACACATATGCATGTGTTTATGTGTGTCTTTATTTTGGATTTGTGATTGTGGGCATGAGTGTGTTTTGTGCATGAATGGGTGTATTTAAGTATTTGTATTGTACATGCTTTGGAGAAGGAAATGGCAACCCACTTCAGTATTCTTGCCTGGAGAATTCCATGGACAGAGGAACCTGGTGGGCTACAGTCCGTGGGGTCAAAAGAGTTGGACACGACTGAGTGACAAACACACATTGTATATGCTTGTCTATAACGGAATGTTTTGAGCACTTATGCACCTTTGCATATGTATTCAGTTCAGTTGCTCAGTCGTGTCTGACTTTTTGCGACCCCATGAATCGCAGCACACCAGGCCTCCCTGTTTATCACCAACTCCTGGAGTTTACCCAAACTCATGTCCATCGAGTCGGTGATGCCATCCAGTCATCTCATCCTCTGTCGTCCCCTTCTCCTCCTGCCCCCAATCCCTCCCAGCATCAGAGTCTTTTCCAATGCGTCAACTCTTCACATCAGGTGGCCAAAGTATTGGAGTTTCAGCTTCAGCATCAGTCCTTCCAATGAACACCCAGGACTGATCTCTTTTAGGATGGACTGGTTGGATCTCCTTGCAGTCCAAGGGACTCTCAAGAGTCTTCTCCAACACCACAGTTCAAAAGCATCAATTCTTCGGCGCTCAGCCTTCTTCAGAGTCCAACTCTCACATCCATACCTGGCCACTGGAAAAACCATAGCCTTGACTAGACGGACCTTTGTTGGCAAAGTAACGTCTCTGCTTTTTAATATGCTGTCTCGGTTGGTCATAACTTTCCTCCCAAGGAGTATAAGGGAGCATATATTTGTGTGGGCATATGTATGTGTTTGTTTTTACTCATTTGTTCTTTCATTCAACATGCATTGCTTCAGCCCTACTCTACTCAGATGGCTGAGATGCCACAGTCCCCTTTCCACTCTCTGGGGTGAGCCCAGTGTCTGGGCAGTGTCTGCGATTCCTGCAAGTGCACCTCAGATTTTTGTCACTAAACTGAAGACCGTATCATTCTATATCTTGTGCTGTGAGATGAATTGGCTAGGGTAGGCTAGTGGAAACCAATTAGACTTCAAAATCTCCATGGGTCAGATAGAGGTTTACTGTTGCTCACATCCAGTCCAGGGCAGGTGTGCTGGGGGCTTTGCTCCCTGGGACTGTGACTCCAGTCCTTCTCAGCTATATTACTTCCAGTCGCTTCCTTTACTTCTCAAAGCTTAGACTTCCTCCATCTCAAGTTGGAATAATAACTTGCTTACCTCATAGGTGAGGGCTGTTAACGTACCTGGAGTACAGGAAATGTTAGCTGTTAGGCATGATTTCTAATTCAACTTTTTATTTTTATCGGAGATATAAAGACACTACAGAGTAGAGTCCTCACTATCCTGGACAAGAGACAGAAAATGAAGAATCTCATGATTCTGAATTGCAGAGGCACAAAGTATGCAGGGATTTGCACTTGTGCACACGTGCATACCTGAGCCAGCAGCGATGGCAACCCACTCCAGTATTCTTGCCTAGAGAATTCTACGGACAGAGGAGCCTGACAGGCTACAGTCCATGGGGTCACAAAGAGTCAGACGTGACTGAGTGACTAACACACATGCATGCATACACACACCCACACACACACACAGACACACACAACACTCGTAACCTATCACCATCACCATCCAGGCGGTCAGTCCCCAGCTGTGCCTGCGGCCTTCTGAGTAGATCCAGGTGCTGAGCAGATCCACGGGTAGTACCCGTATTCACAACTCAACATTTAGCTGTGGAGTGTGACAATCATTTGTCTTCGTTTCAGGGAGAGAATGAGTATTTTTTGAGTGCCTATTATGTGTCAAGCAGCATACTTGGTGCTTTTAACACTTCAACTCATTGAATTCTCACCACAACCCTGTGTGTGTGTGTGTGTGTGTGTGTGTGTGTGTGTGTGTGTGCCTAGTCACTCAGTCATATCTGACTCTGCGACTCCATGGATTGTGTCTGGCCAGGCTCTACTGTCCATGGGATTCTCCAGGCAAGAGTACTGGAGTGGGTAGCCATTCCCTTCTCCAGGGGGATCCTCCCGACCCAGGGACTGAACCCGGGTCTCCTTCATTGCAGGCGGATTCTTTACCGTCTAAGCCGCCAGAGAAAATGGAAGTGCTGGGAGTTGAAGTAATTGGCCCATAAAACATTTAGCTACCAGGGAGGAAACAGAGACGGAGATAAAACTTAGGTCTTTCTCCAGGGCTCTTTCCAGTGAGCCATGAGGTCTCTCTGCAAGCAGATTGCAGACACTTTGAAGGTAGGGCTGATGTCCTGAAGCTTTTCTGGATCTTCCCTTTGCTCGAGTGGAATGGCTGCTTGACTAACTCTGAAGGCTGATGTGTGGGAGGGAGAAACCATCATCTCAGTCCTGGAATTGGCCCTGTTGCAGGTAAATACAGGTAAACACAAGGGTCTAGGCCATAGGAATGTTGATTGCACCATGACAATAGTCCCCTTGAGCAGCTGTGGGTTCTAGTCCTGCATGCGGGCTGCTTCCTGAGACTGCCCTAAGACACAGGGCTTCCCACACCTTGCATTAGTCATGGTCTGATCCTGAAACACTTGCCCCAGCCCATCCCTATTTCTTGGCTTTTGGCTTCCTGACTCATTTTCTCATTTCGGTCTGGCCTCTTCATAGCCTTGACCCTCTGATCTATTTCCCAACTCTGATTTCTTCCTTCTCCCTTGATGACATTGATCGTTAGCCTCTGGAGCGGTGTCTCAGGTGGCTCTGACCTCGTCTCTGAGCCCCAGATGGTGTCCAGAGATGAAAGAGAAGCAGAGTATCCAAGGACGAGAATCTCCTGCTTCCTAGCTGGCAGGGAAAGGGGCAGTGGGCAGCATGGACCAAAAGCCTTTGCCCTTTATAGTCTGGACGTGTGCTGTGCCACCAGCAAGCCAAAGTCAGAAGCAAGAAGACGGTTGGCTGGCCTCTCTGCCTTCTCGTCCAGCCTCGTGGGCCGGTGGACCCACCCCAGCCTCAACCCTGAGTCTCTCTCCTTCTCTCCATGAACTTCATTCAGGCTCCATTGGCCTCCCTGACCACCAGCACTCCTAACTCAGGCTCCCTCCGCACTTTGAATTTCCCTTCTACAATGGTGCCTGGCCCTCAGCATCACCACTGCCCAGATGCTGGTTTGTCTTCCCTCAGCTTACAAGACAGACACTTGTTCACCTTTGGGCCCCCCAGCACCTCGTGCAGTGCCTGGCGCATTGGTAGGGGCTTACTTGACGTTTGTTGAGGTGGGCCCATCCTCAGAGCACTCTCTCCTCTCTCCACAAGGAAAATGTCCCAAGCCTGCTGTCCCAAGCCTCATTCCTTATCCAAAAGTCCTTCAGCCTTCAGAGGTAACCCTCCTAGACCCCATGCTCAAGACAGCTTGGGTGGGCCCCTCTGGTCGGGTGGTGTGGGAAAACAACCTCCTGTTACTATGTAATCCTACCCTGGGTTGGTCACCACAGCCCCACCAGCCCCCAGGGGACATGGCTCATGCCTTGGGCCAGAGACCAGAACCTGGTGGGAGGCCTAGGGTAGGTCCGAGTTGGAAGAGAGACAAGAGTAGAACCCACGAGGGACCGAGTGTTTCCCACGGGTGGAGAGCAAAATGACAGCTGCCACGAGACCGTGAACGAGGGCAGCCAGGCGAGGTGCCCGCGGCCTTAGCCCAGGCTTTTGGGGTGACGTGTTGTCACCAGAGGATCAGAAACCTGTACTTTGGGAACTTGGCAGCCGGGGCTGGGTTTTTCGTGTTTTCTGTAATTATTTCCCTTTTGTTCTCCCTTAGTATTTAGTAAAGTCCTTTGTGAAAATGCCAGCTGGTCTCAGCTGTGCGAAGTGGAATGACAAAGGGGTACTCTGTGCATGCTTGGGGCCTCGCTTAGTGGCAACAGCAAAGTCAAGGCGCAGCAGGGGCACAGGGGCCTCAGCACCTCGTGTCCAGTAGCCTCGCTGACACTGCCCTTCCTTCCAGGCTCTTCCAGGTTCCAGCCTGGGCTTTATTGAAACCAGAGGAGCCAGAGGACTGGCAGGCTGTTTCGAGGGAAGGCATTTGTTCAGATCCCCGAGTTACCAAAGCTCTCTAGAAATCCAGAGGCCAGCACCTGCTATGCTCTGGCTACCCAACCAGAGCCCGTCCTCACAGGGCAGGGGGCTGGAGGGCTGGGTGGGGGTCCTTGACCGGCTGTTCTCCTGAAACTGGGCCCTTGAGCTGCACCATAACTGCTTTCCCATCCTGCCCCCATAGCTCAGGGCCCTTGCTAAGCCTTGGTCCCCCACCTGCCTGCTGCCTACTGGGACGGACACGGTGGGTCCCTTCCCAGCTGCTGAGCTGTTCGACGTCCCATGTCCTGTGATGACGCCCCCTTTTCCTCCCAGCCCCTCCTCTCCTTCCCATTGTGTGTCCCAGCTGCCCTGGTGAGAGGGGCCTGGGAGACCGTCCTCCTAAGGAACAATCTCCCCTTTCTCTCTGGGGTGTAAGTGATACAGGAGGAGAGGAAGCAATTTGTAACTAATCGGCTGTGATGTGGAACAGAGCTCTCTGAGAACTGGAGGGCCTGTGACAGCTCGGGGCCGTCCTTCCCCGGCAACAGCAGCTGGGTGGCTGGTGTGGTAGGTCAGCCTCCTCCTCCCCCACTCCGCCAAGGAGGCCTGAGGGCAGAGGGCAGGGGGCCGCTCTTGCCCGCCCCGTGTAGCACCTCCTGTGTGCCCGGCAAGCTGCAGGAGGGAGAAGAATGGACAAGCACTAGGAGACTCGTACGAGGAGGCAGTGTCTGGCAGGGCTTGAGAGCTTGTCTCTTTCTAGCTGTGTGGCCTTGGGCAAGTCTTTCCAGCTTTCTAATCCCGTCTTTAGCGGCTGGGTTTAAGTGAGAAAGTAGAAGTCGATCACATAGCTGAGTGCATGGTACCTTGTGTTTAATAACTTCAGCTGTTATCATCGTTTCCTGGGGAGAGGGGGACGGCATGGGCCAGATTACCCCCTCTAAGCGTCAAGCAGACATCCCATGGTCACCATGGTTACCATGGATGGCAGGAAAGCCATCTAAGAGGAAGCGAGGCTTCCAGGCTAGTCCTCTGACCTCCAAGGGGGTGGAGTCAACCTCAGAGACCTCCTTCTCCATAGCACAGGAGTGTCAGGAGAGGAGAGGGCACCCCCATGCACCCCCATCCTTGGACCCCTTCTCTGTGCCGTTCACCTAAGGAGACAGAGATGCTCTCGGGTCATAGACAATCACAGATCATTGTGAATTGGCCTCTGAAGAACCAGAGTCCAGGTGCAAAGTGCTATGGGAACACCGAGAGGGAAGGAGGATGCTGGCGTGTGTGTATCTGTGTGTGTCCGCGCGCGCATGTAGGGGTGAGAGATCCAGATCAATATTGAATCTCCCTGGCCTGGGAACCCTGACCATTCCTTCCCCCAGGGGAGGCCTCCACCCAGAAGCTAGAATGGAGATGGGCCCTAGAACCAGGGCCTGATGCTCCTAGGGGAAGGATGCTGAATGCCCCAGCTGTGTCTTCCGGGTGGCAGTGTGACAAAAGTCTTCTGCAGGGACTCCTCCCAAAGGAAAAAATCATGCCTGCTTTCTGGTCGCAACCAAAGGACTTCCTAGCACCTGGTAGGAATGGGGGTACTTGGGGAAAAGTAGAAGAAAATAGCAACAAGAAGACCCATCCCAGCCCCTCACCCTCGAAGTACCATGTCCAGAGGCTGCAGAGTCTGGGGAGCCAGCCAGCCTGTCCTCCGTCCGGCCTCCCGGAGTTGGCAGGGCACAAAGGACCTAGAGTCTTGGCTCAGCGCTCCCCCGATGTCGGGAGCCCAGGGGGCGGTGAGGGGCTTCTGTTCTCGTCAGGAATGACGCTGCCTCTGTTATGGGTCGAAAGGTTAGTGGAGACAGTATAGACTAAACATCTCATAATTGGAATGGTGTAGATCTGGGCGAGGTTTGCTGTGAGGGCCCGTATCTGTTCCATTTTAATGTCGTCCTTTAGAGTGTTAGTCCCTGGTCAAGCTGTCATTCTGCACTTCAGAGGGAGGGGGCCAGGGCGGTGAATAGGCTGGGCTCTGGGCTACAATGGGGAAGAGAAGGAGCTGCGTCTTCTGTGGGTCCTTCACTCATTCAGCCCTACTCTGTGCCAGGCCCTGGGCTCACTGTGGGGGACACCAAGACCACGATGGTGCTGGAGGAGCTTCTGGTCTTGAATAACACCAAGTCCATGTAAAACAAAACCGTCCAGGGTCTCTGCTGCAGACCCATGGACGGCATGCAGGCGAGCGGCTCTTACCTTAGACGTCTGTCCGCTGGAGGGCATTCTAACATAGAAGAGTGTTCCAGAGACTTGCCAGGAGGTCCACAGAGCAGGCAAGGAAGGTTTCACATGGAGAAGGTGATGCTTGTGCAGCATCTCACAGGATGATGGAAGTTTATCAGGAATCGAAAGGGGGAAAGAGCTTTCTGGTCAAGGGGAGTAACCTGGTGAGGCATGGATTATTTGAAGGACATAGAAGAATCTGGTGGGGCTGGACAGAGTGCAGGCCTGGGAGAGTGTGCATCCGAACCTGAAGAAGAGGCTGGAAAGGAAGGCTGGAAAGGAAGGCTGGAGTCAGATTGTGAAGAGATTTGAAGGCTATACTGCAAGTTTGCAGTTAATTCCAAGGGCTCCAGGAAGCCACTGCAGGTTCTTGAATAAGAGAGTGATATGGCCAGAGGTGGAGGGTTGGCCTGGAGGCAGGCAGGCCAGATCTGTGCTTATGATAGAGCTGAGAGAGGTTTGACTCAGGACAGCGGTTGTGTGAAGAGACGAGATAAGATCTATTGTCACCCAGATAGAAGAGCTCATTTCCAGCTGTCTCTGGAGCCGGCAGTGACCTTATGACCAAGTTTTGGCCAATCCTTGCCCCTGAGGGCTTCTGAAGAGTTCTGGGTGTAAGGGAAAATTTGGAATTTGGACTTTAAAGAGTCCCCTTAAAAAAGAAGCATGCTTTGCTTCTCCAAGCTTTTGCCTGGAACACAAATATGATGGCAGGAGCTCTTGCAGTCATCTTAGACCTTGAAGATGAGTTGAAAGGAAACTGGATCCCTGAAAACTTTGCAGAGTCTTCATACCAGCCCTGGCTATTCATGTCCAAACTTATTTTATGTGAGGAGAAAATAAACTTCCATCTTGTTTAAGTCATCACTTCGGAGTTTTCTGTTAACAAATGTGCTCTTCCACATTTTGCCATATAAAGGTAAGAGCATGAGTTCCACAGTTTTATAGGAGTCTTATAGAAAAAAGGCTGCGTTCTTCCATGGCTTATCCTGGAGAGTGAATCAGATCACTGCTTCCTGGGGAGAATTGGTGCTCTCCCATCCCCTCTCAGTTCTTAGTTCGAAACAGGAATGGGGAGGCCACAGTTAAACATCCAGATGTTGCGGCCCAGCTGAGCTGGACCTGCCTCCCCAGCCGCATCCCTCTTTTCCCAGCTCTCATCTTCTTCCAGAAAGCACAGGAAGGAAACTGTGTTGGGGGCAAGGGGTGCAGAGGGGAGCCAGATTAGCTCCTCTTATGGTTGGATTCCCAGGGGTGGAGGAGACAGAAAGTCTAGCGGAGCTTTCAGCAGACAGACAGAGGTCCTCCAGCCAGCCCCCTGGCCCCTGGCTCTCTTATGAGTCAAAGAACACTTGGCTGCTTCTCCAAAGATCCTCCTCTTCCTCCAGCTCCCGTCATCTTGGAGAACAGGGACCTCGAATCTATAGCCCAAGAGACTCTAAGAGGGCAGAACTGGCTCCCGCCTTACTAGCATGGGGTGGAGGTGGGAGACGGGGGTGGAGGTGGATCTGACAGCTGCACTCTACTTTCCAGCTCTCACTTTAGAACAGGACAGCTTTGGGGAGTCCCATTCTCCCCAATTATGAATCAAGTGCTCCAGATGACTTCATATAGTGTGAATCACTTCCCTATCTTTCTTCCAAGAACCTTCACGAGTTCTCCAGAACCCACATTTACTGAGCACTTGCTATGTGTCAGATCGCATGTACACATATGATATCTCACTCCATCCTCACAATAGCCCTGAGACTTGGCATGACCGCATCTTAGTGCTGAGAATGGTAAGGAACCAACAGGTTAAGTAATTTGCCTCAGGTCACCTAGCCAGTGAGTAGCCAAGCTGGAACTTGTCATGTGATACTAGACACGTGACTCCAAAGACCAGGGTTTTTGTGCTGGACAAACCTGGGGTGCTCCACTAGCAGCCGAGGCCTGTGCTCAAAGTCACAGAGGGCAGCTTCCAGGTCTTCCCAGCCCTAGATGAGGTTGTGAAGAGTCCTTGGCATCCTCCCTTTCCAGCCCTTCTGCCTCTCACCCCATTTTACCACCCTCTGTTCCTCCAGCCTCATCTTCAATTCTCGTTTTCTATATGCAAACGGGTTTGAATGACACTGGATTTGATTCGACCACACTCAGTGTGCTGAAAACATACCGTGATGCAGTCAGATGAGGGGGTGGAAGGGGCTTGTCCAGGGCCACAGATGTGAGTGTAGGAGTTAGGACAGTGCTCAGGTTCCCAGCTCCCAGTTGATACTTGGATATAGCAAATATCTTATGCCCCACGAAGCCTGACCTCTGACCTCAAGTCTTTTAGCCCTTTGTGAATGACATTTATCCTGTTCCAGGCCCTGTACTGGGTTGTTCTGGGGGAGATTCTGAGACTTAAACACTCTCAGCCCTTGACATGTTCAAAACTTGGCAGTAAGAGGAGGAAAAGTGAAAAGTCACCCCTAAGACCAAAGCCAGTATAAGCAGTGATGGGTGGGCAGGTGGAGCCTCAGAAGAGTCAACCTGAGGCATCACTCCCTGCAAGGGTGCCTGCCTCCCTCCAGGGACCAGTATCTTCATAACCACGTGCCATGATCATGAAGCTGGCCAAATCCTAGTACCGCCTACACTGTTGTTTGTTTGTTTTAGATTGATTTTTTTTAACTTATAAAACATTTTTAAAGGAAACGTTATATCACTACTTTAAATAGTAAAATAACAGTAAAAATAAATTATAACCGGATGTTGCCAGTGAAGACTCTTGAGTCTGAGGTCTGCTCTTTTTGTTTTAGACAGGACATTTAGGTGTTAGAGACATATTAACTCCTAACTGAGGTTTTCTCTTGAACTCACTAGAAGCATGGAGAGAGGATTGGAAAGGGAATAATTTTCCCACTTCATGACCCGATCGTATTCAAGGCTAGCTAAAATCATCTCAAACACACCCCAAATCATCTCATATGCTTTCCATACTTTGAGAAACAGTGGCATAGAAAAATGAACATTCCAATTCCATAGTCAGAATAGGTGTGATGTCTGGGGAGCAGACCCTCATTGGCAAGCTCCACTGGGCAATATGGACGGCTTAAGCCATTTCCTCTCTTAAAAAGAGCGAAAAGGATAGGCAAGCTTCTCAGTTTTGGTACATGTTTTTACAACTTGCAAAGAGTTGTTTTTGTTTTTTGTTTTTTTTTCCCCAAGCATGTGACACTCAAAGCCTTATGCCCAAAAGATCTCGGAGTAATTTTCCTCTCTATTATGGCTGAGAAAGCTCAGGTAGAGGTCACAAGGCCCACACAAGGTCATCCAGCAGGTTATCCCACAAAGGACTTTGCAAATGCTTGATGGTCCTCTCTAGTCACCCTGTCCTCAGGTAGGTGAACACAGAATCGCTTTGTGTGGGAAGCCTGTCCTGCATTGCAGCAAACCCAGACTCACAGAGGCTGGTCCTCGAAGAAGAGTTTCTGGAAGAGCCATCCTGGGAGTCTGATCTCTGCCCTGAAATAGGATTCACCTTCTGGTGGGGATCTCTCTGTTCTTGGTGCCCACTGTCCCCCACCCTGTGGGTCCCAGTGGGCACTCAGGGGAAAGAAGGACAAAGGAGGTACAAAAACTGAGGGAAGTGGGATGGGTCACTGTCTGGAGGCTGAGATGTCTGCCCTCTAGTGTCAAAGGCCTGGGATGGGGGCCTCAGTTCCTGGCCTGTACCTGCCTCACAGAGGACAACTCATCTGCAAGCATACCACCTAAGGTTCCTCTGACACTTTGCATCCTCTTCCTGGTCCAGGTCCAAAAAACCCCATTCCCAGGCCTCCGGCCTGGCCAGGCCTTCCCAGTTCAGGGCGGGCTCTTGAATGGCAACCCACTCCAGTACTCTTGCCTGGAGAATCCCATGGACGGAGGAGCCTGGCGGGCTACAGTCCATGGGGTTGCAAAGAGTTGGACACGACTGAGCGACTTCACTTCTTGCACCGAGGGACACACCTTTCATAACTGGTCTCAGCAATGCTTTCCCTTCTGCTGAGACTCACCTCTTACATTCAGGGTGTGGCCAGGCAGTATAAACAGCCACTCTGTTTTAATTAAACAAATACAGTCAGCCCTCCGCATCCGAGGGTTCTGAATCCAAGGATTCAATCACCCACGGACTGAAAATACTCAGGAGAAAAATTCCAGTAATTTCCAAAAAGCAAACTTGGGTTGCTGCACATTGACAACTATTTACATAGCATTTACATTGTATTAGTATTATAAGTAATCTAAAGATGATTTAAAATATATGAGAGGAATTTCCCTGGTGGTCCAGTGGTGAAGAATTCGCCTGCCAATGCAGGGAACGTGGGCTCGATCCCTGGTCCAGGAAGATTCTACATGCCGTGGGACAACTAAGCCTACGTGCAACTACTGAAACCCTGAAGCCCTGAGTGTCCCAGAGGCCCTGCTCTGTGACGAGAGAAGCCCTTGCAACGAGAAGCCCAAGCACCGCAACTAGAGAGTAGCCCCCCCTCTCAGAAACTACAGAAAACCCACACGCAGCAACGAAGACCCAGCACAGCCCCAAATAAATAAATAACGAAAATTTTAAAACTACAGAATTTAAGTATGTGAGAGGACGTGCATGCACAGGGTATATGCAAGTACTGTGTCATTTATATCAGGGACCTAAGCATCAGCATGTGGTGGTCCTGGAACCAATTCCCCAGTAGACACCGAGAGACAGCTGCATATCCATTGTAGAAAATATGAATTAACATAAAGAGTAAAATAAAAACCACCCAACCTCATCACTCAGAGAAAACCTCTATTAATATTTTGATATTCATCTAGATTTCTTTCTAAGCGTGCATAGCTTTTTAAAAATAAGAACAGCATCATATTGCTTGTAGCATGCTCTTCTTCATTTTATCATATTTTGATAATGTCTTTTCCTATGAGTAGTAAAAATTCTATAGTCTCGCTGCTTGAAGTGTGTGGTCCAGGGACCAGCAGCATCGACATCCGCTAGGAATTTGCTGGAAATGCAGGATTTTAGGTATCACCCCCAGACCTGTTAAATCAAAATATTCATTTTAACAAGATCCCAAGGATATTCTTGTGCACATTAACGTTTGAGAATGCTGCTATCTGGCATCATTTTTCATGGTTGTAGTTCCAGAGAAGACTTATCACTGTGTGATTAAATTTTTCTTTTCAAATACACCTATAATTGGACATGCAGGTTGTATCCATTATTAACAGTGCTACGATGAGCATGTGGGCTTCCCTGGTAGCTCAGCTGGTAAAGAATCCGCCTGCAATGCAGGATACCCCGGTTCAATTCCTGGGTCGGGTAGATCCCCTGGAGAAGGTAAAGGCTACCCACTCCAGTATTCTGACCTAGAGAATTCCATGGACTATATAGTCTGTGGGGTCGCAAAGAGTCGGACACAACTGCGTGACTTTCACGCACATATTTATTGCTTGTGTCCCTTTCATGCTTAGAAGTAGAATTTCTGGGTCAAAGGCTTTTGAGGCTTACTGTCAAGTTCCCTAGAGTAAAGCCATTCCATTCTTCCCTTCCATGTCCAGAATGAGGTGATGCCCACACCTCGGCAGGCCTTAGTATCATCATTCTTTTTTAACATCTTTGCCATTAGGTCTGGGAAAGACTTGGGATTGTTTTGCATACATTTTGTTGGTTACTGGGGAGTTGAGTTGAACATTCTCCCTCCAAGTGAGCTTTAGCCACTTGCATTTGTTCTCACTGTCTGCTGGGTTTTATTTATTTACTTATTTTAAGTTGGAGGAAAATTGCTTTAGCATGTTATGCCGGTTCCTGCATACATCAACATGAATCAGCCATGTGTAGACATATGTCACCTCCCTTGCGAACCGCCCTCTCACCTGCCAGCCCATCCCACCCCTCTCGGTTGTCTCAGAGCACTCTGCTGGGGTGTTTGTGATACCCCGAGCCCACCGAGATAGTGGGAGATGCTGCCAGAAGGCTGGCCCGAGTCCAATCTTGGTGTAGAGTTCTGTCTGGACACTACTGTTGCTGCTGCCAGGGGGCACAGTGGGCTGGGGCCAAACTCAGGCCCCCCCTTCCCTGGCTGTCTTGTGGGCCCCATGCCCAACCAAGCCCCCCACCCCCTGGCCTTGTGGGGGGTGGCTATCCTTTGGTATGACGTTCTCTGGCCTGACTAGGCACCCCACGGCTCCCCAAGACAGGCCTGCCAGGTGTGCTGGGGTAGCCGGCGACCAGGACAATTCAGGGAAGTGACCCTGCCCCGTGGCTGAGTGCCTGCCCCAGCAAGCATTGTAAGCCGCCCACCGGCCAGTGGGGCTGAAGCTGCTGACAGTGGCAGCAGGAAACGGCGCTTACTCAGCCCTGGCCACATGCACATTGGCTGCCTCCCTCCACCCAGCCTTCCTCCAGGGCACAGCTCATCCAGCCAGCAGCTGGGGGAAGCCGTGCCTGGGGAGGAAACGGGGGTGGGAAGGGACTACCCCCACTGCATCCCCCAACAAAGCTGCACCTGCGCCCGGCCGGCCCTGCCACCTGTTGCCTGGCTGGGCATGAAGCCTGCCTGGGGGCCTCAGTGACCAGTCAGGCACAGGGCTGGGGCAGGGGTGGGTCCTGGCCCCACAGCCTTCAAGCTTAGAGTGGGACCACGAGTTGATGTCTAGCTGCTCACTCCCCACAGGCACTGCGAGGTATGTAGGTAGAAGGAAATGACAACCCATTCCAATATTCTTGCCTGGAAAATCCCATGGATGGAGGAGCCTGGTCGACTACAGTCCATGGCGTCCGCAAAGAGTCAGACACGACTGAGCGACTTCACTTTCACTTTCTTTCTGACAAGCAAGGAAATCAAAGCTCAGAAAACAAGGGTAATAATCGCCTAATCCCAAGATCATGTTGTTCGGTGCCAGGAACTCTGCAGAATATTTTGCAACACTAACTCATCTGCGCCTCACAGGAATCATGGGTACAACAGCAGACCCATTTTCACCAAAGTCACCAAGGCGTGGAGAGATGAAGGCTCTTGGTCCACATCACATAGCCTTGGAAGGGCAGGTCTAAGTGTCTCACTCCAAAGCTCGCATCCTCAGCCATCCCAAACACCAGCCCACCGGGTGATCCATCTAGAACCCCAGATCCGGCGGGCAAGTAGCAATGGTAACGTTGGGAGGGGCAGGCCCACTCAGGCCCACCCTTCATGAAATTGTCTCAGCACTGGCCTTGCTCCCCACAGGAGCACCCACGACGACACTCATGGGGGCTGCTCGGTGGTAGTCACCTGACCCTGGCCCTCTGTCTCGCCATCCACTTCTGTGTCTCCTTCTGTGACCAGATGTCCTCGGGGACTGTCTCAGAGGCTGTATCCTCTGGCTGTCTCCACCTTGCTGCTTGATCCTGACTCTGGGACCCTATGGCTCCTCTCTCTGCAAAAGGGGCTGAGAGGGAGTATGCATGGAATGTGGCAGACTGGAGAAAGCACCAGAGGCCACGGGCAGCAGAAAAGTGTCTCCTGGCTGGGAGCTGCATGGATGGAGGAGAAAGCAGAGGGAAGGGAGTGAGGAGACTGCTTGGGGGCTGGGGGCCCAGGGGCAGGTGTCTGGAGGATGAGAGGAGCCTACTCCACAGAACTAGGGAGGAGGCAGCAGCCCGGCATGACCATTCCCCACTCCCAACAACGCCCAGCCTCCTTTCATCTTCTGCAGTGGCGGTAGTGGCCCCAGGCTGTCCCAAGGGCTGCAACAGCTGTTGCTGCTGATGTAAGCTGTTGGCTGCGGGTAGGTCTGGGGTGGGAAGGGAGGGCAAGGAGGAAGGAGGGAGTTGATCTCAGAGTGAGGGTCTCTGCATGATAATAAGCTTTCTCCAAATTTGCAAGATGGGACTGCGGGTTTTCAACCAGGTTCACTTTTGTCCTAAGTGGGGCTCAAGGCCAGACCTCCAGGCCTTTGGCAATCAGGTTGGGGTCCAACCACCAGCTGTCAAGGCAACCTGTATCACTTAAGACTGCACAGAAAGGCCTGGAGAAACACTTGGCAATGGACAAGCCCATGGGTGTGCCAGGGGGAATCCTACACTGTAGGGCTCAGAAGGGGTTTGACCCAGCAGCTTTCTTTCAGCCCTTGCCTCTTCCCAGCAGTGTCTCCTGGATCTGGGCTAAGTTGAATTTCAGCCAGCCAAGCTGGCTGGCCTCTGGATGGATTTGGGTCAGACAGCTGGGATGTGGTGTTTCCCGCTCTGGTAGGTTTGCAGCCTAGAGCCCTGGGCCTCTTGGCCACAGCCCTCAGCAGGATGGCAGGGTTACAGTGGGGTAGAGGTTGGCAAGAATGGCTTTAGTGAGGTTTCCAAGGGAGGTGATGTGTCAAAGGATCAGAGCCAGGTGGTCCCCATAGCTCTACCTGTTCTCTATCCAGGTGACCTTGAGACATGAGTGGTCCCTAGGGAAGGCCAGCCAACTGGCCCTGAAGGCTCCTTCTGTGTCCTCACCCCAGGGCTCTCACTCATTCAGGAGAAGAGTTCTTCTCCTCTCGAGGTCAAGTCAGCCTGCTCCAGGATAACATCATGCATGGTTCAGTGGCCTCATTTTGGATGTCCTGGTGAACTTGGTCATAGCTGTTGGGACTCCTGATTCCAGGCTAGATGCTGTGTTCAGCTCCTCAAGACAACCTGTGCTTGGCTCTATGAGCAGCATGTGAAAAATAACACAGTCCTCCTCCCCATTCCCCAGCTGCCAGGTCCAGCTTCAGGACTTCTTCCCATCCTTCCTTATCTGGACCACTCCTGTCCATCCTTGGAAGCCCATGTCAGACGTGAAGCTGTTTCCTCTCCCTGCATCAGCTCCAGGTAGAATCGCTCATTTCCCCACTCTGGGCTCTCGTCTCACAAGGCATAGAGTGAATGAAGCTTGCTAAGGAGCCATTCTTATCTTTACACTCTCCAGCTCAAACATTTGCCATGGCTCTCCGTCACAAAAGACCTTTTACACTCTCTAGCTGCTGCATTATCCCCTAGGCTGTGCCAGAGAACCCTCCACTCCAATCAAGCCATCCCCAAGCTTTGCCCTAATCTTGGCCTGAAACTCTTCTTTCTCTGCTCCCCTGCTCCGACCAGACTCTCTTCCTGGAACACGTCACCACACCTACCTATTGAAATTCTACCCACTCTGCAAGGCCTGGGGTCTCCTCGTGCTCTGGGAGACTGATGGCTCCCAAAAGGGCATGGGAGAAAACTTCCCTTGTGGACCCAGGGTTCCTCTTCCCATGATCTCTAGAGTTAATGGCTTTGGAATAACTTCCATGGTATATTCCATATTGTAAATCAAGCAGCAGCTGAAAACTTTCCCTTAATGTTCCGTGTGATTCCACATGAAGCGTATCATTGTATGGAGATGAATATTTGTACCTTCGTGGGAAGATATAAGGCACCATGAGCACACAGAGCTATGTGTGAGTTTGGAAATGTGTGGAAATAAGTGTGCCTCTGCTTGTGTGAAAGTGGGTGTGTGCACGTGTGTGAACGTGAGCCTGTGCAGGTGATCCTGCGCTCGCAGACCAGAGCAGGCGCTTTGGGGGTGTGTGTAGAGAAGGCATGTGCTGGAGAATTCTGGAGAATTCTGCTGGAGAATCTGTGCATGCTGGTGTCCATATCCTGGTGTACTTCCTTCTGCCCTGCCCACGGTACTGGGCAAGGCCAAGGCCCAAATAATCTGCTTTCCACACACCACCCACGCCCAACCTCCAGGGGTGTGAGGAGGGGCTGCACACTGCATCCTGACTTTTGACAGAGATAAATGAAGCATTCCTGTGCGGTTGTCCAGCTGTGGTGACGAGCATCTGTGAGCGGCAGGGGTCTGGTCCCATGGTGACCTGGCCCCGGCCCCCGGCCCCCAGCCCGCGGGACCCCTTGTGCCCCACATAGCCAGTGACCAGGCCTAGGAGGGCTCAGGAAGGGTCCAGCAAAAAGGTAATGGCTTGGGCTTCCCCGGTAGTTCAGTGGTAAAGAATCCGCCTGCCAGTGCAGGAGCCATGGGTTTGATCCCTGATCCAGAGGACCCCACCTGTCGCGGAGTAACGGAGCCCGTACCGCACAGCTGTTGAACCTGCGCTGCAGAGCCCAGGAACCTCACCTACTGAGTCCACACGCCACTGCTACCGGAGGCTGCGTGTCCTCGAGCCCATACTCCCCAACAAGAGAAACCACCGCAACAAGAAGCCCGTGTGCTGCAACTGGAGAGTAGCCTGCACAGCAGTGAAGACCCAGCACAGCCGAACATAAGTATATAAATAACATGATTTTTCAAAGAGAGAGGTAATGGCTCTGTGCTTGTTCCTATGCAACAGGAACCCTCCCTGGCTTGCATATATTGGCTACTGGAGGTGGAGGGACAGAGACAGGGCAGAGTACCCAGGGAATGCCAGGGCTCTGTGGTCCTCTTTCCTCTGGGAAGTGAACTTCAGAGGAACAAAGCAACAAGTCAGTGCTGAGGGAGGGTCCGTTTGTGTGAACCCACTTTACGGGGGACGAGGAGCTACAAGCTTACAGCGTAGCAACGAAGCTTAGGCTAGACAAGGAAGGAGCGTCCTTCATTGACCAAAGCCATAAAATTCACATCCGGGAAGATCCCCCAGACAGCATCCACATCCATTCACGACACGGTGGAGGGGGTCAGAGGCAGGAGACTGGCCAGGAGTCCTCTGCAGCCCTGATTGGGCCCAGAGGGGGAGACTGAGGAGAGGATCAGCCCGGCTGGCTTCGTTCACTGCCCCCAAGATACCTCCCTCTACCCCTCCCGCCAAAAACTTTCTATCCTCCACTTCCTGCCGCTCTCCCCTCACCTCCTAGGGGCTGCCCCAGCCTTGCCCCCAAAGTGGCTTCCTCGCTCCTCCCCTGCTGCTGCAGAATTCGGGAAAGAAGCCACAGAATCTGCCAGCAGACCACCCCCAAAAGGCCAGCCCAGTCCCGCTTGGTCCCTGGAGTGCAGCCCTGCGCCTCCCAGCCACAGGAACAGTACTTAGAGGCCAAGACTTGGAGGGGTGTCTTGGGAGGGCAGGGCACCTTAGGAGGAAAGGGCAGGCCTCGGTGGGCACAGGGCACCCTACCAGGGTGGCCCTGAGGGAACCACAGCCAATTGAACAGGAGACTGTGCCCTGGGCCACCACCTCCGCGCTGGGTCCCCTCTTCTGAGAGGCTGTGGGGCCCCTGTCATGCGTTTACTGGTGGCTTCCTCTTGCTCCTGCTGGGCTGGCTGTGGGAGAGGACATGGAGAAATTTTGGGGAGGGTGTGGATGGAGGGTGGGTATCCCCTACGCCCTGGGCTCCTCCTGGAGTTCCTGTGACATCCCTGGGAGGTCTGACCCAGGCGAGCTCCGGGACTTGGGGAGGAGGTCATTAATCATCATTATTTATTATTTCTTATGTAATGGGGGTTATGAAACATGGGACTTTATATCAGGCACTACTGGGAATATATGAAAGATGGTCCCTACCAGTAAGAACGCCCCTTGGGATTGACCAGGTGGGCCAGGAGCCATCCGGCCACTTGCAGACCAGCCGGGAATGAAGGGTGCAGCCTGGGCTGGGTTCTGGCAAGAGGCAGGCAGCTTCCTGTGACTGCCCACTCCCTCTGGAAGCCTCGAGGTAGAAAGGGAGCTGGATTTGGGGCCCTCCTGCACTGCATCAGGCTCAGATCAGCTCTGGCTCCAGGGTGGCCTGGGTCACAGCTGGAGTTGTCACAATATTGACCCAGGAGGAGATAACATCCAAAGGGCTTGGAGTCCCAGTCGGATAAGGAGGGGGATGTCGCCGGAAAAGATCCCTGGCCCCCAAGGGGATCAAACTAAATGGGGCTTTAATAGGTCTCTTCCAGCTCAGATTTCATGGGTAATTGGAAGCAGGTCTTGAGCTGAGCAGAGGGGGCTGGCCTAGCAGCCTGCCGGGTGGTGCCACCTCCCCGTCACCCCACACATCCCGCTGAGGCCTCGCCGGGGGGCTTCTGAACTCCCTTTACTCTGCTTCGGAAGTGCTGCTGTTTTAACCCCTTCAGGAGAAGAAGACGGATAAGCAGGGAGTCAGAGTTAGCTGGGCGGGGGTGGGGGTGGGAGAAGCGTACACTGAGCCAGATGGGCAGCGGGCCTTCATCCATCATCTATTCATTCATTCAGCAAAGGTACCTTAACATTTCAAGCTGGCGACAGCCCTGTAGGAGGCTCCCCTGGTGACTCAGGGGTAAAGAGTCTGCCTGCCGGTGTAAGAGACACAGGTTTGATCCCCGATCCAGGAGGATCCCACACACTGCAGAGCAAAGAAGCCATGTGCTACAACAACTGAGCCTGTGATCTAGAGCCCAGGACTTGCAGCTGCAGAAGCCCACGAGTCCTGGAGCCCATGCTCTGCAACAAGAGAAGCCACTGCAAAGAGAAGCCTGCATGCTGCAACTCAAGGGTAGCCCCTGCTCTCCTCAACTGAAGAAAAGCCCGCGTAGCGATGAAGACCCAGCACAGCCAAAAACAAACAAACAAGAAAGGCTCTAGGTTCATCTACCTCATTAGAACTGACTCACATGTGTTCTTTTTGATGGCTGAGTAATATTCCATTCTGTATATGTACTACAACTTCCTCATCCATTCATCTGTGGATGGACATCTAAGCTGCTTCCATGTCCAAGCTATTGTAAATAGTGCTGCCTAGAGGAGTGGGAGAAACACAAGCTGGAATCAAGATTGCCGGGAGAAATATCAATAACCTTAGATCTGCAGATGACACCACCCTTATGGCAGAAAGTGAAGAGGAACTAAAAAGCCTCTTGATGAAAGTGAAAGTGGAGAGTGGCTTAAAGCTCAACATTCAGAAAACAAAGATCATGGCATCCGGTCCTATCACTTCATGGGAAATAGATGGGGAAACAGTGGAAACAGTATCAGACTTTATTTTTGGGGGCTCCGAAATCACTGCAGATGGTGATTGCAGCCATGAAATTAAAAGACGCTTACTCCTTGGAAGGAAAGTTATAACCAACCTAGATAGCATATTCAAAAGCAGAGACATTACTTTGCTGACTAAGGTCCGTCTAGTCAAGGCTATGGTTTTTCCTGTGGCCAGGTATGGATGTGAGAGTTGGACTGTGAAGAAGGCTGAGCGCCGAAGAATTGATGCTTTTGAACTGTGGTGTTGGAGAAGACTCTTGAGAGTCCCTTGGACTGCAAGGAGATCCAACCAGTCCATTCTGAAGGAGATCAGCCCTGGGATTTCTTTGGAAGGAATGATGCTGAAGGTGAAACTCCAGTACTTTGGCCACCTCATGTGAAGAGTTGACTCATTGGAAAAGACTCTGATGCTGGGAGGGATTGGGGGCAGGAGGAGAAGGGGACGACAGAGGATGAGATGGCTGGATGGCATCACTGACTCGATGGACGTGAGTGTGAGTGAACTCCAGGAGATGGTGATGAATAGGGAGGCCTGGCGTGCTGCGATTCATGGGGTTGCAAAGAGTCGGACACGACTGAGCGACTGGACTGAACTGAACAGAGGAATGGGACAGGGTGGGAGGTGGGAAGGAGGTTTAAGAGGGAGGAGACATGTGTATACCTATGGCTGATTCATGTTGATGTATGGCAGAAACCAACACAATTTTGTAAAGCAATTATCCTCCAATTAAAAATAAATACATTTTTAAAAAGGGAAGGAAGGATTGCATTTCAGTCCCCTATGTAGCTGGGGCACATACGTTCTTGTGCTTGAAGGGGCATTTCTCCTCTAGCACCATCGGTAGGTGCTGGCCATTGCCCCTGCCCATTGGTGCTGACCTCAGTTCAGTTCAGTCGCTCAGTCATGTCCGACTCTTTGTGACCCCATGAACCCCAGCACACCAGGCCTCCCGGTCCATCACCAACTCCCAGAGTCCACCCAAACCCACGTCCATGGAGTAGATGATGCCATCCAACCATCTCATCCTCTGTTGTCCCCTTCTCCTCCTGCCCTCAATCTTTCCCAGCATCAGGGTCTTTCCCAATGAGTTAGCTCTTCACATCAGGTGGCCAAAGTATTGGAGTTTCAGCTTCAACATCACTCCTTCCAATGAACACCCAGGACTGATCTCCTTCAGAATGGACTGGTTGGATCTCCTTGCAGTCCAAGGGACTCTCAAGAGTCTTCTCCAACACCACAGTTCAAAACCATCAATTCTTCAGCACTCAGCTTTCTTTATAGTCCAACTCTCACATCCATACATGACCACTGGAAAAACCATAGCCTTGACTAGATGGACCTTTGTTGGCAAAGTAACATCTCTGCTTTTGAATATGCTATCTAGGTTGGTCATAACTTTCCTTCCAAAGAGTAAGCGTCTTTTAATTTCATGGGTGCAATCACCATCTGCAGTGATTTTGGAGCCCCCCAAAATAAAGTCTGACACTGTTTCCACTGTTTCCCCATCTATCTGCCATGAAGTGATGGGACTGAACGCCATGATCTTTGTTTTCTGAATGTTGAGCTTTAAGCCAACTTTTTCACTCTCCTCTTTCACTTTCATGAAGGGACTCTTTAGTTCTTCTTCACTTTCTGCCATAAGGGTGGTGTCATCTGCATATCTGAGGTTATTGATATTTCTCCCAGCAATCTTGATTCCAGCTTGTGCTTCTCCCAGTCCAGCGTTTCTCATGATGTACTCTGCATATAAGTTAAATAAGCAGGGTGACAATATACAGCCTTAATGTACTCATTTTCCTATTTGGAACCAGTCTGTTGTTCCATGTCCAGTTCTAACTGGTGCTTCCTGACCTGCATACAGGTTTCTCAAGAGGCACACAGAAGAACTGTATAAAAAATATCTTCACAACCAAGATAATCATGATGATGTGATCACTCACATAGAGCCAGACATTCTAGAATGTGAACTTAAATGGGCCTTAGGAAGCATCACTACGAACAAAGCTAGTGGAGGTGATAGAATTCCAGTTGAGCTATTTCAAATCCTGAACGATGATGCTGTGAAAGTGCTGCACTCAATATGTCAGCAAATATGGAAAACTCAGCAGTGGCCACAGGACTGGAAAAGGTCAGTTTTCATTCCAATCTCAAAGAAAGGCAATGCCAAAGAATGCTCAAACTACCGCACAATTGCACTCATCTCACATGCTAGTAAAGTAATGCTTAAAATTCTCCAAGCCAGGCTTCAGCAATGTGTGAACCGTGAACTTCCAGATGTTCAAGCTGCTTTTAGAAAAGGCAAAGGAACCAGGGATCAATTCCCAACATCCGCTGGAACATGGAAAAAGCAAGAGAGTTCCAGAAAAACATCTATTTCTGCTTTATTGACTATGCCAAAGCCTTTGACTGTGTGGATCACAATAAACTGTGGTGCTGACCTAATGGGCCTCTGTTCTCTCTCTAGGGCTCCAGGTACCTGGCCTCTGATATTTCCTCCAGTGGAGAGGGATCCCAGCCAAGACCCTGAGCAGCCAAGACCGGCTCCTACACTCAGATGGCTTGGGACACCCCCTCAGAGAGGGGGCTGAGGGAACAGGCCTGTGAGAGGCCAGCCTAACCTGTTCCTCAGACCGAAGTGTAAATAAGACAGGCTTTGAAAAGGTCTTGACCCAGAAGCCTCCACAGCAGACACCTCGCTTTTCTCCTCCCTGCCTGGGACCTCCAAGGGAAGGAACATAGAGGATGGACAGGAAAGAAAATACCCAGGGCCGCACACGTAGTCTCCCCCAGCCATACACAAGGATGTGCACCCTTGTGTGCACGCACACACACATACACACAAACACATACTCTCATGTAGAAAGGAAGAACTTGGCTGAAATGTAGCACATCTGCCCATCAGAGATGTTGTAAAGGATGCTGCCTGGAGAAGCAGGGTCAGGGCTAGTGGCCCGAGAGCTCTCTATAACTGAGACTGTCTGAAAAATGCGCCCATAAGGACCACCTAGACCTCAAAGAGGATCACAGAGATTCTCCCACAAGGTACTTGTGGACACAAGAGGACACCAATGTGCTCACTTTGCCAAGATCCTTGGCAAACCTACTCTGTGCCTGGCACCGTGCTGGGCCTGGGAGTACAGAGTGCACCTGCCTTAGGAATGAGGGGGCCAACCAGCAAGAGATGAGAGGACCCCTCCACCTAGGGTGGGCCAAGCAGGCCCTGCAGGGCTCAGAGTGGTCTTTGGCCAAGCTGAGGCCACAATTAGGATGCAGAGTCTCGCCTTGGAGGCTGCCCCAGCTAGTGTGCAGGTAAAAAGCCCCAAAAGGCTCATGTCCCCTCCCTGCCCAAAACCCACCCACTCCCACAGTTCTGGTCCTCACTGGGGCCCCAAAAAGAAAATCACTGAGGAGGATGGGATGTCAATTCACAAACGAATCTGATGAGCACAAGCAGTTATAGCATGTGCTGTTCCCTGTGCCTTGGTCCTCTCCCCTGCCCCGCACACCCTGGGGGGCTGCCAGTGGACAGGCCTGGCCCCTGCCTGTCTGTGAGGCCAATTACAGTGGCCTTAATCACCCCGGTGGCCTCAGTAACAACTGTCTGCCCATCGGTCTCCTTCCCAGGGCGTGTCGGAGGGGATGACCCCTCACAGCTCTCCTCCGAGGAGTAGGAGTGTGAAACAACAGCAATCCGATGGCTGCCATCCAGGTTAACGCCTGACTCCTCTCACTGCCTGCTAGCCTCCTGTGTGTTTGCCTGGCTCCTCCAGGCCCTGGGATGGAGGGCCTACCAGGGCAGGCCTGGGACTGTGCATCTCCTGAGTGCTAATGCCATGGCTAAGTCCCAGCGGTGCTGGGGAGGCGGGTGCTCCCTGCTAGCCAGTGCAAATGAGGTACCCGGCTGTTGAGGTCTGCTTGGCATTTCCTGTGTTGGCTTTGGCTGGCGAGGCCAGGCCCGTGGGCTGCCCTCTTGACCCAAACCGAGTCAAGCAGGCATGTCCAGGACTCTAGCGCGTACTGACTTCTGTTCTGCGCCCCGCAGGGAGTCTTGTTCTGGAAAAAAAGATCACTCTTCCCCTCCGGGGTTCTCACTGAGCTGTCTTCCCTTGCTTTGTAGGTTGCTTTGTAGACCACCTGAGGCCTGGCGGGCCCCTATCCTGCTCATCTCAGGGCGTGTTCCCCAGGTTGAGCAATGGAGCCCAGGGAATGTGCATCGGATCTCTGAGCTTCCAGTGGCTTCCATCTGTCTGTGGAGTAATTCCCTTAGCTCCAGGCTTAGTCCTTTGACTGGACCTGAAGGAGCCTCAGGCAAGGAGTCTGTTCTGGTCATTAGCACCCGCATTCCAGTTGAGAACCTGCGAGCGCTCCCTTGGGCAACCCCAGAAGGGCCGGTTTCACCTGCAGTCTTCAGCATTGCTTGCTCTGGGTCCTCAGTCCATGTCTTCTTTGGTTTGGGGTCTCTGGGATACCAGATTGTCCAAAACAAGAAGACTTCATGATGCTCATTTTCCCAAAGAGCAGAGGTTGCAACACAGCAGACTCTGTGTGCACTGCGGTCCCCAGCCACTTACCTGGTTGCTCCCATCCCTCCCCCACCCAGGTCCCCTTGGGGGCATAGAGCACTTCCCATTCCAAATGGCCAGGGGTCTCTGGTCTTGAATTTGGCCAGGTTGGGCGGAGAGGGCAGAACCAGATCTCAACCCATAGACCATCACGGGTCTGCATCCCTTCCCTCTCTCTTCCTTGGGGGTGCCCCTGTAAGAAGAAGCACGAAAAAGGAACACAGGGTCCAGAGCTAAAGACATCTGAGCATGACTCCCAGCTCTATGACACACCAGCTGTGTGCCTTGAACGAGGAAGCAAATGGTCATGGAACTCAGTTGCCTTGTCAGTAAAATGGAGACAGTAGAGGTGCCCGTGGCCCAGGGTTTGTGAGAGGAGTCACTGGGCCTTGTTGGTGTTTAGTCACTGTCTTTGCGACCACATGGACTGTAGCCCACTAGGTTCCTCTGTCCATGGGATTTCTTTCCGACCCAGGGATTGAACCCGCATCTCCTGCGTTGGCAGGCCGATTCTTTATCGTCAGGCCACCACGGAGGCCCCTGCTAATGGAGGCCTCGACCTTTCTCCAGGAAAGAGAAGTCGAAGCACGAGCATTGTTGGCTCCTTGGGGCCAGACACATGAGTGCTCAGCAATGTGGAAAATATGAGATGAAGGAAGGAAAAGGCTCTGGATTTCCTATACTGCTCGAGGGAGGAGCAGTAGGCAGGATTCTTCTGGCAAGTTTGGGGTGATTTTTATCAGAAGACTGAGGGGTGTTTATCATCTTTATGAGCAATTCCACTTCTGGTACTCTATCTTGGGAAATAATCTGAAATGTCAGAAGTCAGGCAGAGCTCTAGGAAGGCCGGGAAACAATGTCTTCAAAGATGTTCTTCTCAGTGTCATTTATAGTAGCAAACATACAAAGAAGATATTCAGTATCCAATGGGAGGAGACTGGTTAAGCATATTATGCTATATCATCTACATAAGGAATTAAAGAATGAGCACTAAAAGTTGTGTCTAGGAAAAAATTTTTAAGACATGGCAACATTTGAGTAAAAAAAAAAGTCAGGCTATCTACTGACAAAGTATTACCTTAATTATGTGAAAAATTGGTTATGAATAGAGAAACAAAACATGAAAAAATATATAGAACATTATTATTCAGCTCAAAAAGAAAGGAATTCTGACAAATACTACAACATGAATGAACCTTAGAGCCATTATGCTAAGTGAAATAAGCCAGGGAGAAAAGGGCAATTATGGTATGATTTATATGAGGTACCTAAAGTAGTCAAATTCTTTGAGACAGAGGTGGTTGCTAGGGGCTTGCGGGAGTGGACAGTTATTATTTAATCATGCAGAGATTCAATGTGAGAAGATAAAAAGTGCCAATGATGGCGGTTGCACAAGAATATAAATATACATTTTAAAACGACTGTATTTTTTTAAATGGTGGAAATGGTAAATTTTATTTTATTTTGCCTCTATTTAAAAAAAAAAAAAAAGGAGGTCATAGGGGAAGTACTTCAAAATGCCCTTAATAAATATTTTTGAGTAAAGGGATTATGGGGTGGTCTTTCTTCTTTTTAGTTTCTGATGTTTTGCCCTAGTAAATGAGGTATTTTTGTTTGTTTGTTTGTTGTTTGTTTTAAGGAAGCTTGCTCCAGCATCTCCCAGATGTGCGTGGGGGTGGGGCTGGTGGGAGAGGCTCCGTCCAGCTGCAGTTGGAAATGAGGGGAGAAACACAGCCTGCTGGGGAAGGGCTGGCTCAGAGAAGGCCCGGGGTCTCCCCTACGCTCTCGCTCCCCTTTGGCTGGCCTCTTTCTCTGCCTTCCCTCCACACTCCGAACCTTGCCCAGGGGCCTCTCTTTTAGGAACAGTACAGTTGCTAGTCTGAAGCGCTGTCACAGCCCTAGTGGGAATGTGGGCTCGGGGCTTTCTCAGATGTTTGGTACCCGCGAAGCCTTCCCCCTGCTGCTCCGCCCCGGCCCAGCTGCAAAAACAACAGCCCATACCCAAAGCCCTGTTATTGCAGCCCAGAAGTTGGGGCCTCAGCGTGCAGCAGAAGGAGTGGGAATGGGGCCTGCCAGCCCCAAAGAGACCTAGGGGGATTGGAGGGTCTCCTCTCCTGCTTCCCTGGGGGGAAATCTGGCTCCAAGGTGTAGGAAGAACAGGCTTTGGGAGTCCTGCGGGACTGAGAGCCAACTCTGCCAGTGGCCTCCCTGGCTCCCTGGGGATGGTGGTGGGGGAGTGTGGTGGTGGATGGGGGGGCAGGAAGTCAAGCCACTTGGGAACCCGCTGAGCCAAGCCGTGGGCAGGAGGCGGCACCACCGTGGCTCCCAGGCAGGCCAGGGCCAAGGCTTTCCCACGGGGTGTGACTGGCCACTGGGCTTCACGGATCCATCCACTCCAGGCTAGGGCTTGTGAGCCCTGGGAAGTTTCCATGCAGTCTTCCCTTCAGGGGATAGGGGCTGGCATAGATTCCCCTAACCAACCCCAGTGCCCTCAGGTGTGTGCAGGGCATCCCAGTAAGGCCAAAGCACAGCTTTCAGAGGCCTGCCACTCAGCTTTCTCACCATGGGCTCCAGTCTCATCCTTCAGCTCCTTAAACATGTGACAGGGTAGGGACACAGAACTTTATATCCCCAAGATTCTGAAGACCTCAGAGACTGATGGGAGCCTGGCCCCCTGACCCTTAAAGACCATTCCTCCACTCTAACATGAAGGGTACAGATGTGGAATTAGGAGGCACTGTGGAAATCTCTGGGGAAGACAAACCTGGGTTAGAACTTAACCTCTGCCCCACTGGCTACATGCCTGGGCATTGCATTTAAGCTCTCTGAGCCTCAGCTCCTTCCACTGTGAAATAAAGACATTAACATTTATCCTGTAGAGTCTTGGATGGTTTTGATGTAATTATAATAATAGTCTCTGGCACAAGGTAGGTGTGGTGCTTAATAAGTGGAGGATACTGATTTTTATTACCCAAGCCCAAAGAAGGAAACTAAGCTGAGATTAGAAAGAACTTTCTGATCTCAGTACTCAGTTCAGTTCTCCCCACCCACCAGGGTCTGCACAATGTGGCCAGCATGCTTGAGAAACTCCCTCACCTTTCACTTCTCCACTCTGGTCAGGAACCAGTCAATCACATTGCCCTCTAGAGTTAGATGACAACCGTGCGTTGTTAAGGATGTTCCTGGCTGTAGGCATCAAACCAGCAAACCAGCAGATAGAAACTATTCCAGGGAAAGAAGGAGGGAGCCAGATGAGAGAGGGTGGTCTTGGGCCCCTGCGATCCACCAGTAGCCTCTGCCTGCAGGTTAGTGGCTGAGTGTCACAGATGGACCAAGAATGGTAAGAAGTGCTGGGACCCAGGACCCAGGCTTCCTGACTGGGCTACACCATCATGCAGTGTCTGTAGCTGTTCTGAAATACTCACAGGTAGCTACAGTAGGGCTTCCCAGGTGGTGCTAGTGGTAAAGAACCCGCCTGCCAATGCAGGAGACATAAGAGACACAGGTTTGATCCCTGGGTTGGGAAGATCCCCTGGAGGAGGACATGGCAACCCACTCCAGTATTCTTGCTTGGAGAATCCCATGGACAAAGGATCCTGGCAGGCTACAGTCCATAGGGTCGCAGAGTCAGACATGACTGAAGCACCTTAGCACGCAGTTACACTAATCTTTAAAATCACTACTCTTATCTAATGTCACTGCGGTTATCATCTCCTCTGACAGATAACATCACCTAGTTTCAGAGAGGCAGACCTAAGATCTAAATTGAGATTTACATGACATTCAAATCTAAGCATATGAACAGTTTAACATTCCATATGCTGCTACCATAGCTAAGACGAAAATGGTGGGCCCTGGTTTCCATGTATTTTCCCCCAGAATCACAGACTGTTTTCATCTACCTATGTGCTTGGGGCAAGTCTCACTTAGAATGGACCTATCAACCGTGGAATGACTGATCTCTTGACCAGAGCCAGCCCACTTCACGGGCTCTTTCGAGACCAAAAGAGACAAGGCCTATGAATATCTTTGACTAAAAGGCAAGATCCTCTAAGTGTGAGGGGTGATGTTGTTTATTATTAGAATCTCCCCTGCTATGGGGGCTGTTTTCCAATATGCAACATGGTGCTTTTACTTATTTATATACTGAATAAATGTTTGTTGCATATTGAATATGTTGCTCTATGAAGAGCAACTGTTAATATCCAGTCCTAATAACAATAACAGTGCTTGTGTGTGTGTGTGTGTGTGTATGTGTGTTTCTAATTGCATGCCCTAGGACTACTACTGTGTTGTCATTAGACTTTCCCTCCAAATTCCTAGGAATGAATCATGTTTAAATTCCAGGGAATCTCAAGAACAGAGCCAGTTTCCAAAAAATGTACATTCACGTTTGGACTAAGATTAGCTTCTAGTCAAACAGGATCAATCAAATAATAATAAACTCCTACCTTAGCTGACAGTAGGGTTGGAAGACAAAAGAGAAACCTAGTCAAGGCTCTAGCAACCCAAAAAGTTAAGCCAAAGAGGAATTTGTTGTGAAGTACAAGGGTGACTCTGCCTTCAGGCCTGGCTAGATCTAAGGGCCTACATCAGCTTGCTTCAAATCATCAGCATATTTTCTCTTTCCCCTCTTGCTCCTCTCGCTCTAGGACTTGGTTCTGCTTGCTTTTGTTTCTCCTGCAGACAATCTTTCTCTACGAGGCAGGAAAGCTGACCGCTGATAGACTTGAGCCATTTTCCCTACAGCAGACAAGGAAGATAGAAACCTGCTCTCTTCTGGGGTCTGTATGGCAAATCACAGCGAAAAATTGAAAGGCTTTACACAACCAGTCAGCATGGAAGTGGGTGACTGACCAGACCTGGGTGGTGTGCCATCCCTGTGGTGAGGAGCCACACTGGGTACCAGGAGGCCTTGGGATTGACAGTTCCACCTGAATGGCATGGGATGAGGAGGGGCAATTCCCAAAGGAAAGGAGGTGCAGGGGAGATAAAAACAACAGGTGTCCACTACAATAGCACTTGTTCTCAGTGTGCGCAGAGACATGACTTATCCACCAAAACAATCAGAGAAGGATAAAAACAGGAGTGCATTCACATGCCCAAGTGCTGAGTCAAAGCCCTTCAGGAAAAGGAAGTGATCCGATGGCCTAAAAGAGATTCTTTAGAACACTAGGAGAAAGACACAAATATTTTGGTCAGCACCCCGCCCCCTCACCCCGCCTCCCCCTCCCCGCCAGTTGAGAATTATCATCATAATCACGTTATTTTCTGGGGCTTCCCTGGTGACTCCGGTATAAGGATTCCACCTGAAATGCAGGAGACTCAGAAGATATGGGTTTGACCCCTGGTGGGAAGATCCCTTGGAGGAGGAAATGGCAACCCACTCCAGTATTCTTGCCTGGAGAATCCCATGGACAGAGGAGCCTGGTGAACAGACCACTGTTGGCGGCACAAAAGGGTTGGACACAACTGAGCACATCACAGCACCTTATTCTCCAAATTAAATTTGAAAATAGTGATTTGATAATTCTGCAGGCAATTAGCCAGAATGTTTGAAATTGGGATCCTTTGGAAAAATCTGGAAGATTTGGTCAACATAATCACACTCCTGGTTGAGAGAATGGGCCTGATGACTTTTTTTTCCCTTAACAAATAACTTTTCTTTCTTACAAATAACTTTCTCTGTTTATAAATGGGTTGTGTGTATTATAGGAATTTTTGAAAATACAGAACAGAACATATATAAAATGGAAAGAGTAACATGGAAACTTACATTACCATAGGTAAACTAGATAGCTATTTTAAAAAATAGGGAATTTGCTGTATGACTCAGGAAACTCAAACAGGGGCTCTGTATCAACCTAGAGGGGTGGGATTGGGAAGGAGATGGGAGGGAGGTTCAAAAGGGAGGGGATATATGTATACCTATGGCTGATTTATGTTGAGGTTTGACAGAAAACAACAAAAGTCTGTAAAGCAATTATCCTTCAATACAAAAACAAATTTTTAAAAAACTACCCTTGTATTTGTTAGGATTGGATGTGACTGCAACTGATAGGAACCCCAAGCTAACAATGGCTTAAACAGGACTGAAGTCTATTTTGCTCAAAGCTACATGAAGTCCAAAAGTCCAGGATTGCATGGGACTTCTGCTCTCCAGAGGCTTTGCCATGCCTAGGCTCCTTCCAGCTCACTACCCTGTCATCCTTGCACTGAGGCCTGCCACCTCATAATCTAAGCAAGCAGAGCAGAAAGGCAGCAAGAAGGAGAAGATGATAAAGAGGTCAAGGACCCATGACAGCTACTCCTAGGGAAGATTCTCAGAAATAGCAACACAAGGCATCCACACTGTCCCAGTGGTAAGAATGTAGTCACTTGGGCACATCTACTTGCTAGGGAAACTGGGAAATGTAGTCTTTTTTTCTGAGTAGCTAATTGCCCAGAATATTACTACAGAAGAGTTATTACTGAGGCAATTAAGGGGCCTCTGGTACTGCACGCAATATGTCAGCAAATTTGGAAAACTCAGCAGTGGCCACAGGACTGGAAAAGGTCAGTTTTCATTCCAATCCCAAAGAAATGCAATGCCGAAGAATGCTCGAACTACCGCACAATTGCACTCATCTCACAAGCTAGTAAAGTAATGCTCAAAATTCTCCAAGCCAGGCTTCAGCAATACGTGAACCATGAAATTCCTGATGTTCAAGCTGATCTTAGAAAAGGCAGAGGAACCAGAGATCAAATTGCCAACATCCGCTGGATCATCAAAAAAGCAAGAGAGTTCCAGAAAAACATCTATTACAGTTTGATTGACTATGCCAAAGGCTTTGACTGTGTGGATCACAACAACTGTGGAAAATCTTCAAGAGATGGGAATACCAGACGACCTGACCTGCCTCTTGAGAAACCTGTATGCAGGTCAGGAAGCACCAGTTAGAACTGGACATGGAACAACAGACTGGTTCCAAATAGGAAAAGGAGTACATCAAGGCTGTATATTGTCACCCTGCTTATGTAACTTATATGCAGAGTACATCATGAGAAACGCTGGACTGGGAGAAGCACAAGCTGGAATCAAGATTTCCGGGAGAAATATCAATAACCTCAGATATGCAGATGACACCACCCTTATGGCAGAAAGTGAAGAAGAACTAAAGAGCCTCTTGATGAACGTGAAAGAGGAGAGTGAAAAAGTTGGCTTAAAGCTCAACATTCAGAAAACTAAGGTCATGGCATCCAGTCCCATCACTTCATGGCAGATAAATGGGAAAACAGTGGAAACAGTGGCTGACTTTATTTTTCTGGGCTCCAAAATCACTGCAGATGGTGACTGCAGCCATGAAATTAAAAGACGCTTACTCCTTGGAAGAAAAGTTATGACCAACCTAGATAGCATATTCAAAAGCAGAGACATTACTTTGCCAACAAAAGTCTGTCTAGTCAAGGCTATGGTTTTTCCAGTGGTCATGTATGGATGTGAGAGTTGGACTATAAAGAAAGCTGAACACCAAAGAATTGATGCTTTTGAACTGTGGTGTTGGAGAAGACTCTTGAGAGTCCCTTGGATTGCAAGGAGATCCAGCAGTCCATCCTAAAGGAGATCAGTCCTGGGTGTTCATTGGAAGGAGTGATGCTGAAGCCGAAACTCCAATACTTTGGCTACCTGATGCTAAGAACTCATTGGAAAAGACCCTGATGATGGAAGGGATTGAGGGCAGGAGGAGAAGGGGACGACAGAGGATGAGATAGTTGGATGGCATCACCAACTCAATGGACATGGGTTTGGGTGGACTATGGGAGTTGGTGATGGACAGGGAGGCCTGGTGTGCTGCGGTTCATGGAGTTGCAAAGAGTTGGTTATGACTGAGCGACTGAACTGATAAACCTGTTACCATAACACCCAGAGATAACCACGGTTAACATCTTGGTATATGTCATTTATACACACATACAAACACACACACACCTGCATACACAAAAACATTACATTGGTACAAAAGTAATTGCAGTTTTTCGTTGCTGAAATTTGCCATTTGACCTTGGAATACATTCTAAATAAATGCGGTTATGTAATAGGTCATTTTAATGCACATTTCTCACTTTATGTTTTTTTGCTAAGGAATTACTTGCTGTTTATTTTATATTTGGGCTTCCTTCATAGCTCAGTTGGAGAAGGCAGTGGCACTCCACTCCAGTAATATTGCCTGGAGAATCCCAGGGATGGTGGGAGCCTGGTGGGCTGCTGTCTATGGGGTCGTACAGAGTCGGACATGACTGAAGCGACTTAGCAGCAGCAGCAGCATAGCTCAGTTGGTAAAGAATCTTCCTGCAGTGCTGGAGACCTGGGTTCAATTCCTGGGTTGGGAAGATCCCCTGGAGAAGGAAATGGCAATCCACTCCAGTATTTTAAACTATGGAAATGATGTTAGACAAAAAGCAAATTTGAGTGATTTTATTTGAGTTCAAAATGGATCGTAAAGCAATAGAGACAACTCGTGATATCAACAGTGCATTTGGCCCAGGAACTGCTAATGAACATACAGTGCAGTGGTGGTTCAAGAATTTTTGCAAAGGAGACAAGAGCTTTGAAGATGAGGAGTGTAGCAGCTGGCTGGCCATCGGAAGTTGACAACAACTGAGAGCTGTTATTGAAGGTGATCCTCTTGTAACTAACGAGAAGTTGCCCATCGACCATTCTATGGTTGTTCCATATTTGAAGCAAACTGGAAAGGTGAAAAAGCTCAGTAAGTGGGTGCCTCATGAGCTGACCAGAAGTTTTTTAAATGGTCATTTTGAGGTGTTGTCTTCTCTCATTCTATGCAACAACAAACCATTTCTCTATCAAATTGTGATTTGCAACGAAAAATGGATTGTATACGACAATCGGCGACAACAGGCTCAGCAGTTGGACTGAGAAGCTCCAAAGCACTTCCCAAAGCCAACTTACACCTAAAAAACATCGCCACTGTTTGGTGGTCTGTTGCCCATCTGTTGCACTACAGCTTTCTGAATCCCAGCGAAACCATTACATCTGAGAAGTGTGTTCAACAAACCATTAAGACGCACAGAAAACTGCAATGCTCTCAGCCAATACTGGTCTACAGAAAGGGCCAAATTCTCCATGACAATGCCCAACTGCACGTTGCACAACCAATGCTTCAAAAGTTGAATGAACTGGTCTACAATTTTGCCTCATCTGCCACATTTACCTGACCTCTGGCCAACCGACTACCACTTCTTCAAGCATCTCAAGAATTTTTTGCAGGAAAAATGCTTCCACAGCCAGCAGGAGGCAGAAAATGCTTTCCAAGAGTTTGTCAAATTCTGAAGCATGGATTTTATTCAACAGAAATAAGCAAATGTATTTCTCATTGATTTCAATAGTTCCTATTTCGGTTAATAAAGATGTGTTTGAGCCTAGTTATAATGATTCAAAATTCAGAGTCTGAAACCATAATTATCTTTGCACCAATCTAATAGATATAGGTGTGTGTAGATATGTAGATATAGCTACATGGTACATGTATTTGTGTGAAGTACATATGTGCATATTTTTATATAAAATTTATATAAAAACATATATTTAAATGAAATTGAGCTCCTATCAAATATACTATTTTTTATCCTGTTTTTTTTGAGAAATTGCAGCTCTTAAATAAAGTCTTTTTTACGGTCTATTTTAGCACTGAGTCATTTAAACAGTTAGAATAATACAATGCTTCATGAATTTCTTTTAAATAATGATAGATGTTTTTATTTTGTAGGTCCTGGTTTATTAAGTTTTTGTTTGTTTATTTTGAAATAATTGTAGATTCACAGGGGGTTGAAAGCAATGTACACCAAGGTCCATGCAGTCTTCCTTGGCCTCCCCCAAGGTAACATCTTATACAATGGTGGGTCAATATCAAAACCAATATACTGCCATTAGTACAGTTCATAGAGCTTATTTAGATTTCACTAGTTATACATGGACTCATGTGTACCCTTACATCACCACGATGAAAAGTGAAAGTGAAAGTGAAGTCGCTCAGTCGTGTCTGACTCTGCGACACGTGGACTGTAGCCCACCAATCTCCTCCGTCCATGGGATTCTCCAGGCAAGAATACCGGAGTAGGTTGCCATTTCCTTCTCCAGGGGATCTTCCCAACCCAGGGATCGAACCCAGTTCTCTCCTATTGCAGGCAGGTGCTTTAACCTCTGCACCACCAGGTAAGCCCTTAAATACAAGAATACAGTCTCTCAGAAAACCTCCTATAGAGACACAGAACTTCAGATCCAAGTATTAACATCAAAGATTTCAAGGGAGGAAAGGAAGCCAGGTTGAAAGAAGAAGGGGGAGGAGGCGGGAGACGGGGAGGCGAAAGGGGTGGCCTTACAGATGTCTCCTGCCACCTACAGATGCCCAGGCATTATGGGACTTTTCCCTGGGCCTCCAGAGAAGGGAGGACTGGAACTCGGCCCTACCAGAAATCAGACCAGACCAGAACCAGAATTCGAATTCTCTGTCAAGAGGAGGTGATCAGTCTCCAATCCTCAGCTCAGGCTGAGGGCCCTTCCACCAGATTCCTGCGTCCAGGGCCGGGGGACTAGAAAAACAGGGAAGGATAGGAAGGGTTAAGGAGAGGAAAGAGAGAGGGAAGGGGAGAGAGGTCAATAAAGTCTCTTGTTCCTTACCGGTCGGGGCACTCTGGCCAGTTGTCCGCGTCAGGAGGAGACCAGGGACAAAACGGTCCCAGTTGCGGCCGCTGGGTCTGGTCCATTGGCAGGCAAGCTGGCCCCTGAGTACCCCGAGTGGTCGGGATGTCAGTCTCAGTGAAGAAGAGTCCCCGCCAGAGTCGCCATTTGTTGCAGGAAGGCGGACCCCTTCCAGGGCCCGAAACTGGGCTCTTGTCTAACACTCGGAAATGAGTTGTCCGAGGAGACACATGTGCTGACAAAGCAAGAGATTTTACTGGGAGAGGGCACCAGGGTGGAGAGCAGTAGGGTAAGGGGACCCAGGGTAAAGGCACTCAATTATTCTCTCCTTTGTACGTCACTCCGTTTGAGCTACACCCATTCCATTCCCCGCTCATTCCTAATTCCTGGCAACCAGGCACCCATTCTTTGTCTCCATAATTTCATGAATGTTAAGCAAATGGAATTAAATAGTATGTATACTTTAGGACTGGCTTTTTTCACTCATTGTAATTGTCTTGAGATTCATCTAAGTTGCTGCATACGCCGACAGTTTGTTCCTTTTTACTGCTGAACTGTATTCAATGGTATGGATGTGTAATACCATAGTCTGTTTAAACATTAATCAACTGGAGAACATTTGGGTAAATTTTCAGTTCGGGGTTATCATGAATAAAGCTGCTATGGACATTCATGCACAACTTCCTATTTGGACAGAAGTGCTCACTTCTCTGGGATAAATGAGCAAGAGTATAATTGCTGGGTTGTATTATAAGTCTGTCTTCAGTTCTGAAAGGAATTACCAAACCATTTTGCAGACTCACTGTATGCAATCTACTTTTTTAAACTTAACAATATGCTGTCAACAATTTTCCTTATCGTTAAACACTTTCTGTTTAATTAAATAAGACTTCCCAGGTGGCTCAGTGGTAAAGACTCTGCCTGCAGTGCAGGAGACATGGGTTCAATCCCTGGATCAAAAGAGCTCCTAGAGAAGGAAATATCAACCTACTCCAGTCAGTAAAAAATTTGCCTGCAATTTGGGAGACCTGGATTCAATCCCTGAGTTGGGATGATCCCCTGGAGAAGGGAACAGGTACCCACTTCAGTATTCTGGCCTGGAGAATTCCATGGACTGTGTAGTCCATAGGGTCACAAAGAGGCGGACACAGATGAGCGATTTTCACTTCCAATATTCTTGCCGGGGAAATCCCAAGAAGAGAGGAGCCTGTTGGGCTATGGTCCAGAGGAGTCACAAAATAGTCGGACACAACATAGCAACTAAACAACAACGTCATTACTCGTTGTTGTTTAGTTCTAAAACATGCTATTCCATTCTAAACATGGAATGGAAACATGCTTCTAAAACATGCTATTCCATTGTATGCCACTGCTGCTAAATCTCTTCAGTCGTGTCCGACTCTTAGCAACCCCATGGACTGCAGCCCACCAGGTTCCTCCATCCATGGGATTTTCCAGGCAAGAGTACTGGAGTGGGGTGCCATTGCCTTCTCCGATTCTATTGTATAGCTATACTATAATATCCAATCTAAATTTTAGGAATTCCTGAATTTTACGAATATTCTTATTTTTGTGTTATAAATAATAAAATGAAAAATATTGTTGAAAAATCTTTGTGCCCATTTCTGATTATTTCCTTAGGATAAATTTTTAGACATAGATATGGTGATTTAAAGGGTATGAATGAAGGGACATCCCTGGCAGTCCAGTGCTTAAGACTCCAAGCTTTCATAGCAGGGGGGTGTGGGTTTGATCCCTGGTTGGGGAACTAAGAGCCTGCATGCTGTGCAGTGCAGCCAAAAAATAAAATAAATAAAAATAAAGCGTATGGATGCTTTCTTCCTTTTTTTCAAATTGTCCTACTAAAGGTTTCAATTTACAGTCCCACAGCAGTATATAAGAATTAGGCAGTTGTATTTCAACACAAATTACAGTCAAACAGTCAGCATTCTTAATATCTAAATAGATCTTATAAGTCAACTAGAAAAAAGAAATACCCCAAATCAAGATGCTTTGGGCTGCAAATGATATAAAATTCCAATTAAAATTATATAAACAATAGAGAAATTTAGACTTCATATAATAACTCCAAAGATAGGGCAACTTCTAATTTGGTTGGTTGATTTCACACAATAGCCACCACAAAACATAGACTAATGGTAAAGGCTCTGAAGCTAGGTTGTTGGGTTTATATCCTGGCCCCTCCATTTGCTGGGTGTGGGACACTGAGCAAGTTACTTATCCTATTTATGCCTTAGCTTCCTATTTTGAAAATGGCTATATTAATAGTATCTATCTCATAGGTTTAAGGATGAAGAGCTAATATATGTAAAATAGCCATTAAGTGTTGATATTATCAAGATTCCAGGTTCTTCCTGCTTTTCTGTTCTGGAATCCTTAGCATGTTAACATTATTCTCAGTCTTCAGACCTCAGGGTCACAACATAGCTGCATTAACTCCAGGAATCTCACCCAAGAAGTCCAGAAATAGACTAAGTAGTCTTGTCTGTTTCTTTCTTTAGAACAGGGAAACCTTTCCAGGAAGTGCCAAATAGCTTTCCCTTGCATTCCACTGGCTAGAAAATAAGTTACTCTATACCAATCCGTTTAATTAAAAAAAAGGAGAATGGAATGACTATGACTGGTTTAGATCAATCAAGATTTACTCATAAGCTAAAACCACCTTCCCTGTGGATAGAAACCAAAATCAGTTCTTTCTAATAAGAAAGAAGAGAAAAATGGATATTGAATGAACAACCAGAATGTCTGCTATACATCACGTTAGAAAAATGGGCAAACCACATGAACCAGTACTTCATAAGAGAAGAAAAGCAAACAGTAAATAAATATGAAAAAAGGCTCTTCATGATTAATGAGCAAAAGGGTACAAATTAAAAGTAGTTTCTGTATTTCTCTATTAATTTGGCAATGATGAAAAAGAATGATAATCACCTACAATATAGACAAATATATAAAATGCCTAAGAATAAATTTTATATACATGATGTGCAAGACCTAAATGAAGAAAATTATAAAATCTTACTGGACAACATTAAAGAAGACCTAAGTAAATGCAGATATATACCATGTTCATGGATAGTAGGACTTGGTATCTTAAAGATGTCAATCGTCCTCAGATTGGTCTAGAGATTTAAAGCAATGCCAAACAAAATCTCAATAGAGTGGGAGTTTTTTTGAGAAATAGATGCTTTATTTCTAAAATGTACATGAAAGAGCAAAGGCCCCAAACTAAAGACACTCTTAAAGAAAGGAATATGGTAAGAGAATTTTTCTTATCAGATATCAACACTTAAAAAAAAAAGACAGTAGTAATTAAGATAGTGTAATATTGATTCAAGGATAGGCAAATTTAGCAATAGGAACAAACAGAGGGCCCCCAAACAGACTCTCACAATATAGAAACTTCACAAATTACAAAGATAGTACTGAAAATCACTGAAGAAAGAATGGAAAAAGAAAATAAAATTACATCTCATTTCTCATCCTATATAGAAAGTAATTCAAAATTATGTGTAAAGGCAATTTGTAAAATTACTCAGAAGAAGATTCAGGTGATCATCTTTATGCTTTTAGATTAGGGAAGGGTTTTCTAAATAAACCACAAAAAGCATTAACTATAAAAGACAAGATTGATACATTCAATCATATTAAAATCAAGAACTTTGTTCAAAGACATCTCAAAGTGAGTAAACAGACAAGCCATAAATTAAGGGGAAAAAAACTAGTATTCAGAATATATAAGGAACTACAAATATATTAGAAAAAGTTTTGTTTTCCTTAGCCTAAAGAAAGTAGGTAAAAGACAGATATTTCACAAAGGAGAAAAAGGACACGGCCAAGAAACATATAAAAAAAAAAAACCTCATTAGTAATCAGAAAAGCAAATTAAGATGCCAATGATATATCCTTTTATATCTATCTGATTCCACCCACCTCCCTCAACCATTGATAATACCAAGTGTTGGTAAGGAGTAGATCAGCTAGAACTCTTTAAGCACTTCTGGAGGGAGCATGCATTGATGTAATCACTTTGGTATACTAGCACTATTTGTAAAGTTGAATATTCACATAGCCTATGACCTAGCTGTTCCACTTGTAGGTATGCCAAGATATACACAAGAATATTTATAGTTTATATTCTCTCACCCTCCAGAAAGATTGGAAACAACCCAAATATCTGTTGAAGGAAAATGAATACATAAATTGTGGTACAGTCACATGACGGAACATTATGCAGCAGCGCAAACAGAACTATAGACACATGTAGCAACATGGAGGGAAATTTTAAGAATGTCATACCGAGTTTAAAAAAAAGCAATTTGTAGGAGATTACATTATAATACAATTTATACAAAATTCCAAAGAAGCAAAATTAAGTGCTTTGTTATTTAGGGGTTGTAAATATATAAAACTTTTTTTTTATAAAGCAAAGGAATATCAATCAAAATTTTGTGGTTATCCTTGAATGTGGTAGAAGGCAAGGACATAGCTTAGGAGAAGAGCACACACACTGATGTGATGATATTGACAGTATTTTAGGTGTCTTCTTAAAATTTCACATATTTATTTATTTTTAAAATTGTGGTAAAATGCACATAAAATTTACCTTTTAAACCCTTAAGTGTGCAGTTCAGTGGCATTAAATGCACTTACACTGTTATACAATATAAATGCACATCCATCATCCATTTCTAGAATTCCTTTCATCTTGTAAAATAGAAATCCTATACATTAAATAATAAATAACTTTTCCCTCCAGCCTCTGACAACTACCATTTTACTTTCTGTGTCTACGAATTTGAGATTTTTAGTTTTCAAGTTGACAGATGGGCTCACAGGTGTTCATTTATTGTCATTTCATACACATATATATTCTTTTGTATGTATAAAACAGTACATATTTTATTTTTAATGTCTTTATGTCTGGAAAAATAATGACAATATCCAAAGTTGGCCAGAACATGATAAGTGCTAGCAAGCCTGTAAATTGACACAACTTTTCAGACATTTTAAACTTAACATGGTAAAATTGATAAATACTTTATGGCTTTGGGGAGTTATTATGCTTTCAATTTTTTCTGATTATTCATTAACAATATATAGAAATATGATTGATTTTTGTGTGTTGACCTTGCTTCTTTGCTAAATTAGTTCTAGGAGGTTTTTTCTTATTGTTGATTCTCTGGGATTTTCTATGAAGACAATGATGTTTTCTGTTAGTTTTCTTGCTTTCCAGTCTGTATGCTTTTAAAATTTCTTTTTCTTGCCTATTGCACTGGCTAGATCTTTGAGTTTAAATTTGAATGGTAAAAGTGGACATTCTTGCCTTGTTTCTGATCTTAGAGAGAAATTTTCTTTGACCATAAAGTATGATGTTGGGTACAGGATTTTGTAGATGGCCCTTGTCATGCTGAAGATGTTCCTCTTTATTCCTAGTTTTTTAAGGTTTTTTGTTTTTTTGTTTTTAATTCAATGTCTGTTGATTTTTGTCAAATGCTTTTTGCATCAGTTGATATGGTCATGTGGTTTTACTTTTTAGAATATTAACGTAGTTTCTCAAATTGATTTTCAAATATTGAAACAGCTTTACCTTCCAGATTTAAATTATACTTGGTAATTATACATTAATCTTATTATTTACTTTTCACTGTGCTGGGTCTTCATTGCTTCATGCAGGCTTTCTCTAGTTGTGGTGAGCAGGGGTTACTTGTGATGCACTGGTTCTAGGAACATGGGCCTCAGTAGTTGCAGCACATGGGCTCAGTAGTTGTGGTTCTCCTGCCCTAGAGGCTGCAGGCTTTGGTAGTTGTGGCACACCACTTAGTTGCTCTGCAGTATGTGGGATCCTCCTGGACCAGGGATTGAACCTGTGTCCTCTGCATTCATTGGGAGGTGGATTCCTAAGCACTGGGCCACCAGGGAAGTTCTTACCTGAATCTTTTATGTACTGATGAATTTGGTTTGCTAATAATTTGTTGCAGCTCTTTGCATCTGCATTCATGAGGGACACTGGTCTCTCTCTTTTTTTTTTTTTCATACTATCTTTGTCTGATTTGGGTACTGATATATTTTTCTGTAAGGCAATTTGTCTCTGGAGACCCAGGTTCGATCCCTAGGTCGGGAAGACCTGCTGGAGAAGGAAATGGCAATCCACTCCAGTACTATTGCCTGGAAAATCCCATGGACAGAGGAGCTTGGTAGGCTACAGTCCACGGGGTCGCAAAGAGTCGGACATGACTGAGCGGCTTCACTTCACTTTTCAACGTCTAGCACATCTCCTCAGAGATGAGGAGACCGAATATCCACCAATAAGGAGATTCAAAGTGGCAATTAATATGGGAGTAAAGATGATGTCCTTCCATCTGGACAGACTAGAGGCTGGGGAGTAAAACAACACGACCGTTTAGAGTTTACTAGGTGTAGACACTGTGTATGAATTGTCTCATCTAATGCATCTTTATGAGATAGGTCCTCTTATTCTAAAAAAAAAAAGGTCCTTGCCATCAGGGAGCTCGGTCTGCTAGAGACAGAGGCGCAAACGAACCACTATCATGCAATGTAACAGCATTATAATGGGGCGTCTGCCCTAGGAGTAGCGGACCCTGGGGCAGCACTCTGATGGTCACCAGAGCTGAGGGACCGGGAAGTAGGGCTGCAACTTCTCCAGCGTAGCCTCGGGAAGTGGTGGGGGCCTTTCAGACTGGCTGTTTCCACAGCAACAGGACTAGCCATCCTCTTGTGACGTCAACCGTCAGGTCTTCAGCGATCGAGAAGCCAAGAAAAGACACTTCCAGCCTTCCAACCTCTGAGGCGCGGACGCTTGGCGGTAAACGCAACACATCGAGTTCCAAGAGTCTGATTGGCTCTGTCAGGTGGGGGGAGGGGCGGGGGCGGGAGTTAGCAGCGAGGGGCGTGGCCCAGTCTTCTCCCAAGCGAGAGTTTTTTTTTCTAGCAGAGCGGAAGCCGACCTCTCCTGCCCCGGAAGTGCAAGCTCGGAAGTCTGCCAGGTGTGGATTCCGCCGGCAAGGCGGCTTCTTTCGGGATGCCAGGGGCAGCCGCCAAGGGCTCGGAGCTGTCCGAGAGGATAGAGAGTTTCGTGGAGGCGCTGAAGCGGGGCGGCGGGCAGCGCAGCTCCGAGGACATGGCCCGGGAGACTCTGGGGCTACTTCGCCGTATCATCACGGACCACCGCTGGAGCAATGCAGGTGAGGCAGGCCTCGCCCCTTTCTGATCCCGATCCCGGGGCGGAAAGTCGCCCAGGCCCCACGCTGCGCCCTTCTCGCGCTCACCTTTTCTCTTTGGGCGGTAGGGGAGCTGATGGAACTGATCCGCAGAGAAGGCCGGAGGATGACGGCCGCTCAACCCTCAGAGACCACCGTGGGCAACATGGTGCGGAGAGTGCTCAGGATCATCCGGGAGGAGTATGGCAGGTCAGGCCCACGTCCTGGACCGGGGCTTGGGCCCAGTGAAGCGTTTGGCACGGGCCCCTCTCTCTCCCTGCTTGGAGCCTTTGTTGGAGCTGAGCAGCTGTCGTTACTTAAATGACCACATCTCTTCCCCCAACTCCTTTGGGTCTTGTTGCCTTCGTAGACTCCATGGACGCAGCGACGAGAGCGATCAGCAGGAGTCTCTGCACAAACTCCTGACATCCGGGGGCCTGAGCGAGGATTTCCGTTCCCATTATGCTCAACTCCAGTCCAACATCATTGAGGCAATTAATGAGCTGCTGGTGGAACTGGGTGAGTCCTGATCCTTAGGTGGATAGGACAAGTTGCAGGCAGATGAGGGAACAGAAGACCTTGGAAGTTGTTCATAAGCAGAGATGGAAGATAACCAGTCTTCTGGTTCTCAGAGGTTTGCCCTCATCGGATTAAGAACGATTGGAATAGGTGGCAGGACTAAGATAACCCTTTCTACATTTCCTTACAGACTGACCCCTTATCTACTGCAAATCCACTGTGGCAGAGACTGTTTGGGAAGAGCTTTTATTTTTAAGATGAACCTCTGAAAACCACAGTTGATAAACCCTTTTTCACTAAACTTCTTGAAATTTTACAGACACACACACATACATACCCATATGCATACACACAAGGCACTTCTATCCCCCCATCTTTTTGACCTAGGAGGCCAGATGTTTATTGCCGTCAGTGTTCCCAGGAAAGGAAGAAACTGGGTCTGTCTGTGCACTGAGCTGCTTCTTCCAAATTCCTCCCCTGTTTTTCTTCTGTGTCCTCCCTGTCAAGTGGAGGCGTTGTGGCCACCTTTTGGAGGAGGAATTCTTTTAGAGGGAAACTCTGTTTACCCTACTCTCAGCACTTTCAAATTTCCCAGATGGGGCATTTCTTGCCTAAATTCACTGTCTTCAAAGTCAGTTGTAAACAACTAGTTTTGGGGCAGGGTAGGGGTGAGGGGAGTAAGTTGATGAGTAGGGCAAGAGTGTAGGCTGAGAGCTTGGGAGATAGAAAACCCTGGAGGGAGGAGGCTTTTAAGGAAATAGGACATTTCACATTTAGTCCATTGACCATGTGTTACCAGGCTCTGCTAGGTGGGCATTGTACAAAACGGCACACATCCCTTTCTGTTCTCTCTCAAGTCTGTATTGTAGCATGACTGTGTCATATTTTCCATGCCAAACTGGCTTCTTGCAGAAGGGACAACGGAGAACATCGCAGCCCAGGCTCTGGAGCATATCCACTCCAATGAGGTCATCATGACCATTGGCTTCTCCCGCACGGTGGAGGCATTCCTCAAAGAGGCTGCCCGAAAGAGGAAATTCCATGTCATCGTTGCAGAGTGTGCACCTTTCTGTCAGGTATGGGGACTGCTAGAGCTGCTAAGAAAATTTTAAAATGAGAGAATAATGCCATCTTTGAATTGATGCGATTTAAACATTGAGGAGATAGAGTAAAACATTTAAGAGAGTTTCATGTTGTTGATCCTGTGAACATTCTTAAAATATTTATTTAAGGAAGTTGAGTGAACTACTTGGCCCAAGAAAAGATAAATATTAGTTCTTTCAGAAATCAGAATAGGCTAAATGACCTTGGGGATGACTGATGCTTGGTCTGACCTCACTCAGTCTTCAGGTAAATAATAGGTCTCCAGAAAGGAAATATGTAAGGATGCAAGGATGTTGTAAAATAATGAGCCAGGAGCTGTCCTGCGTGCTCTGCCCAGTTACACAAGCAAGTTGTATTTCCAGTTCTGTGCCTGTCCCAGCAGTGCTGGGGAGTAATAAACATTAATTAGCTCCCCCTGGGCTGCCTGCTGCTTCCCAGAGAACACCTACCGGATGAGTTAGTTACCGGTAGGAAGTTGCATGTTGGATACGGCCAGTGTTACCCGGTCCCCCAGACCCAGTGATGTCTGAAAGCTCTTTCTTTCCCCCTCTTCCTCTCAGCATCAGCCTTTCTCTCCAAATGCAGGGTCATGAGATGGCAGTCAATTTGTCCAAAGCAGGTATTGAGACAACGGTCATGACTGATGCTGCCATTTTTGCTGTTATGTCAAGAGTCAACAAGGTGGGTGTATTTGGGTTATGTCAAATTTATGAAGATTATACATTAAAATATTAATATCTGCCCCCCTCCCTGGCCCCAATAAGAGGAGAGGAGAGTTTCTAGTACCTTTTGAAAACACATACGTAGACCTTTTAAATCTCTTATTCTGTTATTCTATTCTGTTGATCCCCCCTCTTTATTCCTCCCTTGGGTGTTGCTGCTGCTAAGTTGCTTCAGTCGTGTCCGACTCTGTGTGACCCCATAGACGGCAGCCCACCAGGCTCCCTTGTCCCTGGGATTCTCCAGGCAAGAATACTGGGATGGGTTGTCATTTCCTTCTCCAATGCATGAAAGTGAAAAGTGAAAGTGAAGTCGCTCAGTCCTGTCCGACTCTTAGCGACCCCATGGACTGCAGCCTACCAGGCTCCTCCGTCCATGGGATTCTCCAGGCAAGAGTACTGGAGTGGGGTGCCATTTCCTTCTTTGTCCTCCCTCGGAGGCACCTCATTTTGGTTAAAGGACTGAAAGGAATGAAATGGGACTAAGCTAATCTTGTCAGCATGTTAGGGATCTGATAGAGAGCTGCCCACTTCTGCTCAGAGAACTTGTTAGTGGTGGATGGTAGAAGAAAGGCTTCCCATTTCTCAGGAGGTGTGGCAGGTAGATTTCCAGGGAAGACAGGGCTAAGAGCAGTAAACACTGGAGTTTTCTGTCCTGTACTGTATTTATTTTTCCTTTGGGAATCCACTTTTATGCTAGAACTTGTGGTCTGAACCTGGAATCCCTTTCCCTTGACTGGTGTGTGACCCTCACGCCCACCCCCTGCAGGACGCCAAGACTGGGGGCTACGCATTCAGGCGCTCATGCCCAATGGCCTGTTGAAGGCTCTGTTCTCAGGATGGCTTGCTTCTTTCTTCCTGTCCCAAAGGTGATCATTGGCACTAAGACCATCCTGGCCAACGGTGCCCTGCGAGCTGTGGCAGGAACTCATACTCTAGCACTGGCAGCAAAACACCATTCCACCCCACTCATCGTCTGTGCTCCTATGTTCAAGCTTTCCCCACAGGTATGTCTGTCTGTCTCTAGCCAACAGAAGGAAGTCAAAGTATAGGTTTGAACTCTTTAACCTTCAGCCTTCTCTCTCTGGGACTTCTCTTTATCTGCATTTACTCAGTGGATTAGACCCAGTGGAGACTGGAAAAGGCCACAGTAGTCTTGATCCAGGAAGAGCCATTGATAGTTACAACCTTTCAGCTTCAGGAGGTCAACATTGTAAGGTCAGGATAATATGTAGTTGGGGAAGGCCCTTTGTCTACATTGCCACCACTCCCCTGTCACCCTGACCATTTCTGAAAATGCCAAGCAAGTTGAAACTAGAAACATAGAATTGGTTTTTATTTGTCATAGTTCCAGGGACTGTATTCTGTAGCCTGAACACAAGCAGTTACTAAGTAAAGAGTCATTTAACCAGTGATAGAAACTACGTGCTTTGAAAATAACAACCTATCTATAGGTGTCTACTTATTAAAAAATTGAACTGAAATTCACATAACACACAAGTAACCATTTTAAAAGGTACAGTTCAGTGGCATTTAGTACATTCACTGCATTGTGCAACTACCACTCTTTAGTTTCAGAATTTTTTCATCATCCCTGAAAAACACTCTGTACCCGTTAAGTAATCACTCCCTTCTTTCTTCTCCCCATCTCCTAGTGATTGCTAGTCTGCTTTGAGTCTCTATGGATTTGCCTAATTTTGATATTTCACATAAAAGGAGTCATACATTATGGACAAAATATTTCTGATTTCTAAATATTTGGGGAGTTCATCTGAGTTATAGCACGTACTTTGTTCCTTTTTTGTGACTGAATAATGTTCTGTTGTATGGATATTACCACAAGTTAATCATCCATTCATCTGTTGATGAGCATCTGGGTTATTTCTACCTTCTGGCTTTTGTAAATAATGCTGCAATAAGCCTTTGTAATCAAGTGTCTGGATGTCTTTTTATTTCTCTTGGGTGTATACCTGAAAGTCAAAGTGTCAGATCTCTCTTTTTTTCTTCCTAATTTTTCCTTTTCCAGTTCCCCAATGAAGAAGATTCATTTCACAAGTTCGTGGCTCCTGAAGAAGTCCTGCCTTTCACAGAAGGTACAGAAGTTGCTTGAATGTGTATGGCACATGCAGTTGGTGTGTTTTGGATTTTTGTATGTGATTGTTTTGGTCTTTTGGTGGTCAATGGGATTGAATGTCGTTGGGCTGTGTTTCATTAGTCATACTTCTTGTGGGGACTGTTCTTTTTAGCAACTTGTGGCCCTGACCTAATCTATGTTCATTTTCTTTTGAAACTAATATATTTTAGCTGAGTTATGGGGGCCATGGAGGGTTGGATCACCCAGCATTGACTGGGATTGGCTTTGCATGTTGTCTGAGATACAGGCAACAGCCCAGTCAGAAAGTGTACTTGATTTTGGTTGCTGCAGGGAGTCATTTTGGTGATGTGAGTGCCAAAAGAAGCAGGCTCTGAAATGTTACTTATAAAACTCGCCTGTAGCCTGGACACTTTTGTGTCTTGGGGACCTTTTCTCCGTCTTCTTCTGAATGCAGCAACTTTGCTCAGTGAGCTTGCTGCCTCATCAGCAGTTTGCATGGTCTTTAACATCCTCTGGGAGCAAAACAGTACTTGGAGTGCTTATTCTTCTTGGAAATTTAATAACTTCACCATTTATTCAAACATTCATTTTTTCAAGAAAGATTTATGACTCTTGAGCACCCACAGTGTATCCAGCACTATTTTAGGCACTAGGGATATAACAGTGATTAACACAGATGGGCCCTGCTCCCCCAGAATTTACATCATGTTGCAAAAGACAGACAAGAATATGTCAGGGCATGGAATATTTTAGGAAGAAAATACAGATGATATGATGGAAAGTGACTAGGGGACTACCTTAGACTGAGGGAGGGACTTAATGAGATGGCATTGCAGCCGATTCCTGAAGGAAAAGAGCCTGTCACGTGAAAGTGAAGGAAAGAGTTTTCCAGATGTTGGTGCAAAAGACCTGAGTTAGGTACATGCTTAGCCAGGTGGAAAAAGATGGCCGTGTGGCTGGAGAGTAATGAGCAAGAGGGAGAGCGATACAGACTATAGTGTAGTGCGGTGGGGAGGGCCCAAATCTTGAGGCTGCAATCCCAAATTTGAAACTTTTTTTGCCTTTCTATGGGAAAGTATTGGAGAGTCGTAAACACAGGGCAGATCATGATCTGACATCTTTTCTTCTGGTTTGTATTTTGCTACAGCTTCCCTTTCTTGGGGTGGCAAGTATCCCTGTGTTATTGAGCCTGGAATCCATGAGATACTTATTAGAACAGGAGCCTCGGTTTTGTCTTTAGCTCATGTGATTGCCTTTCAGGGGACATCTTGGAGAAGGTCAGTGTCCATTGCCCCGTGTTTGACTACGTCCCTCCAGAGCTCATTACTCTGTTTATCTCCAACATTGGTGGGAATGCACCGTCCTACATCTACCGCCTGATGAGTGAACTCTACCATCCTGACGATCACGTCCTATAACCACCACTCGTCCTAAGCAGAAGCTGCTTAGGCAAACACAGAACAGAGAGGAGATTTCTGTGCCACGACTGAAATGCATCTTCCTTGTAATGGGGGAGTGAACAAGAGTCAGCCTTGGAAGACCTGATACTGTCCTGCCATTTTGGTCATCCCATAACTGGGATGCATCTCCAGGACTGTTCTTTGCCTCTTGGATCTTACAGAGCCAGCTGGGCTTGATCTCTTGATTTTGGAGCCTTTTAGTGACTTGGAGCATCTGTTTCAGGAACTTAAACTTTCCCGTTCGGTGGTGTTTTAAACACGACACTGAAGACTTGCTGGGCTACAGGTTTTTGCTCAGAAATGACTGCCACACCTTTTCCAAGGCCGTGCCAATAAAAGCTGCTTGAAGGTTCCTGAGTTGGTTTATTTATTGTTCTGCTCCGACTGAACTGCCTGAAACAGCAGCGGCAGAACCCTTTGCTGTTTTCACAGAGGACAGTAATTAGAGGTAACAGCCTAAAACAGAAATTCAGATGAAAGTATTTATGATTTCCTTTATAACTCACTGGAAATGGTCCCAAACAACTCGTTAATAATCCAAGACAGTGGTTCCAAAATCACTGATCATCAGAATCATCTGGGAGCTTAAGAAAATATACAATCTCAGCCTCCATCTCAGACCTACTGCGTCTGATCTCTGGGTTGGCTTAGAGTGTCCTGGGAATATTCTTTGAGCGTCCCGGAAAAGGACCCCCTCATGTACTATTAATAGAATTGCAAATTGGTACAACCTTTTCCAGGGCAATTTCAACCTTCTAGATTTATTTTTGCAAGCACAGAAAGATATAGGCAAGAATGTCCGTTGTAGCAGCTGTAATGTCACAGCCTATGGGTCCAGCAATATAGCATTTTGGATTCTGTTAGTTAAAAACAAGAAAGGTTTATAAATGTGATCTACTTGATGATATATATACATTGCAGTAGAGGTTTCAAAAGGTGACTTGAGATCAGTGTCTGGATTAAAGACATTTTGATTGATTCATCTGGTATTTAATTTGAATTAGTTACCAGTATTTTAAAATCTGGATGTTACACATTAAATAAATTCAGATTTCTTCTGTCTCCTGAAGAGTTAGTGAACTCTGGGTCTGCACTCCCAAATGGCAACAATTTGACTATAGGTGGATAGCTTCTAATTCTAGTAAATAGGAAACCCCATTTTCTGCAATTCCAAGCCAGGTTCATAAAACTCATTTATATTGTCTGCTGAACCCTTATGGGCATCTGAGTTGTGACCCTTGTATTAATGCATGGGATAGATTTATAAGCAAATCTATTTTATATTCTGTTAACCAAAAACAAGCTGGGGAAAAAACCAAGCTGCAGAGCAATCTGCATGAAATGACCCTTAGCTCCTTAAAACAAATTATGTGGAGGCACAGGATAAAAATCTTGGAAGAATTAACACCAAACAGTGGCAAGCAGATTTTATTAGGATATTTATTTAGGATATTGTTTCTATTCTTCATGTGTGCTACTTTAGTGATTTATGTTTTCAAAAAACCTCCTCAGGTCAGATGATCTGGATGCCATGTTTGGTAAGCATGGTGCAAAGCAAACTTCTCAGGGCCAAGATCCCCCGAGTGTGCAAGGGAACCCCCCACCCCACCCCCGGGATGCTTGTCACAAAGTCAACCTCTGGCAGCAGTGTCTATGAGGCAGAAGGTGGAAGTTCTAGGAATCTGCATGTTTAACAAGCATCTCAAGGGATTTTACCAGGTGATTTGATATTTGTGTTTTGGTAAACACTGGCCAGAAGGTAGACAATGAGGGAAAGGCCTCTACTCTGATCCTGCTTGACGTGGGCAGATCTTTGCCTTTGGACTCTTATCTTCCCTGAGAGAGGGAAAAGACAAGACTGAAGAGAGTCAGTCTAAAGGACTGACCTGAAAGCTCTCTGACCCAGAAGAGCCCGGCTCACGCAGGTCTTTGTTGTCAATTATTTCCTAAAACATCTAAGACCACATGCTTTCTCGGTAAAGAGGCTTGTAGCTACCCGTTTCGAGCAGTCTTTGAAGGCTCCCATCCTAACAGCAGCTCGCCTGGATACGACTGTGCTCTGGATGAAGAGCAGAAGGAATTTAAATCTGTTTCTGGAAGTGTGTTATGATACTTGTCCTTTGTGCATCTTAGTCTCTGGGTCTAAGATTAGCACCAGCATCCTTCCCAGGCATCCCTGAGATGGACGAAGGTTACTAGGGTAGAGGCTTGCTGTCTCTGTGGCCAGCTCTTACAGTGCCTGCAACAGAGCTGCACAGATGTGGATTCTTTAGACTTTAGAACTTCAATTAAGTAAATCCCACTATGCTATTTATATACCTCGCTTTTCTATTTCTCTCTCCCTTTTCCTGCTTGAGGAAGACTAAATATTGGAAAGGGAGAACCTGATCTAAGCAGGGGGACACCGAGGTGTTCATGTCAGGTTACTACCTGTCAGCCTTTGTTTGAACTTGCTTCCTACCCCTGCCTTTGCAGCAGAACTCAGAAGAAGCTCATTTAAAAACAGTGGTAGCTTAGAATTAATCAGGGATTCCATGGACATGAAAGTCTTCCTGAATATGCTAAATAAACTGAGTTAGATCACTCACTCCATAGAGCTTGTAAAGACGCGTTTTCCCACGGTCTGTATCTTCCAATTTGGACAGCAGGCAGGAAAGGCACAAGTTCCTGGAACTCAAATAAGGAACAGAAATTCCTAATATAGCCTCCTAAGAGAAGTCTCTGAAAAATACTCTACCAAGAAGAACTGAAGTGTAAAGTGACACCTCAAAAGAAACGCCGGTACTAGCAAGATCGTAAGTTTCACAGATGTGCTTGAAAGCCATTTCTCAAAGTGAGCTGTTGCAGCAGTCTTTGGGTTCATGAAGGCTGCCCAGCTCACAGCTCCACCCCTGAGCTCCCTGACTCTGTGATACCACATATGTAGACCTCGGTACAGCAGCATGCTTTGCCATAAAGACAGTACCAGATGGGGATGTCATTATTGTAAAGGCTCCGTACTATCCACCTGTCCTTGCAAAAACTCCACTCTGCAGACATGCACCCAGTTGACACAAAGGAGCTGTTTTGAAATGTGGTTTGGAAGTGTTTTTCTTATCTGGTCTACTTTGCTCTGAATTACCCTTTCATTCACCAAACAGTTGTTCCAGGATGTTGCACAATGGCTAAGCAATTATTATTAATAAAGAGCTATGGTCTAAGCTTTCAACCTTCACAACACGTGGGGCTGCCTTTCAAGCCTAACCGCACTTGAAATGATGATCTCCTGATGTTTACATTAAGTACTGTCATGACAAGAAGGGGCCTTTCAGTAGTGTTTTTGCAGGCATGTTATTTTCATTTAGAATTAAGACCTGCCTAGAGAAGGAAGCTACTTAAAAACTTGACAAGATGCATAATTTATATGTAAAATTCTGCAGTTAACTACTATTAAAAGAGAGGTGGTAGCATACTTAAGTAATGATAAACTAAGAGCAGTGATAAACTAATGATAGACTAACTCCAGAGTACCTTTTCTAAAAAAAAAAAAAAAAAATCACATTTGGATACTCTTTGCTCTTAAAGTAAATATGAGCAAACTGTTAAGTCAGGCAAGTTGTACAGGGAAAATCTAGCCAAATCCAGCTTCTTCACACCAATACTTGAGTCACGCTAGCTTGCTGGCTCAATAGATTGCAAAATATTAGATACTCAGATTTCCACAGGCTTTGATCAGTTTGCCTGAACTTTATCAGATGTTTCTTGATAAAACTGAGTGTTCTGTGACAAACGGGCATGGGATGAAAGTGATTCAAGGGCTTGAAAAGTCCTAAACCATAGGATAACTTTTTTTCTTTATCGCCTCCACAATTTCTGCAGCAATACCTTTAGAAGGGACTCACTAGAGGTTACTGAATGATAAATGAATAAATGGAGGGATAGAAGGGAGGAAGGGTCTATTTGGTGCAGATTATCCAAATTTTTGGTTTCCCAGGCTTCCTTCTTTTCCCCTTTCCTGAGCCCACATTTTGCCATCTCAGTGTTGAACAACTTCAGATAAGAGTGAAAACAGGCATGATATACAGTGGCAAACAGCAGTCAGTTCTCATTGTTAGCCTGCTGTGTAAAGGGTTTTGAGGAAAAGGGGTGTGCCTCAGTGGAAAACAGGTAAGGTGAGCCTGTTCTTTCTGCCAGAAAGTGTTCTTGCCTCCCTTCAGGTATGCTGGTGCTGGCCCCCCGCCTGAGGCTTCCGCTGAACCTGGTTGTCAGTGCTGTCTAGGAAATGATGGGCTGCGTCTGTTCTCACTTGGCATGGCTTCCTCAGCCCCCGACACATCTCCAGAACTTGGCCTTGAGCCCCCTCCTGCTCTGACCTGTTTGGGCTGCCTTGTTATTTGTACTGTCTGTTAGGCTCAGATCCCAGCTGTTGATTTGTGTCTGACCTTTTGCCTTGCTCTGATGGCTGATTGCTAGATCCTCTTCATTTTCAGCTACTCAGGGGGTTCCACCTCCCCACCTGGGTTCTGGGCTTTGCCCTAGCCCCCTCCCCAGCCTCTCCTTTTCCTTCTAGCCTACACTCCAAGCTTTGCCAAATTTCTTTCTTAGAAAAAATTCATTTATTTTTGGCCACATGGCTTCTTGGGATTTTAGTTTCCAGGCCAAGGATAAAACCCAATGAGAGCATGTGAGAGAGTCCTAACCACTGGACGGCCCAGGGAATTCCTGCCTTGAGCTTTTCTGATACTAGCTTCTCGGTTCAGTTCAGTCGCTCAGTTGTCTGGCTCTTTGAGACCCCATGGACTGCAGCCCTTCCCTGTCCATCACCAATTCCTGGAGCTTGCTCAAACTCTTATCCATTTGACTTGGTGATACCATCCAACCATCTCGTCCTCTGTCGTCCCCTTCTCCTCCTGCCCTCAGTCTTTCCAGCATCAGGGTCTTTTCCAATGAGTCAACTCTTCGCATGAGGTGGCCAAAGTATTGGAGTTTCAGCTTCAACATCAGTCCTTCCAATGAACACCCAGGACTGATCTCCTTTAGGATGGACTGGTTGGATCTCCTTGCAGTCCAAGGGACTCTCAAGAGTCTTCTCCAACACCACAGTTCAAAAGCATCAATTCTTCAGCGCTCAGCTTTCTTTACTAGTTTCTATTGCCATCTTAATTCTGACCGTAGAATTATCACCTTTTGTTTCAATATAAAGACACAGCTGTAACTCATGGTAATCCCTACACCTAGAGGAAGTTACCATAATCTATCATTAATTTCGGGCTTCCTTGATGGCTCAGTGTGTAAAGAATCCACCTCCCAAGGCAAGAGACACAGGAGATGTGCGGTTTGATCTCTGGGTCAGGAAGATCCCCTGGAGGAGAAAAAATGCAACTCACTCCAGTATTCTTGCATGGAAAATTCCATGGACAGAGGAACCTGGCAGGCTACTACAGTCCGTGGGGTCACAAAGAGCCATTCCCAACTGAGCACATGGCACACACATTAATTTCCTTGTCTCTCTCCCTGAGTGAATCTAAGTGTCTTGAAGGTATACACCTTTATTTCCCAATGCACTTCTGATGAGTGTTACTGACAAAGGAACTCTCAAGAATGGTTTTGTTGCACTTCTCATCTCTCAAGTTTTACTCTGAAGTTGATGAAGCCTTCTCCACCAACCAGAATCAAACAAAGTTGAACCACCCCAGGTTTACAATCTGATAAATCCCTAATAAATTAAAAATATGTTGGGCAGTGTCGGGTAATAATGGGAAGGAGGGTGCAGTGTGAAGTCCAACAGACCTGGGCTGGAATTCTCACGCTCAGCAAACCTGTTAACATCTCTGAGGTTAAGAAGTCTCACTGCAAGAGAGAGATATTAGCTTCCTAAGGGGACTTTGTCGGAGAAGGCGATGGCACCCCACTCCAGTACTCTTGCCTGGAAAACCCCATGGGTGGAGGAGCCTGGTAGGCTGCAGTCTATGGGGTTGCTAAGAGTCGGACAGGACTGAGCGACTTCACTTTCACTTTTCACTTTCATGCATTGGAGAAGGAAATGGCAAGCCACTCCAGTGCTCTTGCCTGGAGAATCCCAGGGACAGTGGAGCCTGGTGGGCTGCTGTCTATGGGGTCGCACAGAATCAGACATGACTGAAGTGACTTAGCAGCAGCAGCAGCAGCAGGGGACTTTGTAAGGATTAGAGATCACGTATACAAAGCATTTGGTATATAGTGAGCCCTCAGGAAATGGTAGCCAGCATTGTTCTTGGAGCCAGAAAACATGGATACCAGGCTCTGCTTTACTTATTAGCTGTGTGATGTTAGACAATATTTTTCAGCCTTAGTTTCCCACTTTGTAGAGTGGGAAGAATAATTACCACCTTATTTCATGGGTTGCCAAGAATTCAAGTAAGTTACACAAATATAATTTGTAAACCTTAAAACACCATATAGGAAATAAAGATTACCGTGCTGTTTGAAAATTAAATGTAGGTCTGCTCTTATGGCACCTGATTTAAAAAACTTAACAGAATGCTAACAGGCAATAAAAGTAAGGATATTTTTTTCCTAATTGGTTGCTTTTGTGCTGATGCATTCTACTGTGTGTATAAATTATTAAGATAGAGAACACTTTGTATTATATGTGTATTTAATTAAATTCTGAAACTTCTGTGGAATTATAAAACCTTGGCTGTTTTAGGTAAATTTTGGAAATAACAAATTCATTTTCTTTCTTATTACCTGAATGTGATGAGATAAAAACAGTAAGGATAACATGTATACAGTGACTACATAATCAGTGTTTTTACCCTTTTGTTATGATTGCTGCTATGTGAAACTAAAGATACTAGATTGATGTAGCTATGCAATCAGCATTTTGACTCTGTTATAAATCATTTCTGCTGTGTAAAGATAAAGATGGGTAGATTAATAAAGAAATTTTTTGAGAAAGAATAATTATCTCTTACATTGCTAGAGTCAGGCTGGCCGGGATGACTGGTTACAGGATTTCTGGAGAACTTTTTCTAGTCTCCTGCTCAAGAACAGAGTTTGGGATTTTTAGCAAAACCTTGTGAAACTGCAACCCACCATCCTAAAGTAAGAGGCATAGTAAGACTCTTTTTTAATCCTACAGATTGGTCTGACCTAAAAAAGATTTTTAAAACACCCAGGACAGCGGACCTCCATGGGGAGTAGAGGCAGAGGTCCAGAGGCCACAGCACCGCACTGCTCCTAGAGGCTGAGGCCCTGAAAACTCTCTTTTCTAAGGTCATACCTCCCAGCCTATGAAATCATTTATACGTATTTAGAGGAATAAAGGCCATTTTTAGACAGTGGTGCCTATTCTTCCGGGGTCCAATTACATAATTCTACAAGGATCCCCTTGAAAACCACTGAAGGCCTTCCCTGAACCTTCTGTGAATGTGCTACTTCATCGCTCCCATAAGATTCACTGCAGGGCTGCTGGCAAGTGAATTTTTCTTCCATGAGGACAAATTTGTTTCCTGTATTAAAAGAGGAAGAAAATCATTCCATTTGCTACAGAGGCCAGTGTAAGCAGGCTGCCAGGAAATACAAAAGTAGAAATTCTCATTGCAACATCTTTCTCATCATATGGCATCCCATTCAAAACACATCCCATCCCAGACATATTACTAGCTTTATTTTTGCTTTTTTTTTCCTTTCTCTTTTTATAGTACTTTAATCTCTTGAGTCTTATTAACCAGAAATCAAGTCATCTAAAAAGGTGGGGCAAGTATGGATTAAGAGTGTCATAACAAGCATTTGCAGAAAGATCAGGCCTGGTCCCAAATGAAATTATGGGGCCATTACATAGGTGTACCACAATAAAACCAAGATGCAATTTGAAAGGGACAAAAATAACACTTGTCTCCTGAAAAAGTGTAGAGAATGTATCTGGTTAGGTTGAAAGAATTAATGCTGCATTTTTGATATGAAAATTGCTTTCACATTAACAGAGATACTTTGTGTACCAAAAAAATCTTTTCTAAAACAAGCTCACAGTACTTTAACCATTTTACTGGTCTGGGATATGAACAATATCAGTCTCTGAGAGAGGGGGGTTTATTTATGATTTTGTCTTACCTTCTTTTACAAAATTAACATGCTTTATGAACAATAATTAGTTCTATCAAATAATCATACCTATGTCTTCTATCAAAGACTTCTATTGGTAATCTTCCTCAGAATAGATTCAGGTGAAACTAGGTTATCTGTGCATTTTGTGCACTACCCAAACTTGAGACTTCATTCATTATTGTTATTTTTTAAGTTTTTTAAACTAATTAACATATTTTTGCTGTGCTTGGCCTTCGTTGCTGTGCATGGGCTTTCTCCAGTTACGGCGAGTGGGGGCTACTCTCTAGCTGCGGGGTGCCGCCTTCTCATCGCAGTGGCTTCTCTTGTTGCAGAGAACAGACTGTAGGCGTGTGAGCTCAGTAGCTGTTGTTCTCGGACTTGGTTGCCCCTTGGCACATGGAATCTTCCCAGACCAAGGATTGAACCCGTGTCCCCTGCTTTGCAGGCAGATTCTTAACCACTGGACCACCAGAGAAGTCTGAAACTTCATTATTGATTTCAGTTTTGAGATTGTACAGACAATTCAGAATATTAATGAACTGGGTCAAGGTGATAAATGTGGGCTGAAAGAAATCAGGATTCAGAATAACTAAACCGTGCATTTTGCTGGCATTGGAGCCACACTATGAAAAGCAAATGTTTTGTGAATCTCGTAGCTCTTTTACTGTCGGGGAAGGGGAACAAACTGCTGATACAACCTGGCCAAGGCTTCTTCGCCAAGGGCTCCTTTCTTTTCTGTCCCTGCCTTCTTGGGTTCTTGTTTCCCTGCATCATCAGCCAGGGCAGCCTGGACTGCAGCTTCAGCCAGCAGGGAACAGTGCAGCCACCGCAGGAAGGCAGAGTTCCTTGGCTGTGTCCATGTATTTGCTGGTTAAGGCTTCCTCTACCGTTTTCCCTTTTACCTACTGGGTGGCTAACCAGCTGGAGGCAACTGCAGAACCACAGCCAAGTCTTAAACCTGGCACTCATGATCTTCCCCTTTTCATCCACTTGAATCTGTGATTTCATTACCTCACCACAGGCCACAGCCCTCACCAATACAGTTCCAACATTTTTAGATGTCAGGAGACCTGTTTCTAGACTTTTCATGTGATCCACGAGCATGTGGCAGAGGGAGCTGACAGCTTCCTCGCAGGCAGATGGAGGCTGCAGAGCTGAGGGCCTCTGTCCGCCTGAGGCGCAGCTCCAGCCACGGTGGGCTTGTGCCTGCCTGAAAGGTTTTAAGGAGGCAATAAAACAAACAAGAAACCAGGAGCAGGGCTTTACAGTTTCTCTATTCCATCCTTGTCCTTGCTTCTCTTTATCAATTGCTTTTATCTTTAAAATAATCTAACTACAGGCCTGGTGGAAGACTGCCAGGCACATTTTTAACAAGCTTGGAGAAACTCTTTAAGGCCGAGATGCAGAATGTGAAGCAGCAGCAGCGGGCAGTGGAGGAGGCCGGAGAGGAAGGGAGTTCAGCATCAGGGGATCACATGAGTGCAAATTATGAGGCTCAAAAAAGTGGCAAACCAAAACCAAAACCCCCATCCCACCACCCCCAGATTCTGCAAACCAACCAACCAGACAATCCGACAATTAATCATTAATTTTATCCCCTTTATAAATTACAAAATGTAGACATTAGAGGGCAACCTCCTGTGTCCATGGATGCCAATGAATGACCTGTCCTTAGGCTTGAAATCCATCTGGCTCCTCAACTGGAGGGATCACCTGCTCAGGGAAGATGGAGATGCTGATCAGGGCCCCAGGCCCATTCAGTCAAGACCCGATTGGTGTCTGTTGCTCATGCTCTCTGCTCAAAGGCCTATAGTCAGCATCCCTTTGGTTCCTTACAGACAGGAATTCTGCTCTCTTGGCACCTCACAAGGAGGCATGGATGCCTGCAGGCCTTGCCCTACATCACATCCTTCTCCTTTTCCAAAGAGATGCCAGGCCTGAGCCATTCTGTGAAGTTTAGCAAGATTGGGTTTAGTCTGTGGGAAGAAAAAGAATAACTCCAATTACCAATATGGAAAGCCAAGGAGCTTACAAGTATTTCCTAATTATGGTTATTTACATTAGTTTGGATTTCTAAAGTTTCTGGATTCAGAAAAGATTTTAGATTTCCTTAGGATAAGCGGGACTGAAAACTAAGTCTAGAGGCACATCTCTTCAGGAATGGGGACAAAACTTTCATTTTTCCATTGTCATATGAAACAAAAAGTTCTTAATGGAGTAAAATGGACTAGATGAATCAGAAAACATTAGTACCTGAAAACTTCATGCAAGAACAGACTTTACAGCCCTCAGCAGGAAAGGTAAGCAAAATAAAAGATTTTGGAAAGCGGACATTCCTATTATGCTCTCGTGTTCTGTTTCATTTAAGATTATAACAAGGATAGAAATGTTCTTTAATTTAAACCACTTGCTGCCTTTATTGAATTATCCACATCATTGTTCCTGGACTGCTGAGTAATCAGGGCCAAAGCATAATGTGAAAATCTCCTAAGCTTGGTTCCTTGCCTGATCCTCAAATCATTACTCTAGAGATCCCTGGAGATGGCTACCATTTCCAGCAAGTATTGGATTGGCCAAAAAGTTCATTCGGGGTTTTCTGTATGATGTTATGGGAAAAACCCAAACAAACTTTTTGGCCAACCCAATACTGTTAAGCAACTGGCTCTTCAGGCTACATTTGCCAGCAATGAACTTGCTGTGTTTTGGCCAACCTTCTGTGGTCCCAGAGAGAACTTCTCTGTCTCAGAAAACCTAGAGCTGGTAGGCAACGGATGCTTCAGTCTGTACGTGTCTTAAGCTTAAAAAATATGAAGGCATCATATGTATAATCAGATAGTTCTGCCTAAACTCCATTTTGAATTTGAGCTAGAAGATGAAATGGTGAGACTTTCAAAAAAACTTCCAGTATTTTTCAAAATCTTGTATCGGGGAAAGGATTAAGACAGATTACATTTGGATCACAGGAGCTAGTCTCCTGTTAAGTCATTTCTGTACCTGTTTTTCCTGCTCCAAGTGGTTGATGTTAGCTAATGGCAGCATGGAGGGCCTGCCATGAGCACACTGGAACGGCAGCTGGCACCAGGATAGCGCTTCAATAAGGCGACAGCTCTCCTCGAAGCTCAGGCCATCATTAAACTTAATGGCCCCTAAACAAAAGACAGAAGCCGGGGTATGGTGTGTACGGTGTAAAACCCATGCTGGCCCTGGGTTAGAGCTAAATATCTGGGGAGAGACACATGGTTCCTAGGCTTCTTTCATGTGACTTTAATACTGCTTGAAATTGGCCTTTACGTCCATGGATGAAACTAAGGCTTCAGGACTGACTTGTCTCTCAGCTTTCCTTATGGAGTCAATTGTCTTTCTAATCCCTGCAACAGGCATTCCTTAACTTGTTAGGACTTTGCCTTCAGAGTTTTCTCAGAGAGGCAAGAGCAATATTTTTGCCTACTTCTTAAGTGTGTGAAATCAAGGTCATCTTCCATCCAGAGCCAGTCTGTCACCAAGATATCTGTTTCCCTACAATGTTCATTTTATTTGCTGATTTTTTTGTTTCTGTCATAATCTTCTTACTCTAAACTCTCATACTGTCAGAAACTGCCTTTATGCCTACAGTAATTTACTCAGTCAACAAATATTAAGTATCTACTCTGTGCTGGAGCTATGCCAGGCAGTGAATGAGATGGATCATCACCACCCCCACAAAGCTTACTCTCTAACAGGTGAGACGAACATTAAACAAACAGTTCTACAATAATTAAAATTACTAAGTACTATAAAATATAGAAAATCAAAGAATATATAACAGGAAGACCAAACGCGGTCTTTTGTGGCGAAATGATATTTAATCTGAGACCTTGGGTTAAGAAGAAGACGGCTAACTGAAGAATGAGCAGAAGGGCATTTCAGACAGAGGAAAAAGGCCAGTGCAGAATCTAGCACACAAGACCAAGGAAGCCAGCTGGAGTGTGAAGGGCAAGGTGGAGAGAAAGTGAGAAGTGCTGAAGACCCGTGCAGACTGCAGCAGAGAGGAAGACGGGCATCCTCAGAGCAATGGGACCCACTGTCATGCCTTTTTAAGAAGAATGACACTCTCGGAGCTATGTTTCAAGGAGACTCCTCTGGGTCTCTCTTCTTGTGGGAAGAATGGCTTGAAGGGAAACCAGGATAGATATGGGAAGACTGAGTCAGAGGACTCAACGGGGAAAGAATCGTTGAGTCCTGGGAGGGGAGGCGGCAGTGGAAGCGGATCGCATTAGACACACTGAAGATACACTTTGCAGGTAGAGATGATCAAATTGGGGATGGAGTAGATACGAGGAGTAAAGATAGGATAAAGCAGGGAAGGGATCTGTGGTGTTTGCAGGAGACAAACTAATGAGGGACTGAGGTCATAAGGCCAGAAAAGATAGGAAGTGAAGAGAGGGGAAGGTGGATGGGGTGCTGGGGGGAGATCAAATGGAGGGAGACAGTGTCTGGAGTGGAGACCCCACTGAGGTCAAATCCCTACAGTAAGTTCCTCCAACACCATTTTCTCTATTTTGTTATATTACCCTACTCAAGAACCCTCAATGATTCTTGCCTTCTGTATAAGGTCTAACGGTTTTGTTGTGACCTTCTAGGATTCTATGCTTCCTCACCAGCCTAATTTCCTGGTATTCTTTGCTGCTCCTCATATAACTGATTTGTTTCTGCCTTTGGATGATCTCTGCACAGGCTGTTTTCTCCCCTGTACTAAACCTTCCCTTCCTCTGAATCCATGTCCTTCAGCTCATTCAAAACTTGACTCAAAATGCATCTCCTCTAGGAGCTAGTTACTCCTCTACTCATATAAGTCAGCCTGCATTATGGTCCACTATATATGTTGGTATTTTGCTTTGTGGGCTTCCCTGGTGGCTCAGTAGTAAAGAATCTGCCTGTCAATGCAGGAGACGTGGGTTTAACCCCTCAGTCAGGAAGATCCCCTGGAGAAGGAAATGGAAACCCACTCTGGCATTCTTGCCTGGGAAATCCCATGGACAGAGGAGCCTGGCAGGCTATAGTCCACAGGGTCACAAAGAGTTGGACATGATTTAGTGACTAATCAACAACAACAACAAATTTTGCCTTGTAAAAATAATTTTCTAGGGTTCATTTTAAATGTATTGTTTCTTGATCTAAGTTGTACTTTTCAAGAGGCAGAAGATAATCGTGCCTTCTACTTCTTTCATAACTGTTGAACCCTGCCAGTGCTTAGCATGCAAAGGCACTCAACAGCTGGTGTGTTGAGAGTCTTACCATGGCAGGCTTGGGATGCCAACACCTTCTGGACGGTCAGTGGTAAAGTCCCTTGGATGCCTCCTGTGGTCTGAAGTAGCTAATGCATAAACACATCTATTAATGGGAAAGCCAGTGTAACAGTGGAGCCTTCTGTGTGCGGTGCCTCTGTGTGGAACCCCAAAATAAGAGTAAAGCTTACCTCCACTTGTTCTCGAATAAACTCCTACAAAGAGAAAAAGACAACAGACATGAATCTGTTGCTATGTTATAACTGCCCTTTGATAGTTTACAAAATATCCCAATTTCCTTCTTTAAAAGTATGTCTCTTGAAGAAAAGAGCTCCGGCAATACAGCACTTAGATACAAATAATGTATTTGTTGTAAGGCACTTCGAACATGAAATACCAAGACAACTTAAAGAACTCTTACTGAGTAGAGAATATATTTAGCCACTGAAGCTTTCTCCAGAGATAGCTCATCAACTCATGAGGATATGTAACTGGCAGCCTAATGACTTGACTAAATATCAGGGAGCTTTCTCACTACGAGGTTGTCTGTTTGCATTTATTATCTTGGCTAGAACACGTTTAATATGGCACATAAACAGAATACACAACAGTCACCCACACAACTGCGCACTCAGTGTCACACGTGCTTCGATATCAGAAACACAAGTAGTTAGTTCTCACAGGCATTCTTTGTGTGTGCAGTAAGTCCCGACAGGGCAAAAAGCTTACTCCTGGAGGCATTTTGCTGGGAAATTTCTTCTCCTTTGCATATCTCTGTCCCTAGGGTAGCCTTTGCAGTAAGAATATCCCTGCAGATGTTTATGTTTATGGAAGGACTAAAGAAATTTAAAGCAGACACTATTTCATGTTACTAATTTGTTTAACCTCTGGAGGTTAAAAACTGTTTTGCGATATGGCACATTTAATAATTTCTTTATAAGAAAACACAGGATTTCTTTACTCCTAGAAATGTATAAATTAGCTTCCTGGGAATCCCCTGGTGGTCCAGTGGTTAAGACTCAGTGCTTTCACTGCTGGGGCCTGGGTTCAATCCCTGGTTGGGGAACTAGGACCCCACAAGCCAAGTGGTACAGCGAAAAAAAAAAAATTAGCTTCCCAACATTATAACATGATAGATTCTTTTTAAACCAGACTCAGAAAATTCTCTTGCATCTCTCATTTAGACACTAGGACACCATACTTATAAATGAGCAGTTACCAAGAACTAGGAGGGTAGATATTATGTATTTTTTAAAAGCCATGCATTTTCCCAAACAAACCTAAATGGATGTCTCATTATACCTGACCCACTAACAAAATTTAGTGTGGTTACAGATCAAATCCTAACTTCTTTGCTATTCTCTTTTGCTTATCTATCTGGGAGTTGTAAAATATTAGTCTGTAAGCCTGGGGAAGGGGAAATGGATCTTACTCTCTGTTCATTTCATATTTCAGGGGTTCAATTAATGCTAGATAATTTGAATGATATTTAAAAGGCACATTCATTAAGCTGGAGGGTAGAACTATATAGAAAGATGTTTTAGTTTGATCTTTCAACTGCTAGGATCCAAGTAACTACCTCTTCTTCAAGATGCCAGAACTTTTCCAACTTCTTTCAGAATCGACAAAATCTCTCCTGATCAGCCTGACTTAACATAATCAAGATTTGCTGAAACCATAAGCCCTGTTTCAGTCTGAGGTAAACTTCTTACCAGTCGTCTTTGAAGTCACTTTATGGAAAGTTTTTATTATAATTTTCTCGTTAAATACTTAAGGATTGAATTACAATAAAAGATTCGAGCAGATCCTATCTCTTGGATTTAAGACAGTTTAGAAGAGAAGCCCTGGAGAAAATAAGCTGTGGAGGGAGAAAGGGGCCCCTGCTGAAAGCCGGGCAGAGGTGGTCTGATCAAAGGGCGATTCTGGGAAGGCTCAAGTCAAGGTGATCCCACAGCCGGCCCGTCAGCTGGCCTCTCAAATGTCTTCTCACGCTTAGCTGACACACCTGCTCAAGTCTCTCCTGTCCGACAAGAAACAAAAATCTTTTCTCCACGGGGTGTCCTGCCCCATACTTCCTGACACCCCTCACCTTCTGCTGTTGCCCTACCTCTTCTGTGCGTAGCCAGAGTCCTTGGGAGAGCGGCCTCCATAGCTCCCCCTCCGCTCATTCGTGCCCACCCTTAAGAACAGGTTCCTCAAGGCAGGCAGTGTCCCCCGAAGCCAAATCCAACCCTCAGGCCTTACTCTCTGGCCACCGTTGACCATTCCCTTCTTGCTGAAAACTTCTCTTGGCGGTGGCAATATTACTTTTCCCTGGTTTTCCTCCTCCTTCTCTCACCAAATATTTTCAGTCATCCTTTACGGGCTTTTCTTTTTAGCACTAGCATTCCAGACTGTTGCCAAAATGTATACACCCTGAATGCTGGTGTTCCACAGGCCCCGCACTTTGCTCTCTTTTTCTACTTCATATTCTTCTGGAACAATCTCACGTCCTTTAGATGCTTTTCCAGCTTTTGATATTATCAAAATATAAACAGTTGACCATCAGAGGAGTTGAACAATACAGGAGTTAGGAGCACCAGCTCTCTTCACGGGAGAAAATCCTTGTATAACCTTACAGTCAGCCCTCCATAGACGCACCTCCACATCTGGGAACTCAACCAACCGCAGATCCTGCAGTAGGGTAGGGTGTATTTTTCTAAAAGAATTTGTGTATCTGTGGACCTGCACAGTTCAAACCCATGCTGTTCAAGGGCCATATTACTCTATAGTGTTAACTCCCAAACAGATACTGCAGCCCAAATTCTTTCCCAAGTGCTGGATCTGGCCTGTCTATCCACTGCACATCTTCATCTGAAGGCTCATGGTCTAACTTCTCAGCTGAGTTTACTCTCCTCCTCCATTTCCTTTTTCTGTCAAAAGCGCCATCCCTCCAGTCAACCAAGTGAGAATCCTCAGAATCATTACCTATCTTTTCTCCTCTTTCTCTTTTACATTCTCTTGATCACCAGGTCCTCTCGATGCTGCCTTCCAGATTATGTTTCATATATGTCTCTCTTTTCCATTCCCATTGCTACTGGCTTAAGTCAAAGCTTCATCCTGTCCTATGGGCACCAGGGCACTAGCCCCTCAGCTGCTCTCCACCTCAAATCTCTCCTATATCCATCTATCCCACAGTTTATCCACCAAATCTATCTTCAACCTTTTGTTTTCAGATGTTACTACAGTAATTCGGGTGTCTGGAAAAAACGATAGATTGAGTTGATGTGGATTTGCTTGTGTTCCAAACTGAAAGAGCTAAAGAAGCAGTTAAGAAATCACAACGAATAAAAAAAGGATACCATGAAAAAAGGATAGGTGGGAGAAGGGGGCTGGAAGATAAAAGGTGGTGATTTTATCTATAGTTTAGGAAGAGAACAGAAGAAGAAATTACTGTTAAACTGAGTTACATATGCAAGTTAAAATTCCCCTTCTAAACCAGGAGAGGGGAAAACAAGAGAAATAAAGGAAACTTTAATAGAAAACAGGAAAGAAAAGACAACAAATATAAAATAAATAATGATTGTTTTAAAAAAGAATTAAGTATTCAAAGTGCAATGCTAAAGTATGCTTTACTCTTCTTCACTGGCTGCCTACAGGATACAGTGCAAACTATTTAGCTGAATATGCTGAATTCCTTGATGAGGTGGCCTTGACCACCTATTCAGGCTCATCTAGGCCCACCACTGTCCTGTGTGTATGTTAACGCAAGCCATGTGTGCTGGTAGCTCCTTAAGCACAGGATCTGCTTCAAGTCTCTGCCATCTGTCTAGAATGACCTCCACTCTCCTATACTTGGCAGGCGCCCACTGTTCTACAAGACTTTTCCTAAAACAAATTAAAAAAAGGCTTTTCTTTTGACAGTTTCCTTGACCTCCACTCTCCTGGCCACAGTAAATATTCTGTATTGCCATAACACTTTTGAACATGCCTCTGCTGGCCAAATTTCACTGCCATATAATTTAAATATCCTTCCTCACCTTGAGCTAATTCATCTTTGAATCTCTGGAACCTGGCAGACAGCAGGTATTTCATAGATGCTTGTTGAATAAAAGATGAATATAGAGAATTTCTAAACAAAGGAGGAGGTTATTAGGAAGCAGCAGTTTTCTCAGCATCTGCAGCTGTGTCTTACCTCCACAATGCCCTTGGTCACAGTAGATCTTCCTCTTCGAAGTTCACTGGCTTCTCTTTCTACAAAACAGAGTGGTACTTTTCCTATGAGGACCAGTGAATCACTGGTGTCTGGAAATACAATTTCAAGGCCCAGATCTTCCAGATTTTTGTGGTAACACCTAAAGAGAACCTCAAATGTAAAACAGCTACTTCATTCACATTTCAGTACTGGTTCCAAATACTTGATAGTTTCTCAAAAGCTGCCATGAGCTTTAAAACTTGCACTGTTTTCCTCACATTTGTGGTTGTTTAGGATTTTATTATCAAATTTCCTTTTTGAATTATAGTAACCTTTATTTTTTCCCCTCTTTTCCACTGAATCAATTTGCTTCTGTGTCTTATTCCTGAATTTTTATTCTCTGCTGAGGGATTGCTAACTACTCCTTGCTGGCACTTAAAGAAGTTTGGCACAAATAAAAGGGCTGAGAATGTTTTGAATCAGCACTAAAGCAGGGAGGTAATTAACAGCCCCAGGAACTGAGAAGTTCTGATTAATGGGATGTAAACAAATGGATCTGCCTCTAATATAAATTATGCCCCAGAGAAAAAGATTTATTGGCAGTCTCATATTCCTCATATTAAATAAATTTAGAGACAATTCTCTCTTTTTCATTTCTAATAATCTATGCCGCCCCAAAGTAGGAAAATACCCTACCTTATGACTCATTCATTATATGATTTGCCCCTTCCTTGGGGCCTGGGGTTTTACTTTCTTCCCAGTAGGATTATGGTGATGAAAACTAAGAATCTAGAATGCACCAAGGCAAAGCAGAATGGAAGCAATTACTGCAGTAACTTCGCTTTCGGAAACAGCACAACATAAATACTGGCTGTTCCAAGGAATGGTAAGAGTACTCTAAGCCAACTTCTGGAAAGAATTATCAGGAAAACTATACCCTTTACTCAACAGCTGTGATATAGTGGAAAGAACAGCATTTGGAGTCAGACAACCTGCCTCTGAGTGCCTGCTCCAATCACTTAATATTTGCTATGACCTTGAACAAGTCATGTAAACCTCATCTGAGAAAAGGAACAATAGTTACATCTATACCTCACAGGATGATTGTGAGGATGCACCTCAGCTACATCACATCCTCATGGTGGTACTAACCGTAAGAGTCTCCTTTGTTCCTCTGTCACTGTTATCTCTAGTGGAGGACTTACGATGGAAGACAGTAATTTTTTTCGACCAAAGCCTTGTGGCTGCTGTTTCTCATAGGACTCTATTGGGAGAAAGATGAATAGGTTAAGAGCAAGAAGTTGAAGTCTTCCAGATTCAGATAAAAATGAAGATACAGTCATGGGATTATTATAGTGCTTAGCAGCATGTTCAACGTTCGGTTTTAGGCTCTGAATTTCCATTATTAAAGTCAAACTAGTAAATATCTAGTTTGTCTACTCATTTTAGCGGTATTTTCTTAAATAAGTAATATAAGACTTAAATCTTACATTCAGATGAACAATGCAGTGATCCGGTAGGCAGTCAACAAATGTGGTTTCAATAACAGAGGTTGACTAATACTGGGGAAGATCCCCTGGAGGAGGGCATGGCAACCCACTCTAGTATTCTTGCCTGGAGAATCTCATGGTTAAAGGAGCCTGGCAAGCTACAGTACATAGGGTTGAAAAGAGTTGGACACGACTGAGCGACTAAGCTCAGCACAGCACACACAACCCAAGGCTCAAGGCGCCTCCTTTCCTCCAGAAGGATTGCCCAGACCCTGATGAGAATTACTACTATTCTCAAATGGTCCAGGGCCTATAGCAAGTGAGTTTTCCTAACACTGCTTTTACTGTATCTTTCCCAACTCTTAGGTCTTCATTTTCTAAGGAAAAGTGAAAAGTGACATCATTGCCATTCTAGTCCATGAAATACCTCCCGAGTCTTCACCCATTTGGTTTTTTATTACTTGACCACAGGAGTAACAATTTCCTGGGTATTTTACATCATCTTGGGGACATACAGCCTCATGATGAGAAAAATGGGTAGCAAAAATTAAAAAGCACATATTGACTTTGGAAGAATACGTAACAAATTAGTGATGCAGGTTGCCTCTGGGGAGAGAAACTAGGTGCGATGAAGGACAAGGGTAGAAAAGAAACCTTATTTTATTCCCTTCTTGTACCTTTCAGACTGGAACCTGTTCAATTATACTACCTATTCAAAAACAAATTAAATTTTAAAATAGAAACAAAATATATTGGGCCTTCTGAGCTGCTGCTGGTCTCTGCCTAATGAACTGTGGAGATAAACCGCAATCACATGGGCATGTGGAGGGGCATATCTTTGTGCTGAATGCTGTAATAAAGTAGCCTAATCTTTAGGGCTGATGGTAACTATATGGCAAATATGCCTTTGACCATGTAAGTAAGATCCACAGGTTTGATTTAGTGAAGTGAACTACTACATCCTCTTAATTGTAAAAGTCACTCCAACAGGCTTCAGCTTCATTTTTTTAATAGCTTTTTTTTCTTTTTTTTTTTTAAACGTACAATTCATCTTTTTCACCACAGTCACCATTAGGCAAACTCTTTCAGGTACATTAATTCTGCTGGGGAGTCTCGAGTCTTTCCTAGGCCTCAGCAGATCCTTACCAATGATCAGCTGCTCCAGTCGGACGCGCTCGTGGGCGGCATGCTGGTCCACCAAGACTAGCAGGTTTCCACCTAGAAGACCAGCAAGCACCACTGGGTTTCAAATTCTCAAGTCAGGATTAAAATAATCCTGTTGTGTTGAGGGAGGAAAGGTTAATCCAAACTATTTAACAACGTGGAACATAAGAGAAGCATACAAACTATGTAGTAACAACTGCTGCTTTTATTTCCTAACAAGTATTATGGGAAAAATTAAAACAAATGTATCTCTGATGAGCAACTCTTTGGTTCATTAGTATTTCATTTCTAAAATATGTGTGAATTTAATGTTTAAATACTGACTATGCTCTTTTAATTCAAATTTGATACAATGAAGGATCATTAAACTACATATTTTTTAATCAGCTGACCTTGATTTGCAAGCTACTCCAGAACCTATGAAGAGTGTAATTCTACTACACTTTAGATCAGAGGTCAGCAATTTCTTTTCTGTGAAAGGCTAGACAGTAAGTATTTTAGGCTTTTGAGACACGTGGTTTCTGACACAACTATTCAAATATTCATTCTGAACCAAAGTGGCCACAGACGATCTGTAAATGTTGTAGCTGCGATGCAATAAATGTTATAGACACTGAAATATTAACCTCATAGAATTTTTAAAAATTTATTTATTTTAATTGGATGACAATTACTTTACAATATTGTGATGGCCTCTGCCATACATCAGCATGAATCGGCCATAGAATTTCATATAATTTTAATGTGTTAAAAAATATAACTCTTCCTGTGCTTTTTTTCAACTAGTTAAAAATGTAGTACACCTGAAAGTAATGTTAACACCGTAAATTAACTACATGTCAATTAAAAAAAAAAACAAAAAACCATTCTTATCTCCCTGGATGTTACAGAAACAACGGTCTGGATCTGGCCCCCAGGTCACATGTGGCTTGCTTTAGACTCAGGCTTCACGGACTTGGAAGAGTAGACAAGTCACCTGGGGATCTTACTAAGAGGCAGATTCTGATTCCGTAGGTTAGGAATGGGACGTGAGATTGGGCAAGTCTAGCAAACTCCCATGCGATGTCATTTACTGACCTGGATTTTTAAGTAGCTAGGCTTTACACTCTCAAGTGCAACAGAGGAAACAGACTGTCCTGACCCCAAAGCCAAACCTACAGGGAAATCCTTTTCTCACTGACAGGAGGACTGATCTCGATGACATTACTACATCATTTTACCTCGTAATTTTATTACTTTTGGCCAAAGGGCTGACATTTATTGTTCCTGATTATACTGAAATAAGAGTTCTCCTCTTGAATTTGATCAAACAAGATAATGTCTGTTTTTCCTGTTTCTACTAATAAGATTAAAAAAAAACTGTTTCTATGACACCATGAAATTCATGGCATAAGAGCTTCAGACTTAAAAAAAAAAAGATTATGTAATTTTTCTGACAGCATTTTCCACCACATAATAGGCCCCCAAATGCTGAATTTTAAGCTCCTTTGAGGATAGGAGGAATTGCAGCTGGTTGTGATGAATACTGAACATCCTGTATTGGGCAAAACAATGGAATAAATAATAAATTATGAGGGAGTAACCTCAAACTCAAAACTACAACCAGTATAAATTAACAAAAGTCAAGAGCTCTAAGAAATCAATCCTGCACCTTACTCTGGAAGGAAGACTTATAGTCTACAAAATGTTCATGACATTTTCCATTCCTTGAATGAAGCAGAATACATGAAAAGTAATTTACTCGTGTCAGAGCTATGTTTTTGATATTTAAAAATAACAGAATAGAAGCTTCATAAGGACAGGATTTTTGTCTGTTATATTCCCAGCATGTACAACAGCACCAAGCACATCATAGGCACTCAATAAATATTTACACAATAAATGAATGAATCCTTATTCTTTAGAGTATCATAATTACAGGCAAAAACATGCAATAAAAATGCCATTATAGGGCATTAATTTCACTATAATTTAAAACAATTCTATGTCCATTACAAAAATTAGTGAAAATATTAAAATAAAATTAAGACAATTATAGGAATAGGTTGCTTTTGGTATTCATGTGCAATAAAAACTCATTTTGACTTAAAAAATTTTTTTTAATCTAATACATACTCCTTGGTGGTAGCCTATCAACATAGTAACAACCTGGAATTGCAAGAGACATTTAAATATCTGGAGATTTGGTGGCTATACCCATCTCAGGTGCCACTGTAGAGATTTTGGTATTAAATAACAAAGAATTTCAGGTAATCAAATATTTGGAAAAAAAAATCTATTTGCTTTCTAGAAATAGTAAGACTACTAGATTTTGACATTTACTAATTCTACATTTATGATAATTATGATAATTTTTGGTTACTTTACCCCTATGATCTATGATGATATTTATCAAATAAATTTATACTGTAACAAGATAAAAGAGAACATTTTGAAAAGCAAAGAGAATGAACCACTTTCAAACTTCAGAAGCTCTCTCCTGCAGGCCTACCTATCAGATGCTAACTCCTGCAGGGGTGCTCAGGACTCTCAGGCACTCAGGCCTTTTCCAGAACCTGACAGGATCTAGCATTCCTTGTAAATAGCTCAAAGCGCTCCCAGTTTTTTTTTTTTTTTAAAAAAAGCTTTCACCGTCCCTAGTCTCTCTTCCATGTCACAGATATCGGAGTCTCTGCTAGAGGTGTAATACCCAACCACATTCCTGATACATTCTTGAACATTTCAAAGGTATTTCAGACCAAACTCACGATTTTCACCCTCCTTGCCTGCTTCTTCTTCAGCCTGGTCCTGTAGAGTCATCCAGCTACAGAAGTCAGAAAACCAGGAGCCTTCTTTGATATCCCTTCCCTATGTCCAATCCATCACCGAGTCTACTGACTTATCACCTAAATATCTTTCTCTCCAGGCTACCTCCCCATCATTTCTTAGATACTGCAACATCCTTCTAACACTCTCTCTGCAGCTACTAGCTCTCCTCCGCCACACCTGCTCCACGCTCCACACTATAGCCAGAGCAGTATTTTCAAAATGCAAATGTGGGGACTTCCCTGGTGGCCCAGTGGTTAAGAATCCACCTGCCAATACAGGGGACAGGGGTTCGATCCCTGGTCGAGGAATAAGATCCCACATGCCATGGGGCAACTAAGCCTGCAAGTCCCAAGAAAAGTCTGTTCATGGCAATGAAAACCCAGCACAGCTGGGAAAAAAAAAAAAATATCGAATGTGATGTGACACATGCCACTGTGAAAACAAACAATAAAAAATAAAACAAAAAGCCTTCAATTGTTTCCTATTGGTACTGGTATGAAGACAGCACCTGTAAATGGTCTTTAAGATCTGGCTGTGACCTACATATCTAGCCCATTTCCTTGCTCTCACACAGGAAGGGCTTGCCCTGGTTCCTCTCACTGAAGGAGAGGGAAGCACGAATTGCATGTTATTCCCTCTGCCCAGAATACTTCTCCCTCCCTTCTTTACCTAGTTAACTTACACTTCAGATCTCTCTTTACCAACAGAACCTTCTCTGACCTCCTCACTCAATCAAATCTCCTAATACAGGTTCTCACAGCATCTTGTTTCTCTCCTCCATAACACTAGAGCTGAAATGTTAATGTTTGTGTAACTATCTGTTCCTCTTGCATGTACATTGTGTCCCACCATTGTCTCTCTAGCAGAGTCCCTCACATGCAGTAGGTACTTAATCAATATCTGTTGAATCAGTTAATGTTTTTATTTACAAATTGTTGTTTTATTAAAGCAGGTCACCAAGAGATCATATGTTAACTCTTCATAAACCTAACAGAGTTCATCATATAAACTTTCTATTATTATAAAGCAATCATATTAAAACATTATTAAAAATTTAGAGAATATAAAATATTTTAAAGAGTAAAAGATGAAATTTCCCCTTTGCCCATTTCTATTCTCACTCCCAAGGTAACCATTCTTAATAATTTAACATGTATCATATATATATATACACACACACACACATACACACGTCTATGTGTATGTACATAAAGCTACATGTACTTTAAAACTATTGTTTCATGATATATTTTCATAATTTAGATTGGTTTTCCCTAATCTGGCCAAATCACTGAAACTGTATCATGTATAAAAAATAACCTTAAAAGGAGACTGTCAGAAGACCAGCTGGTCACTAAGACTAACCCCATTCTTACCTGCCTCACCATTCTCTTCAGTCTTAGTGCTCATTAAACAGGCAATAAACTTGTTATCCACTTGCTGGAGAACCTGCCATACATTCAAGTAAGTGGAACAGTACTAAATATAAGTTAACAATGGCTTATCTACATAGAGAGAGACAAAATCGCACTTAATTTAAAGTTGTTTGCATTATAACATTCATATCTAAGACTGAGGAGAGGTGCGGATGAACCTGCAGGAGTTCAAGGTTCATCATTAGGAAGGATAAAGAATAGACATGGAGAGCAACTAAAAGCCAAAAGGAAAGACTACAAGGGAATAGACTGAAGCAACTCATAGGGTTGTGTTAATAAAACTTCAGAGTAGACTTGAAATGTTCCCAACAGAAGGACTTTTAATAACAGGTAATATGACCAGAGAATTATTAATATGACCAGAGACTGCTAACAAATAGAGCTGAAAAAAATTTGCAAAATGTATGCAAAAAATGTATACAAAAAGTGGAAACCATTTTTGTAGGAGCTGGTACATTAAGGCAGTAAGTTAACAGCCACTGGTGGCTGCAGACCTTGGTAGCTCCCCTTTCCCTAGATTGGTCTCAGCTTTCAATTCGTTTCCATACTGAAAATAAGAAGATGAGGACAGCCTGAGTGGTGTAGAGAGAGGGCAAACTAGAAAAAGGGTCCCTTGTGTTAACTTCTCAATCTGGGATCTCCTAAGCCATGTCATTTGTAGCCTCAAACAATAGAGGGCCATTTAAAAAGGGGCATCATTGCACATTTAAGGACAATGTCTTTACATTACGTAAGTAAGTGTTAGTTGCTCAGTTGTGTCCAACTTTGCAACCTATGGGTTGTAGCCCACCAGGCTCCTCTGTCCATGGAATTCTCCAGGCATGAATATTGGAGTGGGTGGCTATTCCCTTCTCCAGGGAATCCTCCAAACCCAGGGATGAAACCCAGGTCTCCTGCATTGCAGGCAGATTGTTTACTGTCTGAGCCACCAGGAAAGCCCAAATTTATGTCAACTACATTACTTAGTTGACTTATAAATTATTGTCAGTATAGAAAGTCAATATATAATCCTTGAAACTGTGTGCCTGAATCCATAATTCATCACTCCAAACTTGCTCACCCCACTAAGGATACTTTTTTTTTTGGTAACTGATGGCATCACCAACTCAAGGGACATGAGTTTAGGCAAACTCTATGACACCGTAAAGGACAGGGAAGCCTGGCATGCTGTAGTCCATGGGGTTCCAGAGTCGAACATGACTTAGCAACTGAACAATAGCAATTATAATTAGTCCTTTGCTTTTTCTTCTGATGATAAAAGTTTTAGTAAGATTAAAAAGAACACATGTGCCTTGATCAGGGTGGTCTATAGCATTAAGTAAATCCAATTTCACATGAGTTAGCCGAGCTTAGGCTATATATATATATAAAATATATATATATTATATATATATAAATGAGATTTCAAAGGCAACATTTTACCTGCATTGAGTGAATCATTTCTTTGGTGAAACGATAAGGATACAAGATGTTGTGAATTTTAACTGCTAGGCTCTCAGCTTGGCCGCTGCTTACGTCAACAGCAACCTAGAAAGACCCAGAACAAATGTCATTTACGTTGTAATCTTTTATGTCTGCAGAACTGTTTTACCAAAGATCTCAAAGTGCTTTAATAACATTCATTTTCACAGAACCTATTAGAGGTGGGTTGAATTCAGGGAACTTATAAAAATTCAAAGGGCTCTATGAATTTTTACTCTTGAATAATAATTTTTGTTTATATACAAAATTACTGACAAAAACCCAATTCTTTCAGAATAACAATTTGCCTGTGCTTCGTAAGCATGTCCTTAAAGACATCTTAACTGATGAATCAGTAACAAATGCTCATCCACTCTCCACCCTCATTGCAACACACAGAGCGCCTGTGTGATCACCCACTGAGGAGGATGCACGCTCAGGTCCAGTGATGAAGATTCAGGTCTAGAGCAGAAGAGTCACTGCTTTGTCTAATGACAACAGTTTTTATTACCATCACCCTAAATACTTGGCCAAAGCTGCGAGTCAGGGTTTCTGAGAGCGGTAAACACATTCACTATTCACACACTGATGACACAGGTCTAAAGTATCATCCAAAGTGACCAAGCTTCCAAACTGCTACGAATTCTGATTCTTCCTCTCTATGTTAAATATTAATTTCCAAATACATTATTTGGAAACATGCTCACTTTCCCTTCATAATTACAAATCAATATAGTCATTCATGCCCACCCCCAATTTAAATGAAATTCAAATTTTAAAATAACATGCAAAGAATAAATGCTGCAGACCTACCTCTGGATAACGGGCAAATACTGGATTGTCCCATTCTGAGAACAAAGACTGAAGCGATTCAGGACCAAAGGCATCGTCCCCAGTAGCTAGAGCAAAAGGGGACGAGTAAAGTTGGCATCAAGAGCCTCAGGGAAGAGGGTGTGTGGTGTCTCACGCTTGGTGTGGTGCGGCCTCAAGACCAAAGATCAGACACTGTGTTCCCATATTCTGCACATATGAAGTGTTGGCTGTATCTCTAAAGTATTTTTATCTGTTATTTCTTAAACTAGGGTTGACAACTGTTCTTCTGGCATTATAGCTTTTTCTATAAACTATTTTCAAGAGATATTTCAGAATATAAGTCCACAAGAAACTGGTTCAAATTAGTAGAAACTGGTTCAAATTAGTAGTTCAAATTTTACATAAAATTACTTTTTTATGTAAAAATATACCTTATCTATTTTCAGAAACAACGAAAAGTAAAATGATAAATGCAGGGGGTTTTTTTGAAGATAAGAATTTTGCTTATATAAAACTACTGCAATATGGAGTCAACGCCAATCTTTAAAAATAAGAAACATTTTTCTCAATCACAAGACACCACAGACTGTGCCTAATCAACCAGCATTGACCTCGTCTGGAAAAGTAATTTCTGATCTAAATGCATGCGCTGAATTAACTTAGTTCTGCTGTGAAACAGGACCACAGGGAATTCCTGGTTCCAGGAAGGCACAGCTGGCACTGATCAAGCTCAACAACACAGCCCTGCTTTGTTTTCCTTGAGCTGGGTGGCACAGTATGTACTAGGTGTTCTGGCAATCTCTGCTAATGCCCCTACCTCTGTTATTCTGTCTCATCACAGTCCTCTCTTCCCGAGCTCTAGGAAGGAAAGGAAGAACAAGGTCGCTTCTAAAGGGATGACACCTGTACTGAGATCCTAAATATAAAAAAGAAAAAAACTAGACATTTGAACTCAAAATATACACTATTAAAATAATAGTTTCATAGAATCTCTTTCCGTACAAATGAATTAAGACATAAGGCAGACTAGTAAACACTAGATTGAGTCAGCAGTTTTTTTAATGAAATTATTCTGCTAATTTAGGAATCTGCCCTAGTGCTTAGTCCTATTACCCATCTATACCAGACAGAATGAAGACCTAGAAAAGATCCCCGATGGACATATTCTTTTTCACAATACGTATGTGTCTATTATAACATTTACCTCATCCTATTAATACGTTTGGATGGTTGTCCTCCCTAATAGTCTGTGGACCATTGAAAGCAAAGCCAGTCAATATGCAATGCAGCAGCTCCAAGCATGGTGTGGATCACAAATAAGTGAATAAATAAAGAGATGAATGAATGAAAAGTTTTCAGTTTAAATTCCAATGTCCAGTAAGATGTCACCCAAATTCTGCCCTCCTCTCTGAGAATGATCAGATTTGAGTTTTAGAGACAATGTCGAATCTGATAGTTTCAAACAGGATTAAAACATGATGAAACTATTATTTCAAAAAAATAAATCTGTTGGACAAAAAAATGGAGAGAGATTAACTAAGAATAATGAAAGTGTGAGGTGAAATAAAGTTGTGTCATTGTCAATAGAAAGGACAGAGTTGAAGACATTTTAAAGAAAAATAACTACCAGGGCTGGAGACTTGACAACCACTCCTTAAAATTACCTTTGTAGAGCCTTTCTTCTGTGCAGTTAAATCTACCTCTTAACAGTTCATCTGATGTAACCTTTTACATGAGGCTCAACCATGTCCTAAATGTCCTGCTACACACCAACCATTCACAGAATGGCAGACTGAGCAACTTCACTTTCGCTTTTCACTCTCATGCATTGGAGAAGGAAATGGCAACCCACTTCAGTGTTCTTGCCTGGAGAATCCCAGGGACGGGGGTGCCTGGTGGGCTGCCGTCTATGGGGTCGCACAGAGTTGGACACGACTGAAGCGATTTAGCAGCAGCAGCAGCAGCAGCCAACCCTCACCCCACCTCTGTATGGAGGGTGCTTAGAAGCCATTTTTCTTAGAACTAGCTCCTAGATCCCAAATGCTTAGTTTTTCATTATGAATCTCTGACTTAACATGACTCTCAAAGGTTCACTACATGACATGCTAATCCAGAAATTAAGTAGGTTGAAGCATTTTAGACATGTAGATTTATTTAACAGGAACAGATGTTCATGTTCAGTATGGCCAGCCAAGATTTCCCCCTTTTGTTTTAGAAACAACCATCTCAGTTTAATAATATCCAGTTATTTTTTGTCACCATATCAGAAGCAATTGTATTTCAGAAAGATGAGGTGCCAGTGCCTTAGATTTACCTTTGATTAGCATTCAGTATAAATCAGGACACAAAACTACACACGCTAAAAAACATGTCTTTAAGAGCCACATGATAGTCTCAGGAGCAGTACTGAAGAAAAGGGTTTTTTTCTATTTAATACTTTGAAAGTTACTACAATGATTACTTTTTTTCACAAGGGAAAAAAACTGGAAACCACTGAAAAATAAAAGTCTTATTTAACCTTAAATGAATCAGAGCCTCCTGCTAGAGATATTTATCCTAGGGAGAAATGATAAGTTAATTTGGAACTACCTTCATACAATTTACATTCTTTTGCAACATTCAAGACTTAATACAGATGAACATTTAATGTTTGCCCTTCTGATGCAAAACCAAGATTACTGCCAGATGGAAATCAGTTTTACCATCTCCCAACATCTGGCTCTCAACATGCTGCCAAAACAATGTCACTTTTAATGTTGACTGAGACCTGGGAACTCAGAGTCCTAGCCTCGGCTCTGATGTGGCCTTGTGGTCTGATCTAAAAGCCACATTATTGTTTTTCTGAATAACAGCCACTTATACAGACCAAGATTATTAGCATATACATTATAATAAAGTAGATTTGAAAAGTATGATTATAAAAATACACACTTAACCTACATTCCAAAAAATTTATGGTCAAGTCCTTTTTTTTTTTTTAAGTTTATAAATATACGACTGTGCTGAGCCATAGATTTTACTGGGAAATCTAGGATGACTACAAGAATCATTCTAGTCCTTTACCTGGGAAAAGTGCAGAGAACAACTTCCAGAAAAATACCACACTGGCATTGCAGGTGCTTTTAAAGACAAACTTCTTAGAGTTGCGTGTTTGGGAAAGAGGGAAGTGGGAAGGGAAACACTGTGAAGTGAAAGTCACTCAGGCGTGTCCAACTCTTTGAGACCCCGTGGACTGTGCATGGAATTCTCTGGCCAGAATACTGGAGCGGGTAACCTTTCCCTTCTCCAGGAGATCTTCCCAACCCAGGGATCAAGCCCAGGTCTCCTGCATTGCGGGCAGATTCTTTACCAGCTGAGCCACAAGGGAAGCCCAGGAATACCGAGTGGGTAGCCTATCCCTTCTCCAGCGGATCTTCCCAACCCAGGAATCGAACCGGGGTCTCCTGCATTGCAGGCAGATTCTTTACCAGCTGAGCTACCAGGGAAGTCCCCAGGGAAACACTGTAGCTCTTCTCAACTATCAATAGCACCATTTTCATTAAGCACTGTCTCATCCTCTTGTACACACATACACCCATAGATAAATATACTTGCAGTTCCATTCTGTATCATTCTTTCATTGTAATTTTATGTTTAAATAATATTGAACCTAGAGTTTTCATCTATAATAAAACGCATTTTATAGTTAAACTTCAAAATGTTCTATCTGCTGATAAAATCTCTTTGAATAATGACTCTCTTACCCCTCAGCCATTATTTCCACCTTCAAAAGCATTCGTGCCAGTGAATGCCATATACTTACCGTTCTCCAGTAGGACATCCACAGCCATAGTTGTCAGGTCTTTAGTACAAGCAGCCCGAACATCCTCAGCAGGAGCAGTGAATGTGCTAAGTCCTGTTAGTTTGTTGATGTAAACCATTCTTCCCAGAGTTGCATCAAAATGCTGCTGCCAATCCAAAGAACATATGTTGGACCCTTCATCTTCGGAACAAGTTCTTGCTATGGCTATGGATTCCTCACTCTGAAAACAAGTTCCATTTTGGTCAGCTGTGGAATCTTCCACGTGACTCATTAACATTCTACTCAGAGAGAAAGGACTTCCAATCTGTTGTTTTGAAGCTATAAGAACATCTGAATCCTTACTGATAACTGTAGCATGGTCATAGGGCAGTACCAAAGGATTTCCTGGTATCTTCTCAGTGGTATTGTGGTTAGAATATGTTTCACTGTCCTTACTGAAGAGATTACTTTGTGTGACAGAGTCTGACATTGGGATGTTGTCACTTTCTGTTTTTTTATGCTCATTTTTAAATAACTTACAAGAATCTAGGGTTAACCCACTGGACAAGTCACCATCTTTCCTACTGGAATCTAATTGTGGCAATTCATTAAAATGACTTACATCCATCCTTTGAGTCTCTCTTTCGGAATCCTTCAATCTGGATAATTTAGAGGCTAGTGATTCAGGTGACTTCTCAACATCCAAAAATTTCCTGTTAAAATGAGGTAACTCCTGCAGAGTTACAGTGCTTTCTGTTAAGCAAAGCATCTGTTGTTCCAAACAATCATCTTCCTTGGAGAATGGAAACTTTTCTGAAGAAAACATGTGATTTACTGGTTGACAACTACTATTGGAATCATTATATTTCATAGTAGTGATTTCACAGATGTCAGAGTTGTCTAAGTGGTTTTTGTCTTTCCATGGAATGTCAGCTTCGACTTGAGGACTGAGATTGGTAGTGATTTCTAAAGTATTATTTTCCTCCACTTCAGTATTCAGAGGATTTTTAACCTTCCCATATTGCCTCTTAAACTTCTCTAAAGATCCTAGTTGTGAACTTAAGCTTAGCTTCTTATGAGGTATGGGTTTGGCAGGACCAATCAATTTGTCTATTTTCTTACTACCCTCTGAAACATGTCTATCCCAAGAGAAAGAGGATGTGTCGAGTAATAAGCCACCTGTGTGTGATTTTTTACTACTTTCCCGAAAAATAGCAAAATTTTTATAAGCTGCTGTATGTTTGTTCTCTAGCTTATAACTTCGATCTGTGCTGCACAGACTTTTGTTGGGCAGTTGAGCAAATTCTTTACTTAAAGTGCTGGTTAAATCTTTGCTGTTTGGAATCTCAACTGAATGGTGTGTTCTATTTCTAAATGTTTCTTTGGCACTCACAGGACCAGGTTGAGCATAACTTTTAAATAAATGTTCTGTTTCAGTTGATTTAGTTTGCTCACTCTGTACCACATGAGTTATGAAGCCAGTGGAACATAATTTAACTTGTCCATAACAAAAAACATTTATTCTTCCACAAATACTAGGTTTTTTTCTTTTCTCTTCCTCTCTCTGAGCACTAGGTTCTCCTGATAATGCTGTCTCAAAAGACAGAGGTTGGCATTTCATTTCAGTAGCATCTTTATATCTCTCTGGTTGATTGTGAATTCTGTTATTTTCCAGGATGTTGGCAGCCATGCTATTAACAGTAGTACTTACTTTCTGTATTTCTAGATCTTCTCCACTCCCCTCAAAGTGATATAATGTCTGAAAAAGGCTTCCACACATTTCTGAACTGGTTCCACATGGATTTTCTGAAGAGTTATGTTCCAAGCAAAATTTTTTATGTTTCTTATTTTCTCCTGATTCTGATGCTCCAGCTGTCTCTTGTTCTAAGTTCCTTGACTGTGAGCAAGCACTGTCTTCATTTTGCAAAGATGACTCTGCCATTTTACAATGGGCTGGCCCATCGGATTTGTAAGTGTACAAAAATGAATCATTTGTCTTTTTTCTGATAGCTTCCGAATCCCTAGAATTTTGTGTGCTTATGTTTTCTACAGGAGCTTTTCTTTTCACAGCTTTTGACTGCAAATTGAACATCTCATAGGAATCCAAAATATTATTACATGCTTCTTGGAAACTGACCTGGCCACACTTCTCATCAGAGGACACTTGCTTCTGAAGACTGGCACTAAATAAACTAAAATCATTATCTTCACTAAATTCCTTAATGTCTTCACTTGATAATTCCACAAATAATTTTTCTTTCTTTAAAAACATTTTTACTCCTTCCTGAATGCAAACCAAAAGAGTATCCCAGTTCTGAAACTCAATCAGGGTTTTTGCTGGCTCCAGGCACACGTCATACTCACAGAACTGGCACTGCACATTGATTACATAGATCCCATAGAGTTCCGGGTTAGACCTAGGCCGAGGACTTGAATTCATTTGCCTACTGGCAGAACCACTCTTTGGTTTGCATATAATACTTTCTTTCCTTAATAAAAAGTCAATGAGTTTATGCAACTTTGTCCGTAAAACTAACCTCTTGTTCACAAACAAAAACTGCATATTCTTATTATAATGTGCTTCAGAGCTGATAAAGCCAGTAAGCTCAAATTCCTTATATTTAAATTTTATTTCTCTTAACTTTTGGGACTTACCCAGTCCATAAATTTGACAAAATCGGGAACATATGTCTTTGGTTTTAGGGAGTTGAAGAACCATGGAACCAGAAACATCATTTCTCAAAGAGAAAGAAATGGAAGGGTGCATGAGTGACAGAGCTTCTATCCTCTGCCTAACCTTCTCAAACTCCAGTCTAGGATCCATGCATTTCCTCCTAACAGGTAATTGATAAAACAGATTATATACAGTGACTGTTGTCCCGGTACTTGGTCGAGTTAAGTCAGCTTCACAAGCTTTCAGGGATTTCCCATTCTGAAACAGTTTCACAAATGTTTTCATCGACTTGTTTTTCTTGGATGAAATTTCCACAGCACTGGCCATATCTGCTATACTGGCCAACGCCTCCCCCCGGAAACCATAAAACCTTGGGTTCTCCAAGTCTTGTACGGAGTTGCATTTACTGGTGAAATAACGATTTCCCACCTTGTCTACATCATCACTCCCCATCCCAAATCCATTGTCTATCACTTGAACTTGGAAGGTTTCCATGTTCACCCTGACAGCCACACATTTTGCTTCAGCATCAATACTGTTGAGGGCAAGCTCCTCAACACATTGGCCTAAGGAGCATACAGCCAAACCAGAACGCAATTTAGCTTGTACTTCAGCTGACAAGCATTTGATCATGGCAGGTAGAAAGCTGGTGAGAATGCCAGGCAGTGGTTCCCTTTTCTGACTGGAAATAATTGCCTATGGGAGGAAAACAAAACACACACACACACACAATTAAAGCTTCAGAGTTACATGGCATCAACCATTTCTCTCAAGCATTATAAAGAAATATTTGAGATAAATGAAATCTCTTATTAACAAAACAAAAATTATACTTCTGATCTCTAGGAAGATCAAACAGCTCAGATTTGGCACAGCAGATTTAATATCCAAAACAGCATTCATAATTTCATAATTTTTACTGCTCCTAAATCCCAAATGCCCTAAGTGAAATCATCATCACACTTGAAGTTGACCCCTAAAGTGTTCAAACTGCCAATCACTTCACCAAAAACAGATGCCTAATTTCCGCTAAGAAACATTAGCTAGAAATCATTCATGAAAAAAGTGTCCAAGCTAGTTTCATAACATTTATCCATTACACAATAACCATGACTTTTAGAAAAAAATTACAATGAAGTGTTAAGACACTGTACTAATTAGGGTGAAGGAAGAGGAGGAAATGAAATCAAATTATTATATCAAAGAGCGATAATTATTATAATAATTACCATTGGTTAAATGTAGTTATCTCAGGGGAAAGAGACTAATAATGGGAACGGGTACGGCAGGAAAATTCCTTTGCCTTTTAAGCCTTTATCATTTGATTTTTAAATCTTGTACATGTATTACTAAGTTTTTAGAAGGCCCTTACCTATTACTACTTATGATATATTTGTATTAATACTCTTTTGGTCTTTACAGATGGCTCCAAACTACCTTAGCAATAATAATGATGGCAAGGGGATCTTTAAACGAGACTTTTTCTTGCAGCTAAAAATGACAGTTCAGTGAAAGGTCCCCTCCCTTCATAGCTGAGAGTAGCGTGGGCTGGACCGTCTCACGAGTGGTAAGGCTTGTTTATCAAACTTGGGGAAAATCAGAGCTGTAATTGCAGATCTGATGGTTTCTAAGATAATGTACTTTGCAGCCGGCAAAAAATGAGAGGTCAAAGTTTGGTAACTATTCCTACTGGTACCCAAAACTCAACGATTTCCGATTTCCTGATTACGGGGCTTTCGGGGATCCTGTGACAAGTGGGACGATTTGATCCGGGTTCAGAGCTGAGAAAGCTTGCAGGAAGAGCAGGGTCGCGTCCGCCAAGCACCCCACCCCACCCGCCGCGGCCGTAAGAGTCAAGCTCCACCCCCGCGCCCTCCCAGCTGGCAACAGGAAACCCCGGCCCGGCCCGCCCAGGTTCGGGCGCCCGGCCGAAGGTAGGCCGGGAGACGTCCTAGGCCCCTCGCGCGGCCGGTCCGTAAGGCTGGCCCGCAGCGGTCGCCAAGGCCCTTCGAGTGGTAGACGAGCTCCCAGAATCGTCCTCTGGTCGCGTGCTTTCACCCCAAGTCACCTAGAATGGTACCTCCCCAACCCCCTGATACCAACCGCCTCGGCCGCTGGGCACGCGCTCGTTGGCTGGTGAGGCTCGTGCACGCGCGAGCCCGCGAGCATGCGCTTCTGAGGCGCCGCGCGGAGGGCGCCGTCCAGTCCGTGACACCCCGATGCGCATGCGCGCCAGGTGGCGCCGGCTTGGAAACCCGTGTCCCCATGTCTCTTCTTACTGGTACCCCGAAGTTTCCAGTCTTTATCCCGTTTTATCATGGCGTGAAAAGCTGTTTCTAGCCATTTTTACTCGTTTTTCCCTTTTCTCATTTCTGTTGTGTGCGTACTACCATTTAATTCAACAGAGGCTTCCTAGGTGCTGCAGTAGTAAACAATTCGCTTGCCAATTCAGGAGATGAAGGTTTGATCCCTGGGTAGGGAAGAGCCCCTGGAGGAGGACATGGCAACCTACTCCAGTATCCTTGCCTAGAAAATCCCATAGACAGAGGAGCCTGAGGGGCTGCAGTCCATGGGGTTGCAAAGAGGCACGACTAAGCACGGTATTTTATTTGATGCGAAAAGACCCTGATGCTGGGAGAGATTGAGGGCAGGAGGAGAAGGGGACGACAGAGGATGAATGGCATCACCGACTCAATGGACATGAGTTTGGGTGGACTCCTAACAGATGAACTGAACTGAACTGAACTGAACTGAATGGTCTAGTAGTTTTCCCCACTTTCTTCAATTCAAGTCTGAATTTGACATTAAGGAGTTCATGATCTGAGCCACAGTCACCTCTTTGTCTTGTTTTTGCTGACTGTATAGAGCTTCTCCATCTTTGGCTGCAAAGAATATAATCAATCTGATTTTGGTGTTGGCCATCTGGTGATGTCCATGTGTAGAGTTCTCTTATGTTGTTGGGAGGGTGTTTGCTATGACCAGTGTGTTCTCTTGGCAAAACTCTATTGGCCTTTGCCCTGCTTCATTCTGTTTTCCAAGGCCAAACTTGCCTGTTACTCCAGGTGTTTCTTGACTTCCTACTTTTGCATTCCAGTCCCCTATAATGAAAAGAACATCTTTTTTGGGTGTTAGTTCTAAAAGGTCTTGTAGGTCTTCATAGAACCATTCAACTGCAGTTTCTTCAGCATTATTGGTTGTTTACACAGCGTTACTGTGTGATTAGGTGTTTTGGAAATTGATGACCAACCTTCAGTTGTTTCTTAGTCTTGTTTTCATTGGGTATTTTTATTTTAAAAAATTTGTATTTATTTTTTTCTGTGCTGGCTTTCTCTAGTTGCAGTGAGTTGGGGGTACTCTCTAGTTTGAGGTGCACAGGCTTCTCACTGTGGTGGCTTCTCTTGGTGTGGAGCACAGGCTCTAGAGTGAGGGCTCAGTAGTTGGGCTGTGAGAGGTGAGATCTTCCTGGAGCAGGGATCAAACCTGTGTCCCCTGCACTAGCAAGTGGACTTCCAACCTCTGGCTCACCAAGGAAGTCCAAAACCTTGTATTTTTAAAGATTGGAATTTATGACTAACGTGACAAACCCAGTAAGCATTTGATATATACTTTTTTAATGGCTGACAAAACCAAATCAGGAGATAGATAATCTAAGTCTGATGAAGGAAAATGCTTACTGCTTGAATTAGTTCATTCCAATCCCAAAGAAAGGCAATGTCAAAGAATGCTCAAATTACTGCACAATTGCACTCATCTCACACGCTAGTAATGTTCAAAATTCTCCAAGCCAGGCTTCAGCAACATGTGAACCGTGAACTTCCAGATGTTCAAGCTGGATTTAGGAAAGCCAGAAGAACCAGAGATCAAATTGCCAACATCCGCTGGATCATGGAAAAAGCAAGAGTTCCAGAAAAACATCTATTTCTGCTTTACTGACTATGCCAAAGCCTTTGACTGTGTGGATCACAATAAACTGTGGAAAATTCTGAAAGAGATGGGCATACCAGACCACCTGACCTGCCTCTTGAGAAACCTATATGCAGGTCAGAAAGCAACAGTTAGAACTGGACATGGAACAACAGACTAGTTCCAAATAGGAAAAGGAGTATGTCAAGGCTGTATATTGTCACCCTGCTTATTTAACTTATATGCAGAGTACATCATGAGAAACGCTGGGCTGGAAGAAACACAAGCTGGAATCAAGATTGCTGGGAGAAATATCAATAACCTCAGATATGCAGATGACACCACCCTTATGACAGAAAGTGAAGAGGAACTAAAAAGCCTCTTGATGCAAGTGAAAGTGGAGAGTGAGAAAGTTGGCTTAAAGCTCAACATTCAGAAAATGAAGATCATGGCATCTGGTCCCATCACTTCATGGGAAATAGATGGGGGAACATTGGAAACAGTATCAGGCTTTATTTTGGGGGGCTCCAAAATCACTGCAGATGGTGACTGCACCCATGAAATTAAAAGACGCTTACTCCTTGGAAGAAAAGTTATGACCAACCTAGATAGCATATTCAAAAGCAGAGACATTACTTTGCTGACAAAGGTCCGTCTAGTCAAGGCTATGGTTTTTCCAGTGGTCATGTATGGATGTGAGAGTTGGACTGTGAAGAAAGCTGAGCACTGAAGAATTGATGGTTTTGAACTGTGGTGTTGGAGAAGACTCTTGAGAGTCCCTTGGACTGCAAGGAGATCCAATCAGTCCACTCTGAAGGAGATCAGCCCTGGGATTTCTTTGGAAGGAATGATGCTGAAGCTGAAACTCCAGTAACTTTGGCCACCTCATGCGAAGAGCTGACTCATTAGAAAAGACTCTCATGCTGGGAAGGACTGGGGGCAGAAGAAGGGGACGACAGAGGATGAGATGGCCGGATGGCATCACTGTCTCGATGGACGTGAACTCTGGGAGTTGGTGATGGACAGGGAGGCCTGGTGTGCTGTGATTCATGGGGTCGCAAAGAGTCGGACACGACTGAGCGACTGAACTGAACTGAACTGAATTAGTTTGCTAAGGCTGCCATAACAAAATGCCAGACTAGACAGCTTAAACAATAGAAATGTATCTTGTCCCAGTTCTGGAAGCTAGAAATCTGAAAGTCAAAGTGTTGAAATGATGAATGATGATAAGGCCTCTTTCCTTGACTGGTAAATTGCTATCTTCTTCCTCTATCTTCACAAGTTCTTTCCTCTGTGCACACACACCTGTGTCTAAATTCCTCTTCTTATAAGGACACTAGGGTGTACTGGATTAGGGCCAACTCTAATGACCCCATTTAACCTTAATTACCTCTATAAAGTCCCTCTCTCGAATGTAGTCGCATACTGAGGTATTGAGAGGACTTCAACATGTGAATTTGGCAGGGGTGAGGGGGTAACATAATTTAACACATAGCATCAGTTTATGTGAATTCCTTACCTGGAGGACAGAAATGACAGTAGAAACTCCAGAAAACGTAAAATAATTAGTTCAAGATATCATTTGTGTATGTGCTGTGCTCAGTCATGTCTCTTTGTGACCCCATGGACTGTAATAACCCGCCAGGCTCCTCTGTCCTTGAGATTCTCCAGGCAAGAATACTGGAGTGGGTTGCCTTTTCCCCCTCCAGGGGATCTTCCCAACCTAGGGTTTCCTGCATTGGTAGGTGGGTTCTTCACTATCAAGCCAACAGGGAAACCCAGATATCATTTGAACAGTTAACAAATGAAACTTTAGGATTTTTGTTCTTTTTTAAAAATATTTATTTTTATTTATTTATTTGGCTGCACAAAGTCTTAGTTGTGGCATGTGGGATCTAGTTCCCCAACCAGGGGTCAAACCTAGGGCCCCAGCATTGAGAGCTCACAGTGTTAGCCACTGGACACCAGGGGAGTCCCAGGATTTTTGTTGTTATTAGGTACAATTTCCTGAAGAAAATTTCATGGAAACTATTAAAAAGAAATGATGAAAAGTAACTGCTTTTTCTTTCAGACTTCCTTAAGTTACCTCCAAATTCTCTTCCCAAAGATGTTCACAGAGTAAATGCCTCTTATTTTGCCCAAAATGAAGTTCATCAAAAAGAAAATAAGTTATCTTACACAGAAAGTTCTGTTTTTATTGATTAGAATTGCACATAGGTGTAATTCTTTCATCACACATATAATACACAGTAACCATCAAGTAACTGATGCTAAAATAACTTATTGACAAATTCTAATATTGAACACAGAATAGTTCTATCTCTATTAACAATAAAAAACAAAACTGCTAAGTATCTTGGAAAATTTAAATGCAGACCATTATTTCACAATTTGGAAGTCTGCGTAGTCCAGCTTTACGATGACCTTCTCATTGTGGAAGCTTGCCCTGTCGATGTGTGCCTTGGGACTTCCTTTTGTCTCAAGCCATTCCTGCATGTGACGTACTTTGGAGGTAGGCCCTTGCAACCGTCCTTGCACTGTGCCCTGGTCAGTGTTCTGGACCCAGCCTACTAATCCGAGCTTTTTACCCTCAGCCTAAGGGAAAGAAAAAGACAAGAAAGAGAAATCCAGTGAGACTTAACAAAACAAAGCGAGACTACAGTCTCTTGCCAGAACCTTGGCCTACAATCAAGCCACTGAAACTAATTTGATATTGTCCAGCACAGTCAAAACAGAACTACAGCAAGGAGAATCTCATTGCTGATCTTAACATGGAGTGTTGACCACTTGACTCCATTTCTTTCTTCTACCCTATAAAACCCAGGCACCAGAATTTTTCACTGTTTAGTCAATTTGATTAAGTACTAAAGATTTAAGACCAAATCAGATGTTTTCAAAATGATTCTCTAAGGCTGATTGTTGTTAGGATACTGGACTATATCTTGTTCATTTTCCTTCTCCTAATCAAGAATCTAATAGATATATGAAATAGAAAAAAGCATAAATTTATCTGATCCTTCTGTTTCTCTTTAGCCACGACCATACCTAAACAAACCCAGATGATTAAGTGTCCATTATATCTTTAAAGATCATTAGGGAGTATTTCACAATTTCCTGGGCAAATCATTCCATTGTTCTCACTGTAGAGAAACTGTCTAATCCAAGGTCTTTACCTTGCATTCAAAGCCCACTTTCTCTCATCCTCTGACAGAAGGAAAAAGTTGCTGGTGATCAGCCTCTAAACACCTACATTTCATAAGACCACATTAACTATTGTTTTCACTTGACTTTCCTCTGTCTAAATAAATCACAAGGCCTTTAATGTTGAATAAGCTTAGGAAAAACATCTCATCATTGTAACCGCTCTTTTCTTAGACTTTTTATTGTTCTTTCCTATAAAGCATTAACTGTGAAATAACTGAAAATTGGGGGAAAGTAGTAATGTTTCAGAAGCAATTTTATTTTTGTAAAATTTCCAACTAAGGATTTATAAATTTATTGCTTGTTACATTCTATCTAAATTGAAGGAGTTGGATTACAAAAGAAAATGGGAGTTAACATGACTGCATGTCCAAATGCTGGACTAGTGATCTAGTAAATATGGGAAATTGCTGGAGCTGGCCAAAGAAAATGTTATGCAGAGCAAAAGTATGTTTGATGAGGAACTGAAGTATTCATCAAATCAGTTATGTTCAAAGCAAAGACATGTTTGCATAATGAACAAGAGACTGGTCAAGTAACAGTTTAAAGGATATGGAGGAAATTAAGGAATGAAGAAAAATAAGAGATATCTACAGCATGATTAAGGGTTGTAGATTGAAGCATTAAAAAAGAATACAGAAAATGGATTTGAATAAGACTCCATATCCCACTGACTTTGTACAACAACTGCACCCTCTCCTACTTCATATTAATCCAGGGGAGTGGGCCGTGCCTAGTTCGTAGTTACCTTATATGGTAACTTGCTATAAGAATGATTGTGTGTTGAGGTTTTGAGCAGGAGGTTATAATAGTTCAATACATTTTAAACTGCAGCGTGATTTATCTGAACTCCTGAGAGTAAACAAAACACTCCCAACTTTGACAGGTGTTGAGAATGGGGATTTCCTATGGGTTTTATCTGGGCACTGGATTCTGTTATTTTTAAATGGTAACACAATATTGCTGAGTCATGTTCAGCTTTGACTATATATCTAAACAAGCAAGTAGTGTTCTCTCCTAAGAAAATTCCAAAAAGCTGATTCTCCCTCATAACCATATTTCCTCTTGAACAGTCATCTGGAAACATTTTAAGGATTATAATCACCAATTCTAGTCTCAATCTAAAAAAAAGGTTATCCTCAAACCAATAACCTAAACCTTCCACATTAAGAAACTAGAAAGAGAGGAGCAAACTGAACTCAAATCAAGCAAAAAAAGGGAAATAATAAAGATTACAGCAGAAGTTAATAAATAAAACAGAGATAAAGAAACATCTCTGGTGGTACAGTGGTTAAGAATCTGCCTTGCAATGCGGGTTTGATCCTTGGTAGGGGAACTAATTTCCTACATGCCCCAGAGCAACTAAGACACACAACCCCCCAAACCCCAACTAGGGAGTCGTTGCTCAACAACAAAAGATCTGCAGGACTCAACGAAGATCCTGTTAGCCACAACTAAAAGACCCACCACAGCCAAATAAATATTTAAAAATTGTTTTTCTGTATTCTTTTATCTCTTTTTACACTGAGGGTTGGGAGGTGCTATAACGATGGGCTCTCCTGCCATCTGCTCCTTTTCCCTCAACTTTAATTAATCTTCATTAATTTTTAGTCCATTTATTAAGCCACAGGAACTTGCCCTACATGAAAGTGAAAGTTGCTCAGTTGCGTCTGACTCTTTGTGACCCCATGGACTATATAGTCCATGGAATTCTCCAGGACTGGAGAATTCTCCAGGCCAGAATACTGGAGTAGGTAGCCCTTCCCTTCTCCAGGGGATCTTCCTAACCCAGGTCTCCCGCATTGCAGGTGGATTCTTTACCAGCTGAGACACAAGGGAAGCCCAAAAATGCTCAACTGGGTAGCCTATCCCTTTTCCAGGGGATCTTTCCGACCCAAGAATCGAACCGGGGTTTCCTGCATTGCAGGCGGATTTTTACCAACTGAGCTATCAGGGAAGCCTACCCTATAACTGGAGGCAAAGCTATCTGGAACATAGCTATTGCTATGACTTTCAGTAATTCTTTTCTTCCAACAGGCACTTCATATATGAGCAGGGAACAGGGGGAACTGATTTGCAAATCATTGGAAAAAGAGGTAGTGGCACTTAACATTCACATTTCAAAGATTCAGATTTGAACTTTAAAGTGGCTTTGGCAAGTTCTGCAGTCTTAACTCATTATCTTTGGGGTTGGAGATACCCTGGGAAGGCAATAGCCTGATATTCCCCTATAGAAGACAGAAGGCAAACTAAGATTTCATCTTTGTCATTAGGGAAGATTGATGAAAGTGAAAGAGGAGAGTGAAAAAGTTGGCTTAAAGCTCAACATTCAGAAAACGAAGATCATGGCATCTGGTCCCATCATTTCATGGGAAATAGATGGGGAAACAGTGGAAACAGGGTCAGACTTTATTTTAGGGGGCTCCAAAATCACTGCAGATGGTGATTGCAGCCTTGAAATTAAAAGATGCTTACTCCTTGGAAGGAAAGTTATGATCAATCTAGATAGCATATTCAAAAGCAGAGACATTACTTTGCCAACAAAGGTCCGTCTAGTCAAGGCTATGGTTTTTCCAGTGGTCACGTATGGATGCGAGAGTTGGTCTGTGAAGAAAGCTGAGCACCAAAGAATTGATGCGTTTGAACTGTGGTGTTGGAGAAGACTCTTGAGAGTCCCTTGGACTGCAAGGAGATCCAACCAGTCCATTCTAAAGGAGATCAGTCTTGGGTGTTCTTTGGAAGAACTGATGCTAAAGCTGAAACTCCAGTAACTTTGGCCACCTCATGTGAAGAGTTGACTCATTGGAAAAGACTCTGATGCTGGGAGGGATTGGGGGCAGGAGGAGAAGGTGACAACAGAGGATAAGATGGCTGGATGGCATCACTGACTCGATGAACGGGAATCTGAGTGAACTCCAGGAGTTGGTGATGGACAGGGAGGCCTGGTGTGCTGCGATTCATGGGGTCGCAAAGAGTCAGACATGACTGAGTGACTGAACGGAACGGAACTGAACTGAGTGAAGTTAAGGCAGAGGCTGTCAATAGTCTGTTCATCCCCTCAATTACTGATATGTCATAGTAATACCAGGCTCCATGTTCAGTGTTACTATTACTTACCCTGGAATGAATAAAGTATTTTCATTAGAAAAGCTTCACCTGGAAAAAGTGTTGTTGCTTAGTTCCCAAGTCATGTCTGACTCTTTGTGACACCTTGGACTGTAGCCCTCCAGGCTCCTCTGTCCATGGCATTTCCCTGACAAGAATATTGGAGTGGGTTGCCATTTCCTTCTCCAAGGGATCCCCAAGGGATCTTTCTGACCTAGAGATAGATAGAACCCACGTCTCTTGCATTAGCAGGAGATTCTTTACCACTGAAACACCTGGGAAGTCCTCCCCTGGAAAAGGTACTTGTTCTTTAAAACCTAAAATGAGCAGAATTAAGGAATTAAGTAGGGGAATGGGAGTGGGTTCAAGAGAAAAAAAGGTCTGAAGAAAATGCAACAGCTACAGATGAAGTAGTTACATAAATTACATAGTTATTTAAATGTCATCTCTTTGATCAGTGTTAACTTTCCTGTAAGAATTGTGATTTGTTTTGATGATGCCCCAATAAGGAGAACTGGGGAAGCCCTTTCTCTTTGTAAAAGAGAAGCTCATCCATATGTGTGTTGGTACTCAATACCACTGTTAGACCAATAATAACAGCAGACAAAGCTTCCAGTAGGGATTCCCAGGTGACTCAGTGGTAAAAGAATCCACCTGCCAATGCAAGAGACCTGGGTGGAGAAGATTCCCTGGAGGAGGAAATGGCAACCCTCTCTAGTATTCTCGCTGGGAAAATCCCATGGACGGAAGAGCCTGGCAGGCTATATAGTCCATGGAGCTGCAGAGTCGGACACGACTGAGCATGCACACACACACAGAGAAAAGCTTCCATTTGCGTTGTGTTTACTCATTGCAAAACATTTTCGTACCTATTCTTCCACAAACCACCTCTTTGCCATTCAGCTACCAAAGAGCCAGCTTCTCCAAAGCATATTTTTCGGGAACATGTCTCTTGTTTCCACGCTGATAACGTAGGTAGGGCCACATACCTGAGTGTACTTGCGGAAAAACACTCCTTGCACCTTTCCAAAAATTTCATAATCCACTGATATCAGGGTATCCCCTTCTGCCATGCTCATGCTCAAACCTGTCAGAGAGCAGGATAGCAGAAAAGTAAAGGACTCATTATCCTATTCCAGGGCCCCCAATCATTAGGCAGAAAGGGTCATCACATCCATACCCCTACATCCTTAACCACTGCGACCTCTCCCTGACCTTAAGGTGCCCGTACTTCGGATACGTGTAAGCGCGGGTGTCTGAAGTAACAGGAAGACACTTGCAAGGGAGCTTCGGGTCGCGATTGCCCACAGAGGCCCCTTTTGGGGCAATTTTATCCAATTACCTCCCTACACCCATCCCCGGTCCCGCTCCCTCTCCATCCTTCCCTCTTCCCACAGACCTGCCTTCCACGCTGCCGCCAGTACCTCCTCCTATTAAATTTTAGGCCTAATCGAACTCAAAGGCACGCCCCGGGCCCCTGTCCCAGGCTCACCCTCCTTGTCGTCCTCTCAAGCGTTAGGGACTACCCGGCAGACCACCAGGCCAACAGTCACCCCACAGCCGCGTAACCGCCGCGCCCGGAAGCTTAGAAGGCGGCTCCTCCTTCGCCGCCTCTCCTGTCCATCACCTGCACCGGCCAATCACGCACGGCGCACTTGGCCCAGAGCCCGCCTAGAGGGCAGGATTTCGGGAAGCGCGTGTCTAGGAGCGCCCGAGCCTCGGGCTTGGGGAGGATCTGTCCAGGGTCTCGGCCACGACTCTACAGACCTAGTTCTCATCCTACCTTGATCACTAAGCGCACCTCACTTTATTTTTTTTTAAGTTTCTCTTAGGGAGAAGGACGAAGACGAAGAAACATTTGAGATAAATCCAATCATTCTGTAAATAATTACTGAGAGCCTCTGTGCCAGGCACAGTTCCAGGTCCTTGACACGCGTTAACGAAAAGAAAGGATCCCTGGATTGGAGGAGCTTAAATTCTGGAGACAGAGACGGACGGCAAACACTAAACATCATAAACAAAACAAAAAAATCATAAAATGTTTCTGCCCCTTTCCTCAGTTCTCCTCCAATTCTGGGTCATGCTTAAGTTTGGAATTGGTAGCAGTAGTGACAAGAGTATAGGAAGTTGCACAGAAGGTTATTTTTCCCACTGTGATTCTGGAAGCTGCCCCCCAGAGTCTACCTTACTAAGTAAGTCTACCTTACTAAGAAAACTCTAAACAATGCTTATCTAAAGCAACCAATCACAAACACAAACAAAATAACCCAGGGCTCCAGAATCACAACTGAATCAGTCAACCTAAGCCAAGTGACCCGGAGAAGGCAATGGCAACCCACTCCAGTACCCTTGGCTGGAGAATCCCATGGACGGAGGAGCCTGGTAGGCTACAGTCCATGGGGTCGCTAAGAGTCGGACAGGACTGAGCGACTTCACTTTCACTTTTCACTTTCATGCATCGGAGAAGGAACTGGCAACCCACTCCGGTGTTCTTGCCTGGAGAATCCCAGGGCTGCTGTCTATGGGGTTGCACAGAGTCGGACACGACTGACACGACTTAGCAGCAGCAGCAAGCCAAGTGATCAAGTTGCATGAATTTCTTTAGGGAGAAGAGAACTGTCAAGGGGAGTTGTGGGTGTTGATTGTTAAAAGTAGGGTCATCTAGTATGTATCAGTCACTCAGTCATGTCTGACTCTTTGTGACCCCATGGACTGTAGCCCACCAGGATCCTCTGCCCATGGAATTCTCCAGGCAAGAATACTAGAGTAGGTTGTCATTTCCTTCTCCAGGGGATCTTCCCCACCCAGGGTCGAACCCAGGACTCCTGCATTGGAGGCAGACTTTTTACTGTCTGAGCCACAAGGGAAGCCCAAAGGTCACCTTGCAGGCATTTATATCCAGATATACTATGATTAAGAATGCATATGGGGCTTCCTTGGTGGGATGTGCCTGCCAGCGCAGGGGACTTGGGTTTGATCCCTGGTCCAGGAAGATCTCACGTGCCTCAGAGCAACCAACTCCATGTGCCCCAACTACTGAGTCCATGCTCTAGAGCCTGAGAGCCACAACTAGTGAACCTACGTGCTGTAACTGCTGAAGGTCAAGTGCCTAGAGCCTGTGCTCTGCAACAAGGGAGGCCACCTCAATGAGAAGCCCTTGCACTGCAACAGACAGTAGCCCTCACTTGCCACAACTAGAGAAAGCCTGAGCACAGCAATGAAGACCTAGCGCAGTCAAAAATAAACAAAAAAACAAAAATTATACATATATATGTAAAGAATGTGAATGAAGGTAAACTGTGGTGCTTACTATTGCCCTTTGGAGTGCTGTGTACCTTACATCCCTCCATTTAAGACTCCGTATGTATGCCAGGTTGGCACACTTGGTAAGGTGAGATGGATTTGCAGGCCATGGAGATTCATTATTCCATTAGTTCCCCACTACAAAGTGAGGGTCCAGATCCTGGAGAGTCGTATGACCTCAGTGCTGGTATGCAGGTGGCAGTGAGGTTGGAAACTGGATTGAATTGTCATGCTAGGCAATATTTGAAAATAATGCTGAACAGAGTAACTGGCTGATGTTATTTCTTTAAAATTTATTTTAAAGAAACCTAGTTTCTTTGTAGCATCAAACTATTCAGTACCTACATGTATACACACTGTAGGATATACAAAGATGGACGGTATATAATCTTTGTCCTTAAAGAGCTTTTTTATTTCATGTAAGGGACAAATATGCATGCAAATGATGACAATGCGATGCAAAACATGCAAATTCAGTTCCATGAACATCCATTGAGAGTTCATCACGAGCCAGCCCTGTGACAAAAAATATTATGAGAGCACAAAGGAGCAGAGCGATTCCTTCTGGCTGGCAAGACTGGGAAAGCGTTCTTGGAGGAAACAGCATATTACCCAAGGTTACACAACCACAAAGAGTAAGTGATGGAGCTGGGATTTAGTTCCAAGCAGTCTGAGTACAGAGCCTACTCTGTACTGAATGCTATGTTCTACTACCTTCCAGCACATGGAGTTGGAGGAAGGTCACTGAGGTAAGAGAGTATGAGTAGTCAGATGTGGCTGGACCCTGAGTGTATATTACTGAGTATATACTACTGATATACTACTGGGTATATATCAACCCTGGCTGTACATTAGGACTTTGGGGGAAAGTTTACACAAGACTGATACCCAGGCCTTAACCTCCAGAAAAACTGCTTTCCAGATAGCCCTAAAACACAGCTAGGATTGACTCTGGGGAGGCAAGGCATGTTTCAGCTTTATCCTGTAGGTAAAGAAGAAGCCTTTGGGTAGGAGAATGACAGGTTCAGATGTATTTCAGATTTAGGATAGGGACTTTCCCGGGGGTCCACTGGTTAACCTTTCAATGCACATTCTAATCCCCAGTCAGGAAACTAAAACTCACACATCATAACTAGAGAAGCTCCTATACACCACAATGAAGACTCAGAACAGCCAAAAGCAGCAGATGTATAGCAGTTAGGAGAGTGGTGCTGTCCCAGTGAGAAGTGAAGAGGAAACTCACCTAGGGTAGGAGAAATGAAAAGGAAGGGACATATATAAGAGACACTGCAGAATAAATTCAACAGAGCCTGCTGACCCATTAGAAGGAGTGACAAACAGGGGGCAATGGAAGAAGACTGATGTTTCAGCATGAGAGGGAACACTGGAGAAGTGGCTTGGGAAATAGGGAGGTAATCACAACTGTGTTTTCTGTCTTATTGACTTTGAGATACCTGAGGAACATTCATGTGCATGTGCTACATGGGCATTTGGAAACTTGAGTCTGTTACTAAGGGGGAGAACTAAGCTAGATGCCATTGAAACATAGGTGAGAACTGAAATTCCGGCATTTGGTTGAAATCATTAAGGAAGAGAATGTCTGAAACTGCATTTATATGAGAAATAAGCAGGCTTTGGAGAACAACTACATTTGGGAGGCAAGTGAGAAAAAGACATAAATGCAAGAATATGAAAGAAGATGGAACAAGGACGTGAAAAAAGAAACCAAGAAGGCACAGAGAAGCAAGTCAGAAGAGAGTTCCAACGGAGAGAAAAAATCAATAATGTCAAAGAGTAGGTTGAAGAAATAGCAGCTTTTGTCTTTAGGGTCATTGGAAGGTCACTGGTAGACTGGCCAGTTCAAAGCAGAGATGGGAAACCAGACCACAATGGACCGGACAATGAGGGAGAGTCAAAGAAGTGGGGGCAGCTAATGTAAAGCTTTCTATTAAGTCTTGTGGAGAAGAGGAGAAAGGACTGGGACCCTAAGGTGAGAGGTGAGGTCAAGGGAAAGGAAGTTTTTTTTTTTTTTGTAAGGCAAAGCTAAGCATATTTTAAACCAGAGTGTGTGGATGGATACAACTTGAAGTTAGCAAGATGGATGGGTATGGTGAGTCAATTCCTGGAAGGTACTGAAAGGGACTAAGTCAAGAGAACTCAGGGAAAGACAAAGATTTTTTTTCCTCAGAAACAAGATGGAAAGAAGTCAAGATGGAAGGAGGCACCCTGGGAAATTCTGCCAGGCTAGAGGGGAGCTTTGGGAGTTGATGACAGGCAAGCCCCATGCTGAGATAATTGGGATCTTGAAAAGAGTGAGAAACCTCTGGAAATGCATACACAGAGAAGGCAGTTGAGAGACAAGTAGAAGGGAAAACAGGGCATCAAAAGACTGCTTTGGAGCACCACCAAGGAATTTCTTTATAACATGTAAAAGCTGCAGTATGACATGTTGAAGTAGTAACACCGACCACTGCTGTCTATATTCCATGCGCATGAATCTTTTCAAGTAGTTACAAGGGAAAAAGAGTAAGCTGCCTGTTTCAAACAGCTTGCACAAATGAACTGAAGTATGAAGACAAATAAACTCTCTTCTGATGTTAACAAGTTATGGGATATCTTTAGGGTTGAAACCAGGTTATACTGAGTATTTTGGATCTGGTGGTTAACTTCATTATCATTACACTTGTCTGAGTCATTCTTGGGCCCTAAGAAGACAGGGCCAGAGTTACCACATGAGAGGAAAACATTATATCAAAATAATGAGATTGGCTACAAAAACCTCCCCGGGAAGAGACTGCGTAGCAAAACCTAGCGGAGTTGCTAAAATCTGACGCAAGCTCCAAACTATGTGCGAGGAAAAGCATGGACAGAGTCGACAGCGTACCTGGGGCCGGTACCAAGCAGCCGAGCGTGCCAAGAAAGGCGATCAGCATGCCCACTCCCGCTAAGAGGAGGGCCGACTCCGAAATCTTGCGGCAGAATGACCTGAGGGCGCATCTAGGCGCTCCGTCTTTTGCCAGAGAAGGGCACACCCCAGGATCGGAGAGCATTGCTCTGAGAAAAATACAAGCTCTTTGATGGAGCCCCAGAAGAGCCTCTCCCACCCTCTACCCACGTTCCCCAAGGGCAGGGCTGGACTGAGCTGCAGAGTTGGCGGGACACCGAGTCTAGTGACCCTGCTGGACCGCGCCCGCGGCCCCGGCGGCCCCGGGTGCGCGGACTGCGCTTGCGCACGCCCCGCGGAATTCGCGGCGGGGCGGGGCGGGGCGCGCGCACGTGCCCCCTTCTCCAGGCAACGGGAATAACAGCTGCCCTCTGAGAGCGCCTGCGCGGCCGGCGGCTGCGTGAGGGCGAGTGGTGAGGAAGCCTGAGTCCTGCGGCTTCCCCTAAGCGGGAGCCGCCTCCAAAAGAGCCTCAGGTACGCGGAAGGGCGGGAAGGCATGGGGTCAGCGCATCGATCTCCCAAGGCCCGACGGACTGAAGAGCCGAGGGCTTGTCTCCGAAGCGGAGTCACAAGTCGGGGACGTCCCGGGTGACCCTTCAGGACAGAGCGCAACTTCCGCGTTCCGATCTAAACCCGCGGTGGCCGGATCGTGTGGTCCCTGCGTGAGGGTTTGGCAGCCAGGCACCTGCTGCATGCCCTGAGCCGGCTCTGTGCTCTTTAAGATCAAGCACGGTTCCAGCAGGAGGGAAGCCCCAAGAGTTTTTGTGCCGGTCACTTACCAATGGGCTGCAGTTTTCTCGCCTGTAAAATGATGGGGCTGGACTCAGAGTCCTGCGGCCCCTAAATTCCAGTCCTGTAACTCTGGGCGAATCCCCAGCGAGGGCAAGCTGCTTGTCCTGTGTCACAGGCCTAAAAACTGACTTTCAACCCAATAGCTCTTTCCATCTGCTATGGAGTGTATTATTTTGTATGCGGGAGCATCACTGTGTATGGCACAGGCTGGTAGTGATATAAAGGAAAGGTAGGTGGCAGGAACACCTGTATCACACTCCTTTTTCTATCCTCAGAACCTAATAAGCATCCACAGAACACAGTAAGCATTCACCAAATGCTTATTGAATGAAAGCTCTGGTGGACCCAGCACCAGTGTCCCTAAAAAGTCTAAGGGAAATTGTGGGTAGGCAGATGTAGAAACAGTTATACTTTAACAGTGGAGGTAAACCTCAAACAAACTCCTCACATATGTCTGGTTTAAATCTCCCCTAGGCTTCAGTCCAGGCTCTGAATGGCTGGTCTCCAGTTGGCGTTGCCTCTGCCTATGGGCGTTATGCTCCCACGTAATAAAAGGGATGCTCCAGAGCTCCATTCAGCTAAGCAAGACCCCTACAGAAAAGGTGACTCTTCCCAGCAGTCCTCTACAGGGCACCCGAGGAACAATTTCCAGCAGAAGCTTTTGAGTATCCAAGAACTGATGCTGGATAATCTCTACACTCACCCCAAGTGGAACACCTCCACAAAAGCCCAGAGCTGTTTGTATTCCCACTGTGCTGGAATGAGCCAGCACGACTCAAGGAGCAATCCCCAGGGCCAAGCCAAGGGTTTGTTTTACACATCAGACCCTCAGTCCCGGTATCCCAAAACAAATGACCAGGATTTCATCCCCTTGACAAAGAAGCGAGTGGGGGTTGACCGAGCATACCCTCTGAAACCTGTGTTTCATCGGAAGTCCCATAGTACAGGGGAGGCTGGCACTGATGGAGACCAGAACGCCTCTTCAAGAATCCCTGAGCCAAGAAAGTATTCATACAATAGCTTTGGTTCGAGGAACTGGGTGAATTCATTGATGGTTGGTCCAGTTGCTGCCACTCAGGAGGAAAGGGTCATGGCAAATGCCAACAGGACGGAGTGGATGCAAATCCAAAGACTAGAAGCTGCAGGGGAGAGCTTAGGGGAGGAAATCCGCAGAAAAGAGACTCTTCTGAGGGAAAAGCTGAAGAAGACGGAGGAGGAACTCAGAAGGATCCAGAAGGGAAAAGAACAGGCTGAGGAAAATGAAAAAAGAGAGCTTCAGAGAATGGTGCTCTCCCAGAGGAGAGTTAAAGATAATAGCATCACCACATACAAACCTATCTTCTCTCCAGCACTCAGGTCGGAGGAGGTCTTCAATAGAGACACAGGAGAAGATGAAACTTGGGGACAATCTCAAGAGAATTCTAGTCCATTCCAGTTCTCTAATTATAGAATTCAGAAGCTCAAAAGGGAAAGACTGGTGGCAAGCAATAACAAAATCCGAGACCGAGTCTCAAGGCCATCCAAGGAGAAGTTTTCTCAAGCTACAGAAGCACCGCTCAGTGCTTTGCAGAGATACACCCGCAATTCTAGCTCATCCGGGGCACCAGACTCCTCAGGCTCCCGCTGTCCCACTGAAGAGCCAGAACTAGGGGAGTGCAGCCACTGCGGCCGAAAGTTTCTCTTGCTCAGGCTGGCGAGACACTCCAGCATTTGCCTCAGGATGCAGGGTTCCAAGAGGAAAGTGTTTGACTCCTCCAGGGCCCGGGCCAAGGGCACAGAACTAGAGCAATACTTGAACTGGAAGGGTCCAGCGTCAGTCAAGGTAACAAGGGCCTTATGGATTTGCCATTGAGTGGGGATCACTTTTAAGAGCCTGTTAGGTCCTCATTCGTTTTCTTTAGAAAGATTTCATGTGTCTTACAGGGAGAGTGAATTCACATTTGATTTATTGATTACTACTGTATACCAGTCACAGTGATGGGAGATTTTCATATGTTTCTCACTACAGCCCTGTGAAGATTTCATTATCTTATCAGTTCAATAATCAAGTCTCAGGTTAAGCTGCTTAAGATCACAAACAGCTTTAAATGGCAGCATATAAATCTGGGTCAGAATGACTCCAAAATCTAGACTTAAAAAATATGTCGTTTTGATTGTATAAGTAATAAAGTTACTGTAGAAAATTTGAGAGAATGAAAAAAATATATTATGAAGCATTTCACTACCCTGACAAAATTCCTTATTCTTTATAATATATTCTACCATCACCCCAAATTAGGACTTGTTACCACTCCTGGAACTCTATCTACTTTTTCCAGTTTGGCTAATTTTGATATACCTTCTTAGTAAATACATGAAACACACGATTTGGAATTCTTTTTCTCCCCATTTAGAGTGTATTCAAACAACTTAAAGGTGGAGGACTTTATTTTTTAAATAATTTTTATTGGAGTACAGTTGATTTACAATGTTGTGTTAGTTTCAGGTGTACAGCAAAGTGAATCAGTCATATATTGGTATAGATATCTCTATGTCTATACATATATAACTCTTTTTTAGATTCTTTTCCCATATAGGTCATTGCAGAGTATTGAGTTCCCTGTGCTATACAGCAGGTCCTTATTAGTTATCTATTTTATATATAGTAGTCTGTATATCTCAATCTCAATCTTCCAATTTATACCTCCCCCCCCAACTCCTCCTTGGCAACCACAAGTTTGTTCCCCACATCTGTGACTCTTATTTCTGTTCTGCAAACAAGCACATTTGTAGCATTAAAATTTTTTTTTCCACATATAAGTGGTATCATGTGATATTTGACTTTCTCTTCATTCAGTATGACAATCTCTAGGCCCATCCATATTGCTACAGATGGCATTATTTCATTCTTTTTTATGGCTGAGCAATATTCCATTGTGTATATGTACCGCATCTTTATCCACCCCTCTGTTGCTGGACATTTAGGTTGCTTCCATGTCTTGGCTATTCTAAGTAGTACTGCTGTGAACATCGGGGTGTGTGTATCTTTTTGAATTATGGTTTTCTTCAGATATATGCCTAGGAGTGATTTTTTTTTTCTGGGATAGAGGACTTTACTTTTGGTGAACATTCCTAGCTGCAGAAAAACTAGGTTGTAAAAAGTGACTTCAAGGCACTTCCATATGTTTGGGAGAACTTCATAAGGACATTTGGACAGTCAGATCGGGAGAAGATTGTCTGGTTATACCTTGTCAAGGTTATACCACCGGGATTGTAAATAAGTGTTTCTCAAAGTATGGCATGCTGACAAACACTTTTTATTTTAGTAATTTTAATGTGTATTAGGAAAGTAAATCATAACAAGCCCTTGATTTCTAGGAATATTGACTTGAAAGAAAAATAGTAAGGAGGATAAGGTGAAAGTGGTATGCAAATAACCAAAATGTGGGAAAGCCTAGACCACGTGATCTCAAAGCCCTGTCTCTAAACTATGAAAGCGTTATTTTATTTTCATTTCCTTCCAACCCTCCCCATTGCTGCATTAGCATTTCTTGTCCATTAGCACTTTATAGTTTATGTGTGTATTTGTGGGGCCTTTAAAAACTCACATTTGTGTGATGGCTGTTAAGAGATATTTTTTGCAGTTAGAGTTATTTCTTTTAGTATGGGAAATGACTACAAGAAAGTCGTTTCTATGTTTATCGATGATCTCCCTGAAATCCTGTTGTCAATGAGAAGTCAACATTTTGCTCTTGCAGATAATGATATGATCACAGGTTCCTGTTCTTTCCTGTTTTCTTTCTGGTCAACCCAATAATCCACTGGGGAATTCTCTGTCCCACTACAGTGGTTCATTTCTGGCCAGAGCCAAAAAGAATCTTGTATTTCTTAAATTCCCAAATACCATAGCAATGAAGCAAAACAATTGGATTTCTGAGATCAGATGCCCTGGCTTTGTGGAAACTTGTTTGAGGAAGCATGTTGCGTTGAGGATAGGAAGGCAGAAAGTATCTGGATTGAGATGCACTCCCCTCCTCGGACTGTCCTGAGTCTTACTCCAAAGCTTTGTGCCTTTGCAAGCTGAATGGTTTGTGTCTGTCATTCCTTCTGTGTACTCAGAAGAATGGATGATTTTTCTTCTCTCCTTTAATATTCACATAATTTCCAATAGACTCATACTTCTGGTCTCTCTCCTGTATGTACATCGTGCATTTGAGTGTAAGAGACTACATCTTTGTGCTTTGTGATTCATAAGTGTTAACTGAGTGAACTTCAATACAATGAAGAATTAAAGTGTTAAATATCATATGGTTGAGGAACTTATAGTGTTCAGTGTTAGATGGCTCTAACACTGATTCTCCTACCTTGTCTCTTTCAGTAAGACTCTCCTGATAGATCCTTCCTTTCCCTTTGATAACATCTCTTCCTATATTCATCACCAAGTAGCTACTTGCCTTTTTTTCCCTTCTTTTTAATATTAATTTTATTTTCATCAAATGGTTGAATACATTTAAAAAATCATGTATTACTAAGAGACCTGTAGTGCAGATCAAGAGTCTTCTGCCTCATCCCTCTCTTGCCTTTCAGCTATCCCCCACAGGCAGTTCTGACAGATGACCTTTCTGGTATGTATATTTCTAAATAATATACTTATTTTCTTGATTTATCAGTTTGGCACAAAATCTGTTCACCTCCACTTACAGACACTGTGGCTTCATATCCCCTCTCCTCCCACTTCTGTCCTTCCATTGTAGTGAAATCCCAATTTTGGGTTAAACCAGTAGTCAGCTATTTATGTGATAATAATCACATACATTTTGTTCACTGCTCAGGGAACAGAATCTGCCCCTGCCCACATGTACCCAGAGTTAATAATTGACTCATGTTTTAATTTGCTTGGTTTCCTACATACCGATCTCAAATGTTTTTCCCTCCCTAAATGATCGTCCCAGGTCAGATACCTGTTAATGTTTTTGTAACTGCCGAAACACTACTCATAGTCTATCCGTTTGACTTTTTTATTCTGAAACCTCCTTCCCATTGTTTTCTTCCTGCTCCAGTCCAGACTGGCTCTCCTCGAGGCCTGGTGCAGACCTGTTGTCTGGGACCTTTTCTTTGCTTCTCTTCTGTTCCTAGCATCTTGTGTCTTCCTTTTTCTTGCTTGACTCCTTGCTTTGGAGAAGCTTATTACTTTTTTCTTTTTTTGGAGAAGCTTATTAAAAAAGGTGAATGGAGGCATGTTTTTTTTGTCATGGGATGAATGAAAATATCTATCTTATAGTCTTATTTTTGACTGATGAATTGGCCAGATAGAGAATTCTAGATGGAAAATTATTTTGTTAGAACTTTTATGGTAGTTTCCCACTAGCTTTCAGCATCTAGTGTTACTGTTGAGAAATCTGATGCTGTTTTGTTTCCTTCTCCATTATATGAAATCTATATATTTTTTCTGTTTATTAAAGCTTATAGGATTCTCTCTTTAATCTGAAATTCTACAGTGATTGTGTTGGGTAGTGCATAGGCCATTTCAATCTCAAGGGTAGGGACCTTTATTCCTAGGAATCTTTAGTGTCTTATTTGTTTAATAATTTCCACCTTGTCCTGTTTTTTGGAACTCCTATTGGTTGGTGTTGGATTTTCTGGATTGGCTTTCTAATTTTCTGATGTTTTCTACTTTTCATCTTAATTCTTTTTTCCCATTCTGAGTAATTTTTCTGACATTATTTACAACAGTTCTGTTTTTTAGCTACCACAGCATTAATTTATAATAGTTACTTCTGGTTTTCTCATTACTTTTTCATAATATATATATATATATTCTTATAGACAAAATCTCTTCTAATACTCACTTGTTGATATTATGATTTTTAAATAAACTTTGTTGCTGCTGCTGCTGCTGCTAAGTCGCTTCAGTCATGTCCGACTCTGTGCGACCCCATAGACGGCAGCCCACCAGGCTCCCCCATCCCTGGGATTCTCCAGGCAAGAACACTGGAGTGGGTTGCCATTTCCTTCTCCAATGCATGAAAGTGAAAAGTGAAAGTGAAGTCGCTCAGTCCTGTCCAACTCTTAGCGACCCTGTGGACTGCAGCCCACCAGGCTCCTCAGTCCATGGGATTCTCCAGGCAAGAGTGCTGGAGTGGGGTGCCATTGCGGAGGATTACTGCTTTGCAGTGTTGTGGTTCCTGCCACACATCGGCGTGAGTCAGCTGTGGCCTGCCTCTTGCACCGTGCCCATGCCCCCCAGCTCACCCCACCCGCGCCAGGTTGTCAGGGAGCACCTGGCTGAGCTCGCGGTGCCCTACAGAGCTCCTACTGGCTCTCTGTCTACAGATGGGTCAGTGCTGCGCTCTCATTTGTCCCACCTTCTCCTTCCCCTGCTGTGCCCACAAGTCTGTTCACTGTGTCTGTGTCTCTGCTGCTGTCCTACGGATAGGTTCATCAGTACCATTTTTCTAGGTTCCATATATGTGTGTTAATACGCAATATTTGTTTTCTAAGTTACTTCATTCTGTATAACAGGCTCTGGGTTCATCTACCTCACTATAACTGACTGAAAATGTGTTCCTTTTTATGGCAGAGAAATATTCCATTGTATATATGTACCACAATTTCTTTATCCATTCATCTGTTGATGGACATCTAGGTTGCTTCTTGGCCTATGTCCTGGCCATTGTAAATAGTGTTGCATTGAACACTAGGATACATGTCTTTTAGAATTGTGGTTTTCTCAGGGTATATGCCCAGTAGTGGGATTGCTGGGTCATATGGTAATTTTATTCCTAGTTTTTAAAGAAATCTCCATACTGTTCTCCATAGTGGCTGTATCAGTTTACATTCCCACCAACAGTACAAGAGGATTCCCTTTTCTGCAAACCTCCTGTAGCATTTATTGTTTGTAGATTTTTTTTGATGATGGCCATTCTGGCTTTCCAGGTAGCTCAGTGGTAAAGAATATGCCTGCCAGTGCAGGAGACTGTGGGTGGGAAAGAACCCCTCGAGGAGGAAATGGCAATCCGCTTCAGTATTCTCCTGGAAAATCCCAGGGACAGAGGAGCCTGGCAGGCTACAGTTAATGGGGTTGCAGAGTTGGATATGACTGAACACAGAGCAGAGAGAGAGCATTCTGACCAGTGTGAAGTGATATATTGTAGTTTTGATTTGCATTTGTCTAATAATAAGCAATGTTGAGCAAATTTTTCATGTGTTTATTAGCCATCTATTATATCTTCTTTGGAGAAATGTCTGTTTAGGTCTTCTACCCATTTTTGATTGAGTTGTTTATTTTTCTAATATTAAGCTGCCTGAGCTGCTTGTATATTTTGGAGATTAGTCCTTTGTCAGTTGCTTCATTTATAACTATTTTTTTCTATTCTGAGGGATTATCTTTTCATCTTGTTTATAGTTTCCTTTGCTGTGCAAAAGCTTTTAAGTTTAACTAGATCTCCTTTATTTCCATTACTCTAGGTGGGTCATAGAGGATCTTGCTGTGATTTATGTCACTGTATTCTGCTTATTTTTTCTCTTGAGTTTTAGTTTCTGGTCTACGTTTAGATCTTTAATCCATTTTATCTTTGTGTATGGTGGTAGGAAGTATTCTAATTTCATTCTGTTACATGTAGCTGTCTTGTTTTCCCAGCACCACTTACTGACAAGACTGTCTTTTCTCCATTGTATATTCTTGCATCCTTTGTCAAAAATAAGGTGCCCATAGGTGCATGGGTTTATATCTGGGCTTTCTATCTTGTCCCATTGGTCTAAATTTCTGTTTTTCTGCCCGTACCATACTGGCTTGATGACTATATCTTTGTAGTGTAGTCTGAAGTCAGGAAAGTTTAAGTCAGAGCTTTACTCAAATATCTAGTGATCCTTGTCTATCCACTCATATTTAAGCCTGTTGACTGAGGGCTTTCATATTAGGGTTATCAAACAGTGAGCCTTTTAAGTGGGGTTGCTCAGAGTCAGCATTTCAACTTCTCTCAACTGCCTGATGCATCCAGAGAACTCTCGTCTCCTAGGAGGGTGCCAGTGTGCCTGGTACTCTGGAGGATGGTGGGGGACACAATACATCATGTACAACTTGCCCTTCATCCCATTTCAGCTCCTAGATTAACCCTGTTCTCCATTATGCCTGGATATCCTTAGTCTGAAACCTGTCTGGTTCAGTTTCTCCAGAGAGGGTGTTGGAAGTACTGGGCACTTGGAAGTGCAAGGTGGAGAGGAGCCATGGGAGCCGACCTGTTCCCAGCCCTGTGCCTCCCCTTTGCACTACCTGTATTTCCAAGCATTAAGCCTCTCAGGGAAAACCGGCTTGCCTCTCAGTGATATCCGCCTTTGCAGGCCCTTAAGTTTAAGTGTCTCCACTCTGGCAAGTCAGTTATCATTGTTGCTCCTTTCCTGTTCTCTTTGACCTAGTGTATTAACACCCTTTTAACTTCCTATCATTCTAACAGAGACTCAGGAAGGGGATGACCTAGATACCAAGTTAAATGATCAGTCTTTCTTCAACTTACAGGCTGAACCTCCTCGGAAGAGCAACTGGAGACAGAAGCATGAATCCTTCATCCGTACTCTCCGTCAGGCTCGAGAGTTCCAGCAGGTGATTGCCAAAGGTGGAAACCCCTCAGACCTGCCTCCCATCCTGCCTGTAGAAAATCCAGACTATATTCAGTGCCCTCACTGTAGCCGCCACTTTGCTCCCAAGGTGGCAGAGCGGCACATCCCCAAGTGTAAGACCATCAAGAACCGTCCTCCGCCTCCAAGAAAGCACTACAGTTGAGCAGACAACAGTGGAAACCTCCTCGATGGTCCAGAAGGCTTCTGCTTCTCTTGAGCAGTAAGTAGGAACAGAGTCATTTGATGCAGAGCAGAAAGAACTAACACTTTTACATATCCCAGATCTGCCTGCAGAGCTGAGATCAGTGAAGAAAGACCCATTGCTAAGCAGCAAGATGCAAAAGGACGCCTCAGCTTCCCACTAAATCACCACCTCCGGCTGATGTGCCTGATGTAATTGCTCTGAGAACTGATGGGTGAAGAAACTTAAGAGCAGTGAGCTGGCTGCATTAAAACTCTCTTCTCGCAAGCCTGATTATGGTTTGTGCTAGTTAAGGGCCTGCATTTGTTGTGCCTTCTTGCCGCTGCCTCTGCATGTATGTCTGTGGTTCCAGTTAACTCTTCTCATTCTTGTAAGAAGTTGGCTCACTGGTGTCACAGGATCATGCATGGTATCTCTTATAAAAAATACACTTCTGCTGTAAGGCAAATGACCTCCCTGGTACATGATCCTGGCAGAAAGTCAATCCAAGCATGTAACGTTGGGGCGCCAATATGTCCTAAACCCTCCCCATGTGGTACTGTGTCACAAAGGGAACCTCATCTTTATCTACTTTACAGGGTAGGGGTGGGAGAAAGCACACTATGTCTCTGTAGTTGTGCTTTTCTAATGGATTTCATATGTCAAAAAAAAAAAAAAAAAAGGAAGGAAGCAACTTTAATTTCAGCTGTTGCTAGCACTCTGCTTTCAAATCAGTTTGGTTTGATGACTTTTAAAATAATGCAGCAAAATGTACCCTCCAAGCAAGCTGGGACATTTCAGTGTCACATGTCTGTACTGATTATATCAGAGTAAACTTCTCTTCTGGAAAGTAAACTTTGAGAGAAAAAATGCCAGATCTAAAATTTTCTCAGCAGAATCGTGCCTACTGCAAGTAACCTTCATAATTAGGCACTGAAAAAATAGGTTTGGGGAATTTGAAATTAAATCATAAAACGAGTGAGTCCTAGACTTGTCAATGGAGAAGGAAATGGCACCCCACTCCAGTATTCTTGCCTGGAAAATCCCATGGACGGAGGAGCCTGGTAGACTACAGTCCATGGGGTCGCAGAGTTGGACACGACTGAGCGACTTCACTTTCAGACTTGTCAAACAGGAGAAGTGATAAGGCAGTGTCTGATGGGGGAAATATCAGTTCAGGTAGAATCAAATGAGCACAACAGATCTGAAATACTAGTTAAGATTACTGTCCTGAGAGCATTACTCAAATTGTTAGTTTAAGATACTGGAGAAAAGTCAACAAAGCTGACCCGGGCAAAGGGGACTGTGCAGACCACAGAACCACATTTACTAACTACAGATGGCCACTCACTCGTTCCATTTCCTCTGCAGCTTCTACTGAGTGGCTGGGCCAACAGATCAGACCAATTTGATATGCCCGTCTTTAAGGCTTTAGCTGTGAAGCTGCTGGACACTAGGCTGAAAACAAAATCACATATATTTTAAAAAACAGCATATATTGCTTTATGCTTTTCCTGTGACAAAGAAAAAGAGGTATAACATAATGGCACCTCTGGTTGGTCATTTAAAGAAACCTCACAGAGAAACACCAGATATGTAACCCAATATATACAGTTCCCCAGCAAGGTACCCACTTTTAAGTTTCACACTTGATAGTAAAAGCAATAGATGATGAGAATGAGTGGTAGCCAAGGTCACGAAGTGGTAGCCTGTGGACTGCTTTGCTTCACAGGTATGTTTTGACTGACATAGCATTAAAAGTATAATCTGACATTTTAAAATGGTGATATGGAGCATCTTTTGAAAAACTGGAAGTTCTGGAAACCCTGGGCCTGCAGCTCTACTCGGCACTGAGTGGGGTTCGGAACCAGTTGCTCCTTCCAGACGGGGTGGAGCACAGACAGCACCACCCGCCTGGCATGCTTCAGTTATTTGCCTTGTCTGTCTGGTCAGAACCCCTGGATGATGTTATAAGGTCACTAGCCAGGGGCCTCCAGGGAGAACAAATGTGTGTGTGGGGAGTGCTTTCTTATGCTGCTAGAGAAATAAACAATAGTCAATGCCCTAGTGTTCCCTTCGATCTCAACATGTTTAGGCCTTGATTACAACAGGAATATCCATTAGCCTTTTAAATTTAGCTTGATTGGATCTTTGGGAAGAAGTAAGAACCCTTTTTCTAAGTCTCTTCCTGGATAGCAGAGGATGACAGAGGATAAATAAATGCTGCTTGTTAATGTCTCTGTGTTATACTACTGTATCCAAGAACCTTTAGTAAGTAGACACTATAAATTTTTAAAGTTCAAAAGGTTAAGGAATGGGAAAAAAATCTCAACAGTAAGACTCACTTCCTTGAAAAGTATATGCAGACATGCTGAGAGTATTAGCAGCAGTCTGTTGAATGCAACACAGCACCTCTGGCCAACATTTGCTGTAGGTCATCAATTTGTCACTTTTCACAGCTACACAGGAGGTAGCAGAGAAATGACATAGTGTTTCCCTCCTTAATGTTCATGATTCTGTGAGATTTAATGATCAGCATGAACCACTAAATTATATCCATGGTTAATCATTGCAGCGATAAATGATTTTTTGCTTTGTGGCTGGAAGGAACATGTTTTGCCATCCTGACTACAGCCACTCTGCCCTGACACTACCATGAATAATACTACTTTGGAGGCCCAGGGATGCTCATTTGAAATAATTTATTTACAATACATCTTTGCACCAGAGTTGTTCTATTATGAATGTTTCCAAATATATGGCAAAATCAAATGAAATGTGAGTTTAGGTCTGTTCTTGCTTTTAACCTTAGTGAAATGTTCAGCCAAGAGAAGTTACAACTTGGCTGTGCTATGTCAGGGAGACCAAATACAGTTCAGCCTTTTTGAGGGAAAACAGTTTTATAAACATAAACTGGCAGTATCACTTGAAAAAGCCCACTGTGACTGAGGAGATAAGTACAAGACATCACCCTTCCTCTTTTAATGGCTCATGTTTTTTTCCTTCGGCACTTTAAGCACTATATTTTAGAAGTTTGAGGGTCGGGGGAAGAAAGTTGTAGCAGCAAAAATGATTCTATTAGCAAGAAAAAACAAACTGGAAAGAAGCAAAGATTATTTCTTTGCAAATGCCCCTTGCATTTATTTATTTATATAAAGACTCACTGAATCAAAGATTCACGAAGGCCTGGAGTCTGTGTGTATCTGATCCCCAGTGACTAAGGTCCATGTGCAGGCTCACTGAGGCATAGCACTGATTGAGAGTTGAAATGTTTATTTAAAACAGAAATGCCAAACCACTCCACCCTCAACCTTTCAAACATCTGGCTAACAATAAGCTAATTCTTCAGCAACAATGTCAGAGCAAAGGAGTAACTCAGGTTATACTGTAATGCAAAAGCAACACTACTGGAAACCTTACAACACCTAGCACTCCATAAAGAAGGAAAGTAGGACACAATTTAAAATCAGCTGCAGAAAACCAGCCAAAGGCATTTCGGCTGCCTCACCTTTCACTTTTTATCTGATGTGTGGTTGCCACCTATGAACTGGTTTCTGTTTGCATAGCTTTTTGGTGGGAAAAATCATATGGCTGTCCCAGGCACAATTTGGGAAAGTGCAAACTGTCTCTAAGGCACAGAACTTAGATTCTCAGCCAGATTAACAGCACACCAAGACTTCCCAAGGGAACATGCTAGAGCAAACAACCCCAGCGTTCCACTGCTGGAGAGCGACTCCCTCTCCGGAGCCTGGGCTCCCAGCCTCCCTTCAGTGCTCCTTCACCCCACGGTCTCAGCAACGTGCCCCTGTCCCTCGGTTCCATGGCACAAGCAATACTCATGATTAACACCCAAACTGACCCTGCCTCTCAGGCCTGCTGAGATGGTGAGCATAAGGGATACAGGAACATGAAAGGCCAGTCAGTCCTTTTTTAAAAAAAAATCAAAGTTGCATTTACATGATGAACCAAAACCCATTGTTAGGGTTTGTTGCAAACCCCCCAAGTCCCCAGAACTTGTAACTTTAATCCAGGGTTGGCCCCTTCCCTTATTTTAAGAAAAGGCTTCGATGATTACATTAGTACCATTGTACTAGGCTTCCCAGAATTGAGAAAACAATGGGAATATCAAACCAAAGAAGATCCCATTGAGTAGAGTTGCCCATCCCCAGCTGTGGGGTTTTCCTGGAGCAGCAGCCTTCACACCACCAATTTTAGGGAAATGGCAAAATTTCCATTGCACAGGTCCTTCCAAAATATTAAATAGATATCAAACATTTACTTGTTGGTTGGGGAACATGAAACAGATCATTTCAGCTCTTTCTAAGGAGGTAGGATGTGACAGTCATCAAGGCAGCTCATGTAAAGGTGAGCTGGAAACACAAAGCTCACCTCCTTAAGTAAAACCATCAAGCGTTTCTAGGACACTCGCTCTCTTTGGAAGAGCTGGCCTGCTGCTGTCTACAAGGACATGAAGACATGGGATTGGCACTCAGCCAAATTCCTCTCCAAATTGGCAGGATCCTCCTGTTCTGTCAGGCTTCAGGGCCTACCAGGTTTTGGTGCTGGCTCTGGGCCACTCAAGTAGGAAAGATGATACAGATTCACTGATATGGCTTCATAAAACACCAAAAGGGGAAAAATACTGACTAGACATACAGAAAGGGAGTGGCTGGGGCTGCTGATGTCAAGATTAGAAGCCTAAGAGCCACGAAGGCAGAGGCACAAGTAGCCTTCTCAGGGGAGAAGACTCAAGTCACTCTAGGTCCTCTCGAAGATGCCAAGCAGAGGCAGCTAAGGAGGATCTCCCCTCATGGTTTCCTCCAAAGTCCATTCCCTCTGCCCCATGGACTCAATTCTCTATGAGATGCCTCATCTCTCAAAAGGCTTTTCCAAAGCTAGGAAATCCCACCCTGACACTCCTGCTGTGTGACGAGGAGGGACCTGCCCTTCTTTCTCTGCTCCTCACTGAAAAAGTTCCACTCAACTCTCAGAGGAAAAGCAACCTAAGCCCATTGTTCCTCCTAAAGCATTCAGCTGCACAAAGTAATTCAACTTTCTGAAAACAAGCTGGAGATTGGCTCCAACAGACATACTTTCCTGGACTAAGGCTCCTGAGAGGGCTTAGAACACTTCACCACTCTCCAGATGACCCTGGATGGGCTGCACCTGGTTGCAGCCCTCTCCAGCTTTACAGTTTAACCTCCTCCACCCAGAGGTGCAATGCCTGGCACTGAATTCCCAAGGCAGCTTCCAATTAACGGTGAAAGTGATAAGTGGGATATAAGCTGCTAGCAGCAAAATGAACGTGAGCATCGTGTCTCCTCTTCAAAGGTGGGATCACCAGATGAGGTACAGAGCTGCTGTTGCTATGGCAGTCACTGAGGACAAAGCCAGGGCCATGGGGCCCTCCGTTCTCCAACACAAAACCACTCCTAGATCCTAATAGGCAGTGCTACTCTCCAAGTGTACATGGAAAGTGCTTCAGAACCTCCGCCTCGCGCTCCTTGTCTGCAAGTGAACGAAGCCAGGAAAGCGCGCTCTGCATTCAGTAAGTGTGCTGTGAAGGTCTTTGGATCCCAGTTTCCTGGAGGCTAGACAGGCTCAGGAGACTAGAGGCTGGGTCTACAGGAGTCTGTTCCCAGGAGACACCAGGAATCTGAATCTAAGTCAGGCTTTGGATCCATTTCCGTCTCATCCTTTGCTGTCTGAGTTCCTTTGGAATGCATCCCCACCTGTCCAGATAAAACACAGTTCCAGGTTAACTGCCACTTGGTTACGGCAGTTCAGGACTACATTTTCAATGCCAACCCCTAAGAATGCATAGCCACAGTTTTGTGAGCCCATACTACTACCTGAGTAATAGGACTTTATGTAAAGTCCACTCCTGTACACTTGTTGCAGGTAGGGTGACCAAGTGTTGCAATTTGCCTAGGGCTGCGGGATTTTCTGGGATGCAGAATTTTTGGTTTTAAAACTCTAACAGCCCTAGGCAAAATGGTCCTCCTGCCTGCTACTGCTGCCAATCACTCCATGCTTACCTCAAGTGTGTATATTACTTTCCAAAATAACTTCACAGACATTATTTCATTTCATCCTCAAAACCACCATACAGGGTAGGCAGTATTATTTTCTTCTTTCAGGTGAAAACAAGGGCTCAGAGAAACAAACTGATTTGTGCAAACGTGTAAAGCTAGTAAAGGAAAAAGCCAATGGCTCACAGTATCTCCCTATCCTAGTTCACTCTATACAGAGCAATACTATGACCCTTTAAAAATGATGCAAGCAGCCAACACCATTGAAGCATTTTTTGCCAAAAATGCTTAGCTTGAATCTAATCAAGCCTTAAGTCTAGCTTACAGTTTACAGAAATGACAAGGGACAAAAGAACAAGTGAAGCAACATCTCAAGAAGATAAGACAAAGCCAGAGTTTAGGACATTCTGTTACACGACTGACCCTGGTTCTTCTACAAACCAATGCCATGAAAAATGTTTTTAAAAAGCGGGTAGGAGTGGTAATGCAGGGAATTGTTCTATATAAAAGAAATAAGAAACATAATGTAAAAGGAGGTTCTTAACTGGTTGCTGGTCTGATAAAAAGTTGTAAAGAACATTTTTTTCTGTGGGAAACCTTGGAAAATTTGAGTGTCAACTGAGTACTAGTGAGAATTAAGAATACTAGTGTTATTTTTGTTAAGTGTGATAATAATACTATGGTTCTCCAGGAGAATGAATGTCTATTTTTGGATGTATGTAATAAAGTATTTAGGGCAGCTATGTCATGACTTTCATAATATATTTGAAAATGGTTTAGCTAAAGAAAAAAAATATATACACATGTGTATATATACACACAATCCTATTTCAAATACACACATAAATACCAACACATATTTAAACATATACACTTTTGAAACAATCACAGCAACCTATTAACGACTGTTGAATACAGATGGTAGATATACGGGAGTCCACTGAACTGCAATGTTTAAGATTTTTCATAATAAGTAAAAGAAAAAGGTACCAAAAAAACAATGGAAGTTATGTGATGCGATGATTCAATCCAGGTGCCTAAAGACAGACCGAGTTTCTGGGGTTAATTACAAAAACTACACCATCAAAAAAGAAGTACTTGCAAAGAAGTAAGTCCATTTCAGTGACTGGTGTTTTGTTTCTGTGACTCTTCAAAACAAAATTAGAAACTGAATTATTCTTTTAATGCTCTCACCTGCTGCCCTCCTTCTAATTTCTTGTTCAGCTTCTGTAGTTGGGTAAAAATCTGAAGGTTTTCTTGTTGTAACTTCTGTTGTTCAGCCAGACACTTCAACACCAGACCCTGCAATCTCTCAACCTCCACCTGCAGAGTACTGCACGCACAGGTAGGAGCCAAGGGTGTTGCCTTCCCAGCACATGTTCCTGCAGGATTCAGCCGAGGTGGCTAGAGAGACAGGAGAAAAGGGGTCATAGGAGCTTCTGCCTGGATGCTACAGCTCCCTAATCCAATGTCCCTTCTATGTGCTACCAGATTTTACTTTTAAAGTAACAAGAAAAAACACACATACACATGAAGTCAATGTAAGAGAAACAGAAAACTTCTGGGATTACTGTAGAGGCTGGCTCTAACGTCACAGAGCAAGGGAGCTCTCAGTGCCTCAGTTGCATTATGATAAGGTAAAAGAAAAATCATCTATTTTGGAGGACTCTGTGAGATAATTTAAAGTCATTGATATCTTCCCAATTTAAAGTTGTGGGAGAATACACAGTTTGGTTTGGAACAAGTATGATCACAGTGAGGACACCATAATTCAAAGGATCAATATTCATGAAATATAGTGGATCACACTTTAGAAGAGATTTAAGAGGTGTTCCATAAACTGTATCACTAAAACAATTCAAGACTGATAACTGACAGAGGAATAAAAATGTTTACCTTGAAGTTTCAAAGGCCTTATTTCCTCTTCTGGGAAGCTTTTCAATTATGCTAGCCTGGATTTTTCTCCCTTCTTCTACTATACTTTTTAAAAAGGATCAACAAATGATAGCCATAGGCCAAATCCAGCCTATGGCCTGTTTTTGTAAAATAAAGTTTTATTGGAACATAAACATGCACATTCATTAGGCATTATTTTTGGCTGCTTTTGTGCTACAATGTCAGTGTTGAGTAATTACAAGAGAATGTATGGTCTGCAGAGCCTAAAATAATTACTATGCAGTCCTTTAGAAAAAGTTTGATGATCCCCAGTTTACAGTTTTATTGAGATATTTACTACAATTTGATTTCTACCAAAGTTGAGAATAAATGCATTGCTCTCCCAATAGACTACAAGTATTATTTCTTACATATACTTAAAACTCCAACCTACCCTCACAATGTCAGGAAAAACTGGACTTGAATTTTGGAATTTCAATTTTGGTACTTCTAAGGCAGAGAGAAAAACATCGACTACTGCATTACTGACTATGCCAAAGCCTTTTACTGTGTGGATCACAACAAATTGTGGAAAATTCTTAAAAAGATGGGAGTAGCAGACCACCTGACCTGCCTCCTGAGAAACCTGTAAGCAGGTCAAGAAAGCAACAGTTAGAACTGGACATGGAACAACAGACTGGTTCCAAATCGGGAAAGGAACATTTCAAGGCTGTATATTGTCACCCTGCTTATTTAACTTATATGCAGAGTACATCATGAGAAATGCTGGGCTGGAAGAAGCACAAGCTGGAATCAGAACTGCTGGGGAAAATATCAATAACCTCAGATATGCAGATGACACGACCCTTATGGCAGAAAGCGAAAAAGAACTAAAGAGCCTCTTGATGAAAGTAAAAGAGGAGAGTGAAAAAGTTGGCTTAAAACTCAACATTCAAAAAACTAAGATCATGGCATCCGGTCCCATCACTTCATGGCAAACAGATGGGGAAACAATGGAAACAGTGAGACTTTATTTTGGGGGGCTCCCAAATCACTGCAGATGGTGATTGCAGCCATGAAATTAAAAGACGCTTACTCCTTGGAAGGAAAGTTATGACCAACCTAGACAGCATATTAAAAAGCAAAGACATTACTTTGCCAACAAAGATCCGTCTAGTCAAGGCCATGGTTTTTCCAGTAGTCATGTACGGGTGTGAGAGTTGGACTATAAAGAAAGCTGAGCACCGAACAATCGATGCTTTTGAACTGTGGTGTTGGAGAAGACTCTTGAGAGTCCCTTGGACTGCAAGGAGATCCAACCAGTCCATCCTAAAGAAAATCAGTCCTGAATTTTCATTGGAAGGACTGATGTTGAAGCTGAAATATTTTGGCTAATACTTTGGCCACCTGATGCGAAGAACTGACTCATTTGAAAAGACTGATGCTGGGAGAGATTGAAGGCAGGAGAAGAAGGGGACAACAGAGGATGAAATGGTTGGATGGCATCACCGACTCTACGGACATGAGTTTAAGCAAGCTCCAGGAGCTGGTGATGGACAGGGAAGCCTGGCGTGCTGTAGTCTGTGGGGCTGCAAAGAGTCGGACACGACTGAGCAACTGAAGTGAACTGAACTGAACTGAAGGCAGAGAGAAAAGAAAGACAATCATCTGGTATAGAAAGGTGTGGGCCTGTCAGAAATATGAAAGGGTAAATACTTTCCACAGAAGTCAGTTTAGCCTTGCATAGAGGCCTTAAGCACTACTGAACAGGAGGTGTGAGTTGATGCTGGGCAGCTGGGAAACAATGAAGCTAGAGGGAGAGACAGGGAGACCAGGAGAATGGGGCAGAGCTTATAGCCACTGTTTATCTAGTCTTGATTTAAAGGCAAAAGCTCAGTTACCCAGGCTCCTGCTGGGGGCTTGTGTTCCAAAGGCGCTTCGGAAGCCATCTTGAGTCCTTGTAGCTCGTCATACGGCAGAGTATCTTTCTCAGATTCTGAAAAAGCTGCACTTAGGGGAGATGGGCTGTCAGGCATAGGGATGAATTCTGCATTTTCCAACTCCTATGTATGAGAGAAAGAATCTCATCAGTTCCGTCTGAGCCTTTCACTTTCGTCCAAATTCCTTCCCTGCTATAGCTTTCACGCTGACGTGTCATCGGCACCCTCTAGCGGAGCAGGACAGTTGTGATTACGACACAGCTTGCCCTGTCAGTCAACGTACTGCCAGCCCTTCTTCTGAGGAGCAGAGAGGGAAGGGAATTCAAACTCAATTTCAAGAACACTTTTTGATACCCAGTGTGATGCCTCAACACACTCAGTCAACAAAGGCTATTCAGTAAGTTGGGAAGCTCTAAGGTGATGGCTGTGAGGCTAACTGCCAGGCTGCCAAAGGCTGAAGCTTTAGATAGAACTGTGCGCCACTTCTTTCATTCACATTCCTAAGTAGCTATCAAGTTTAATATTGTTACAGAGGAAGCCTTACATCTACAGGTTCTCTCTTTTTTGTTGGTGGGGGGGTGTGATTTAAAATTTCTCTTAACTATAATTTTAAGATTTTCTTTTTTAACGTGAACCATTTGTAAAGTCTTTTTATTGAGTTTGTTACAATACTGTTTATGTTTCATGTTTTGTTTTTTCTGGCCACTAGGCATGGAGAAGGCAATGGCACCCCACTCCAGTGCTCTTGCCTGGAAAATCCCATGGACGGAAGAGCCTGGTAGGCTGCAGTCCACGGGGTGGCTAAGAGTTGGGCATGACTGAGCGACTTCACTTTCACTTCCCTTTCATGCACTGGAGAAGGAAATGGCAACCCACTCCAGTACTCTTGCCTGGAAAATCCCAGGGACAGAGGAACCTAGTGGGCTGCCGTCTATGGGGTCGCACAGAGTCAGACACGACTGAAGCAACTTAGCAGCAGCAGCAGCAGGCATGTAGGATCTTAATTCCCCAATCAGGGATGGAACTTGCATCCCCTGTTTTGGAAGGCAAAGTCTCAACCACTGGACTGCTAGGGAGGTCCCTAACTATAAATATTGACTGTAGAAAATGTGCAAATATTGATAGGCAAAGGGACATGATAAAAATCACCAGTAATTCCATCACTCACAGGTAACCACTGTTAAGGGATTTTTCTACTGTAAGGCATTCCAACTACCGTGATATTCTATGAACCACAGTACAAAATCTATAAGCTTAATCTTTGCACACATGCATTACAAACACTTCTTTCAAGGAAGGTTGGGTTAATTTCCATTCACTTAAGTAATATAGGTATGAGACCACCTTATCTTTTCTTGTCAGAAAGAAAAAGGATTAGAGATTTGATGATTTCGGCTCAGGCAGAAATCAGAAACCTAGATGCCTGCTGCAAAGCACTTGAGCAGGACATGGGAAACGGAGATCCTTCTAGTCCCTACGGAGTTCCTGTCACCAAAGGAACTACCTTTCGAAGCCAGCCAGGACAGGAGCTGCTGGCCCCACTGCTGATCCGCATGGCCTCAGTGGGACTGACGAGACCTTCCATGCCTCGGTCTGCTTCCATTGTTCCTCGGAAGCCTCCACTTGGATCAGGAGTTTCAGATTCCTGCTGACTGTCGTCTTCTCTTCCGCCACCGCTGCCACCTCCTGGGCTAGAGCTCTGAACCACTGACAGATACACAGCACAGAAATACAGAGCTTTGCTATACAACAATGTTTACCATCTGACAGCCCCACCAACCCCTGGAGAGTTTCTGAGAGTTGCGTGAAGTGGAACAGCAACAGTGTAAGTCAGATACCTGGGACTAAATTTCTAGTTCTTTACACAAGGTATTGTGCATGAGGATCTTTATGACAGTATTCACTTCTACTTTCCAAACTTGCTTGTACTTATGTTCAGCAGATTATCAATGTTCTACTAGATTACTGAATAATCATCCCAACCACTGCATCCAAACCTTAAATATTCAGACTCCAACATCCTCCATAGAGGTTCATCTTATATATTGAATACAAAAGATTTTTCACATTTGAGCCAAACACCTCTTAAAGTTGCCAGATAAACTCACCATTAATTCCCTTTCTAGGAAAACAACAGAATAGAGAAGTCCTCAACCATTAAATTCATCAAATTCTTTAATGACTATCTGTAAGAATTTAAAAAAATATGAGGGCTTCCCAGGTGGCTGAGTAGTAAAGAATGTGTCAGGAAATCCCCTTGAGAAGGAAATGGCAGCCCATTCTAGTATTTTTGCCTGGGAAATCCCAAGGATAGAGGAGCCTGGTGGGATATAGTCCCTGGGATTGCAAAAGAGTTGGACACAACTTAGCAACTAAGCACAATAACAACAAAAACAAAAGTGACGGCTCATTCTTTAATGTCACGCAGCAGATTCCAAGTTACCTTTAATGAAAATGAGCTGATGCACAGTCAGGAAATGAAACTGAATTTTCAAATGGGCCAAAGAAAAATATAACTAAGAAATTTGCCAAAAAACAACAACAAAAAGAATTGCATGGTGTCTTCTACAGTTAAGTGTAAAGGATTATTTATTCATGGCCACCAGCTAACTTGGTTTGAGGACTGCACTGTGCTACACTGTGCTCGTATTGAGGCAGCACAACTGCAGATGGCAAAATAATCTCTGAAGCTTGCTTTTTTGTCTTAAATGGCTTAAAAAAATTATATTACAAAAAATAAGTTATATTACCATTGACATATACAATACATATGACTATTTATAACATGCGTAAGTTTTGAAGCCTAACAAAATAAACATACATGAATCTACTATGTGAAAGTACAATTACTTTCCAATATGCTAGCTATTAGCCATATTTTGTTATTTAAATTTAAACAGGATTAAAAATTCAGTTCTTCAGTCACAAGAGCCACTTTTTAAGCTCTTGGCAGCCACATGTGATTGGCGGCTATTACACCGGACAGCACAGATACAGAACATTCTGACTGTTGCAGAAAGAGTTACAGGACAGGACTAAACAAGGATATTGCTCTATCGACCTTGTGAATTCCCTTCCTTCTCTGGCATCCTACCTAGATATAGCAATCTGATTAATCTTGTATTTTTCATTTCTTCTTGAGAAAAAAAAAAAAAATTTATCACACACTTACGTATCTTTATACAATATATTATTTATTCTGCTTGTTTTTGAACTTTATGGATGTTGTTCATTTGAACACATATAATATTTCACTGGATGGCTGTAACACATTCAATCAACAATACTTACTGACTAATTATAATACCATTTGCAAGGCACTCTTCTAGGCAATGTGGATAAAATTACTGAAGAGAAAAGACAAAAATCCCTGCTCTTACAGAGTTTACATCTTCCAGATAACGGACATGTGCTTTTAATCTTATGTTTTTCCTTTAAATACTGTTCCAGTAAAATAAAGCTGTAATAGAACAGCTGTGTTTAGCAAAAAGATACTTTATCATTTGTAACAGATATTAATATGGACAAACAGACGCTGAGCAATGAGTTACTAAAGAAAACTAATAATAGGTATGATGCGTGTTTGTGTCAACTAGAGTTTAACAAGTCTGGATTAGATTTTCAGCTGTCTTTCTGGAGGATTAATCTGCTTTCATTCTGGGTCTTTATCTGTTTTGATTCCACAAAATATCCAGTTTTGAGACATCAAGGACTATAGAGAGGTACTCTAGCAAATGGAAAACCAAAAGGAACACAGATTCAGTCTCCTAGCAAGGCCCTAAACAAGGGAACCATGAAGAAAGCAGCCAAAGGAAAAGTATTAGAGACCTTTGGGCTGATTTTCCTGACCACACTGAAAGTAAAGCCAACTTTTAATTCTGAGGGCCTGTTTTGAAGGACTATTTCTATAGATTAGAATACCCCTGGAACACCATAGAAGTCAAAGGTGGCCAGAACACATGGCCCCCGGCATTCTAAGGAAAGAACAGTACACAAGTCACATTGCAGTGTTGGGCTAGCCATGTAATTACTCCCACATGTGTGGTGGCAAAGATGTACTCTCCCCCTGACCACAAAATGAAAGTCATCATCTATTGTGAAATCTACCAAAATATGCTCTTCCCTCTTGATCACTGTGCTCCTAATTTCCCAAAGATATTTCCTATTTCCTTTTTTGGGGGAGACTGCATGGAATTCAACCCAAAGACTCGCACCTGAGAAAAACCACTGGTACCTGAGATACTGCTACTTACCAGTTCCGATGGACAAGCCACTGCTATTGGAACGGATGGTCTTAGAATTCAATACTTTCTCTGAGGAAAAATATTCAGTAGGTAAGCATTGAGGCAGGAAGTGACAAGACTTGGATAGGGACTTAATCTAGGAGATAACTGCTATCTCTCACACCAGACAACTAATTACTATTTTAGATATAAATATTAGAAGCCAAGCACCACTAGCAGCTCTAACTATAATCACTATGTGAAGTAGCAATTCTCTACCTTAACCATACTTTGGAATTAGCTGGGAAGCTTTAGAAAGTAGCAATGCCTAGGTCCCAATGCAGAGGTTCTGATCTAATTGGTCAGGACAATGGGATTTCTAAAAACTCCTCACGGGATTCTAATGTGCAGCCAAAGTTGAGAACCACTGACCTAAAACAATGAACTTGTAGACCTTTACACAGGCCTTTATAATTTAGTTCATAACAAAGGAATCTTTATGCAGAAAATAGTTATGATTTAGTTTCTTTTTAAAGGTGTACTAAATGTTTCTCACAAAAGCATGATTACAGATAAACTAATAAGTGGACGACCAGAAGTAACAAATTCTATGTTAAGGGGGCAGAGCCCAAAGTTTTCATGAGATAGCAAGTGACAAAACTGAGGAAATAACAATGTTCTGTTCCTCCCATCTGATCACTGTTAGATTACAGAAATAGCTTCTTTTCTTTAGGACACTTTGTTTGCAAGAGTGTGACCCTCAGTAACTTAGGTGTAGGTCAAGCCTCTGTCAAAGCCATCTTAACCAACATGTGGAACCCTTACCAACAATGAGAATGGTGTGCCAGCCTCGGCAAGACAGGTCTGGGACATGATGCAAAGATCCAAAGATGGGCCGAGGCCATGAAGTGCAGATATCTGAGCCATGGGGTCTCTCTGTGGGGGTCATTGCCAAGCGACCATTACCACCATTGCCCCAGGCAAAAATGTGATTATCTGTAAGAAATAAATAAATAGCAGAAAGTTGAACAGAACATTGGCTTCCCAACTCTTTTGGATTCCCCACCTTTATGCTCTAGAGAGCTAAAAAGATTTTTTGCCCCTGTTTATTCCCTTGTATAAAGCCTAAACAATTTCTGATGCCACCCAGGTAAAAATGACCATCACTTCTACACACTGCCATCCATTCATTCACCCATTCAACATTTTTGGTCATCCATTCAAGTATTTATTGGGCATCTACTTCATGACAAGCACTGCTTGAGGTGCTGGGAAGATAGCAGTGAACAAAACAAAGTTGCTGCCCTTGTAGACCTGACCTTCTAGCGGGGAGACTGACTAATTACTTTAGGCAGCATTAAGTGCTTGGAAGGAAGATCAACAATAAGGAAAAGTGGAAATAAACTGTAACAGTGGAGTATCATTTCTTTAAATAGTGTAGTCAGAGAAGTGCTTGCAGATACCTGAGCAGACCTACTGAAGTGAGAGGGAACCAGGTCTATCCAGGGGAAGAGCTTTCCAGGCAGAGAAAACAGTTAAGTACAAAGCTCCAGGTAGGTAAGGTGAATATCACAAACACAGAGCAAGAAGTCCTCTGCAGGTGGAGCAAAGTAAAGGAGTGGACGGTGGCTACAGAAGAGGTCAGGAGGTGACTGAGGTCTGGGTCATGTGGGCCACTACAACGACTTTAGTTTTTATTGTTTGAGATAGGAGACCAGTCAAGATACTTAACAGTAGGTATTTAAAAGTATCCCCCAGGTTACCATGAGGAGAACGGACTGCAGGGGCCCAAGGGTGGAAGCAGAGAGATCAGTTGTAGTCATGAACTGATGTAGTAGTGAAGTGGTTGGATATATTCAAAGATAATCTATAGAATTTGCTAATGGATGGAATGTGAGGTGTAGGACAGAGGTGTTATTTTCCAAAACAGGAAGGCTGCAGGAAGAACGGATTTGAACAAAAAATCAGGAATCTGTTTTGGAACACAGTAAGTTTGTTTGAGATGCTCATTACGTCTTATATAAATCAGGACACTTTTTAATGAAAAGGGGGTGCTATTAACAATTAAGCTCAGACAATAGGCATGAATCAGGACCAATCTGGGAAGGCTGGGCTATAAAGCCACCTTATCTTTAGACATTCTGTTGAATTAGTGGGTCTGGGAGTCAGGGATGGTAATATAAAGCTATTAGTGTACAAGGGAGGATTTAAGGTAATAACCTCACTCAGAAAATGAAGGGAGGGAAGGATTGAGCCCTGGACACTTTAAGCTTTAGGGCTGGACACTGCAATTAACAGCAGAGAACCTACCTGACTGTGCTAATCTGTTTATATGTATATCTCCCCTACCCTACTAGACTATGAATTCCCTGAGGAGAGCAGCTTTCTAAGACTTTTTTTTTTAATTTAAGTATAGTTGATTTATAATATTTTATTAGAGTCAGATGTACAACATAGTGACTCAATAGTTTTATAGATTATATTCCACTTAAATTTACTATAAAATAATAGCTATATGTTCTTATGCTATGCAATATATCCTTGGTGCTTATGTTTTTTTTTTTTTGGTGCTTATGTTTTATACATAACAGTTTGCATTTCTTAATCCCATGCCCCTACATTGCTCTTCTCTACTTCTTCCTCCCCGCTGGTAACTAGTTTGTTCTCACTCTCTCTGTGAGTTTGCCTGTGTTATGTTATACTCATCCATTTGTTTTATTTTTGAATTCCACATGTAAGTGCTAATATAGAGTGTTTGTCTTCCTTTGACTTATTCCACTAAACCTAATACCCTCTGGGTCGATATACGTTGTTGTAAATGGCAGTATTTCATTATTTTTAATGGCTGAGTAATAACCCATTCATTGTATAGATATATCATATCTTCTTTATCCAGTCGTCTTTTGGAGGACACTTATGTTGGTTTCATGTCTTGGCTATTATAAATAGTGTTGCTATGAACACTGGGGTGCATGTATATTTTTGAATTACTCTTTTCCTTTTATTTGGAGATAAGCCCAGGCATGGAATTGCTGGATCACGGTTCTATTTTTACTGAAACTCACTTCCATATTCCCAGGGTCTAAAAGAGGATCTGGAGCATAGTAGGCACACAGTTGATGTCTGCCATGTGAGTGAGGTGATCAAGTACAGTTCAGAGAAGTAGAGGAACATACATCAATAGGTAATATGCCTAGTCACAGAATCTAATTCTAAACTCATCATTTTGAAGTTTAACCTGAAAAGTACACAGATGTTTCCTGAAGAAACATTCCCTCTCTAAGACCCTGTCAGAAAGTGCTACTGAATTTGCTACAGTATTTTTAATTCTCAATGACATCCTGATTCTATTTCTAACATTTCCAGTTATCTAGCATGAACTAACCAGTCTGTTCCCTAAAACCCGTTGTTTTGAGACAAACAACTCTGAAGGCTAGTTCACTTCCTTAAGTACGGTAACAGATCATTTGTCTGACACTATTGCTGGATCTCTCCTATATAAATACCAGGCACAGACTGAAAGAAAACAAAGACATCTCTGAGCATGAGCAATAACAACAACAAAGAGTCAACAGATAAGAAAATGAAACGTGTTTTGCTGTTCACCATTTACCAGAAAGAAGTGGCTACAAAAATCAAGGTGATACAGGAAGAGAGAAAAAAAGAAAGCAGGAGAAAGAGCAAAGGGAGTAAAGGGTAGCAGAAGCAACAGCAAGAAGATGCTGAGGAGAAGAAATAGCTGAAAGAGAAGAGGAGAAAATCCCATTAGACCAATTCAGAAAGTTGAGAGACACACGGTATATAGCCTTTCAAGTTTTAGCAATCCCTTATGACCAACCTAGATAGATAGCATGTTGAAAAGCAGAGATATTACTTTGCCAACTAAGGTCCGTCTAGTCAAGGCTATGGTTTTCCCTGTGGTCATGTACGGATGTGAGAGTTGGACTGTGAAGAAAGCTGAGCACTGAAGAATTGATGCTTTTGAACTGTGGTGTTGGAGAAGACTCTTGAGAGTCCCTTGGACTGCAAGGAGATCCAACCAGTCCATTCTCAAGGAGATCAACCCTGGGATTTCTTTGGAAGGAATGATGCTAAAGCTGAAACTCCAGTACTTTGGCCACCTCATGCGAAGAGTTGACTCATTGGAAAAGACTCTGATGCTGGGAGGGATTGGGGGCAGGAGGAGAAGGGGACGACAGAGGATGAGATGGCTGGATGGCATCACTGACTCGATGGACGTGAGTCTGAGTGAACCCCAGGAGTTGGTGATAGACAAGGAGGCCTGGCATGCTGCGATACATGGGGTTGCAAAGAGTCGGACATGACTGAGCGACTGAACTGAACTGAACTGAACTGAAGGACATCACTGCAGTGCAGTGACCCCAACCTAGGAGCAAGGTCAAATCATGATGTTCTCCTCTCTAGCCAGGTGGCACCAGTGATAAAGAATCTGCCTGCCAATGCAGGAGACACAAGAGATAGGTTCGACTCCTGGGTCAGGAAGATCCCAGAGTCAGGAAATGGCAACCCACTCCAGTATTCTTGCCTGGAGAATCCCATGGACAGAGGAGCCTGGTGGGCTACAGTCTGGTGGGTCACAAAGAGTTGGACAAGACTGAGCACACAGGCGCGCACACACATTCATCTCTCTAGCTACTCAGCCAACATTTATTGGAACCAACATGGTGCTGGGGAAGGTATAAGTATTTGATAATTCTTAAAACATTGTGCCAAAAAAGTAAAAGTAAAAAAAGTAGGAATTTAAGAGTACTAACTTGCCATTTTCTAGAAATCTAACCTTTTTACAACAATCACTATGTTGGACACATGAATAGTTAATAAGGTTACATAAAAACATGACCACCAATTTAACACAAATAAAAAGTATAAACATATGACCCAGCTATACATGACCAGTCCACCTCTTTCACACCCCCAAATTAAAATAGACCCATCTGTCCAGCAAGTTTGAAATAATGTGAACAGACTCACCATCAGTAGCAGCAATGGTAAACTCATCACCACAGGAGACTCTGATCACTTGTTTTCCACCTAAGGGTCCCCCCAGCAGGTTGATTCCTAGACGCTTCTTATAATTTCCAACGCCCAGCTGTCCACACTTGTTGCAGCCAAAGGTCAGCAGCCGGCCTCGCTCTGAGACAGAAGCAAAAATAAATAACCAGGTACAAATGGTCATGAAACAGAGAAAAGGCAGACAGCGCAGAGTCCCACAGACTAGCTTCTGGTTATTGAGAGTATACACGTATAAACTGCCACATAACTTCGGACCAGGGCAGTTAGGGGAACTATGACCAATTAGATAGAGGGAATGACTCAATATTATATACTCTTAAAAAAAATTATCGTATTTATTTATTTTTGGCTGGCTGGATCTTCACTGCTGCAATGGCTTTTTCTCTGGCTGTGGCAAGTGGGAGCTACTCTCTAGTTGCAGTGTGCGGGCTTCTCATTGCTGTGGCTTCTCTTGTGCAGCACAGGCTCTAGGGCGTGTAGGCTTCAACACCTACACCTACACATAACACCTGCAGCACAGTAGTTGCAGATCCCAGGCTCTAGAGCACACGGTCAGTAGCTGTGGTGCACAGGCTTAGCTGCTCCGAGGCATGTGGGATCTTCCTCAACCAGGTATGGAACCTGGGTCTCCTGCATTGGCAGGCAGATTCTTTACCACTGAGCCACCAGGGAAGCCCTATATACTCTACTTTAAAGGTGGAAAATGGGTACTATTTAACTTAGAAAACTTATAGATGGTGTTAATTAGAGACAGTATTTGTCAGAAATTATAGGTATGACATTTTCCTTAAGAAATGTATTGATTATACATTTGTAATGATTACCAATAAAACATTTACTTGAACGCCCAAGTCGTTAACAAGATAATACTTGATGATGGGGGGAAATAAGGAGAATACATTTAGTTAAGAAGAGTTACTACTTGATAAAATAAAAGAACCTGAAATTCTAAGGCCTGTGCACACAGTTGTAAATCAACTCACCATCAATGGCAGCAGTGTGAGTCTTGCCTGGAGCAATTGTACGAATCTTATAAAAGGACAACTGTTTGGCCAAGGTAAAGGAGGTGGTGTAGGGAACTTCATGGTATGCCTGGAACAAGATAAGCAAAGACTCATGAAGTAAAAAATGGAGGGAAAATAGGCTGAAAATATTGTCAGGGTGACCAAAAGGACTTTCAAGCAAATCATGTTATTAAGAAGGTACCAGGTAACTTTTCATCTCCAACAGAATAAAAAAAGAAATAAGTTCAATATGTAATCAGAGAATTTAGTATGAGATTGGACTTTCTGACAACGGAAGTTTTAAATTCCTAAATTAGGGTATGCAAAACATGAACTCTCCATCCCAGAAGGCATCTATATAAGCACAGAATCATTGACATTTGTCTTAGTTATACACTGTGTATAGCTAACAAAAGCAGGGCAAGGAATTAAAGAATCTTGAAGACTTTCTAACCTACTAAGCTATCAGTTTACTATGACCTAATTTTACCTACAAAGTTCTCAACCTGTTAAAACTCACATCCCCTTAGATTAGCATAAAAATAAATCTTGTCATGGAAGTTTAAAATTTCACAATACAATGCAATAACAAAACCAAAATCAAGTAATGTTAATTCTGAATATGTCTTTTCAAACTACATAGACACCCTCCCAAGACTTGCTCCAAATTTGTACTCTCCCATTTCACAATCACTACTTTAAAACAGAGACTGCTTCAAATTAATTCAATTCTTTTCCATTGAGTCAGCAAACTTGTCTATTAATACGAATCTTTAGAAAAGGATGAAAACTCATACTACCACAAAGAAAGGACTAGGGCTTAATATTAGAGGTATATTTTATGACATGCTTGAAGGAGGTAATAGTAATTAATAAGCCTGTATAGGATCAGTATATTAAAAACTCTCCTGGGAGGTGATACATGGAAAAATATTTCTTTTCATAATGTTAATTTTCTTGTGTTTATATTTCAGGGACAAGGTAGAATCTGAATTCCATCACTTGACTGTTTATAATCAACTAATTTATTGAGATATAATGTACTGTACAATACTGTACAGCTTGATATATTTTTCTATAGGTATATAAACATAAAAACTACCCAGATCAAGATACAGACCATTGCCGCCATCCTAGGGTCTCTCCTATCTTTCCTGTTAATGCCTATACCCCTTCCTCCCAGAAGTAACAGAAGTGGTTACTTCTGTAACCACTATTTTGACTTCTGCCATAAGTTAATTTTGCCTTTAAACTTCAAACAATGGGCATCAGTGGGCTTTCTAGGTGGCACTAGTGGTAAAGAACCTGCCTGCCAATGCAGATGTCAGAGATGTGGGTTTGATCCCTGAGTCGGGAAGATACCCTGGGGGAGGGCATGGCAATCCATTTCAATATTCTTGCCTGAAGAAGCTCATGGACAGAGGAACCTGGTGGGCTACAGTCCATGGGGTCGCAAAGAGTCAGATACGATTAAAGAGACTTAGCACACACAAACTTCAAATAATGGGTAGCATATAGTATGTATTCTTTTGTGGCTGGGTACCTTTGCTGGACATAGTATCTGTGGAGATCCTCACTTTATTCTTAAGTGGTCACAAACCAATAATGGCATTTCCAAAGAAATTTCAACCTAGAGAGGTTCTGATGATTTATTTAGAACACCAAATGGGATACTCACTTCATGGTTGATGATTCCAGACATGCACTGATTCAGACCCAGTTTGTTGAACTCATTGAGTCCACAGGCTAACACTTTGCCTGACTGGGTCAGCAGAAAAGTCCCATCACAGCCACATTGAACCGCGACAATAATTAAGGCCTTGGGAACATCCACCTGCAAGAAAAAAACAAATTAGGAAAAAAAAAAATCTCCCCAACATAACTTGTATTAGGAAAAAATCCTCAAATTCTTTCAAAACTGTGATGTCCTGCATTTAGCAGAATGACTACAGGGAGTTCTATTCTCTTCCGATTTGCCCAGCAGCTTAGAGGCTACTGTTTTCAATAAGGAGCTTAAGTTTTATAATAAAGAGACAACTGCAGGTTGGCTAAACAGATAGCTCCTGTCAAAGTTTTAGCCAATAGGTACTTAGTTACTACTTAGGAACACTTTTCAGAAAACACTGGGGAAGGAGAAGCTTCAATTTATTACTGATTTAATCCTCTGAGATACAACATCCCATGATGGTTACAGAAGAACTCAGACCTATGGAGTCCCAGTCATACAATAAGTGAGGTGACCAAGGACTGAGGCAGCAGCCAAGATGTCTGAAGGCTCATATCCCTCTGCAGCTAACTAGACAGGGCTGGAGAATGGTGGGGGACATGATGGGGGTACCTGTGAAATCTGAAAACTCAAACCTTCTAACAATACTAGAGCCTTTTCAGGTGAAGAGGAATAGCTATGAATTCTCAGTGAGAATGGTCCCACAGATATATCAGTTAATTTTTAAAATGTAAATAAACATCTTTAATAGTGAATGGGATAGCCGATTACAGTTGGCCTTCCCGTGGGTGAGCCTGTGTCCCAGGGTGGGAACGTGGCCATGCTCTCTCTCAGCTGGTTTCCCCTCCCACGGGGGCTCTGGCAGTGCCCGCTTCCACAGTGCTGAGGAATTAGGTATTATGCTTCATACACTATGACCCCAAATATAAACAACTACTTCATCTGGTGTCCAGTTGTGGAAGGAGGAAGGGAAATGGCTGTGCCAGGTGAAAGGATAGCATATTGCTTTCTAGCATCTTTCCACGCAGGGTGTGTTTAGCTTGATATAACTTTTTCACTGTACATGCTAATTTCAATGCTCACTAATGAGCAAGCTGTGACTCCAGAGTGTCCACAATGGCTACATCATTTCTCAACTTTTCATGATTTAGGCAGATGACAAGACCACAGAGTGCTAAATTAGGAATCCTGGATTGTCAATCTCCCAGATAGGGAATATTTCAGAAAGAAAACACCTTGATATGAGGTGGCAGGGAAGGACTTATTACTGAAGGCTGTGTGACCTAGACAGGCTCTAAGAAGAAGCTGCCTCTGATTTTACCTTTTGTGGTGTATAGTAATCCTCTTCTGAATCCAAACCCAGGCGTCCTGAGACAGACATGAGAAAGAAAATCATTAATGTGAGGGCTCCCGTCCCAATGAAAATGTTCTGTAAGATTCTCTTTTACTAAATTAACACTTAAATAGAGGCTGCATGACATGTTTAGAGGGGCACAAGCTTGAAGTCAGGCTGTTCCCCTGGGAATAAGTGGAGAGAGTCAAGGCAACACCTACCATATTCACCACAGCCCCAAGAGTAGACTTCTTTGTTTCGTGTCAAAACCACCACATGATTATCTCCACAGGAGACCTGCTCCACTGGATTGCTCAGGAAGAAGTCCAGCTGCATGGGTTCTAAGACTTCAGCACCAGCAACCTTGTCCACCCCCATGCAGCCATAATAGTCAGATCCAAAGGCATAGAGCTGACCTTCATCTGTGAGAGGAAGGAAAGCAGAACCCACCAAATGAATTACTTGTTTTGTCTAATGAGAAAGCTGGACAGGACTGGAACAAGGACGACCTCAGACACGGAGCTCATATGAGATGATTGCAGCAGAGAAATCTGACAGACTGTCTATGAAGCCTAGAGTTCTTTGTATTTAGAGGGTCATGCATACTGTTATGTAACAGTTTTTAAAAAAATGGTGGGATGACTGTGTTAAAAAGGCTTAAAATTTTAAGCCTATTTTACAGAGAAAAAAGGAAGCACAAAGCAATCATAAAGTGAATAATGGTAAGACCAAAACTAAATTTTAGCTCCTGATTCCTGATTTAGTATTATCTACACCTGACCAGGTAGTGAGGTCATTCCTCCCCAGCCCCCCCCAAAATGGGACAGACAGTATATTCCTCCTAGTGCCACCTCTTTGTTACCCACCTGCCTTCTCCTTGCTCATCACTCCTAATGCTCTATCAAGTTGGGCATGTTGCTGTTAAATTGTATATTTGCTCACTGTCTCTGGTTCTTTGGAATCTTATCTTTTGTATAAAATCCCAGCTAAAACTGCATAGAATGAAGTACAACACTACACCTGAAATGCACCTGGGTGCGTTCTGCTGCTGGCTTACCTGTTACACAGACAGTGAAATCATCACCACATGACACCTGACGGATAGCTTTGCCTTGCAACTTTTCTACGTGCTTTGGCTGTCGGTAGGAGGCTTTGTCGCCATGGCCCAGCTGACCATGGAGTTTAGTACCCCCCTGCATGTTCTGTGAAATAAACAGGATTTGTGAAGTTTTAAACTTTTCATGCGAAAGCAAATCTTTAACATCACTTCTTATCAAGAAAAACAGTAGGAAAAAAAATCAGCTGATAATTAAGAAATGAAAACAAAACAAAAAGGGCATTAAATCTTTTAATGACAGATAGTAAAAATCCCCTGCCAACAGATAAAGATTTTTTAAATATCTTATCAGGACTTAAAAGGAAACATTCCCAATTCTGTCTTTTTCCTCCAAGTCTAAGGTAAATTAACAATGGGTGATGATGAAAACAATGTCTTTATATAGTTTAGCTTGATTTTTTTCTATAGGAGGACAGGCTCTTGGAAATCCTTACAAAAGTTTTTACAAATTTTGGTCACAAGGGGGCTTCCCTGGTGGCTCAGCTGGTAAAGAATCTGCCTGCAATGTGGAAGACCTGGGTTCGATCCCGGGGTTGGGAAGATCCCCTGGAGAAGGGAAAGGCTACCCACTCCAGTACTCCAGCCTAGAGAATTCCATGCACTGTATAGTCCATGGGGTGGCAAAGAGCTGGACACAACAGCATCTTTCACTCCCTGAAATATGCAAGTCATGAGGAATCTGGCTACATCAAAGAGGCTGCTAGAAGGCACTGACAATAGTCCTAAATGACTTCCCAGCAGTTGTAGAGAGGCATGACATTCTTCCCGTTTAATAGCTCAACTGTAAGGCCTTCTATAAATGTTTTTTAAGGCACTAATTTCACTCTACCTCTAGAAGTACCCCCAGAAGCTAGTCTTCAAGTGAGAGGATTTTTGGAAATAACAGCAAGCTAAAACTCTGTAACAGAGGTCAAATCACTCATTCTTTCTCTCAACCAGAGAGTCTTTCTCTCAAACAGAGTGTCTGCTCTGTCACACGCTGGGGATAAAGCCTGTCCTCTTGGAGAACTTAATTGAAACTACTGGAAAAAATGAGCTCCCTCCTGAAGGAGGAAGAGTGGGAAGAACTGAGGTTCGAAGACAGTTTGGGTAATGAAAAAGCAGCATGAAGTGAGCCTAAGAAGGTACAGCTGAAGAGACAGGAGGGAAGCCAAGAGAACATGCTCCCGTGGAAGCCAAGAGAGGACAAGGCTTCCTGCAAGAAGGAAAAGTGACCAATATGTTAATACTAGAGGTCAAGCAAGGACTCAAGGGCACCTATCTGTTTCGTTTTCATAATTTAGAGGTCATTTTGTCAAGAGTAGTTTCAACTGACTGGCAGGTGAATGAGGAATGAGTGGGAGATAAGAAAAGAGACAGCAAAAATATGCAGTATGTTCAAGGTGAGAGAGAAGGTAGAATCTAGAGGGGAACAAAGGAAAATTCTACTCAAGATATACCATCTTCAATCACTGATGGAGGTCTTAGAATTTTCCTGACATGGTACGCTACTTCATTTATTTACAAAGCTACTTCACAGATATAAGTTGCTCTGAAATGCATGGTAACAGAACAGAGTAAACAAGTGACTTTCTGAAGTCACCCATCTGTAAATGAGAATCCAGTCTCCTGAGTCCGAGCCTTTTAATTCTTTCTCTCCTTCTCTTGCTCTCTCTTTTATTCATTCATTCAAAAAACACTTAAAAGTGATCTAACATGTACCAGGCACTTGGGATACATCAGTGAACTAAACAGAAAAAAATCCCTCCTCTCAAAAGAGCTTATATTCCATCATCTTATGCTGCCACTTCTGTAGCACATACTCAACCAACAAAATTCTTATACATCCTGGGCCCAGTGAGGTGCACGTCATTGTTCTAAAGTATGTAGCTTTCACTTACCACCCAAGTGTATAGCTCCTTCTCCACTGTGACCACAGCAAAGTGGGTATTCCCTGCACACACCTGCCGGGCACTACAGCCACTCTTGATGACATCCAGTTTCTGGGGAGTGGACTTCCCACCACCCCAGACATAGACTTCACTTGTTCGGGATGTTACCACAGCAATGGGTGCTTCAGTCACAGTGCTTGACCTGCCAACAACCCCCAGAACAAAGGCACATTTAACATAAAAATTATATCAAAGAAAAATGCTTTCAGCCTGTTCCCTGAGTAGAACTGCCAATTATGGTATGAGAAAGTATGTTCTTTCTCGACAACTTACTCCAACCCTCTATCATGGCAGGCTTTGCAATTCTTGCCTCAGGGCTTCATCACAGCCCAGAAAGATCAGATACTCTTCTGATCCATAACACCTACACTTTTCAACTTTTCAACATTCATCACAATAATGAGGTCCACTTTGGTAAGAGGGTGAAATTACAGCTTTCTTTTCCTTATTTAAATGGATGCTGGGCTTCTGAAAGGATGCCAAAGGCTTCATACTGGGATCAAACAATGTCCAGACCCAAGAAAGAAAGACCCCCTGGTGGTAATTTAAAATATATTACTTTTTTCAAGAGTCTCCTGAGCATTACCTTGGTCTCTTTGTAGGTGCATTAAGCAGTGTGACTTTTTCCTCCATCTCTCTACCAAAAGAAAAGCAAAGATACATGAGAGAAATAATAGGCTCTATATTGCACCAGTGTCTCTTTAAAACCTTTCACAGACTTAATCTTCTGTAAACCATATGCCTCATATGATGTTATAATACTTTTAGCGAAGTACTTCAATACAACTCAGTTACATAGGCCTAGCATTAGACAATTCATTAACCACGATGAGGCCAGCAGTCTGGGATCATTTGTTTTTTATCTCCAAGGAATGTTCTAGGCTGCACCAGAGAGCCTTGAGAACTTTCTGATGCACATTTTAGGAACCTGCTAACATCTCCATCTAGTCTGTCCAGTGACTCCCTAAACTCAACATTTCTAAAGCTCAGCTCATTATCTTTCTCCCGATACAGCTTTTCTTTCTTACTCTCCTGATTCTTTAACCGGCACCTTCAATCCTCCCAGTGAATTAGGCTTAAAACTTCAGCAATTTTGGATTCATCTGTCTTCTTTTCTTCAATATTCAAATTCTACAGATTCTACTTGTACAATGCCCTTTATCCTCACCTGTCCTTCCCAGTCTCACCACCTTAGCTCTGGGCAACTTTAATTCCCAACTAGGCCATTCAGTTCAGTTCAGTCGTATCCAACTCTTTGCAACCCCATGGACTACAGCACACTAGGCTTCCCTGTCCACCAGCAACTCCCGGAGCTTGCTTAAACTCATGTCCATCGAGTCAGTGAGGCCATCCAACCATCTTACCCTCTATTATCCCTTTCTCCTCCTGCCTTCAATCTTTCAACCTTTCAATCCTTCAACCCCAGCATCACGGTCTTTTCCAATGAGTCAGTTCTTTGCATCAGGTGGCCAAAGTATTGGAGCTTCAGCTTCAGCATCAGTCCTTCTAATGAATATTCAGGACTGATTTCCTTTAAGACTGACTGGTTTGATCTCCTTGCAATCCAAGGGACTCTCAAGAATCTTCTCCAACACCACAGTTCAAAAGCAGCAATTCTTCAGTGTTCAGCTTTCTTTATGGTCCAATTCTCACAGCCACACAACTAGGATATGGTCCAACTCTCACATCCATACAACTGTCCAACTAGGCTGTCAGTTCAGTTCAGTTCAGTCGCTTAGTCATGTCCAACTCTTTGCGATCCCATGACTTGCAGCACGCCAGGCCTCCCTATTCATCACCATCTCCCGGAGTTCACTCAGACTCACGTCCATCGAGTCAGTGATGCCATCTAGCCATCTCATCCTCGGTCGTCCCCTTCTCCTCCTGCCCCCAATCCCTCCCAGCATCAGAGTCTTTTCCAATGAGTCAACTCTTCGCATGAGGTGGCCAAAGTATTGGAGTTTCAGCTTTAGCATCATTTCTTCCAAAGAAATCCCAGGGTTGATCTCCTTGAGAATGGACTGGTTGGATCTCCTTGCAGTCCAAGGGACTCTCAAGAGTCTTCTCCAACACCACAGTTCAAAAGCATCAATTCTTTGGCGCTCAGCTTTCTTCACAGTCCAACTCTCACATCCATACATGACCACAGGAAAAACCAAAGCCTTGACTAGATGGACTTTAGTCGGCAAAGTAATGTCTCTGCTTTTGAATATACTATCAAGGTTGGTCATAACTTTTCTTCCAAGAGTAAGCGTCTTTTAATTTCATGACTGCAATCACCATCTGCAGTGATTTTGAAGCTCAAAAATATAAAGTATGACACTGTTTCCACTGTTTCCCATCTATTTCCCATGAAGTGATGGGACCGGATGCCATGATCTTCGTTTTCTGAATGTTGAGCTTTAGGCCAACTTTTTCGCTCTCCTCTTTCACTTTCATCAAGAGGGTTTTTAGCTCCTCTTCACTTTCTACCATAAGGGTGGTGTCATCTGCATATCTGAGGTTATTGATATTTCTCCTGGCAATCTTGATTCCAGCTTGTGTTTCTTCCAGTCCAGGGTTTCTCATGATGTATCTGCATATAAGTTAAATAAGCAGGGTGACAATATACAGCCTTGACGTACTCCTTTTCCTATTTGGAACCAGTCTGTTGTTCCATGTCCAGTTCTAACTGTTGCTTCCTGACCTGCATACAGATTTCTCAAGAAGCAGGTTAGGTGGTCTGGTATTCCCATCTCTTTCAGAATTTTCCACAGTTTATTGTGATCCACACAGTCAAAGGCTTTGGCATAGTCAATCAAGCAGAAATAGATGTTTTTCTGGAACTCTTTTGCTTTTTCCATGATCCAGCAGATGTTGGCAATTTGATCTCTGGTTCCTCTGCCTTTTCTAAAACCAGCTTGAACATCAGGGAGTTCACGGTTCACGTGTTGCTGAAGCCTGGCTTGGAGAATTTTGAGCGTTACTTTACTAGCGTGTGAGATGAGTGCAATTGTGCGGTAGTTTGAGCATTCTTTTGCATTGCTTTTCTTTGGAATTGGAATGAAAACTGACCTTTTCCAGTCTTGTGGCCACTGCTGAGTTTTCCAAATTTGCTGCCATATTGAGTGCAGCACTTTCACAGCATCATCTTTCAGGATTTGAAACAGCTCAACTGGAATTCCAGCACTTCCACTAGCTTTGTTCACAGTGATGCTTTCTAAGGCCCACTTGATTTCACTTTCCAAGATGTCTGGCTCTATATGAGTGATCACATCATCATGATTATCTGGGTTGTGAAGATTTTTTTTGTACAGTTCTTCCGTGTATTCATGCCACCTCTTCTTAATATCTTCTGCTTCTGTTAGGTCGAGACCATTTCTGTCCTTTATCGAGCCCATCTTTGCATGAAACGTTCCCTTGGTATCTCTAATTTTCTTGAAGAGATCTCTAGTCTTTCCCATTCTGTTGTTTTCCTCTATTTCTTCACACTGATCGCTAAAGGCTTTCTTATCTCTTCTTGCTATTCTTTGGAACTCTGCATTCAGATGCTTATATCTTTCCTTTCCTCCTTTGCTTTTTGCCTCTCTTCTTTTCACAGCTATTTGTAAGGCCTCCCCAGACAGCCATTTTGCTTTTTTGCATAGCTCAGTTGGTAAACTAGGCTGTAGTAGCACCTAATTTGTCTCACCAAAGTTTCAATCCACTTTATTCAGTCCTGGACTGACTTAACACTGATATTAGTATTGCTAAATAACTTTTCCTAAGGTTCCATCTCTCATCACATGAATCGCCCTCTCAAATATCCAACACTTCCATACAATTCCCTGAATACAGCACAAATTCCTTCATCTGGCATTCAAGATCTCTACCTACTTTTAAAGGGTTCCTTCCTTCAGTTCCCATGTTTCAGCTCAGGGTTCCCATTCTGCCTAAACCAATTATACCTGAAGACCTGGGGCGGTGCTTAAGCACCAGTGATTTTTGAAAGTTCTAGTGGTGGTGTTATTAAGAATGCCAGGTCTAAAACCTCTAGTGTAGTCAAACAGGACTTAGTGCTTCCTGAATATTTTCACAATTCTCTGTGTCTGTGCTTTATCTGGAAAGCTCTGTCTTATGTTCTTCCATCAAAGAACAAAGTTCTAAGGAAGTACTATCTGTAAATCTCCAATTATCTCAATAAAAATGGCAATTAAAAATTATCAATGGAAATATTTAAATAAGAGATTTAAACAGTGATTATACTGTTAGAAAATAAGCCAGCTAAAGAATTTAAATATGCCTACCCAGCCTTGAAGGGTGACTGCCTGAATATGAACAGAACAGAAATACAAGGTTACAGTGCTGCATCTGGAGTGGTATACGTAATTCTAGGCACGAAAACACTGGCTAGAGATCAACTGGAAAACCAGAAAAGATCAATTTAACACAACAGAATAAAGGTGCTGACCAAAGAACAGAGATTATGGAATTAGCTATACACTTAATGCATCCAAGGGCAAGACTTGGAAAAGAAAACAGTACAGGTTTGAATGTTGGGAAGATTCACAAAGAACTGGCAGAAGAAGGAATTAGTAAGGCAAAAATAGTGTAAGAGGATGAAACAGAAACTAGGACATTTAAGAAGCATAAGAACGTCTTTTCTTTTGAGCTAGGGTTTGAAGCCTCCTACAAAAGGTGAGGGATAAAGGGCCTTCCTTCTACCTCTAGAGACCTCTAATACTGAATAAATCTCAGAAAACAACCTGTTGGGAATCAGTCAAATTCGACTATGGGACATGGGCAAAAGGTATATGAAGAGGACCCCTCCAATTACAACCTATCATCTAAACAAGTGCACTAAAAAGCTATGGCCCAGTCCAGTCCTACACTCCTATCCAACAACTGTTGAGCATCTTGTGCCAGGCCCGGGGCTGAGACCTTTATATGCATTGCCTCCTTCAATCCTCAGCCTACTTCACTTCATAGAGAAGAAAACTAAGGGTCAGAGATGTTAAATAACTTGACAAAGACAGTGACAGAACTCAGATACAAACGTAAGGATGACTGAGTCCACAGCCCTCCTCTCTTAATTACTACACTCTCATGCCCAAACTCTAGAGTAGAACTCACAGAAGATGGGGGGTCTAGGGCCTCATCAGGATCGATTCAGAACAAACTAGCAGGGGCGAGGGAGGTCGAAGTTGAGCAATGAAAACGGAGATGCTGGAAGAAAACAGCACCAGAGTGACCAGGTCAGGAAACATCACCCTCTCTCTGCGGTACTCTGGTCAGGCCTATACAATTAGTTGACCATCTACAGAAAGACAATGAAGCGACTTCTTTGTTCTTTACCTTCTGCGTTTCCTGAGAAGGGGTCTATCCAGAAGTTCATCTGCAGTGGGTCTCTGCTCAGGATCCTAAAAAGTACCAATGAGTTAGTTTTAACTTAAAGGAAATGGGCAAAATGGGATCTAAAGAGGCATTTTACTTTTTCTCAGAAGGCTGTAGGTTTGCTATTCAGAGACCACTATCTATCATCCTTTTTATTTAAAAAACCTATTATTCACATTCTATGCTTCATGCTCATTATCATCAGCACTTACATGTGAGAATGAGAATGCACCTTCCTCACGGGTTTTAATTGTTAGGGTAGTGGTTCTCAAAATTCAATATACATAAAACATAAGAATCTCCTGGAGTACCTGTTACAAATAAAGATTTCTAGGCTTTATTCACAGAAATTCTGATCCAGAAGGTCTGGGGTAGGGCCCAGGAATCTTCATTTTCTTCTTGTAAGACTTGCCCGCCCCCTGGCGATTCTCATGCCTGTGGTTCCTGGACTACCTCTGAGTAATACTGACCTAGAGCTACACTGCAAAGCAACTGTGACATTTAGAACTATATACATTCTGTACATCAGGATTTCTAAATTACCTCTTATACAGCTTATAAAAATTAATCTTGATTATAAAAAATGGAGCACAATTTCACAAACTAATAAAGGAAGAATTTGTTGGCTGAAGCACACAGCTCACATGAATTGACAATGCTTATTCATCTGAATGGACTTCCTTGGTGGCTCAGATGGTAAAAAATCTGCCTGCAACGCAAGAGACCCGGGTTTGGTCCCTGGGTTGGGAAGATCCTCTGGAGAAGGGAATGGCTACCCGCTCCAGTATTCTGGCCTGGAGAAGTCCATGGACAGAGGAGCCTGGCGGGCTACAGTCCATGCGGTCGCAAAGAGGCAGACACGACTGACACTTTGATTTTCAATCACCTGAATACAGCCACAAATACATCCTACCCTGGGGACATGGACGTGGTTTTGTGCAAGTTCCTCTGTGCCATACTCCAGACACTAAGGCTGGAAGGGAAAACAGTGAACTGAAATCAATATGCAAATCACACTTACCTGGTCAAGGCATGCATGGACCATTTGGATCAGTTCCAAAGAGTACTGGCTAGAATCAACTTCCATGGCCCGGATGCCTTGCACAATCTTCACACACAAGTTGAGTGGATTCTATGAGAAAATAATTATCGTATTGTCTTTGGTTATATAAAGATGGCATTACAATCTACCAGTAGGGGCTTTGAGATGTCTGTGCTGATCATATAAAGAAATGGTAATAGCTGTAAATTAGGCCTGACTTCTTTTTACAACTATTAGTATACTTCACTAAGAAATGGCTGGAGATGTACTACTATTATCAGAGAGAATGACACCAATTGGCCAACACAGAGGTATAACTACGTGACCAACAGAATAATACTCAGAGTATACTATAATCTGACCCCTCAAATGACTCCCAGGAAAAAGGAAAGCAAAGTTTGCTACGCTTCTTGGCTCTAAGTATCTCCTTTGCCAACTAATTTGCCTCCTGATTTATATATCCTAATAATGGTCAGGTGATACTCTGCTGCAAAAGACAAGGCAATGAATAAGTTGATAGTGATAAGAAATTATTATAACAATGCCACCACCACCTTTAAACACCACACAAGGTTATCATCACCAATTCAGAGACGTAAAGTAACCTGCCCAAGACTACACAAACAGTAAAAAAAAAAAAAAAATGGAGCCATAATTCCAACCAAAGTCTGTTTGACTCCAAAACTCATTTTCCTTCCACTATATTATTTAAGAAAATAAACTTCAGGACTTAGAAAAATAAACAGGTCTCATAAAAGGCCAAAGAACTTTGCATTATCTTACATTTGCATTTTCATACACATTAGAAGAGCAGCTCTATAAGGGGAATATGTCTTTTCCCTCGTTACTGACAAAATAGAGAATCAAAGAGATGAGGTGATTTGCCTAAGTTCTCACATCTGCTTTGCAGAGGATATTGGATGTGAATCCACTTGTGCTACTCAAATTGCGGTCCATGAACGAGCACCAGAATCGTCTGGGAGTCTGTCAGAAGTGTAGAATATCAGGACTAGGTCTAGACACACTAAAATAGAGTCTGCACTTTAACAAGATGCCCAGATGATTTCCTATGTATATTAAAGCTTGAGAAGCACTACTTAATACCAGGCTTTACTTTAAGAAGAAAAGAGACTCAAAGGTATTTGTTGTTTATAAAACAGTAAGTTTCTAGTAAAACCAAGAGTCAGTGTGTAAGCTTTCACAAAAAAGACCAAAACACTTTATGAGTATTATATAATTTGCCTTAGCTTTTATGAAATGATGCAGCTGAAGTTTAAGAAGTGAAATGGCTTATCCAAACCGCTGCATCACACAGTTGATCCCACAGTCAGTTTTAAAATTATAGTCAGTGGATTCAAGGCATGCTCAAACTACTTGATTATGATTTTTTTCAATGGGGAATTCAAGTTGGAAATAAATCTTGTCTGTAGTACTTTACAATACACTACTAAGCCAGTGCCCCTATTATTTTGCCTACAGCTGATTTCTGTTCAAGAAGTCAGAAGCTCAGGGATAAATGAAGTTGATTCTCTCAGCCAAGTTGTACCATTTGCAAGGACAATGTAGGGATAGTACATCAACTTACTGTAGCATCAAATGTTCTCTTCAGCGTAAGTAATTCAAAAATGACACAGCCTACTGCCCAGATATCAGACTTGAAATTGTACTTTACTCCTTGGCAGAGCTCTGGAGACATATAATATGGCGTTCCCACAAGCTAAACAACAAAGAAAGCAATAAAAAATTAACTTCTTTTCTGAGGTAACTATATTAATATTTTAACAACTAAATTAAATTTCCCAGGAGTTAGTGATAACTATAGAACATTCATCGGCATATCCCAAAACATTCCCATCAAACAGCATATCCCATCATCATTCTGAGCTGATGCCACTCTGGGAAGAAATCTTATTCATATCAAATGTCCTGGGCCAGTTATAAAGGGACAATCTCTGTGATGAAGACCTGTGGTAACTTGGGAGGCAGAACAGCTCTGTGATTCCTGGATCACAGAAGATCCAGGCATTCAAGGGCCACTGAAGACTTCACAGACTTGGAAAAAGCATACTTGGTAAAAGTTCACCAATGGAAAAAAAAATACAAAAACTGGTAGCAGGAGATGGTACTTGAGTAAAGGGGTTTAAAAGTTCTAACTGAAACACACAGTAGTGAAACTCTGTGAACAACTCAATTTAACATTTGTAATACGAACATAGTGAGCTTCTTCCAAATTCAAAAAGATCTTCTGAGTTCAAGAATGTGTTGGAAGGAGATAAATGTCCTAAATGGAGGTCATGTCTCTCCCGAGATGAGAGACAATAAGTACCCAAGAAATTCCAGTAACACTGATAGCCATCTTTAATAAGGAAAGTAAAGCAATTTTTCAGACAGCTTACATGGCATTTATTTTATTGGATTATTCTTGATAAGAAAAATCCATGCAAGGGCATGACTACTCCCTCAGAAACTCAGTATAGCAACATCATACAAGCAGACTGAGTCCCTGAAGCAGACTCCCAACCCTGGCTATCAGTATCCTTGGATGTTTCTAGATTGCTTGCAGGGATATCTCAATATTATTAAAAAAAAAAAAAAAATCACGACAAAATTAATTTTAGTAACTTACATTTTCAAGTTCTGACAGAGCACTGTGAAACCAGAAGAGTAATAATTGGGTTTTATAAGTCCTAAAAGGATCAGATCACTATCGTCAGAGATCAATTTATGTCTACTCTTTACCAATGGTCTTTCATAGGATCAGGTGAGAAGGGAGTCCTGTGGTGCAGACTGTGTATCATATTAAGGATGAGATTGTTTTCTGGGCATCAGCCTTTATTTGTAAAACAGGGTTTCTGAACCAGAAAAATTCAAAGGAAACAGAAGAGACGTCTAACATTCGAAGCTCAAAACATTAAATGAGAGATAAAGTGAGATCTACTGAAGATCCTAAGCTGGAAAAAATGGTAAAGCATTTTATTGCTTTTGGAAAAGTCTTTAGTTAGGGTTGGAAAGGGCAATGATGTTTGAGCTGTTATGTGGACAATGGCTCTTAAAAAAACACCCAAGCAGGTAAATTAGTGGGTCTAGGAAAACAACTCCTTTTGTAAGTATGACTTATAAAAGACTTGCTTTATAAGTATGAAGAACTTGTAAAAATATCACGAAAAAGCATGCAAGATTTAGGGGGTATAGTTATATCTCAAGGTACAAGAAAGGAAAAGAAAAAAAAGTCAAGGGGGAATTCTCTGGTGGTCCAGTGGTTATTAGGACTTTACTTAAGGTCCCTCATGCTGTGTGGCACCACCAAATTAAAAAAAAATTAAAAAATTTAAAAAAGCCTAACTGAGTTAATGATAACACATACTTACTGTCTCAGCCATGGAATACTCAGAATTCAGTTTCTTTGCTAAGCCATAATCTCCAAGTTTTATCAGGTTTGCCTTGGTCAGAAAAATATTTAATGTCTTTATATCCCTGGGGAAAAAATGCAGTATATTAAATCCATACACTAAACTGCTTTATCTCATCTACCTTCTCGCCCAAAATTAGTACAAAATAAGAGTGTGTTACCACTGTTCAGGCTGTTATGGAATCCAAAAGAGTGTTCATTATTTTCTCATACATTTCAATACTGAGAAGGGAACTTGGGGGAGTAGAGGCAGAGAATTACTTCATCCTCCAGGGATTCACAGTACAGGCACATTCCCCCAAACACTGAAGTCATTAGGAAAAGCTGAAAGGTCAGATTAAAAAAAAGTGCCCTAGGTAATTCCTATAAGGTGCACTGCCTCTTCAATTACCACTGATGCCTTGAATTAAGTGATATCCAGGCAATTTTAACACTGAGTTTTGTCAAAGTTTCAAATCTGTTAAGGCAAGAGAAGCACATCCCAGCAGCAAAATGATTAGGCCATACAGATCACCTAAATAAAATCACCAGCTATCTTTCTGAAGATGAACTGACCATTTGTAGCACAAATAAACTGTGCCTGGTTCACACTGTACCTTCCTTTATTGAAAGATGTGAAAAAATCAGAATAATATTTTTGATAATTTTCAAAAATAAAACAATATACAACTGTAGCCACTCAACAACTATCAAGAACTATATGTTAAATGGACAAACCAATAAAAAAGAAAACTAGTGTATTAATATTAATCTCTAGCAGAAGTCCATGACTCATTTAAGGGTATAATGAAGTGGAAATGTTCTTATAAAGGTTCTCTCCTATAGCTAGAAGTGAATAGAAAGCTGTTTCCCCCTGGTCAAGATCTGGTAAAACTGCATAATTAATTATAAAACAATGAATAAGCTTTTTACTTAAATTAAAAACAAATGCCAATTTTATTGCTCAGAGAAAACATTTACTGTGAATTCCAACTAGTCTAATATGACTTTTATAGTGGCCCTCTAGGCTGTACTGATGAATTAATGAACTCACATCTAAAATAAAGAGATGACTGAGCAGTACTAAGCTATTGAGGAGACTCTTCCTAGATCACAAACAGTTTAACTTCAGGAAGTGAAGATAACGCCCCTCATTACTCACTCTTTCCTTCCTAAATCATTATCAACGGAAAAGCCTTGACTGTTTAATCAAGAAAATAATAGTGCTGATGGGAGGTACCCAAGGTGGGGGTTGGACTGATAGAAAAGAATCCATCCCATATTCTTCCACTTATTACCTATGAAGGATCCCAGCTTTATGGATACAGCTCACAGCTGAAACAATCTGAAATAGGTACCATACCACCATCTGCAGAGAAAAAATAAATTATACTTGGACTGGAAACAAACAAAAAAATACCATTTAAATAAACACACGCACGCACACACACGCAACAAAGAAAACTGCAACTAGAGGTTATGATTCAACATGACTTGACATTTCTTGCTTGTAGGTTGAGTAGGCAAAGAAAAGTGGTAGGGGTAAAAAAAAAAAATAGCAGATTATCATAAAATAGTTTGAATGTTGTTATAAAATATAGTATGGTGAAGCAGACTTGTGGAAAGAAATCCAGGAAGAATGCAAAGGTAGAGAAAACTGGGCATACCAGTATGCAGTAATAGAACCGGGAAAGAAAGCCCATAGAGAATCATGATGTGGAGGTAAACCGTTTAGGAAGCAGCTATAGACAGCTTCCTTGTTAGAGGTTTCCTTTCTCATGAATATCAATCAGAGCCTGGAAGGAGTATGAAGAAAAGGAAAAAAACACTCTTCATTGTTGGAAGAGTAAACACAGAACTAGAATGCAAGAATCACAATACAATTCTAGCTTCCTTTCACAGAAACATGAATTACCTCCTCCTCAAACAACTTGTCCTTCTGACGAAGGATTTTATCATACAGGTTCCCTCCTGCAATTAAATAAGAAACAGGTTTGAATTGCTTAACAGAGATCAAAGCTACTAGGATTTTAACAGGTGGCACAGCAAGTAAAATATTTTGCATGAGTGTGTGCATGCTCAATCATGTCTGACTCTGAGACCCCATGGACTGTATCCCGCCAGGCTCCTCTGTTCATGGGCTTCTCCAGGCAAGAATACTGGAGTAGGTTGGATTTCCTCCTCCAGGGGATCTTCCTGACCCAGGGATCAAACCCACATCTCCTGCATTGGCAGGTGGATTCTTTACCACCAAGCCACCTTGTTCTGCTTCCTTTTAAAAGATATCCTTTCTTCCTTCCATCTCTTCACATGGGTACAAAACTTTCCATCTGTCAAGGACTATATCTGAAATATTCTCCAAAGATTTCCCTCCCTAATAGAAGAGATTCAGTATGAAAATGGGAAGTACAACATTTTTAGAAAAGATAAAAACAAAGACCATTTCTCTAGTACCCTAATTTATGAAAGTACTTTGAAAGTCTTCAAAATCGATGACTTTATTTTATTATTATTATCTGCAATAATTTGGTAACAACTTCCACAGTCTATTAGAAGATCTGGGTTATACAGGTGAGGCGATGTTTTACAAAAATAGGTATATATCACAATCAACTTTTTTCTTTCCACTTCACACTGAAAAGGTTTCCCAAAATTTAGGATAGACTCTAGATTGCTTTCAATTATTACTCCCTTTACTAACTCATTCCTTCAGAGTAAGTCTGAGTTTCCTTCTCCTCTTTATTATCAGGTGACACAGCTGGCAAATGATGACGGTTCGTTTTATTTCCTATCTGCAGCTATAACTTACACTGTAGTCCCAGTTAAGTTTCACAACTTCTTCACAATTTAGTAACTCAAAAGTTTCAATAAGTGTACCATCCGTTCTAGTTCCTCCTAACCACAAAGGAAGTTAAGAGGCCTCTGCTACTTCAAAAATCTCTTAATATAATTTCATACATTTAGGGTTGAAAACAATCACGATACACAAGAATCTAGCAAATAAACGACAAATCTAGGAGCTCTCTCTTAGAGATTTAAATGAAGAATATGCTTGGACCATTTTAGCATTTAGCTCAAGAATGGGCTTTGGGCGTTCTCTTAGGTAATAATAAGTTAGTACAAAATCTATCAAAAATTTGCTACATATCAAGAACTACTGTAAAATAGTACACTTTCCCATAAATTAGAAATGTTAAAGTTGATGGGGCTTTATATATTCATTTAATACAATAACCCTAGGAGGTAAGTACTGCTTATTAGCAAACTTACTTAAGATGAGGAGGCTGAGGCACAGAGAAGTAGTCTGTGCAAGATTATAGAGATTAAAAAGTAGTGAAGCTTAGGATATGGGTTCAGGGTCTATTTTTTAACAAATAGGCTATATGGCTTTTTTTTTTTAAAACAAGCAAAGAGGTTCAAAGAAATCATCAGTCAGCTATGGTCTTTAGACCACTTTTCAGTAGGACAGCTTCAGCTAAAATCATAAATAAATATCACCTACAAGATTTCACTATCAAGTGACAAACCATGCTATGCTTCTAATGCCTATCATTTCATAAGGGAAAAAACCTTGAAAAATGAGTGTAAAATTCAACTGAACAAATAATTTGAAGATGGAATTATCATCACAAAGCAAAATTTGAGTATGCAGGGGGAAAATCCCTCCCCTCATTTTGTGGATCACTTCAAAACTTTTCAGGGCCTGAACTATTTCTCTTAAACTCTAAAAGTCCATTTAAAGTTCTTATTCTTTGTCAATATGGATCTTATTTTTCTCTCCCCCTCAAGGTAAGTATAAGCAAAGGACCGTCTTGCTGGAGGAAGTCCCACTGAACTCTACCTTACCATTACAATATTCCAGCTCAATCAGCAGGGTGGTATTATCCATGAAGTGATTGTAGTAGGCAATAATGTTGTCATGCTGCAGCAGCGCCAGAATAACAATCTCATTCAAGGCATCACGACGTTCCTTCTCAGAGAGTCGGGTCAAATCAACTTCCTTCCACACGACCAATGAGTCATCCTATAACACAGCAACAGAGGTATCATGCTTTCCTCGAGCCTGGCAGAGAATGAACCCACACCCGGATCTCTGAGCCTAGAAAGAAAACTTCCTAGATGGGCAGAAACTGACTCCTTTTTCTCCTTTAAATAAAACATGAAAAGACTAAAAATTCTGCATACAATTGAGCATCAAAATTTAATGCAGGTCTAGGGAAAGCATTAAAATGTTATGTTGTTTCTACACTTAATTTACATAATGTCAATTCCAGGTAAAAAATATGGCATGGAGGTAGATCTCAGGGTTTCTATTGAGGGACATTATGAAAGACTGCTAGTCATGATGAGGATTGTAGTATGGTTAGACTATTGGAAAAAGAAGAGAACTGGGGAGTGGTTATCTATGGCTGATATTTCTTGTAAAATAGACATGTTAGAATTGCCTCTAACTTTATACAGATTTCTCTAGTGGCTTTCATTTATTCTTTATAGATAATAAGTCACATCTAACGGCTCTGACTCGATGGACATGAGTTTGAGCGAACTCCAGGAATTGGTGGACAGGGAGGCCTGGCGTGCTGTGATTCATGGGGTCACAAATAGTCGGACACGACTAAGCGACTGAACTGAACTGAAGGGCTCTGAGTTCACTTTCCTTACTCTGTCACGTCCTGTGACTCTGTTTCTCCTGCAATTTTATGTTATCACATGTTTTCTTCTATTCATGAAGACTTACCTGCAGCTCCTAATATTCACTCCATTTTATAACACCTCTAATTTACTGATGTTGTTCCCCAGCTCAGAAGCATCCCCACCTAAATAACCCTCCCTGTCCTTTAGGATGGCTGTGCTGGGCCTTTGAAACTTCAGCAAAATATCAATGAACCTTCTACTGTGCACTCCCTTAATTTCCTTCCACTGAAATAAATGTCCATTCTTTTACACTTATATACAGATACAACTTAAATGCTATTTGTTACTAACGAAACTAACATGTCTTCCCACTGAAATATATGCTTCTTGAGGGAAAAATTTGCTTCTAATTAAACCGTGGTTGCTTCTAATTAAACCGTGGTAAACTCACAAAAGTAACAAACATTTGATGTTATGGACAATGCTATGCAATTTTGGCGAAAGCGTAATCAAACTTAACTTAAAACAACCTTGGTAATCAAGTTCAACGCAATAATCATGGAAAGGCATGGACAAGCAGATGTGACCCTCCATTCCAGCCCAGGATTTGCTTCTAATTTAAGTGAGCGAGTCACTTAAATATACTACCTTAGTTTCTTCAACTTCAAAGCACATCTCCTCATTCTCATGAGAACACAAACAGTAACTCATAATACATTAACCTTGCAACCACCTCTCTCCTCATCCATCTTTTAGACTTAAAAAGTACTTGGAACACACACCAGACCTGCAGACAGATCACTGATAGAATCTCATCTTCAGCAACCCCACACTGATTAACTATTCTGAAAGTAGAGTTTTAAGACTTTAGTGATGAAAGTTTATAATCAATTTTGGAAGTAGACTCCCCACTCTAGGGTTTTAATCAGTGAAAGTGAAGTCGCTCAGTCGTGTCCGACTCTTTGCGACCCTGTGGACTGTAGTCCACCAAGCTCCTCCGCCCATGGGATTCTCCAGGCAAGAATACTGGAGTGGGTTGCCATTTCCTTCTCCAGGGGATCTTACTGACCCAGGGATCAAGCCCAGATCTCCCGCATTGCAGGCAGACGCTTTAACCTCTGAGCCACCATCAAAGAATCTCTTCTAAGGATTTGTATGTGTGCAATAATGGATAGGCGGGAAGGTACCTTTACATTAAGTTCTCAAAGAAGTCCTTTATCCCTCCTGAAGTTAAGAACGAATGGTTTAAAATATACCAAAAAAAAAAAAGTATTTCCCAGGCATAAACGCTGCTGGATCATCACTGATGAAGAAGCCCACACGCTACAATCTTACCAATGACCTTCAAGAAAAATCCCCGAGTGTTCATATCTGAGCTTAAAGATTTGGCAAAGCCAGTGGAGCTGCCGCGGATGTGGGAATTTTCAAGCTGTCCCCACCTCTCCACCTCGGCCTTGGAGAGATGTACGGCATGAAAGGAAGGAAGTTTTGACAATACTCCCCATTCATATACTACTTTAACTCAAAGTCTCCAAAGTATCCTCCTTCGATGATCAAAATAATCTTAAATAATATTACTTTTAAGGTACGTTGCTATTTCTAACTCCAACTTACAGACGGGAAAACTAAGGCTCAGAGAAGGTTCAATGCCTTGCTCAGTCCCCATGGTAAACAAAAACGACCGGTTAGAAAAACCAGTGCTGTTACGAACTCCTAGTACAGGAGCGGTGAGGACCCCAAGACAGACACCCCTGCGGAACCCGATCCCTGAGCGAGGACGAGGCGGGGGAGAGCGGGGCCGCTACCTCGGTGCGGCGGTACAGCGTGGCCTCCCCGAAGGCGCCGCGGCCCAACACACGGATGGGGATGTAGTGCAGCTCCTCCTGCTCCGCCGCGCCGCCGCCGGCTCGCGGCACCGGACCGGCGCTGGGCCCCGGGCCCGAGTCCCCGCCACCCCCGGACTCGCTCCCAAAGTCCGAATTGAGGGAGTCGCAGTGTCGCTCGTACTCGCCCAGCACCGACATGGCGGCAGCGGCAGGGACGGGACCGGCCTGAGTGTCGCCGGTGGCGCTGGCGGCGCTGCGCCTCTCCCGCTTCAGACGCCGGCCCAGGGCCCCGGCAGCCCCGCCACCCCGCGAGGCTCCATGGCGACTCCTTCCCCCTTGGCCCGGAAGCAGTTCTGGGTGCTTCCGGCCCAGGGGGTTTCCTCCTTTGCCGGTTGCTCCTTTAAGCCCCGGGGCAAGATTTCTTTCCCTCCATGCGGGCTGGGAAAACGAGGCCTCGGGCAGGGGTTGGAGGCGCCCGGTGGAGACCGAATGGGAGCAGATGGCTCCCGCAGGGGCAAGGGCATCCTCCTCGGGTCTATAGACCCCTCCCCTGATTCCTAGCCCGGTGCCCAGACAGTTTTGAGGTCCAGAGGTCGTGCAGTCTCATCTTGGCTCCAGGCCTATCTCAAGGGCAGTCACTGGGGGAAGCAGCCCTTCCTGGCGTAGCACAGCGCTCTTTGTTTTAGAGAATTGTTACAGCAAAGATATCTTTGCGTGCGTGTTAAGTGGCAGTGGTGTCCGATTCTTTGTGACCCCATGGACTGTAGCCTGCCTGGCTCCTCTGTCCATGGATTCTCCAGGCAAGAATACTGGAGTAGGTAGCTTCCCAAACCCAGGGACTGAACTATGTTTCTTAGGTCTCCCGTTTACCTCACCTCCCTTCCCTCTCCCAGCGGAAAATTCTTGCCTCCTGTCATCTGTTAGTGGGCCCAGTTATTTCTTCCAGAACTACCCTGGGTCCCTGTCTTCCACACATCTTAGAGGATATTTGAAGTCAACTCGCCTGACACTCATTCCTCCCTTTCCAGATTTCACATTCTTCTTCCAAGTGTATTTCCAAAACTTTGACCACCTGATGATCTCATGCAACATTCTTCATGCTGTAAGTGCCAGATACTGTAATTGGAGGTGAGGAATCTGAAGAGCCCTCAAGCCACTAAGAGAATTTCAATACAGTGGAAAAGGAAAAGAGTGTTCCATCAGTCATGTGCCTTGAGCAACTTTACATCGCTAACTTTTTAGTCGTAAAGTTATGGGAATTATTGACCTACAGAGATAACAGCTAACATTCATTATATTTACTATGTTCCTGGCACTATGCTAAAGGTTTTCTTTCCATGTGTCATTCCATTTAATCCTCATAGTATTCCTATTCTGCAAAAGGAGCTGAGATAGGGGGTTAAGTAACCTACTGTATGTTACGTAACTATTGCAGGGAGCTGGGAGTCAAAGCCCACAACAAGGCCTGGGATCTCTTTCAGAGGGCAGGATATTTGGGGGCTAAGAGAAGATCATGTGGATGGAGATCATGGTATTTGTGGGACAGAAGCAGAAGACAAGGCCTCAAATATTTATTTATATAGAATTTGATATTTCCTGTGGGCAATGGAAAATACTGGACATTTTTAAGCAGAGGAGCACATGATCTCTGTGTCTGTATGTCCTGATTTGCTGAGGGGGGGGGGTCCCAATTAATACTTTTCCCCACAGCATAATTAATGAGTTTTCTTTGTTCATGTGCCCAGCACAGATAATAAATGGTAAGGTCCCCTTGCATAAGACCAAAGCTATACTTTACAAAGAACTGATGACAACATGGAAGATAAAGAGAGGAGGCCTAGAGACAGGCACTCAGGTGCTATCAAGTGTGAATGGAGAGGGGGGGCAGATTTAAGAAATCCATCTGAGAAACAGTTAGAACTTTGTGATCAGTTGGGATATGGTTGGTGAAGCAAATCTGAGTCCAGGAGACTTGCATCTAGGTTTTTAAGTAGGTGGATAGTGACAGCAAACATAGGAGGAAGAGAATGGGTAGAATGGGGTGAGGGGTATGGGAGCTAATGAGCTCATGTTCCTCTGACCTCTCTAGAGTTCATCAGTGTTCCTTTTAAAGTATGATATCCTACACTCTGTGTAACATTCCACATTGGGTCTGAATAGGAGGGACTTTAGTCTGTCTTGATCTGGATCCATTTTTTCTATTAGTGTACCAGACTCAATGATGGTCTGCTTATACTGTGCTTGTATTTAAGCAAACCTCTTTTTCACATCCAATCTGATCCAAAGTAACACAGTTCTCCCTCCAGATCATATCACTCCTTATTTTCTTCACAATGTTTGTCTTTAAAATTGATGTCTTATTTATTGTTTACTTTGACTACCTCCATTCATTAGAACATAAGCTCCTTGAGAGCCTGGATTTTGCCCTCTTGTTCACAACTATGTATCATCAGTGCCTAGAAAAGTGCTTGATATAACAAGCCTAAAATTTATTTGTTGAAAGAATATCAGGTCATTGTTATTGCATATGTACATCTCTTAAACCAAAATGCCTGACTGATAACACCCTGTTAAGATTTTTTATTGGTTTCATTCCAGGGTTCTAGACTGTACAGATAGTTTTAAATTTTCAATTCATTCATCCAGCAAACACTAAGTACCAACTTGTGCCAGGTGCTGGGTTACAACAGAGGACAAAATAAACGTGGTTCCTCGTCTCCTGAAGCTTACAGTCCATATAAACAGACAAATAACCAGGCAATTACAACGGTGTCTAAGTGCTATTATAAGGAAAGCACAATCTTCTAGAAAGGTGTTTAGGAGGGGCATCTTTCCAAGACAAACTAGCTGGGTTAGTGAAAGCTTCCTTTACATCCACAATGTTAAGTCAGTGGTGGCTAAAGCAAGCATGGAGATCATGCTGGACAGAAGCCATCCCATCTACTTCCTCCTATGAATTAGAAAGCACTTTGAGGACAGGTATTGCTTCTTTTTTATCTGGGTCTACTCCAGAGTTTAGTTCAGCACATTAAACAGATGATCAATAAATTTTTGAGTTGCATGGAAAAAACAGTTGCTTATAACTTAAGTGCTAACTTGCATTTGGAGAAGCTGAATAGGTTTCAGCCAAAGCTTAAAAATTCACTTTTGTGTGGAAACTAAAAGTTTGCAATGTATAAACAGTATTCTATAACTTGGTTAGCCTGATATTGTGAATTATTCTGGTTATAATACATAGATAAAAGCGTAACAAATGTCCCTTTCCATCTTAGACAATACAAAACAGAAACTCAAGCTCAGCACTTCATTACATCAGATATAAATGAAACTAAGTATCTGACTTTTGAATACTCATAAGCCCAGAAATACTCAACATTTTAAAGGTATAACTGATTTTAAAATGCTTTTGGTAAAAACTGGTATTTCCATTTTATATCTTAACAAGTAAATAGTTAAATTGCCAAAGTACTTAGCAAAGTCTATAGCTTTGTTGTTCAATATGGTCGCCACTAGCAACCACTTGAATTATGGCTAGTTTGAATGAAGACATGCTGTAAAATGCACACCAGATTTCAAAGACTATAAGGAGAAAAGAATGTTAGGCATCTCAGTCATTTTTACATTTCTATGAATTTTATGTTGAATTTTATGTTGAAATTCTATTTTGGATCCGCTAGACAGTATTACTTCCCTGGTGGCTCAGACAGTAAAGCGTCTGTCTACAATGCGGGAGACCTGGGTTCGATCCCTGGGTCGGGAAGATTCCCTGGAGAAGGAAATGGCAACCCACTCCAGTACTCTTGCCTAGAAAATCCATGGACGGAGGAGCCTGGTGTCCACGGGGTCACAAAGAGTTAGACACGACTGAGCAACTTCACTTCACTTCACTTCAGACAGTATTACACACTATTTATAATAGCCAGGACATGAAAACAACCTAAATACTTATTAACAGATGAATGGATAAAGAAAATGTGGCACACAGATACCACAATGGGATATTACAATATACAATGGAAATTCAGCCATCAAAAGAACAAAATAACATCATGTGCAGTGACTTGGATGGACCTATATTGTCATACTAAGTGAAGTAAGTCAAAGACAAATATGCTATCGCTTATACGTGGGATCTAAAAAAAGTGGTACAAGCAAACCTATTTACAAAACAAATAGTCACAGATGCAGAAAACAAACTTATAGTTATCAAGGGGGAAAGCAGGGGAGGGATAAATTGGGAGATTGGGATTGACATATACACACTACTATGTATAAAATAGATAACTAAGAAGAACCTATCATATAGTACAGGGAACTCAGTACACCGTAGTGACCTATTTGGGAAAAGAATCTTAAAAAGGGTGGATTTATGTAAGTGTATAACTGATTCACCTTGCTGTACAGCAAAAAACACAACACTGCAAATCAACTATACTTCAATAAAAATTATAAAATAAAAAATCTCATGTTCCTTTATACTTTTTAAACGTGGTACTTGAAGGACTTGAGTAAGAACATAAGAAGGGTTGGAAGAACTCCTACAAATTAAGGGGTCTTGCCCCACTCCAGTACTCTTGCCTGGAAAATCCCATGGATGGAGGAGCCTGGTAGCCTGCGGTCCATGGGGTCGCTAAGAGTCGGACACGGCTGAATGACTTCACTTTCAGTTTCCACTTTCATGCATTGGAGAAGGAGATGGCAACCCACTCCAGTGTTCTTGCTTGGAGAATCCCAGGGGCGGGGGAGCCTGGTGGGCTGCCGTCTGTGGGGTCACACAGAGTCAGACACGACTGAAGTGACTTAGCAGCAGCAGCAGCAGAAAAATTTATATTATTCATGGGGCTTATGCTATTGGAGATTGTAGCAGACTGAATAGATAATAATTGGCAGAACATGCACAACCACTTAACAAATATGATACTGCTGAGACAATTACATTTACATTTACATTTATTTAAATTCTCACAAACATTTTGCTGCCTTCACTATTTATGTTCTCTAAAGTATCAGGGAGAAATGAGACATTTTCTAAAGTATTTCAAATGTTGAGAACCACTACTTTATAAACTAGAGATTCACTGACTTATTAACTTTTTTCGAGGATTAGAGAAAGAGGCTAAATTGGAGGCTAGCTAGTCAATGTGTAAAGCACTTCACAGTGACTCTTATAAAGAAGCTTTATGGAAAATACTCAACTGCAAGTAAAAGGAAAGATGACCTTGCCTTTACCTGCTGGAGTAGCGTTTTACATAGATGTGTTGGTCCAAAAAAATAAGTCCTAGAGGTTCTAAATTAGGAGGGGTATTTTGAGAATGGAAGGAAAGGGAGAAGACTCTGTAGGAATAACTTCAACAGCAGTTTCTAAAACAGAGAAGCTACAGAGAATTCCTGGCTTACAGAACCCTATTTAGTCTTTCTGAATTAAGAATATTATTTTAATATACATGTTATATAGTTATACATTTACAAATTAAGTATAATGAACTTTTGCTAGATCACAAACTTTATCCATCTGAAGTACATTACAAATATTTTTTTCTCTAATTTGTCACATATAATTTGCCATGCTTTTAATACTGAGGAATATGGAGGAATTATTGCCAATCCAGACAAAGAGATACTCATGAGTAACAGAAAAATACACCTAAAATGGTTTCTGCTAGCCTTTATTTGAGAAAATTTACACAAAAATCCCAATCCAGCACTTACAAGTGCATCTGTATAAATCCCACATGCCTCTTTCCATTAAACAAACAGAAAAACAGCTTATGACGGGCTTATGACAATGATATAACAAAGCATACGTAAAACTATCACTCTGATCAGTAATTTAGACTGTGTTGAACCACAGATCCCCAAATGGAGGAAAACAGAGAACATCCTTGTTTTTAAAGTTGATTTGTTCTTGCACTAGTCTTTTATCAAAAGCAAATAATTTTACTTTTCAGATAAAATCAAAGTATAATATCAATGAACTTTAAACCCAAAGCACAAATGTCTAACTTGGCAGTCTTGACATGAGGAAAGGAAAGGACGTGAAAGAATTTCAGTTTCACAGTCATGTTTGGGAACAAAACATTAGCAAAATAAAATATTTTCCTCTCCTATCTTCTTCTTCGACACTCTGTCAGGAGACTACAACCAACGGAGCAGCTTTCATTGCTTCTAAAAAGGGGAAAGGCACCAGTTGGAAACGAGGATCTTGTTTGGCTAATGGTATGAAACAGAATTTCACCTTTAAATGTCTGAAGATGGAGCTTAACTCACAGGTTGGGTTATTCTCGCCCCTGTTTGGATGTATCCTGTTGTTTAGTATAAGTAATACCACAGACTGCCTCAACATCTGTTGCTCTTATGGGGTGTCCCTGATGGCTCAGATGGTAAAGAATCTGTCTGCAATGCAGGAGACCTGGGTTCGATCCCTGGGTTGGGAAGAACCCCTGGAGAAGGGAATGGCTACCCACTCCAGTATTCTGGCTTGGAGAATTCCATACTGTATAGTCCATGGGGTGGCAAACAGTCGGACTTTCACTGAAACTAAACACTGTTGCCCTTACGCTGAGATCTGGCTGTCAGGCTCTCAGAAGCAGTACCTATTTTTCAACAGCAGATGGCAGTGTTACACAAACTGATGAAAGAACCACTTCCATGCCACATGGGAGGAATTCGTTGAGTGTATGCTCAGTTGCTGAGTCTTTGCGACTCCATGGACTGTCGCCCACCAGGCTCAGACTTTATCCATGGGATTTCCTAGGCAAGAACACTGGAGTGGGTTGCCATTTCCTTCTCCAAGGGATCTTCCTGACCCAGGGATGGAACCCATGTCTCCTGCATTAGTTAAGTGTATTCCTTACCACTGAGCCATCTGGGAAGTCCAAGAATTCATACAGGGAGTCAAGAGAGGATGAAAAGCCTTTTGTGTTTACAGTAGCTGGAACATTAACAGAACAGGCTGAGATTTTAGCAACATAATTTGCCCCCCTTCTCCCTTGGTACTTTATCCAGGTCATCACAACAGTGTTCTGTTAATTCTAATATGCTGCTTCTTAACTGCAAGCTGCATAGCCCTAAGTCCTGTAATTCTTGTCATTGCAATGGGACAAGCCCTGTAAGAGTCAGTAGACTTAAAAAAAAAAAAAAAAAGAGAGAGAGATTACAGAAAGGACAAACTCCCACCCACTTTACTGGGAGAAGTGGGGAAAATGTCAAGTGATATTATGTCACTAACTGTCAATGAACATAGTCATTTGTGCCCACACTTTCTCTTATTCATATTAGTATTGGCCTTTAGGCAGGCACATGTCCCAAAACGACTCTTGGCTTTCCTTTTACAACAAATATTTTCAAGTATTTACTCGGTTCATGATCCTTCTAGGTGTGTTTACTTCATGTATCTTAATCTCTTCATGAACACATAAGAACAGAAATTAAGTCAGTGACTTACCATGTAAGAATACTCGGCAAATTTTATGTTTTTTCTTCTGTAGAAGTTATGTTAAAATTTAAGCAACCACAAAACTGACAAAGGACTTGTATCTAGGATATATAAGGAATTCTCAAACTCAATAGCATAAATCAACTATACTTCAATTAAAAAAAAACCCTCAGTAGTGAAAAGAACACACAATCTAATCATAAAACAGGCAAAAGAATAGATATTTCACTGAAGAAGACATACAGATAGCAAATAAACACATGAAAAGATGTTCAACACCATTTGCTAATAGGAAGATACAAATTAAAACCACATGCCTCTCAGAATGACTAAAGAAACTTTTTAAAAAATAATAGAAAATACTGCTGAAGATGTTGAGAAACTGGATTGGTCAGACATTGCTAGTGGGAACCTAAAATGACACACAGTAACTCTGGATAAAGAGCAGGACGGTTTCTTACAAAACTAAATGTGTGTTTACCATACAACCCAGCAACTGCTCTTTTGGGCACTTATCCCAGAGAAATGAAATTTGTGTTCACATAAAAACCTGTACATGAATGTTCACAGCAGTTTTATTAGTAATGGCCCAAAACTGAAAACAACACTGATGTCTTTCAATAGATGACTGGTGAAACCACGGTACACCCACACCACGAAAAGACTCCTAAGCAATAGACACAAACTACTGACATATGCAACAACTTGGATAAATTTCAAGGGTATTATGCTGAGTGAAAAAAGTCAATCTCAAAAGGTTTTATATATATACCATTTATATAGCATACTTGAAATGACAAAATTAGAGAGATCAACAGCTTAGTGGCTGCCAGAGGCTGGGGCTTGGGGTTACAGATGACTGCGGCTATAAAAGGGAACCACAAGGGATCCACATGATGAAATGGTTCTGCATCTCGTGGTGGTCACACAAATCCATACATGTGATAAAACTGCATGGAACTAAACACACATAAATACACAAAAAGAGAAAAGTTCAAGCAGCTGAGCACAAATGTTTTAATTCTGTAAAGTGAAATTTTCTTTAAGAGCTATCTACAGTTCAGAGCTCATTTCTATGAGGTGGCACAGCCATCACCCTTTTAAGAGACATAAAATTATGAAAAGGTATCACCAGAAGCTAACTAAACATTTCAGCTAAGGATCAAGAGAAAGTTAAGGGTGTTGTCACACAGAAATCCAAAGAGAACAATCAGAAAGAAGTTCAACATGGTCATACAAATGTTGGTAAAACAAGTAGAATGGAAGCCCAAGCTGGTGAGCAAGTGGGAGAAGGAAAGAAAATATGGTTCAAACAGATCATACGAGGAAACCCAGTGCTTTGGCATTATCTAGGTAACCCCTGTTTTTTGTCATAGGTGACTCTAATAATAGTCTTGTTGTAAAACCAGTCCAAATCCTACCAGGTTAAAAAGAAGTCCCTCTTTGACTTCTTGGGTGAAGGTGGTAACCCACGTCCTCCCACATCAAAGAGATCAGTTCTGGCAAGAAAGCTCCAAGGTGCCTTGATGGTGCTGTTGGTAGGATGCCTTTTGCCAGGCATGTCCCAGCGATGTTCTGCTGGCCAAGATTCAAGGTGGGAGGAGAATGGGCTATATTACTCAATCAACTTCTTGGCTTTGAAGAAGCGGCGCAGGTAGAAGACCTGCCAGGTGGCCAGACCAATCAGGCAGAACATGGAAAAGATGCTGAAGTACAGGACCCGAGTGTTCGTGGACTCTAAAAAAAAATAAAAAAGAAAGCGGTGTAAATATAGGGAAGTGAGGCTCAACAGGCTAAATGGCCAGGGGAAAAGGCAATTAATTAGCTTCACTCTGCCCCTAAACCTTACAGTAGGACTTTAGATAGTTTTTTCTTTAATTTTCATTATCCCATATATAAATGTTAAAATTACAAAGATTAGTGCTATTAATTTGATACACTAAGCTGACTGATATGATCAATTGCTTATTACAGAAAAAAATGCTATTCCCTTGAAAATCAAAGAGGGCTCATTTACCTGTAACAGCAATAGCACTGAAGTGAGCAATTGCCCTTTCATAAAATGCCCTTTGGTAAAACTGAGAAAAGGGTACACCAGAATTTAAAGTATGGGGACCTATCTCCTTTATGGTGCTGAGAAGTAAGAGTCACTGAGAAATAAGAGTTGCCCTCCCCTCACCATTGGTATCGCGCATCTCTTCTTCTCGCTTCTTCATGTAGGCAAAATCATTAACAATAGACTCTGAAAGGTCTTCTAGGCGTCGCAGCTCCACCTCCAAAGGTTTGAGCTTCTCAACTTTTGCAATCTGGAAAAGAAAGGAATTATGAACCCATTCCCTAAAAAAACTGCTCTGGTCAAGAACACTATGTAACAGAGGAGTCTTTAAAAGTTTTACCGATCTTAAAATCTGTCATCATTCTAACACATTTTAAAATTTGGGGTTCTTCCCATCCCTACTGTCTAGATGTTTCCATCTCAGACTTTTTATATACTTTAATTTTGATTAAAACCTCCTTAGAAATACTAATAATATAGTAGGCTATATTTCCCAAGATTTCTGACTTTATAAAGCATTTTACTTGCCATTTCACTTTTGTCTAAGAAATAAGCAATATTATTAGACATAAGTGTGAGCATCATAGTATTAGTCAAATGTGATTTTAAGAAGAGAACATACCAAATTCCCAATAGGGCACAGGAATGAGAGAGTACAGATAACTATAGCACTAAGATAATAACTCAAACTGCAATGCCAGTTATCAAAATAAATCCCCAAGGATATCCCTGTGTGCTAAGGAATATACAATGTGAGAAATAAACTTGCTTCTTTTTTCAACCCAGACCACTGTGAAACGTCTAAAAGCATTTAGTAACTGAAGGCACATATGACCAGAGCAAGGATTTATTTCATTATCCTATTTATTTTTTCTCATCAATCTTAGATTATGATTTGCTTTAAAAATGGGGATACAGTATCAGAGCTTTCCAGATCTTAAAACTCACGCATCAGTTGCTCTTAATTTTCTACCACAGAGAATTCTTCAAAAAATATTTCTGCACCTGCTTCTTTATTCCCTATACATTCTCTACATAACTCCCTACTTTTTCTTCTCTTTTGTCCAATGAAACTTTCTTGTACTTTCTCTGTTAAATGTTGACAGCACTTAACATGGAGTGAATGGGAACAGTTTGAGGGTGTTCTTATGTTCTGTTTACTGAAGAACAAGAAAAAGTTATTAAAAAAAAAAAAGAAAACTAGAAACTGTTAAGATAGGGATATAAAAATTAACTTTATATTTAAGGTACCTAAAAATATGGTGATGGGTTCGTAATGATCCACCTAAGTTTTCTTTCACTGTATGTACATTTTCTCATAATTATAAAGGGTTGGGTCGAGTTAATGGCACGACTGACAGCTGCAGAACAGAATAAAGCTAACTGGGTATGAGATTTACACAACAGTCAATACAATGAGCTAACACTCCTAGCTGAACACACAAATGTCAGGTTTTACCATTAACCTACAATACATATCTATTAATTGATCTCACATAGAGATGGAGAGCAAAGAAACCCCCCGCCCCCAGGAAAAGGATACAAGACACATAATTAAATAAGTTGAACCCTAGCCTGTTAAAACATTTTCCCTCCTGGTATATGCTTTCCCCTCCAAAGCTTCTTGAATGTGATAGTATAAAGGCAACAGCATGATATGTCTTTATAGAGGTAAATGATTTAAGGCTCCCGAGATAGAAACTTGGGCTTCCCTGGTAGCTCAGCTTCCCACGGTTGCTCCCTGCTGCGGAGAGACCTGGGTTTGATCCCTGGGTTGGGAAGATCCCCTGGGGGAAGGCATGGCAGTCCACTCCAGTATTCTTGCCTGGAGAATCACCATAAACAGAGAAGCCTGGAAAGGGCTCCCGTCCATGGGGTTGCAAAGAGTCGGACACAACTGGACAACTAAGCACAAGCAGACAGAAACGTACAAAAGGAACGGGAAGTGAAACTGGCTGCACCTTTCTCTGCCAGCTGAAACTAATATTCTTAAAAATCATTCTGAAGACTACTTCTAACTCCCCATCCTGTTTTGGGGTTAAGAAACAATAGCCCACAGGCCTAAGATCCAAAACAGGAGGACAGAATGAAAATAACTTTGGTACTGAGAACAGCCTTAGTAGATAGTCTCCTAAACCTGCTCCCAGTCCTTTTCCTTCCTGGTGCCTCCTTAATATTTTAGTTGCACAAGAAACACATTCCTCCTACTAAAGAATTTAAATTATTCAGAAGTAAAGAAAATAGAAACAAAAGGCCCATCTTCACAGCTCCTCAATCCCTACATCCACCCATTCCTCCCTAAAGATAACTTTGATTATGAATTTAGTGTATATCTTTAAAGACTTTGATAGAAGATACCACACTATTTATGCCTTTGTGTGTATACAAATGTACAAAGGAAAATATAATTTAAAATGTATCTATAAATGTGACCATAATGTGTATGTTGTTCTATGGCTTCCTTTTTTTCATTTAATAAAATCTTTCTAAATACTTCAGTGCTTGTAGATTTACCCCATTCTTAATTGCTGCACAGTATTCCATATGGTACACGGGCCACTGTTTAATCATTCAATTTCCTAACCCGTTTTCTGGTATAGATCCTATTCTAGACTCTATACTTCTATTCATAACATATCATCCAAGTTGAATCTCATTTCCCCAATGAAATCCCTACTCAATCCTGTCTTTAATTCAGTAAATTATCTCCACACTTCTGAGTGGGATGAACATCAGTACAAAGAGCCAACAAGAAAATCTCTATCAATATCCCTACTGACTGTTCTGCTACTCTAAACATCTGATTTAATGTTCATAGAGTCTTTAAGAATGTAAAATTAAACCTGTTTCATGGAGGCAGGCCATTATTATCCTAGTCTACTTTTCTCTTCCATGACTAGAAGGATGACGTGTGTTTTGCCAACAGTTTGATAAAAGCAAAAGCCTATTTCACAGGTTCTCCACTAGGAGGTAGCATTCCCCTTTTAGGCTGCATTTAACCATTAAATAAATACCAGGGCTAAGAGAGACTTCATTTTACAAATGAGGAAACTGACAATTTCATAAAGTTACTCAGTCCTCTGAGTGCAAGACCAAGACCACCAGTACCATAGTCTCATGACTCCCTATTCAGGGTCACCAAAGCATTTATTTAGCATCAAAACTCCAAAGCTCTGCTATAAAATGTAAGCAAAAACGAATCCCTGACTTCCAAAAGCGTACATATTCAGTGTATCCAAATCCCACCTATCTTTCCAGCCTTAACCATGAAGCCTCCTTTAACCACTACTGTCCACACTGATCCCCTCTTCTCTAAAGCCCCACAACACTTAAGACTGCCACACAATTAACACTCAGACACTGTCATATCCACTGTTGTTTTGCTTTTTATCCTTTTCCCCCACACTAATTTGGATCTTGAATACAACAGCATCAGAATGATATATACTTTGTGTCGTCCCACATGCCTGATATAAGGTACATACTTGAAGCTGACCCATTATGTCCATTCGATGCCTTCTTTAAGGAGTCAACTTCATATAGCAGATATTAAGTGCTGCTGGTCCCCTGAAGCAAGTGCTTCTTGAATGTTAACGGCATCAACTGTCAGCATTCACTTTCACCAGGCCCACTGCCTAGGAGAAAGTTTTCTCTACCACAGTATCTATCACTCTCATCTGTAGTGGGAGGTATTGTTTGAAAACGCTTTCCCTGCACATCTACAATACCTTCCAAATAATTGTGAAGTTACTCTTAAACTATACCCAAATCTTCCATTCCTCTAATGATGATTTGAGTTCCAAAGAGTTCAGAGTTCTATGTAATTATACCAAGGGAAGGTGGTAAATCTGAAAGACTGCTTCTTGAAACACACACGTGGAACCAGCCTCTAGGGAATCACTGGATTCTTTCCCTTGGTGGAACTTAGAGAAACTCAAGACAGAAGCTTCATCAGGAGAGCCAGATTCAGGCAAATGACTGTTATCTCCATACCCGCATCCTCAGCCCCTGCAAATTTAAGAAGCATAGCAATCAAAGAGGAAACCACCCAGTCTTAACACAATCAAGACAATGAAGATAGACTTACACCCAAAGACAAGTCTACTTTTGCACGAGGGCACATGGATCACAGGCTTCTTCAACGAAGGTCAGAAGGTCAACAACATGCCAAAATAAGTCCAGAAAAGACTGCCAATCTTAGGACTAAATGAATGAAATTTAGAAAGATCCTACTCACTCTGTCATAGCCACGTGGCAGCTTCTAGGCGGGGTAGGAGAAGGGAGCTAAAATCTACTAAACTGATCCCCTATGTGTCAAGTAGCTTACCCATGTTATTTCATTTAAGCTATATCAAGAAAGGGCTTTTGGATCTAGTATGTAGAACCAGAGTTCCTCCTTCATGAGGGCATTCAGAAAAACAGAGCTTTTGAAAAGGCTTCAGCTGATGCTTCAAAAAGTGCAACTGTGTTTTTGGTGTATCTGTTGGTAGCAAATGGCATACTAACAGAACATTTAGGCAAAAAATTATTTTAGTTGTGCTGAAAATACAGACATCTAAGCAAGAAGGGACATACACAGCCCAGTGAGTTAGAGGATATGTCAGACAGCTCCTTCCTGGTGGGATAACTGCCTTCATTCCCACAACTGTAAGATTAGATAATAAGTCCCTGCAAACAGCTGTTCTAGCTCACAGACCACAAACTAAAAAGAAATGGCTCGATTCACATACTGATTCTACCAAAATGGGACCCTCTTAGGGGCAAAAGATAGTGGTGAGAGATCCTTAAAATCTATTGGAGGGAATTAAAAATGTTTTATTTCTGAGGAAATATGCATTCTTTCTATTTAAAGATTTCAAACTACAAAACTACATTTCTTTACAAAATGTCAACCATTCTGTCTTCAAATAATGTCACCTTACATTTGTCAAATGTAATTTGACAATGTAATTACAAATTACATTTGTTTACATAGCAATTCACACGCGTTAATTCATTAAACCTCCATAACAATTTGACAGGTAGTGTGGTTCTCTGTCCAGGTGTTTAGACAATGATTACTACTTAATTGTACAGGACCATGTGGGATTTCAGAATTATGAAATCCACAACTGTGAGGCAGAGAGATGTTCGATGTGAAAAAACATGAAAAGAAACACGCCACCTTCCTGAATTCAAACACTGATGCCAAAGGGCCCCACTCCTCTGGAGATAAAGCCTTGCCCTCGTCCCCAGGGCCTGAAGTTAAATGCCTCAAAACCTCTACATATGCCCAGTGCTCTCTGCTAATAAACTACACAGCAAGCGCTTCTATCATCCATGTTCCTGTCCCAGGCACTGGACGAGCAACAACTGAACAGCCATTTCTGAGCAAGGTTCAAGGGAACCGGCCTAGCTCTGGCCTGAGAAATGGGCTGGTCTTTGGCCTGTGTCATAATCACATGTCATCCTCTGTCTCAGTTTGATCTGCTTTTTAATTGAGGGGTGGGGGAGTGGGGAGGTAGGTCACCGAAGAAAGTAGTGGGAAGAGTTTCTTGGTTAAGAAAGAGAATTTTGAGCTGTGTTGTAACCATGTGCGTAAAGAAAGGCTTAGGACGTGCTAGGCTGCTGAAGCAGGAAGCAGCAAAGGAAGCACCGTGGTTTCCTTTCTGCTAGGGATTCCCCTCTTGGGTTAAGTAAAAGGTCAGGAAAGATAAAGGCCCTTTCCTAGTGTCAACAAAGTCCAAGGATGATGGAAATTCCAGGAGGTGTCGGGGTATGGGGGTTCTAAAATGCTATACGGTGGATGTCCACATCACTGTATATGTAAACTCAGAATAACACTGTCTGCTTTAGAGAAGCAGCAGCTATGTCTAGCATCTAATCTGAGGGTGAGAATATAGCAGCAGTATTCAAAAACTGAAAATTCTTTTACCTGTTCTTCAACCTCATAATAATACAACATTTTTCTTAGTGTTTTATATCATACAACAGTGCTTTAACTTACTAAATACAATTAGGATTCCTCTGACTCATAAAAGTTTAAAAGGATTTTTCAATTTACTCTTAAGTTCATTGAACAAAAAAGCTCTTGGCTTTATTTCTTTTAATTAAACTAGCCTGGAGACAGAAACAAGCCAACCAAAGTATCAGGAATTGCTTTCCATTCACAACTGCATCACTTGCTCCGATTTACTGCCTACAAATAATTCAGTCTAGTTTTGTTCAATTGAACACATGAACTAAGCAAAAAGAGGAAAGACCTGGAGAGCCACAATTATTGTACTACTACTTCCTGCTGCAGAGCCAGCCACTGGCTTCCAATCCGATATTTCCCTTCCAAATTCTGACCAAAGATAGAATAACCTCTCCTGTTCCACCATTCCTAAAAAATTCTCTTAAATCACTTAAAGCAACTTTCCTTTGTTTATTCAGTTTACATTCTTCAAAATCCATTTATACTTCCTGTAGCCCATCTCTTCTATATGCCTTCAGGTACTTTCAGAAAAAGACTGACCTCAGTAAAAATACTCTTATCTTTCTGTAAAGATCAATCCTCCAGTTTTAAATAGGTCTTGTGGTTTTCACAGGTACTCTTCATTTAAAGAAGCTGTGCTGCCCCCACAGTCTCTCACAATAGATTAAAAGAGCCCAGTCCCCCTCTCCTAATTCTAAGCACACTTCCAGCTCCCTACTACCCAAATAAATGCCTATTTTTACTACAATACATGCTGTCAGGAAAACTCCAAGTCTCTTGTAGTTTTCTTCTTCCATCTTGCTCTCTTTTTGAAAAATTTGAAATTATTTTAATTAAAAGCAACTTTTGATTATTGTTTTTTTTCAAAGACAACACAATTGTTCAAGTCTAAACAGCACTGAATCTAAATATACACATAGCTGTCAGTCTGGGAATAAAAACCATAGGAATAAAAAAAAATCACTTTTCTTAACCTTGAACATCAACATTAATGAATTCTAGCTTTTAGAAATTCTAAATATATATCTGGTTTCTGTCTCAAGAGCACTGCTGGCATGTGCCTGAGTGTTTTATCACACCAACATTTCTATGGGACGGTTGGTCCAGTCATTTGGCTGACAGCACAGCCAGAATTATTGTTCAAGGCTGTTAACACAACTTTTTTATATCAAGCTGGCTGTCACATGACTGCTGAGAAAACCACAGCCTTCTGGGCAAAGCACAGCCTGCTGGCCTGACTAGGTCACAGAAACCTCTCAGAATGGCAAGCTACTGCCTCCACTGGCTGTTAAGCAGGACGTACCTCTTCGTAATTTTTCGCTTCCACTCCATGCTTCATGTCTAGGATCACGAGTTGGTCAGGTATCCGCCCTGTTCCTGAGAAAGAAATCAAAGGGTTCATTGTGAGGAATATTTAAAATTCCGGGAAATCACCCACCCGCCCTCCCTCTCCCTAACCCCTACCCTCTCAATAGAGGGAAACAGTCGCAACTCCTCCCCCTACTCAGCTGCAGAAAATTCCTGGCTCCGGTTAAAAATCACAAGCATTCCAGACAAAGTCTCTATGTGTGTGGGGTGCCGGAAAGCGGCAAGAACATGCTGCTGGCAACCATCTCTGAGGGAGCAGGGCACACGATCCTGCAGCTGGCAGAACAGGCACAGAATGGGAGAGGAGAGCACACAGGCTCACTGGTTAGGAACCCACTGTGGGGCACAGACCGGGAGGCAGTGGGCACCCATGCCACGCAGGCTGCTCAGGCACAGTTCCACATCTGAAAAAAGTCGACCTGCCAAATTCTGAGAGAAGGATTACTAGGTATATGCTGAGCTTAGATTACTTAACACAAATATGAGTACTGAAAAGTACACAGGATTTGTCTACTATTCCACTTATTTCAAAGGTTTTGGTCAATGTAAGGCCATTTCAATAGGTAAATAAAATGATACAGGACTATCCCCACAAAGCCCTTAGAGGAGCCCAAGAAGAAACTTAATAGTAAGAATACAATTCTCAGGAATACTTCTTACAAACAGAAAAGTCCATTTGGGATATAGCAGGACCAACAGAGCAATGTTCCCATGAGAAATGGTAATCTGATCAAAAAGAATTCTACTCTTATCAAGTAGGAGAAAGGGAAAGATTGCAAAGAGCCTCAGAAAACTGCTCAGTACTCATCCTGTGGAATTCACCTGATTACTTATAAAACTAACAACTACCTGCATGAAATCAGGAAATCTGGGAAACAGTGCCACTTAACCATTGTGGTTTCTGAGACCATAAGCCATAGAGAACGGTACTGTACCCTGAGAAACACTGGAGATTTTCTGAAACATCAATTCAAAAAACAACTCACTGGGACCATGGTGGTGACTGCAATCTGCACCTTCAAATAATCTGATGGGCATCTAAGACACAAATATGCATAATAGCACAGTGAAAATACAAAGGAGTCTAAAACTTTAAGGAAAAAACAAAACCAAAAACAGTTCAGATAATCCTGGCTATTGAGCAAAGGTTAGAAGAGGGAAGAGATATCTGTGGACAGACATCAACACCTGAATGCAGATAAAGAAAGTATCTAGGCAGAAGGGAACACATGGGCAAAGACTCAGCTATTGAAAGGAATGGAGGACTTCCCTGGTGGGTACAGTGGATAAGAAACCGCCTGCCACAACTAAAAAGTAGTCCCCACTTGCCTCAGCTAGAGAAAGCCTGCAAGCAGCAACAAAGACTCAGCACAACCAAAAAAAAATAACCAGGAAGGAAGAAAAGAGTGTAGCACGTTTAAAAGACAGTAGAGACATTCTTTTGGATAAACTGGACAGATCAAGTTGAAAGCAATAAAGTAAGACTGAATAGGTAGGATCAAGAAACTAAGCCCTGGTGGTCCAAAGGCTAAGGCTCTGAACTCCCAACAGGGGCCCCGGGTTTAATCCCTGGTCAGGGAACTAGATCCCGCATGCCACCACCAAGAGTTCACATGCTACCACTAGAAAGTCTACATGCTGCAACAAACACTGAAGATTCCAAAACTAAGGCCCAGTCAAATCAATAAACAAATACTAGGGGAAAAAAAAAGAAACTAAGCCAAATCATAGATTCCTTCTGAGCATTAAACCAATTAGGTTCCAAGAACAAAAGAAAGCAAAACAAAAAAGGGACCCTCAGAGAGGTCTCTTCTCCCAAATCCAAATTTTTTGCTTCTTTTTCCTCATTTAAAAGTGAAATCCAAGCAGCTTATAGCTCCATCTGCTCCAAATGATCAAGATACCCTAACAGACTTCTCCCACAATCTCTCTGTCACAGCACAGCTTTAGCATTATTCAAACACAAGAGAAACCACAAAACCACAGACCATCGGAGTCAGACCATACAGTTTCTTGCGCAGAATAGCCAGCCTATCCCCTTAGCTGACATCATGGCTCTAAAGGGTCTCCTTTGTAAAAAGACCCGTTAGTAATCTCTCTTTGCATTTGCCTGGCAAATGGACAATCTTTTAAAAGGTGCTCCAAAGACCACGGGGTATCAGGTCTTCATATCAGAATAAACAAATGGATAAACACAAATAAAACTAGAAACTGAGTGTTGACTATGTGTGTGTATACACGTGTGTGTGTGTGTGTGTGTGTGTGTATATATATATGTACACCGTTTAAAACTAGTTCCTAGGCATTTACATGCACGGCATCAGCATATAAGAAATTTAAAACAAAAGATCTCTGCTTTCAAAGAACTCAAAATTGGGAGTGTAAAATATACACATAAGACATTTAAACACAAGGCTGTGTGTGTGAGATACATGTATCTCCAGTAGTAAGTGATGCGCTATTTGGAAGAAGCCACAGTTACCCCCTTGCTATTTCTGAGACATGCTCAGCATCTCAAGGTGTTTGCTTTTTCCCCAAAGCCCTCATGACCATCTAACTTATATTTGCCTATTATCTATTTGCTCCAATGAAAATGTAAGCTCCATTGAGAGCAGAGACTTCTGTTGTATTCATTGCTATCTCCCCAACACCTAGAACAGCAATGGATAAATCAGTTGAGATATTAAGCAGACTAGAATAGCTGAGGGATGTATTCAAAAAGATGTATTCTAAAGGTTCAGGTCAGTTCAGTTCAGTCGCTCAGTCGTGTCTGACTCTTTGCGACCCCATGAATCACAGCATGCCAGGCCTCCCTGTCCATCACCAACTCCCAGAGTTCACTCAAACTTATGTCTATCGAGTCGGTGATGCCACCCAATCATCTCATCCTCTGTCGTCCCCTTCTTCTCCTGCCCCCAATCCCTCCCAGCATCAGGGTCTTTTCCAATGAGTCAACTCTTCACATGAGGTGGCCAAAGTATTGAAGTTTCACCTTTAGCATCAGTCCTTCCCATGAACACCCAGGAGTGATCTCCTTTAGGATGGACTGGTTGGATCTCCTTCCAATCCAAGGGACTCTCAAGAGTCTTCTCCAACACCACAGTTCAAAAGCATCAATTCTTCTGCACTCAGCTTTCTTCACAGTCCAACTCTCATATCCATACATGACCACTGGAAAAACCATAGCCTTGACTAGATGGATCTTTGTTGGGAAAGTAATGTCTCTGTTTTTCAATATGCTATCTAGGTTGGTCATAACTTTTCTTCCAAGGAGTAAGCGTCTTTTAATTTCATGGCTGCAATCACCATCTGCAGTGATTTTGGAGCCCCCCAAAATAAAGTCTGACACTGTTTCCACTGTTTCCCCATCTAAAGGTAAACTTATGTTAATATAGGATGAGAGCATTCCAGTAAATGAATAAATGTGACAAGTTGAGGGAAAAATGAACCAGAATGGCTGAAGCCTGATGGGCAGAGGGTGATAAGGCTGGATGGAGCAAGAGTATAAAGGCTATTAAAAGCCACGGTGCCTAAAATCTCGTCTAGCTTGAAAATTTCATGATTATGGGGTTCATTCTACAGAATAGGAACATTACTGCCACTATAAAGCAGCAAAAGCTTTCAAAGAAGGACTGATATAATGAGAGTTTTAGGAGATAAATCTGGTGGCAGTATCTGGATATATGAAAAGCAGGGATACTAGTTAGAAGACTACTGACATAATCCACAATTTTATAGTCGAGAGTTCAGAGTTGTGTGGTGGCAGATATAGGAGGTATTTTGAAAGAAGTAACAGCATAACTTGATGACAGACCAGAAAAGACATAAGTATGTAATTTCAAAAATGTGAGCCCAGATAACTGGATGGACAGTGGTAATACTGATGAATAAAGGGAGCTAGTCTGAAAGAGGTGGTCATGAAAACAGTCTCAGATGTCTGAGTTTTGAGGTAAAAACAGTACAACCATCTAGAATACTACTGAGACATCCTGGACCTGGCAGGGAGAAGGGTATCAATCATGAAATCATTATTATCATCTTTTAATGTTCCATTCTATTATTCCATTTACTTTGGGAGAACTCCTTTAGCTTTCAGACTAAATTGACCCATTTGAGGTCAAGGGGTCAGTTTTTGGTTAACTGTTAAAAGCTGCTAGTTCTTTTGCTATTCCTGGGAATCCATTGATGCTGTTGGTGAAGGTGCTTGCTTTTCTTCTAGGATCATTATGTTCTGAACACTGTATAAATGTAAAATTGCCAGAAGTCCTTTTGCTACCCTATGGAGAAAGCCTGAGAATAAAGTCAAATGGAGGCAAAAAGCACTAAAAATGAGGTAAAATGCCCATGATGCTGTTAAACCCCAAGATACTGTCGTGCCTGAAGCCAGCACCACACTGTCGACTCCCCTGTTCACAGTCACACAGTCTCTCTTGAAGCCAGTTTGAGTTTCGTTCCTTTTGTCCTGCAGCCCCAAAGGGCCCCAAGTAATATGACAGGTATAAATGCATACAGTTTTTAGAGTCTGGTGTCCTTGAAGCTGAAGAACAGGGAGTGAAGAAGCATCTGCTTTTTCACCAACCACCATGCGCAGAAGCCATCAGATAATCAATCAGCCTAAAAGTTTCTAAGGGCTCTTGGCCTTGATATGCACAGAACAAGCCACAGCAAGACACCAGGACTGGGAAACAGCAAGTGCCCTGGAGATCAAAAGTGTTTCTGATGAGATGTGATTTGTCAGACAGACCCTACTTCTAACCTCTAAGAAAACGTCACTAGCATATAGATGCACTATTTTCTAGCATCTATACAAAATTTACCTGTTATTCAAGCCAAGTACAGCATTCAAGAAACGCCTGCTCCTGCACATGCAGAACTCTACCCACTCGCCAACTGTGACTTAGATGTGTATGCCCCCCAGCAAACGTTTTCATTTCCTCTTCCTGCCAGGAGAGGCCAGGAGAGAAAAAGTTCATGCTCTAACTTACTTGGAAGATGCTGCTTAATTCAGGGAAAACACTCTGATTTACTTACCCTTGCTCTCAAAACACACTTCAAACATGTCATAATCTTCAGTGGTAAAGGCAAACTTCCCCTTGGTCGCATCCTCCTTGGAGTACAGAATATGGCCAGCAGAATCTGTGATCTAAAAGTAAAAAGTAAGTAAGAACAGGTAGCAAATAATACTTGGGAAGAGAACGTATAGAAAGTGGAGAAATGGAAGAAAACACTGTCTATAAAAGACAGTCTATTACGATGATATGGTCCAAACACTCCCAAAGACAAGAATTACATTAGAAGGTGAAACCCAAATACAGTAAATTTCAAGCATTCTAACAGTTGATACAGTTGGTATAAATGACTTTATTAGCAAAATCTCACTTTATAGATTGCAGGCCAGTATCATTTCCTAGAGCGAGACGTGTCACCAAAATACAAGTGGACAATTACCAAAAGAATATACTACAAAAGGAGAAAGATATATGAGGACACATTTCTTGTATAACACAAATCTTGATGTGGTACGAGTAGAGAGTGGAAATGGGGCCCCTGATACAAGGAGAGACAGAAAAGAAGGCTTGCTGGAGGACAAGTCTGGGAGAGCTACTCCTGCAAATTTCATGTTAATTATGCCAAGGACTACAGGAGGTGTGGGAAGATGGGCGTGGGGATAAGAAGTTACTCCTAAAAAAAGACATCTTTGCTTTCCACAAATAACAATCCTTGTCTTCTAAGTTGTTGGCTCTTCTAAGTTTTCCAAACTTAAACTGCCCCATTCCTAGAGAAAGGCCTGTTAATAGAAGCAGCGGCATATATTGCTAAGTGAATGGTCGCAAATAAAGCAAGAGTTTGACACAATATTATGACAGACTGGGTCTCAGGCTTCTTTTCTAGAGCACATGACTGTCTGGGCAGAAGGCATATTTCATTACCTAAGACAGGAAGCTACTTCCGATGTGGAACACAAAAGGAGTGGATTCCTTATAATAAACTGGATGTTCTAATACTATCTGTAAATCAAGATTCAATTATTAGGTGAGATTTTAAATACTAAAATTGAGTAGCATACATATAAACATATTTAATTAAAGCATTTTAATAATATTAGTTATTTTTGAGTAGTGAGATTTCTCTACACTTTTTTTTTTAAATGAGAGTAATGTGATTCAACTTGCAATTTAGAAAAATAAATCTGCTAACACTGTGAAGAGACTCAATACTGTGAGGAGACTCAAGAGGGAAGAATACCAAAGAAGATGGATTAGGACAGTAACCCAATCATTCAGGTTAGAAATGATAAAGGCTGTGGGTATAGAGAGACAGGGGCCAGATTTGAGAAACTGTAAAAACAGAGAGCCCACAGAACAAGACCAAAAACATATGCCCACAAGGATTAACTAAGCAGCATAAACTGAGTTTAATGGGTCAGTATAAGCCCATAAGGTGGCAAACAGCAAGCTCGTAAAGGATTCCCTCTTAAACAATAAAAGAACATTTTTAAAATTTCCTGTGAAGTTCTTAATTAAACAAAGGTAATATCAAGCCATAAAATCTGTCCATATGACATCAAGGAATAGGAAGTTAATAAAGGTCTGTTTCTAGACAGCACCTTCTGAAGAAAAAAGGCATGGCAAAGTTCACAACTTATAAAGTAGGAAAGTGTTAATTGTACATGCACAGTAGCTGATGTCAAGAATATGTGAATACTCACATCATCAAATAAGTGAGAATACAGGTCCGCTGGGAACACAGACTTATTTAGAACTGGATTTTCTTGGACCATTCTAGGTAGTGGTCAGAGAAAACAGGTTCTGGGCAGGTCCTGCTCCAGAAGCCTGACCCTCTTCCTCTGCCACACATTCAAGATAATACCCTGTCTGCTTCAAAAGGATCAAGTAACTTGGGCCCAACCACCAGGCAAATAAAGCAGTTAAGAATTTAAGGAACAGCGTTCACCTGGAAGAAGAAACAAATAGGTACTATCAAACAGAATGAAGGCATTAACAATTAGAACTAAGCAACTGGCATCTGCACAATAAATTTGGCTCTCAGTTTTCTGGAAGCCAAGATTAAGAAAGAAACAAGTTGGGTTACACATCATTTGTTTACCGATGAAAGCTCACAAATTTATCTTCAGAGATTAATTTTCCTGGAACTAAACGAGAAGAACAATTTATCAGGAAGGTCCTTGTGAAATGACTGTGACCAATATTAGACTCTCCACTTTCAAACATGGCCTGGCTAAAGATACAAATATTAACACAACTGAGACAGATCCTTTTAGTGATGCGCCATAACATCCACCTGATGTAATGCAGAGGCAGGACCTGAAAGAACTGGGTGAAAGCTCCTGAGCCCAGGCCTCCACCCTTTAGCACCATCCTAGGTCCTCTGGCTGCCCTGTGAAATCTTAGCCTTTCGTAAAGCTGCAATAAGGCTGGGACTACTTTTGGCCACTTACTGCTACTACAAGTGTGTGTATGTGTGTGTGTGTGTTTTTAAATGTCAGGAAAAGATATCTTAAAATAATACTACCCATCTAGATCTTGGGCTCTAATTACCATTCTTCAATAAAAGGTCCCCTTGGAGAAACAGCTGAATCCAGGACTGGGGCAAGAAACACACAAGATGAGCCTGGGGCATCTTGTAGTGCCAGAAAGTAGAGAAACGCTCAAAAACAAACCAAGACAAAAAACGACAACGGGGTATGTCAAAGGGACACATGAACCAAATGAAAGGACACCCAAAAGCCAAAGCTGAGACAATCTGAGCAACAGAATAAAGTAGCACTGGGCTGTAATGCAGAGTATAAAATAAACAGCCACGAAGCCATACTGATATAAACAAACAAGCAGGGGAGAAGAGAAAAACCTCCCGTGAAGAACACTCTCAAATAATTTATGCAGAGACAACATCCTCAAGGAGGTCGCGCATAACTCTCCACTCAAGTGTGGGCCGTACACAGTGACTTCCTTCCAAAGAGTGCAGTACAGAAGGGGAGTAACTTGAGAAGCCTACAGACATGACCTCTGCCATATGATCAAGGTCAATACAACAGTGATAATTCATGTTGACAGTATGCTCCCGTATGTTCCATACGATATGATGAAAATGACACTTTACTTTTGTGTTCTTCCTTCCCCAAACCCGTAATTCCAGGTTTCATCACAGGGGAAACATCAGATGAACTCTAACAGAGGGGTCTCTTGTAACATACTTGACTAGTATGCCTCAAAACTCAAATGGCTGTTAGAAACAAGGAAAATTTGAGAACTGTCATAATCTAGAGGGGCCTAAAGAAATATGACTGAACGTTACAGATCAAGGATGGGACCCTGGAACAGGAAAACAAAACATCAGGTTAAAAACTAAGGAAATCTGAATCAAGTACAGACTTCAGTTAATAATCACGTATCAATACTTGTTCATTCCTGTGACAAATGTACCATACAACAGGGGGAACTGGGTGTGGGGTGGGTACCTGGGAACTCCATTATCTTCACTGTTTTTCTGGAACTCTAAAACTGTTCTAAGATAAAAAGCTTATTTTAAAAATACTATTCAGAAGGATGAACTTAAACACATACATACACATATACCTCCAGAGTCTTAAGAAATTTATAATCCAAGTCAAGCAAGCAAACAAACATCTTCATTTACTTATGTTGTGTCTTAGTTGCTCAGTAGTGTCTGACTCTTTGCAACCCCACGAACGGTACCCGCCAGGCTCCTTTGCCCATGGAACTCTTCAAGCAAGAATACTGGAGTGGGTTGCCATTCCCTTCTTCAGGTATCTTCCCGACCCAGGGATCGAACCCAGGTCTCCTGCCTTGCAGGCAGATTTGCCACTGTCTGAGCCACCAGGATGTATTTAAACACAAACAGGTAATTCAGACAGGTCTATACCTACTCTTGTAAAGTGACATATTATCTGTGGGGAAGGTGGCAAGGCTGTGTCTTTCTACTGACACAGTTCACACACTGCTTTCATTTGCTTAATTGGCTCCACACTCCAGCAGTCCAGCTCCACACACCACTCAGCACATAGCAGCAGAGGTCAATCAACTTGCAGCTTGAGTGTAATTGGTGAAAATTTGAAAATGTAATTTCCTTCATACAGGCTCCTACCCTGCACTGTCTTCCTTACGCTTATGATCAGTCTGTGGTATAATACTGAGAATACAAAGTGTACATGTCATTTTAAGGATAAACATCAACCTTGTAGCTTCTGAACAACTAAGGAATTTAGAAACAACCAAGTCCCTATACATTGAACAAAATGAACCAAATGTATAGAACCAAATGAACCCTATTCAATTCAGTTCAGTCGCTCAGTCGTGTCTGACTCTTTGCGACCCCATGGACCGCAGCACACCAGGCCTCCCTGTCCATCACCACCTCCCGGAATTCACTCAGACGTGCGTCCATTGAGTCAGTGATGCCATCCAGCTATCTCATCCTCTGTCGTCCCCTTCTCCTCCTGCCCCCAATCCCTCCCAGCATCAGAGTCTTTTCCAATGAGTCGACTCTTCACATGAGGTGGCCAAAGTACTGGAGTTTCAGCTTCAGCATCATTCCCTCCAAAGAAATCCCAGGGCTGATCTCCTTCAGAATGGACTAGTTGGATCTCCTTACAGTCCAAGGGACTCTCAAGAGTCTTCCTCAACACCACAGTTCAAAAGCATCAATTCTTCGGCGCTCAGCTTTCTTCACAGTCCAACTCTTACATCCGTACATGACCACAGGAAAAACCATAGCCTTGACTAGACACACCTTTGTTGGCAAAGTAATGTCTCTGCTTTTTAATATGCTATCTAAGTTGGTCATCACTTTCCTTCCAAGGAGTAAGCGTCTTTTAATGAACCCTATAGAATGAACCAAATGAACCCTATACAATGTATAGAGAAGCTCTATACATTGCACAAAAATGAACCAAAGCAGAAACACCTACCCTTCTCACCCTCTGAGAGACAGTACAGCACAGTAGTTAGACTGAAGGTTCCAGAGTCAAACTTCAAGTTGGTGTTCAAGTCACAGTTGTGCCACTTACTAGCTGTAAAGCCTTGGGTATGTTCCTTGACCTCTCTGTGCCTCATATGTAAAATAAGGACAAGAGTAAGTACTTCATGAGGTTATTGTGAGAATTAAACATTTAGGTAACTAACCATGCTTCCAACCTAAAAGTGCTAATGGATGGCAAACTAGATAAAGTAGTCTACATTGACTAAACCCAGGGATGACTAGGGCCGACACGGTTGTTACATGAAAAATGAAAAGACAGGTAAACTCAAAGGAAGCTGCAGAAAGATTTAGAAGCTGAAGGGATACAGAGTACCTGACAAAGCAGGTAGTCGGTTTGTTAATGCAGCACTTTAACAAAACATGTTAAAGGGGTTCAAGGGATTAGATCTGATAGAATGCCAGAGGAACTATGAACAGAGGTTTGCAACACTGTACAGGAGGCAGCGATCAAGACCATCCCCAAGAAAAAGAAATGCAAAAAGGCAAAATGGTTGTCTGAGGAGGCCTTACAAATAGCTGAGAAAAGAAGAGAAGCTAAAGGCAAAGGAGAAAAGGAAAGATACACCCATCTGAATGCAGAGTTCCAAAGAATAGCAAGGAGAGATGACAAAGCCTTCCTCAGTGATCAATGCAAAGAAATGGAGGAAAACAAAAGAATGGGAAAAACTAGAGATCTATTCAAGAAAATCAGAGATACCAAGGGAACATTTCATGCAAAGATGGGCTCAATAAAGGACAGAAATGGTATGGATCTAACAGAAGCAGAAGATACTAAGAAGAGGTGGCAAGAATACAGAGAAGAACTATACAAAAAGGATCTTCATGACCCAGATAACCACGATACTGTGATCACTCACCTATAGCCAGACATCCTGGAATGCAAAGTCAAGTGGGCCTTAGCATCACTACAAACAAAGTTAGTGGAGGTGAATGAATTCCAGTTGAGCTATTTCAAATCCTAGAAGATGATGCTATAAAAGTGCTGCACTCAGTATGTCAGCAAATTTGGAAAACTCAACAGTGGCTACAGGACTGGAAAAGGTCAGTTTTCATTCCAATCCCAAAGTAAGGCAATGCCACAGAATGTTCAAACTACTGCACAATCACACTCATCTCACATGCTAGCAAAGTAATGCTCAAAATTCTCCAACCCAGGCTTCAACAGTACATGAACCATGAACTTCCAGATGTTCAAGTTGGATTTATAAAAGGCAGAAGAACCAGAGATCAAATTGCCAACATCTGCTAGATCACAGAAAAAGCAAGAAAGTTCCAGAAAAACATCTACTTCTGCTTTACTGACTACACTGAGGCCTCTATGTGGATCACAACAAACTGTGGAAAATTCTTCAAGAGATGGGAATACCAGACCACCTTACCTGCCTCCTGAGAAATCGGTACGCAGGTCAAGAAGCAACAGTTAGAACCAGACATGGAACAAGGGACTGGTTCCAAACTGGGAAAGGAGTACATCAAAGCTGTCTACTGTCACCCTGCTTATTTAACTTACATGCAGAGTACATCATGCAAAATACCAGGCTGGATGAAGTACAAACTGGAAACAAGATTGCTGGGAGAAATATCAGTAACCTCAGATATGCAGATGACACCACTCGTATGGCAGAAAGTGAAGAACTAAAGAGCCTCTTGATGAAAGTAAAGAGAGTGAAAAAGTTGGCTTAAAACTCAACAGTCAAAAAACTAAGATCATGGCATCTGTCCCATCACTTCATGGCAAACAGATGGAGAAACAATGGAAACAATGACAGACTTTATTTTCTTGGGTTCCAAAATCAATGCAGGTGGTGACTGCAGACATAAAGTGAAAAGACACTTGCTCCTTGGAAGAAAAGCTATGACGAACCTAGACAGCATGTTAAAAAGCAGAGATGTCAGTTTGCTGACAAAGGTTCTTCTAGTCAAAGCTATGGTTTTTCCAGTAGTCATGTATGGATGTGAGAGCTGGACTATAAAGAAAGCTGAGAGCCAAAGAACTGATGTTTTTGAACTGTGGTGTTGGAGAAGACTCTTGAGAATCCCGTGGACTGCAAGGAAATCAAACCAGTCCATCCTAAAGGTGATCAGCCTGAATTTTCATTGGAAGGACTGATGCTGAAGCCAAAACTCCAATACTTTGGCCAGCTGATGACTCATTGGAAAAAACCCAGATGCTGGCAAAGACTGAGGGCAGGAGGAGAAGGGGACAACAGAGGATGAGATGGTTGGATGGTATCACCAACTCAATGGATGTGAGTTTGAGCAAACTCCGGGAGTTGGTGATGGACAGGGAAGCCTGGTGTGATGAAGTCCATGGGGTTGCAAAAAGTCAGACACGACTAAGCAAATGAACTGACAAAGCAGGTATTCAATGAATCATTTTAGCTCCTACCAGCCCCAGTAAGAAGTATCTGACGACTTCAGCAATTCCTGCATGTGTTTTACTGATAAGTAATAAACATGAAGGACTCAACAACATTAAGTTTGGGGGAGGAGAAGAGAGGACTGTGGACGCATATATAATGATCAGAGGTTACAAGTCTATATGTTTCATTTTGTAAGAGTTCACGCTGCATCTAAAGCTGTAGGATCTATTACTCTAATGGGAGAGAACAACAAATCACCGAAGATGCTGCAGTTTTACACTAGAAAAGCAGTATCTGAAACACTTCCAAAAGGCTATATATAAAGAATATGGATGACTCTGATAGCCTAGCAGCTGTATTTAATGGTCATAAAACAAATTTACTCTGATCTTTCAAACAAGATTAAGTATGAAGTCTACCAACAGCATCCCTGAAATCAAAGGACATCTAGATTTTACCCAGAACAAAGTCAAACTTAGAAGGCCATAAGCAGCATCTGCTGCTGCTGCTGCTAAGTCGCTTCAGTCATATCCAACTCTGTGCGACCCCATAGACAGGAAGAACAATGCTAAATTCTTTCCTATTTCTAACACAATTCAGCAATGGCATAGCATAGCACAGAAGTGACTTCAGTTCTGAAGTACCGAAAACTAGACATGGAAAATTTCCAGGCAGTGGTATGATAATGGATAGATGCTCTCTTCCTGATTCCATCAGCATTTACTGTATTAACTCAACACAGGCAATACGTCATTATTGACTTGGGGGTGGGGGGTGGGAGTGAGGGGGAGTGCAGGGTAGGCAAGGGAGAAAGAGAGGGAGGAAGAGAAGGGGAATGAGAAGGAAAGACCAGTTGCTGCCCTAACAATACTGCTGCGGGGGTGAAGCCAGATCAAATGTTTTTTTTCATACTGTTCCAAAGTTATTTACGGTAAAAACCTCCAGTGTGACCCTTTCAGGCACAAACAAAGCCTTGTTCTTTCTTAACAACTAGTCCCTTGATTTCCCACAAGTTGTGTCGAACAATGAGGTTGGGGGCACAGGATAAAGCAGATGACATCAACCTCCCTCAAGTCGGGGGCTTGTTTGGGAGCCCAAATTCTGGTCTGTGGCCAGCTGGCTGATTTCACAGAAGGCTCCACTGTCCAGGCTGCGAGGCTGCATATGCATATGGGGGCCACAGCTCAGTATCAACCACCAGCCACCAACTCACACAAGAAACAGTAAAGAAGCCACTGCAGCCCACTAGATTACCTTTAGAAATCAGCTCCCCTTTCCTAGAAACACAAGAAGTCATCATAAAGATATGAGACAGCAATTTCAAATTCTAAGCAGCCCCCTTCTCTAGATCACTTGAAAAGAGAGAAGGCTGGGGACAAATGTCGAACGAGAGAGGTTTAAATGAACTAATGTTGTTTAACTTTTATGGAGATGGAAACACACAATCAGGTTTTAATTTAAATCTAGAAATTAGTATATAATATAAAAAATAAACTAGATTTTAATATCATTACATTTTCATGTACCAATGAGCCTTCTGTACTAAACCATCTATTTACTGATCTGTTTCTAATCCACTGGATAACAGTCACATCAAATGTAAATTTGAGAAAGGTGTAGTTTTCTTAAGAGAAAAAGATCAGCCCTCAGCATAGACAACAGTAATCATGAGCTGAAGCGTAACTACTCCAAATAAAATCAATTAAATGTGTAGCGCACATGAGTGCGCACACATGCACACACACACACACACACAATCTTTTCATACAGTTTTCAGTGTGAAAAAAATTATAGGCCAATGGTTTCCCAATGGCCAAGGTTCTTCTTGATCATTTTTAGGCTTATACAGTGATAGGCCTATGACTCAAGGCTGAACTTTCCAAATGATCTTGTTTGGCTTTCTCATCTGTAAGCTAGCTGGGAAACACTGGGACTATATCTGAGTGTAATAGCCAAATAAAAATAATCTCATTTGGCAAAATGAATTATTAAAAGCAACAGCACTCTTGAAGAATGACAATGAGAAAAAAGACCAATTGGATTATTTGGAAGAAGCTAAAAATGTATAAGTGACCTAAATTATTACCATTAGGCTTTTCCTTCTTTTCTGGTGATGATTATGACATCTCCTCACAACTGCTTTCTCTTTTTTCTGTAATGTATTTCCAAAGTATAAATCACCCTTAGGCAATAACTCATCTCATCCCCTAAAACTAATTCATCCTCCAATTTTCACTGTTAACATGGATTCCAAAGAACAACTGATACCAGAATCTGGATCTTTTAGTCTTTATGAAAATGTGGTTTGTAACTCACAGATTCTGAGTCCCTACAACAGGCTTTTATTATGGACCTGAAGTAATGAGAAAACTATATTCACTATGCATGATGAGTTGGTACTTCTTGCTTCAATTCTGTGCAACAATCTTGAAATCTGAAATTATTTAGCCTGATTTAGCCTCCTTTTATGAAACGAGTAGGGAAGGGATAACCTCAATTGGAAATCTCAACAGAAAACACATCCCAGTATGGGCCTGAAGGAGAAATACTTGCAACATAGTCCCACCCATCATTTCAATCCACTTCTCTCTCTGTTCAGAAAGGCCGTGGCTGGGGCTTCCCTGGTAGCTCAGTGGTAAAGACTCTGTCTGCCAACCGAGGAGACAGGTTTGATGCCTGATCTGGGAAGATTCCCGCAGGCTACCAAGCAATGTAAGCCCGTGGGCCACAACTACTGAGCCTGCGCTCTAGAGCCCGGGAGCCGCAGCTACTGAAGCCTGTGCGTCCTGCAGTCGGTGAAGCCACTGCAAAGCAGAAGCCTGCTCACCGCAACCAGAGAGCAGGCCCGCTCCCAGGATGAGAGAAAAGCCAGTGCACAGCAAAGAGGACCCAGAGCAATCGAAAAGTAATTAATTAAATTATTTTATAAAAAACGAAAGACCTTGGCTGGCCACTCAAATACATTTTACCCTATTAACCACTCCTTACCACCTATTGCTTGATTTTTCATTATGATCCTTATTACTACCTGAGATTTGTCTGTATCTTTTTAAACTTGTATTTTGTCTTTGTTCTCACTAGAGGTCAAGAACCTTGTCTGCTATTCATGCCTATAACCCCAGCTATGTCTGGCATTTGTACTAAGTATTAAATAAATATTTACTGAATGAATGGGAAAATCACAAAACCTCAGAATTACTCTCATTAAAATGTTCTTTATCTGTCACTGCAATGACACTGGGAGAGGAAGTCAGATAAGCAATTCAATTTTCATTTACCAGAGAGAAAAGCAAAGTACTAATATCTATGGCCCACTGCAATAAGCCCTGCACAATAAAGAGCTCATCTCCATTAGCCCTTCTAATAATTCTACAAACACTATCATCCCCATCTTACATATGAGAGACTCAAAGAGAAAGGTTAAGTAATTCCCCTAAGACCATACCCCCTTTAAATGGTGGAGCTGATGGGATCTGAATCCAAATCTGTCTGACTCCAGACCCAAGCTCAATAAGACTAAAATATTTAACTCAGTTGTACAATAATGCCTACACAGTAGGCATGACATTACTTTCCATTACTGGGGAAGCACACAGGAGAGGTACAGGCAAAGACTGGTCCCCATTAAGAGAACACTGTGCTCAAAGAACTGCAAGGTATTCAGAATGGCTACAGTGAGGAGTAGGAGGAGACAAGTGAAGAGGAAGAGATCAGATTTGAGATTAGGACAGTGCCAATTCATTTATTCATTCATTCCTTAGGCTGAAGTCCTACTATGTACTATCCACTGTATTCAGTTCAGTTCAGTTGCTCAGTTGTGTCCGACTCTTTGCGACCCCATGAATTGCAGCACGCCAGGCCTCCCTGTCCATCACCAACTCCCAGAGTTCACCCAAACTCATGTCCATCGAGCCATCCAGCCATCTCATCCTCTGTCGTACCCTTCTCCTCCTGCCCCCAATCCCTCCAAGCATCAGAGTCTTTTCCAATGAGTCAACTCTTCGCATGAGGTGGCCAAAGTTACTGGAGTTTCAGCTTCAGCATCAGTCCTTCCAATGAACACCCAGGACTGATCTCCTTTAGGATGGACTGGTTGGATCTCCTTGCAGTCCAAGGGACTCTCAAGAGTCTTCTCCAACACCACAGTTCAAAAGCATCAATTCTTTGGCACTCAGCTTTCTTCATAGTCCAACTCTCACATCCATACATGACCACTGGAAAAACCATAGCCTTGACTAGATGGACCTTTGTTGGCAAAGTAATCTCTCTGCTTTTGAATATGCTATCTAGGTTGGTCATAACTTTCCTCCCAAGGAGTAAGCTTCTTTCAATTTCATGACTGCAATCACCATCTGCAGTGATTTTGGAGCCCCCCCAAAATAAAGTCTGACACTGTTTCCCCATCTATCTGCCATGAAGTGATGGGACCAGGTGCCATGATCTTAGTTTTCTGAATGTTGAGCTTTAAGCCAACTTTTTCACTCTCCTCTTTCACTTTCATCAAGAGGCTTTTTAGTTCCTCTTCACTTTCTGCCATAAGGGTGGTGTCATCTGCATATCTGAGGTTATTGATGTTTCTCCTGGCAATCTTGGTTCCAGCTTGTGCTTCTTCCAGTCCAGCGTTTCTCATGATGTACTCTGCATATAAGTTAAATAAGCAGGGTGACAATATACAGCCTTGACGTACTCCTTTTCCTATTTGGAACCAGTCTGTTGTTCCATGTCCAGTTCGAACTGTTGCTTCTTGACCTGAATATATGTTTCTCAAGAGGCAGGTCAGGTGCTCTGGTATTCCCATCTCTTTCAGAATTTTCCACAGTTTATTGTCATCCACACAGTCAAAGGCTTTGGCATAGTCAATCAAGCAGAAATAGATGTTTTTCTGGAACTCCCTTGCTTTTTCCATGATCCAGTGGATGTTGGCAATTTGATCTCTGGTTTCTATGCCTTTTCTAAAACCAGCTTGAACATCTGGAAGTTCACGGTTCATGTATTGCTGAAGCCTGGCTTGGAGAATTTTGAGCTTTACTTTACTAGCGTGTGAGATGAGTGCAACTGTGCGGTAGTTTGAGCATTCTTTGGCACTGCCATTCTTTGGGACTGGAATGAAAACCGACCTTTTTTAGTCCTGTGGCCACTGCTGAGTTTTCCAAATTTGTTGGCATATTGAGTGCAGCGCTTTCACAGCATCATCTTTCAGGATTTGAAATAGCTCAACTAGAATTCCATCACCTCCACTAGCTTTGTTCATAGTGATGCTTTCTAAGGCCCACTTGACTTCACATTCCAGGATGTCTGTGTTAGACACAGGCATTTCAATGACGATTCAGACACAGGCTCTGCTCAAGCTTGAAGTCTACCTGAGGAGATGGGTAAACACTGAACTACAAAGCAGTGATATATGGTAACACTCATGTATTCATTGGACATTAAGGTGCTCCTTGATACGAGGATGATGAATGAGAGAGGTTTATCAAGACACAAACCACAAAGATCCTTCTAAGGGAGACTGCCTCAATCAGGGCAATAGCTAAATGCCAAGCCCAGGTGACCAACTTTTGCAGAAAGTATCCATTTCTCCAAACCGTGGCTGCTTAAACCAGGGGTGGATATATGACCAAAAGGAAGATAATTAACAGGCTGTTTGGAGACCTAGAATATGGCCTAGGATATAAAAAGAAGCTGAACCACTCAGATCCTTGCACACTGGAGTTGCACCTCAGAAGGTAAAATGATGCATAGAGAGAATTCTTGAGGCAGAGTCTGGGCAGTGAGTGGTCAAACTTTAAGAGAAAGCAGAACTAAGTGAACAGAGGCTATGAAAAAGGTTGCAAATGGTGCTAAGGAGTGTGATCAAGCTCACATATAGGTTCTGCAGCCTGCACGATATATTAAACTTTTAAAAATGATACCTGACTTATGGTCTCTAAAATTCCATGCCTCACAAAAAGGAACCACAACTTCTTGAAAGAACAGCTGCATCCAGGTCAGGGGTTTGACACACGAAAGATGAGCCAAGGGTACCACCTAGCTATTCCACAAAAGAGGGAAGCCATCGAAGTCCAACAGGACTGGGTCAAAAGGATATAGGAGCCAAAGGGACAAGTACACATAAAGAATGACTGCAACTGACTAAAACAATCACTCCAAAAATGGAAGTAAACAACAATAAAAAATGATCTCAGTATAATACTTGAAACCACCACCTTCTTCAGACTACAGTGGAAATGACAAGGGCAACAACTACTTGCTGTGAAAACCAACAATAAAAAGGAATGAACTCTGCACTAAGCCCAACTTTCCTTCCTGAATTATAAATTTTAGAGTAACCAAATGGCTTTAAGTGATGAATTTCTTAGGAGTAATTCCAGCTAGTAAGTATGAAATGAACAATTAGAAAATCATCATTTCACAATCTTAATGAAACAATATATCCACATAAATCATCAATAGCTTCACAAGTTAATCAGCTTTACATTAGAGGCTCCGGGCTTTAACCAACTTTGTAGGCAGGATAATGTTCCCAACCCCCAAGAAATATCCATATCCTTATTTCCAGAACTTGTGAATATGTGATTCTATGTGGCAAAAAGGGATTTGCAGATATGGATTAAATTAAGGGTCCTTATAAGGGAAAGAAGGAAGTAGGAGAGTCAGAGATGAGATGATAGAAGCTGAGAAGAGAGAGAGGTTCGGGTAGGAGAAAGGAAGAGAAAGTTTTGGAGATACTATGCTTCTGGCTTTGAAGATGGAGGAAGGGGTCACCAGTCAAAGAGTACAGGTGGCCTCTAGAAGTTGGAAATGGCAAGTAAATGGATTCTCCCCTAGAGCCTGCAGAAGGAACACAGTCCTGTTGACACCTTGATTTTAGGATTTCTGACCTCTAGAACTGGAAGATAAATGTGAGCCATGAGCCACCAGTGAAAGTCGCTCAGCTGTGTCTGATTCTTTGTGACCCCATGGACTATACAGTCCATGGAATTCTCCAGGCCAGAATACTGGAAGTGGGTAGCCTTTCCCTTCTCCTGGGGATCTTCCCAACCCAGGGATCAAACCCAGGTCTCCCACACTGCAGGCGGATTCTTTATCAGCTGAGCTACAAGGAAAGCCCAAGAATACTGGAGTGGGTAGCCTATCCCTTTCTCCAGTGGATCTTCCTGACCCAGGAATAGAACTGGGGTCTCCTGCATTGCAGGTGGATTCTTTACCAGCTGAACTACCAGTGAGCCACTAAGTTCATGATAATTTGTTACAGCAGCAGTTGGATTTTAATACACACAACTGAATCCACTGATCTACCTTAGCAGCACCAAGGGGCACAAAAGTACTGTGTGCAGTGCCGTGATGTCACATCAAGTACACAATACCACTCGTGAAGCAACCTCACATAAACCCGAATCTAGTTACCTATTTACAGTTGATTACTTTTACAAGAACACGGGGGACAGACTTGTCAAATGACACCTCAAGGAAGCAGAGACAAATCTATAATGTAGGACATGATTTAAGGACTACTGACTCCAACAATATAATTTCAAGCATATAAAAAAAAGGGAGCTGGGGAAGAGAGAGTGAAACTATTGTAGATTAAAGAGACTTGAGAGATACAACAAATTAATTTTAAATAGCTATTTTTGAGACAGTGGAGAAATTTGAGTATGAAGTGGGTAGGTGGCTCAGTGGTGAAGAATCCACCTGCCAATGCAGGAGATGTGGGTTTGGTCCCTGGCTTGGGAAGATTCCCTGGAGGAAGAAATGGCAACCTACTCCAGAATTCTCGCCTGGGAAAGCCCATGGACAGAGAAGCCTAGAGGGCTACATTACAGGGGGTCACAAGAGTCAGATACAACTCAGTGACTAAACATCAATCAAGTATTAGACAGCATTAAGGAATTAGTGTTAACTTTGCAAGGCATGAAAATAGCCACATACCATTGTGATTAAGTTCGTATTTTTAAAGAGATTCATCCTGAAGTATGAAAGTCTGAAACACCATATTTAGACTTTAGGTTAAAACGATTCAGCATAAAATGAGAAGGGAGAAGCAGTTAAGATGAAATAAGTGTGACATGATTCCAATAATCTGGGTAACGTATACACACAGTGGACAGACTGTACTCTTCTTTATAAAAAATAAATGCCAAGACCAACTTGAATTAGTTGGTGATATTTTAAAATCAAGAGCTTTCGCTTAAAAATCTGGATTTCTAACTTCATTTTAAAAACTAGATGTAGCAACAGGTCCACATCAAGAGATGAATACTGACTATTCCAAACTGACAGTTTCCACTACTCCCAGTTATCCCCCATTTATCAATCACGGCTGCTGTTTTTCTTATAGCTGGCCCAATTCATTCATTTTTGTTACCTACTTGGCATCCAGGAGAAGGACCTCAGAAGTAGTCTGAGTAAGCTGGCCAGTAACAAGAGAACAGAGCAGACAGAGGATAAGATGGTTGGATGGCATCACCGACTCAATGGACATGAGTCTGAGAAAACTCTGGGGGATGGTGAAGGACGCCAGGGAGGCCTGATGTGCTGCAGTTCATGGGGTTGCAGAGTCGGGCTCGACTTAGAAATAAACCACCACAAAGCAAGAGAACAGAGCAGACATGGGGAGAGCAAGTGTGTGATGGTAAAATGATAGCGTGTAGATACACAGATTCCTGCTACCGAGGTCCCTTCGGCAGCCTTGGATATAAATATTCCTTTAAGAACGTGCTATATTATATGCTTCCTGTATTAAGTGCTTACTAGAAGCAAGGCAGTATGCTTGACATTCAGAAAAAAATGAACATGAAAATAATTACTGCCCTCACGATACTAACAGTCTAATGAGGAAGACAAGATATAAATACAAGTAGTTACACTGTAAGATGAAAATAAACTGAGTTTAGGGTACTGTTCAGGGTGGCTCATATATAAAATGCAAAGGGGAATGATGACAAAGTACATAAAGCTTCAGGAACAGATCATGAAGAGTGCTACAGAGTATGTTGGAAAATTTAAACTTTACCAGGTAAAGAGTAGTTAAGGTTTTAAATCATAAGTACAAATCAGAGAGGTAACACTAGAGATGAGAGTAAACTCTCTTTCACTGCTCAAATTCTTTGATTCTATGCACTACACCCTTTGAAGAGCCAGAAGCAGGACCCCCAAAATACCGTATCTAAGCCTATAAAGTTATGCCATCATTCCTTTCTTGGCCAGAGAGAAGTTTGGGGCCTGAAGAGAATAACAAAAGTCTGGGTCATGGTGCAACAGTGGTAAAAATAGTTTATATCTCTCAAAGTTTAAATAATCTGCAACTGTTAACCACTGTGCATACTCAGTCGCTTTAGTCATGCCTAACTCTTTGTTGACTGTAGGCCCCACCAGGCTCCTCTGTCTGTGGGATTCACCACGCAAGAATACTGCAGTGAGTTGCCATGCCCTTCTCCAGGAAATCTTCCTGACCCAAGGATCCAACCCTCATTTCCAGAGTCTCCTGCACTGCAGCTGGATTCTTTACCCTTTGAACCACCAAGGAGGCCATCTGTTACCACTATTGGGTTCCAATACCTTAAAAATAAACTATGGTTTTATTACACCCAAAGCTCTAATATAGTCTAAAAATGTTTCTTCCTGTCTGGGTTCAAGACCCCTCCTTTTAAAAACAAAAACCAGGTGCTTATAGTGAATGAATAAAATTACCTGAAACACAATCAAATATTGACAGATATCAAACACATTAACGCTTCAAATATCAGGTCTGGTCATCCCAAATCAATATGGGACCAAACTGGCACTTCAGTAATACTTGTCACCATCCAAGAGTATCACTGAAATTCACAGAAAACTTGGCCAAGCCCGGACTCTGGGGAACCAGAAAGGAAAGGACTAGAGACTGAGACCGTTTTGTCACCAAAAATCGACTTTAATCAATCACAGGAATGACAAATAAAAGACAGGGTGAGAATAAGATTGCAGCAGTTTTCTGTCACCTTACTTAACTCCCAACCTAAGAATCCACTTCAGCTCTGACACCAACTCTAGTACCTTTCTGAGCCTCAGTATTATCATGTGTAAAATGAGTCTAAACAGTACTTACTTCATAGGGTAGTGTACGAACTAAATGCTAATATGTGTACAGCAGCACGGACCTGAACACAGCTGATACTCAAGAAATAACAGCTTTTTATTATTCACAGTAAATTTGAGTGATTCCATTATTTTCCTGCAGGTATCAATGTCTTATGATGCTGATCCCCACAAATAATCAGCCTCCAAAGACTTCTTTGAAGATCCCTAGTTACCAGTTTAAGGTACCTAAAACCAAAACAGGGACAGGACCACAAGGACCCAAAGTCAAGGCCAAGGCCGCTCAGCGGTCACCACATCCGCCAAGGCCCTGGCGGGCCCTCTAAAGGGTTCCCGGCTTCAGTGCGCGGTTCCCAGTCCCGCCCCGCGACCGCCAACGAGCGGGGTGAGGGGGCGGTCTCGACGGCGCGCCCTTCGCGCTCCGCGCGGCCAGGCCGGCCCTCCAGACCTCCGCCCGCCCGATTCCCCGATCCTCGGCCACCTCGCCGGCGCCTGCAGTCTCCCCTCCCCGCCCCGCCCCGCCCCGCGCCGCACCTTGAGATGGGTGCGCAGGCCGCCGGCGCCCCCAGACTGGTCGGTGATCTCGTACGCGCCCGTCACCAGCAGGTCCTTGTGGATCTCCTCGCGGAGGCACTTGCGGGAGTTAACGGGCAGGTGGAAGGAGATGGCTAGGACCGAGCTGGGGCCGAGCAGGAGTAACAGCAGCAACGCGAACGGGCAAGGGCCACGCTGAGCCTGTAGGCCTGAGGAGCCAGACATGGTGCCGGAGACTCTTCGCCGCCCTGGGCCTCGATCGCGCCGGAACCGAGAGGGCCCACGGAACTCACCTCTGACCTTCCCAAAGTCGCCGGCGCCATTTTGGAGACTGGCAAATAGATTGGGGTGGGGGGAGAATGTACTAGTACACCTTTATAAAGTGAAGAAGGGATATCATACTACGTCATGCCCACAAATTAAAGTGGTTAAATGAGATTTTTCTAGGAGTTTCCAGGAAAAGTTTCATTTTTATTAAGCTCAGTGCCTGCTCAGTCGGCCATAGCAAGTACGGGCAGCTCAGGAAGTAATTTTCTTTTAACTTCCGGAAGTAGAGCCCGCGAGGTTTAAGGTCGGTGATACCATAGCAACCAAGCCCCAATAGGAAACAGCCACACTGCCTATCGCTGGGCCCGCCCACCGACCACCCCGCACCGGCTGTTGGCCGGTCCTAGCACCCTGGTGACACTTGGGACGTAGAGCACCTAAGAGGAAGACTTTGAGAAGCTGAGGAAAGACTCTAATTTGGCTATTAGGCGAGTGGGGGCCAGAACTTCAGAGAAGTTGTAGAAGTCACCTGGTGAATGTGAGCCGGAGGTGTCCAGTTGGTGCGCCTGAGTGGGGGTTATTTGGGCTGTAGTAACTAATTTCTGAATGTGCATCTTATTTAGCAATATTGAGCACCTACTCTGTCAGGTAGTATTCAAACTAAATTTGGATTAATATTTAAATTGAATGAACACTGTAGATGGACCTCATGTGCTTTGCCAGATAAGAGTTGTACATGGAGGGCAAGAATTGGTGTATTTTAAACGTTTAAAATACCGTCTTACTAGTCATAGCAAGAAAATTTACATAGTAATCATTCATGATTTCCTGTAATAAATATTTGTTGACTCCCTACTGTGTGCCAGACTCTATATTGATTTAACCATTATGGGGATTCAAGGCTGAAAAAAATAGGAAGATAAAAAAAGAGTACTTAGTTTGAAATGATCTTACTTTGATTCATGTTTATTGAGCATCTACAGAAATACCCAGAAGGTGGACTGTCTGCACTTAGCAAATTAAATAACTGTTCCGTATTTACAACTTCTTTCAGTCTACCTAGTTTTTCTGGAACTGAAGTCTCACAAACAAAACAAGAACAAACATAAAAGAGCTGTAAAGCGTTTTCAGTTCAGTTCAGTTACTCAGTCGTGTCCAACTCTTTGCGATCCCACGAACCGCAGCACGCCAGGCCTCCCTGTCCATCACCAACTGCCGGAGTCCACCCAAACCCATGTCCATTGAGTAGATAATGCCATCCAGCCATCTCATCCTCTGTCGTCCCCTTCTCCTGCCCTCGATCTTTCCCAGCATCAGGGTCTTTTCAAATGAGTCAACTCTTCGTAAAGCATTTTAAAATTTGACAAAAGGCATATAATAATTATTTTATGAGGTGTCTACTTAGGAACACTTCAGTTTGATTATTTTCTCCCTCTTCAAAGAGATATGATTGCTAATCTACTCATTGGTGATTTAGTCGCTAAGTTGTGTCTGACTTTTGTGACCCTATGTAATGTAGCCCACCAGGCTCCTCTGTCTGTGGGATTCTCCAGACAGGAATACTGGAGTGGGTTGCCATGCCCTCCTCCAGGGGATCTTCCCAACCCAGGGATCGAACCCAGGTGTCCTGCATTGCAGGCAGTCTCCTGCATTGCCGGCAACTCTTTAACGACTAAGCCCCAGAGACGCTCTCTTAGTGTGTGTATCCGAAGTCGCTTCAGTCATGTCCGACTTTTTGTGACCCTGTGGACTATAACCCACCAGGCTCCTCTGTCCGTGGGATTTCCCAGCACATCCTGATAATTTGCACTGGCCTTTTCTTGCCAGGACATGGAATCAGTACCAAGTCATTATCTAATTCATTGTTTACTCACAGTCTTGAGGCTCTGCTGATCATCAGCAAGAGATTTGCAAACCATAAAAAAAAAAAAAACCCTATGTGTATGTTTTCTTTAGATTTCTTACATTTAAATAATAGCTTATATGTTTTAAAATATTTTCACGCATATGAATTATCTTGTTTGGCACTTTCAAAAACCAGTGTGACATAGGCTGAGCAAATCTTTTGATTTTATAGATGAGGAAACTGAGGTTCTGAGACCCCAAAGAATTCTTGTACCCAAAGTCCCGTAGTTTAAAAGTGACAAAGTCAGTCTGAACTATCTTTAGAAAGGTGCTATTAATATTATTTATATTTTACAGGTGAAGAAATTGAGACTTAGAGAAATTGAGTTACTTTCCTCAGTCACAGCTCTTAAGTCCTTTCCTGTCTCACTTATCCTGGCCCCCAGCTCTTTCCTGTCCTCTGCCCCCTCTCCTCCCGCTTCCCTCCTTTATATTTTCTCCTTAGTACTCATCACTATCTAATGCTGCATATTTTACTTATTTATCATTAATAATTTAATGATAAATCTGTCAATATTAATCTGTCTCCTTAGTTAGGATATCTATTTTGTTAGGCGCAGGGATTTTTGTCTATTTTGTTCACTACTTTATTTTCTGAATCTCAAATAGTGCCTGGCACTTAGAAGGCACAATAAATAATGATTCAATGAATGCAAGATTAATTCCTTAGCTCCTAGCAGGAGGTCTAACAGCAAATCGATTCCATTATTCCTTAGCTGTTTTCACACAAATTTATTTAATCCATAATGTATTCAAAGTGTAGGATACCACTTCAGTTTCAGCAACAACATGTTTATTTTTTTTAATTGAAAAAGGTGTTCTTGTTTCCATACAAGATTACAGGGAAAAAAAAACCAAAAAGCTCCCCTCTCTGCTATGTAACTAGAGGGCAGAGTAGATACTCCAGGGAACGAGAACGTTTCAACTCTGCCTCTGTGTTAAATAAGGATTTCCCTGGTGGCTCAGATGGTAAGGAATCTTCCTGCAATTCAGGAGACATAAAAGATGTCGGTTTGATCCCTGGGTTGGAAAGATCCCCTGGAGAAGGGAATGGCAAATAAGGTACCATTTCACATCCCTTTGGGGAAAAGGCCTCATTCTGAATTGGAGAGCAAATGGAAAGTGTCCCATAACTAAAGAAAATGTTTTTTTTTTTTTTTTTCCACACCCTGGCCTCACAGTGCTCTGCTATCCCATCATCCTGAAACTTCCCCAGCCAGCCTCACCTAAGATTCCTGAAAACCCCACTCCCCCAACCCAGCCTCTGGAGGTGAAGAGATGTCACCAGGATGCACCCTCCACCCAGTCTGTCTTTAAGCCACAGAATTCACAAACTTTCGTTTGTATGAGAGGGAGTTTGTTTAACACACCTCACTCCAGACAGTGAATCAGAAGCTCTTATTAAACATCTGCATTTGTAACAAGCTTGCTGGGCAGTTCTGTGGTTGGGAGTCTCTTGGTGAGCTATGGCCCCTTGATGCCTCCTTCAAGAAACCTAATCCTCTGGTGTGGCTTGAGGCTCCCCGGCTCCCACGCAGAAGCAGTCAAGGATGCCTACCTCCAGTATCCCTGCCCATTTGCGTGTACAGTCCCACTCACAAAGCTGTATTTGAATAGCTAAAACAAGATGGGTTCTGTGAAGAGACAAGAGAGCCTTTTGGAAAGCAGTTTGTCATGTGTCATACTCTTTGACCCAGAGAGTGACTCCAAGGATCTTTTCTGTGGGTCCTCTAAGTTCTAGAGTCCCCTGGGGAGCTGATCCTGGAAACTCTATGCTGCCCTGTGGGTGATCTCATCCCGTCCAGGACTTGAAATGCATCCGTAGAGGATAACTCCCAGGTGTGAATCTCCAGCCCTGCCCTCTCCCCTAAACTCCAGAGTCTGTATCAGGCTCCTGACTTGACATCTCCACTTGGATGACTAATAGGCAATTCACACTTAACTCTTGATTTGCCCTCTCTCCCTACTCCCAAATCTGCTTCTTTCCCCATCTCAGTAAATGACACCACTTTCTACTTCTTCACTGAGGCCATCCTTGTTTCCTCTTTCTCTTACCTCCCAACCCACACAGAGCCAGTTCATCAGCAAGTCCTACGAGTTCTGTGTCCTAAATTTATGTCTATCAGTTTCTACTTCTCTCTGGGCTAGGGATCGGCCAAGAACTGCCCAGCTAGGCAGGCCAAATCTGTCTGGCAGCCTCCGGCTTTTATATTGCCCGGGAGCTAAGAATGGTTTCCACACTTGCAGAGGTTGTTACAAATGAAGGAGAAGGGTCAGGAGAGAGAGGGGGAGAGGCAGAATGTGTGCAAGAGAGCTTATGTGGCTCACAAAACCTATTTACTATCTGACCCTTTACAGAAAAGTTTTCTTCTCTCACTAAGATAAGACTACAGCCTCTCCTGTTGTTTCTGCTTCCATTCTTGCGCCACTATAGCCACACTCCTTAATACACCTTGTGATTTTCCTGGAAAGATGTAAATCAGATCGATCAGAATAAAGCCCAAATACTTTAGCACGTCCCACTGATTGCCACTGCAATCAGTCTCCTGCCTACCTCCCTAATCTCACCTTACTCGATGATCACTTCCTCCTACCACCCACCCGGTCACTCTCCTACAGTCACCTGGCCTTCTAAACACTTGAAGCTTCTACCTGTATCAGGGCCTTTGCACTGAACGCCTACCTGGAACTCTCTTCCTTGTCCCATGGGCCCTGGATGCTGCAGGCTCCTCCTGCTGTTCAGGTCCCAATTCCAATATTACCTCCCAGGGAGCTCACCTTATGTAAGTAACCCTGTCCTCAGGTTACTTTTTATCATGTGATCTGGTTTTATTATCTATATAGGGTTCATGTGCATGCTAAGTGGCTCCAGTCATGTCCAACTCTTTGCGACCCTATTGGACTCTAGCCCGCCAGGCTCCTCTGTCCATGGAGCTCTTGAGGCAAGAATACTGGAGTCAGTTGCCATGCCCTCTACCAGGGGATCATCTGGACCCACGGATGGAACCCGAATCTCTTACATCCTCTGCATTGGCAGTCAGGTTGTTTACCATGAGCACCACCTGAGAAGCCCTTGCCATTGTTTGACGGTATCTTGTTCTTTCATTTTTGTTTGTTAATTATCACCCAGCCCAACTGGAACTTAAGCTCCAAGAGAGCAATCTTTGCTGTGTGCCTGATGTATCTCTGAGGCCAGGCACAGTACTCTGTGCACACTGGGTGGTCAGATATTTGCTGAATGAAATACTACAACGTAACATAAAGCACTTAGCACACCAGCATAGACCAGTTGCTCCATAAATACTAGTTCCTCATCTAGTATTTTAATTGCCATTTTTATATGGAGAAGCTGAGGTCTAACGTTGTTTTAGTGACTTGCTTCAAGCCATACGATGAGTCAGTATTAGAGCTGAGAATAGAAATGAGAGTAGACCAGTTTTCAGACATAACTGTCATTACATTTGATAAAACATGATATATATTATTTAGTCCCCACTCTACTAAGAAGTTTTCGATTCTTCTGGGTTTCTTTTTCTACTCTCACTTATATTCAAAATACAACTTTTGTGGGTTTAAGTAAATGTAAGTCTTTCAGGACATTCTTAAAGATGTTGATAGTTGATGTGAAACTTGTAGAATCAATTAACATCTCCCCTTAATTCATTTTGCTTAAAAGACAAGATTTATCTTCTCTCCAGATTCTCATGATGCTGAATTTTTATCTCCCTAGGAGGAAGCATGACCTCCTCCCTAACCCTCCATCACAATTAATGCCCTTCATTAGTGTTGTTTCTAGAACATAGTCAAGGTAAGGTAAGCCTATCAGGGCCCAGCCTTTATGTTACATCCTATAAATCTTTAGTTCCAGGATCAAAGTTTTTCTAGTGCTGTATGTGAGTTGAGAACACTAAGAAGTCTGGATTTAAGAAAAAATTATTAGGAAGAATTTTTATTTATGTATTTATTTTGGGCTGTCCTGCATGGCATGTGGAATCTTAGTTCCCAGACCTGGGATCAAACCCGTGTCCCCTGCAATGGAAGCAGAGTCTAAACTCCTGGAACATGAGGAAAGTCTCAGGAAGAACTTTAAAAATGAGGCAAGCACAAGATAATAATATATGTTCCCAAAGAAGTTTCAGAAAATATAAGAACCATCGCATGAACCATTACCACTATCCACGTACCTTGAGAGCAAACCAAAGCTGACAAGGGCCGGAGTGGAAGGGAGGTGTCACTTCTGTCCCATCGGCACTGTTTTCTTATGGAGAACACCAGCCCCAGAGCCCAGGGCAGAGAGGTGAAGTCCTGGAGGCCAGGAAGGCAGAATTCCAAGGCAAGAATGAGATGGAAAGAAATCCAGCTGGCCAGCTGGAGTGGAGGAACCAAGGTGCAAAAAAAAAAAAAAAAAAAAAGGGAGTTGCAAAGATGAGACTCTAGGGAAGAAGGATGTAGGGTCAGGGAGCTAAGAAGGAACTGCAGGGGCACCATGTTTACCTTATGTCCGTAGCCAATCAAGCTTCTGAGAAGAAACAAAAAATGTATTGAGAAGGAAAGACAGAAATGGGGAAATTGCTCAGTGCTTTGTGAAGCAGCTCCAGAGCTGAGGCACCCCAAAGGAAGATTCATAGCCAAATGGCATCTACCCTCATGTCCCTGGAAACAGCTGTGCCTGCAGCCTGCACACATGCAGGTCCTAAGAGCTCTCAGGATCACTTCAAAAAGCCCTCTGAGACTTAAAAAGCTTCGTGACTGAGAGCAGAGGACTACACTGGTTTTGGCCTTCACTCCTGGTTCTGAAAAGGTTTTGTTTTCTCTCCAACGCACTGTTCTTGATAAGCCACTAAGCAGTCAGCATCTGGTATCTGCCATCACCAGCTATCTCTGGAATCTACCAGAAGTTATTCTCCTCCCCCAAAAGCTCTATCTTGTGAGTGATACAGACCATACAGATGGGAAAAGACCAGCAGCTGCAGACACCTTGATAATGCCCACTTGACTTTCTCTTTATTATTTACTTGATTCAGCTCTGTACACTGAATTCACCCGGCAGATTTTTAAAGACTGCCAATGCCTAGAACCCACCTGGGACCTAATGCAGTCCCAGGTCTGCAGAATATCTGGCTCTTGTCCAGGGGAATAGCGTATGTCAGTTGTTCCCAAACTTTGCTACACACTGGACCCATCTGGAGATCTTTAATAAACACTGATGCCTGTCTCTTCCCACGACACCCCTTCCCCCAGACATTCTGATGCAAATGGTACGGGTGCAGGCTGGGCATTTAGACGTTTTAAAACTTCCCAACATGGCACCCAGAGTTGCAAATTAATGCTGCACCTAACCCTTGGCCATTCCTATTTCCATCCCTGACCTTTCCACACCTTCCAAGGAAAACACTACATAAATATTTCTCAGTCCGATTTCCATCCCTGTTTCTCCTGCCCGAGCACTGCTGCCCTTTCTCCTGGGACACGACACGAAATTGGACCTCTGGTAAGGGGAGTCTGGAACCTTGTCCCATGCTGAGGGACAAGGTTCATTTCTGGGCCAGCCATGTTCTGCCAGCTCAAGTGTCAGCAAAGGGGGAATGGGAAGCCAGGACTTTAGATGAAGAGGAAGTTCTCTTGCAGGCACATGAGGGAGGCTTTTTTTTTCTCATTCTTGCAGAAAGTCATTGTGGCACGTGGGCAAAGGAAGTATTAATAACCTTGCTAAAGAGATACTTCTCCAAGATTTGGTGTTTCACAGACCACAGCCAGTGCTGTCAGTTCTACAGATGGCCAACTTCTGCATTTCAGATAGTGGCTTCTGAAGATAGCTCAACTCGCATCCCTAAAGCAGAAGACCCAGCTGTGGGGAAGGGAACCATCAGAGTCTCTAAGCCAGAGGTCAACACCACTACCCACATGAGGGTCAGGGGCAAGCAAAATCATTAGAAGTGACTCTTTTGGAGTGAAGTTAAAGTAACAACAGCCAGCCTTGCAATAATCAGGGCTTTGTGGCAAACCCACAGTGAGAGCCTTGGACTGGACTTCCCTCAGGAGATGTGTCCTTTAGACAGGGGTCCTGGCTCTGCCCTGCCACCCACTCACTGGGCGGCCTTGGGCTAGAAATTACGCCATCTAGGTGTTGACTTCCTCCTTTGTAAAATGTGAAGCCAGAGACTGAGAACAGAGCCTTTCTTTGACTTTTTATAAGCATGCATTCAAAACAGTGGAGAAATCGCAGACTCGCAAAGGTGATGCCACCGCATTGCTCACAGCCGGGTTCCTCTACCCTCCTCCCGGGCCCAGTGTCCTGGTTGGAGGTTCAGCAAGCACAGCTGAGCCGTCTCCGGGCCAGGACAACCACAGTTCAGCTTCTAATTGCAAAGACCTCTGATTGCAAAGACCGGCAAAGGATGGGCGGAGGATGGAAGCCTCTGTATTACTAGTCTCCAAGCTTTGCCAATAACACATTACCACAAATTTGGTGGCTTAAAACAGCAAAAGTGTATCCTGTCACAGTTTTGGAGACCAAGCGTCTGAAATCAGGGTGTCAGCAGGGACAAGCTCCTTCTGAAGTCTTTTCCCTTGCCTCTTCCAGTTCTTGGTGGCTCCAGGCATCCCTTGGCTTATGGCAGCAAAGCTCCAATCTCTGTCTCTCTCTTCAGATTAACTCTTCTGTGTCTCTCCTCTGTGTCTTGTAAGGACACTTGCGTTTGGATTTAGGGTCCACCCAGATAATCCAGGATGATCTCATCTCAAAATCCTTAACTCAGTTACATCAGCAGAGACACTTTTTCCAATTAAAGTCTCTTTCACAGGTACCAGGGATTAGGAGGACTTCACCATATCTTTCTGAGGACACAATTCAATCCAATGTAGCCTCCAAGTGGAGGAGGGTAGAAGAATGTGAAAAAACATAGTCGATACTTAATATCCACAGTTTGTTGTGATCTACCCAGTCAAAGGCCTTGGCATAGTCAACAAAGCAGAAGTTTTTCTGGAATTCTCTTGCTTTTCAATGATCCAGTATGTTGGCAATTTGATCTCTGGTTCCTCTGGTTTTTCTAAATCCAGCTTGAACATCTGGAAGTTCTCAGTTAACGTACTGTTGAAGCCTGGCTTGAAGAATTTTGAGCATTGCTTTGCTAGCATGTGAGATGAATGCAATTGTGCAGTAGTTTGAGCATTCTTTGGCATTGCCTTTCTTTGCGATTGGAATGAAAACTGATCTTTTCCAGTCCTGTGGCCACTGCTGAGTTTTCCAAATTTGCTGGCATATTGAGTGCAGTACTTTCACAGCATCATCTTTCAGGATTTGAAATAGCTCAACTGGAATTCCTTCACCTCCACTAACTTTGTTTGTAGTGATGCTTCCTAAGGCCCACTTGACTTCACATTCCAGGATGTCTGGCTCTAGGTGAGTGATCACACCATCATGGTTATCTGGGTCATGAAGATCTTTTTTGTACAGTTCTTCTGTGTATTCTTGCCACCTCTTCTTAATATCTTTTGCTGCTGTTAGGTCCATACCATTTCTGTCCTTTATTGTGCCCATCTTTGCATGGAAAGTTCTCTTGGTATCTCTAATTTTCTTGAATTGATCTCTAGTCTTTCCCATTCTTTTGTTTTCCTCTATTTCTTTGCATTGATCACTGAGGAAAGCTGTCTCATCTCTCCTTGCTATTCGTTGGAATTCTGCATTCAGATGGGTGTATCTTTCCTTTTCTCCTTTGCCTTTAACTTCTCTTCTTTTCTCAGCTATTTGTAAGGCCTCCTCAGACAACCATTTTGCTTTTTTGCATTTCTTTTTCTTGGGGATGGTCTTGATCGCTGCCTTCTGTACAATGTCACAAACCTCCGTCCATAGTTCTTCAGGCACTCTTATCTATCAGATCTAATACCTTGAATCTATTTGTCCCTTCCACTGTATAATTGTAAGTGATTTGGTTTAGGTCATACCTGAATGGTCTAATGGTTTTCCTTACTTTCTTCAATTTAAGTCTGAATATGGCAATAAGGAGTTCATGATCTGAGCCACAGTCAGCTCCTGGTTTTATTTTTGCTGACTGTATAGAGCTTCTCCATCTTTGGCTGCAAAGAATATAATCAATCTGATTTTGGTATTGACCATCTGGTGATGTCCATGTGTAGGGTCATCTCTTGTGTTGTTGGAAGATGGTGTTTGCTATAACCAGCCCATTCTCTTGGCAGAACTCTGTTAGCCTTTGCCCTGCTTCATTTTGTACCACAAGGCCAAACTTGACTGTTACTCCAGATGTTTCTTGACTTCCTACTTCTGCATTCCAGTCCTCTATGATGAAAAGGATATCTTTTTTGGGTGTTAGTTCTTGGTCTTGTAGGTCTTCATAGAACTGTTCAACTTCTTCAGCATTACTGGTTGGGACATAGACTTAGATTACTGTGATATTGAATGGTTTGCCTTGGAAAAGATGAGAGATCATTCTATCATTTTTGAGATTGCACCCAAGTACTGCATTTCAGACTCTTTTGTTGACTATGAGGTTTACTCCACTTCTTCTAAGGGATTCTTGTCCACAGTAGTAGACATAATGGTCATCTGAATTAAATCCACCCATTCCAGTCCATTTTAGTTCACTGATTCCTAAAACATCGATGTTCACTCTTGCCATCTCCTATTTGACCACTTCCAATTTGCCTTGATTCGTGGACCTAACATTCCAGGTTCCCATACAATATTGCTCTTTACAGCATCAGACTTTACTTCCATCACCAGTCACATTCACAACTGGTGCTGTTTTTGCTTTGGCTCCGTCTCTTCATTCTTTTGGCAGTTAGTTCTCCATTGATCTCCAGTAGCACATTGAGCACCTACTAACCTGGGGAGTTCATCTTTCAGTGTCCTATCTTTTTGCCTTTTCATACCATTCGTGGGGTTCTCAAGGCAAGAATACTGAAGTGGTTTGCTGTTCCCTTCTCCAGTGGAGCACGTTTTGTCAGAACTCTCCAGCATGACCCATCTACCTTGGGTGGCCCTACATGGCCTGGCTCATAGTTTCACTGAGTTAGACAAGGCCGTGGCCCATGTGATCAGTTGATTAGTTTTCTGTGACTGTGGTTTTCAGTCTGTCTGCCCTCTGATGGATAAGGATAAGAGGCTTATGGAAGCTTCCTGATGGGAGAGACTGACTGAGGGGGAAGCTGGGTCTTGTTCTGATGGGCGGGGCCATGCTCAGTTAATCTTTAGTCCAATTCTCTGTTGATGAGTGGGGCTGTGTTCTCTCTCTGTCCTGAGACCAAACTATGGTAGGGTCACGAAGAGAATGGTGACCTCCTTCAGAAGGTCTGGTGCACACACTGTTGCATTCAGCACCCTTGACCCTGCAGCTGGCCACTGTTGACCCACGCTTCCGCGGACTCCCAGACACTCACAGGCAAGTCTGGATCAGTCTCTAGTGGAGTCACTGCTCCTTTCTCCTGGGTCCTGGTGCACACAGGGTTTTGTTTGTGCCCTGCAAGAGTCTGTTTCCCCAGTCCTGTGTAAGTTCGGTCATCAGATCCCAGTGGCCTCCAAAGTCAAATTCCCTGGTGGTTTTCAATCCCTTTGCCAGATCCCCAGGTTGGGAAAGCTGTTGTATAGGTCGTAGAGCTTTCTTAACAGTGAGAGAATTTGTTTGGTATATTTGTTCTGCAGTTTGTGGGTTGTCTGCTCGGAGTCTCTATTGTGGGGTTAATGGTGCCCTCCTCCAGGACGGCTTATGCCACACACTGTGTGACCCAGGTCTGTTGGTCCAGGGTGTGGCTGCAAATTGAATAAATAAATAAATAAATTTTAAAATCTTATGATAACTTGTAAGGGGAAAAAAAGGTGAAAAATAATATATATTTATATATATACATATAAAACTGAGGCACTTTGCTGTACACCTGAAACTGATGCTGCTGCTAAGTCACTTCAGTTGTGTCTGACTCTGTGTGACCCCATAGACGGCAGCCCACCGAGCTCCCCCATCCCTGGGATTCTCCAGGCAAGAACACTGGAGTGGGTTGCCATTTCCTTCTCCAATGCATGAAAGTGAAAAGGGAAAGTGAAGTCGCTCAGTCGTGTCCGACCCTCAGCGACCCCATGGACTGCAGCTCACCAGGCTCCTCCATCCATGGGATTTTCGAGGCGAGAGTACTGGAGTGGGGTGCCATCGCCTTCTCCAACACCTGAAACCAGCATGATCTAAATCAACTATTGTTGTTGTTTAGTCATATCTGACTCTTGTGACCCCATGGGCTGTAGCCCGCCAGGCTCCTCTGTCTTGGGATTTACCAGGGAAGAATACTGGAGTGGGTTACCATTTCCTTCTCCAGGAGATCTTGAAACTAACATAATGTTATATGTAAGTATACCTCAGTTGAAAAAAAAAAAGCCTAGGTCAAATGCCACCTTGTCCAGGAGAACTTGCCTGTTTTCATTGCCCAGATGTTACCTCACTGGGCCATCTAGTAATTCCTGCACTATGTGTTCCCCTCCCAGCTCCAGACCACCAGCATCAGAATGACCCACAGAGCTGATTAAAAATACAAATTTCTGGCCTCCTTGCCTCCAGGGTCAGGCTTTCTGGGCCCTGCTCCTCAGTGTATGCATTTTAGATCATCTCCCTGGCAGATTCTGGTGAAGCGGAGGTTTGAGAAGCCATGCTGTGTATACTCCATGACCACTTCTCTGCTGTATCTCTAGATGCCTTACATGTATTTAAGCTGATGAGAGGCAGGATGTAAGTGTGTGGTCCTGGAGTCAGAATACTCAAGTTCTGTTACCCATGAACTGCATGACTTCAGACTGGTTACTTAATCTCTCTGTGTGTTTGCTTTCTAATGTAAATGGGAAAAATTACAGTGTCTACCTTTTAAGCTTATGGTGAGAATTAAATGAAATAAAACATTGACAACATTAAGAATAGTTTCTGGCATATAGTATGCACTCAGTAAATGTAAGTTGTCATGAAACAGAACAGGCTGGCATGGCTTTTTTTTTTTCCCACTGTATTCCTAGATCCCTCCCTCCCAGGAACATCCCCTATCATCACCAATTAACTGCTAATATTATTGAATCTTTTTCTTTTGGGGGCACTGTGCTAAGCTCAGTACATGTGTTATCTCACATTACCCTCTCAACAATGATATAAAGCAGATGGTATTATTTCCTCCCATTTTGCAGATAAGGAAACTGAGGCCCAGGCTGGTTAAGTAACTTGCCCAGAGTGCTGCAGTCAGGGAATGGTGAGGCTGGGATGTGCAGTATCAGCTTGGGTCCCCACTCCCTCTGCTTGCCTACGTACTCTGCTTCTACGATCCTCCCACAGGCACCCCCCCAATGCTCTCATCAGGCCCAGCCACCTCTCTGAACCAGCTTGCCAAACCTTCCCTCGGCAGCTTCCCCACAGCAAGCTCCACCTGTTTTTCTGATCCCTCCCAACCGTGCTTTTCCAGGCTTTGCCTCCTCGGTCTGGGGCCCTCCAAGAAAATGTCCTCTTCTCAGAGGCGTTGAATCAAACCGTAGTTTCCCTCCATCTTCCTGGGGAGCACCTTCCAATCCTACCTCTGCCCCTAGGGTCTCCCCAAAACCCAAACCCTTCGCCTCACACACAGCCACTTGGGCTGGTTTCCTCCTCAAGCCCCCGGTGGCCCCGGTGTCCGCAGAGAGCCTGCCTCCCTCTTCCTTCTCTGTCCTTGTTGCCCTTCAGGTGGTTGAGACCTGGATGCCAGGGAAGCAAAGGCAGTCAGGCTGCAGGATGCGGCTCTCATCCTCTACCGAATCCCAGGTCCACAGCCTCCCGCTGAGTCCTCCACTCAGCTGCTGTCAGGGAGGGGCCTCTTACCGGGCCCCACTCTGCTGCCCACACTCCCGCTTCTTGTCGGCAGCCCAGGACCTGGGGCCACCATCAAGCACACAGGCCTTATCACTACACAAACACTTCCTCCTTCCCCCAATACTTTCTCTCACACAATGGGTAATCAGGGTGAACTTCCTCTGACAATTTACTGAGCAAACACTCACTAGGCTCCTGCCCTATGCTGAGGCTTGTGGGGCAGCCCAACCTGGTCCCCACCTCCAGGAGCCTTGAATCTGGTCGAGATGAAACACACACAGGAGTGTCTGGGGGCCTAGTGCTCTGTGGCCCGGAACACCAGGGTGCTGATCCCATTTCTGCTCTTCACTCGCTGGCTGTACCTCAGAGCAAGTTACTTACCCTTTCTGATCCTGAGTTGTCTCAGCTGTAAAATAGGAATGATGCTGCTTAGGTTGGCCGTGGGAATTAACTAAGATATGATTCACAAAGGGCCTGGCAGAGCCCCTGAGGTAATTATGTTAACTCCTGAGTTCCAGGGGGACATGGGGTAGGGTCTTCCAGGAGTTGGAGGAAGTTCCCACCTTTCTTCAGGTGGGAAAGCATCATGGTTATAGGAATGGTTTCCTCCAGGGACTGAGTTTCTGCTTTGAAAGCAAAACATCATACAGAATGGCTTCTTTCTCTAGTCCCTGCTCTTCTGAGATCTAGGTGGAGGTGTGGTTTCGACTTCTCAGGTTTCAACTGAGTGGTCCCAGCATATAGGTCAGCCAATCACTTAGTCAACAAGAACTCATTGGTAACTCAGGTGCTGGGAAACCCAGATGGAGTGTACAACAAAACCCCTCAGTCTAACACGGGGTGGTGGCAGTGGCTGGTCATAACATGCCCACATGCAACAAGAGAACGTTAGAGGAAAAGTCAGTTTCCCAGGTAGGCGCTAATACTGTGGGCACAACCTTTAAAACAGAGATCACAGGAGGCCTGGAGTGGTTGGGAAATTTCTCATGGCTGAGGAATCAGTATGCAAAATCACTGCAATGCAGGTGAAGCATCAGCTTCGTGTCGAAACAGGAGTGAAAGCGGTTCCCTCCCAATGCCCTTCCATCAAAACTTGCAAGCCAAATGGACAACCTTTCAGCCTCCACATTTGGCCTTTTTTCCCCTAACGCTTTCACTTTAGAGTTTCTTTGTGCTCTGCCCTGGGTTTGTAGGAAACACGGTCGAGGAAGAAGAGAGAGGGACCAGAATCGGCTGGGCACTGGTAGAGGGCACCCAGGGGGCCGGGGCCACAGAGCAATTGGCATTGGGTAGCAGGAATTGGGAAGCTAGCTTCTGGCCTCGAATGGGGTGGCTTGGGGGAAAAGGTGATGCTGTTTATCCTTCCAGTGAAGGAAGATTCTAGAGAAGGACACCAAGAGGGAGCATGGTACTGTGATAGACAAAGGCTGAGCCGAAGTCAGAGGCTGACTCAGTTTTACATTAAGCGCTGGACACTGATCTGCCAGGTGGCCTTGGCCAGGTAAGTACTTTACCTCTTTGAACCTCAGTCACCCAATCTCTCAATAAGAAGAAAAGCATCTGCTCCGTGGAGCTTTTGTGAGGACTGAAAATTACAGAGCACAACGCCTGCCAGAAGGTAGGTGATCAAGTTCCCTTCCCTCTTCTCAACCTTCTAGGAATGCCCCAGAAATACAAGACTGACTATATTTAGTGTCTGACTCCCTCCTCCGCCCACCCCTGGTAAACTTAGAATTAAGCTACTTATGCTAAAGCCCCTTCCAGTTCTCAAATTTTCTGGTAGCACGCGTGGACTGAGTGGGAGGGGACGGTCGTCAGTTCACCTCCTGGAGCTGTGTTGGCTATCGCTGCCACAAGCCTGGACTCTGAACAGCCCACACTGTACCCCTGGGTGCGAGAGCCTGCTAGTTGGGACCCTGCAGGGGGTGGGAAAGGTGCCCAGAAGCCTGACAGCTCCTCCTTTTCCTGTCCAAGTTTCCCATATTTCCTTCACTCCCCTTTGCCAAAATTTGCCTTGTGTGATGGTGGGTGTGGAGATGGGGGTAAATGTGGGGATTCCCCACAATGGTGGTTGTGCAGGAAGGCTACCCAGAGGCTGATTTTAGTTCACTCTGAGAAAGAACATTGTAGTAATGGGATGTCCAACACTTGGAACCGTGTCTCAGGCATCAGAGAGAGCTTGGGCTCTGGAGAGCTCACCCAGACACAATGGTTCTCAATTCTGAATATATTCCAGGGAGTTGTGGAAAAAAACCCAAAACACTCCCATTAGCCTGGCCCCATCTAAGAGACTCTCATTCTTTTGGCCCGAGGCAGTGGCTGTGGAGCCTCGGAACTTTGTTAGCAGTGCCCCTGGGGGACTGCACAGCACAGGTGGAGATGAGGATCAGGGTTCCCCAGGCTGGAGACCCTCCCAGGCATCCCTGCGTCTCTGGGCCAGAGCTCCTCCGTGCTTCTTTCTGAGTCTGGGGAGTCCACGTGTGTGGGGTGATGTGTTGTAATCACGTGGACTTGCTTCCATCCTGGCTTCTTATACACTGAGACACAGCAGCCAGAGCGATACTTTTTAAACATAAAGTAGGATTCCATTCCTTTCCCACTCCAACATCTCTGCCCTCTGCTTGAGGTGCTCTTCCCTGTTCTGGTTCCAGCTTTGCTCCTCATCCTCTGGACCTCGCAGGCCCCCTCTTCAGAGAGGTCTTCCCTCACCTGGCGAGGCCACGTGGCACTCCTCCCCGACACCTGCACCTCCCTATCACATCACGCCCCCACTAGAAAGTAAGCCCCATGAGGACAGGGAACTTGTCTAACTGGTTCAATCACAGTGCCTGGCACAAATGGATTTTCAATAACTATTTGCTGAACAAATGAATGCATATGTACATAGAATATGCTTATATATTAAAATCACATGTTTTATGTGCATATTCCTGTATATAGGAGGCTTCCCAGGTGGCTCAGTGGTAAAGAATCTGCATGCCAATGCAGGGAGATGCTGGAGACAGAGGTTTCAGATTCCTGGGTTGGGAAGATTTCCCCTGGAGGAGGAAATGACAACCTATTTCAGTATTCTTGCCTGGAAAATCCTATGGGCAGAGGAGCCTGGCAGGCTACAGTCCATGGGGTCACAAAGAGTCAGACACAACTGAGTGACTGAACACACATACATCTGTATATAATGAGATAGGAGGTCTGGAGTGGAAATGAACAGACGTTGCTAGGGAAGATGCTTTTGAACTGTGGTGTTGGAGAAGACTCTTGAGAGTCCCTTGGTCAGCTAGGAGATCCAACCAGTCCATCCTAAAGGAAATCAGTCCTGAATATTCATTGGAAGGACTGATGCTGAAGCTGAAACTCCAATACTTTGGCCACCTGATGTGAAGAACTGACTCATCTGAAAATTTCCCTGATGCTGGGAAAGATTGAAGGCAGGAAGAAAAGGGCACGACAGAGGATGAGATGGCTGGATGGCGTCACTGAATCAATGGACATGATTTTGAGTAAACTCTGGGAGTTGGTGATGGACAAGGAGGCCTACTGTGCCGCAGTCCATGGTGTTGCAAAGAGTCGGACACGACTGAGTGACTGAGCTGAACTGAACTACTAGGGAAGAGGGCACTGTAGGAGAAGAGAAAGGAATGTCTATTGTGGACAGACTCAGAACCAGGCACTAGGTTAGGTTTTCATACAGTTGATTCTCACAACAGAATTCTCACGATCCACAGCCACCACAGACCCACAGAATCAGAATATTGGAGATGAAGGGCAGTGTTATTGTCCCCATTCCACAGATAAAGAAACTGAAACTTACAAGAGGGGAAATCACTTGCTTGAAGTTAAATTGCCAACAAGTGCCAGAGTTGGATATAAACCCCAGTTCATTGGACTCCAAGCTTGCCTTGTTCATTGCATCATTCTTGCAGGATAAATTAATTATTACCTCTCTTCACTATTGGGAAATATAAGACCTCTGGTGAATGTGGCTGCAGATAGCAATGGCTAGTTGGTAACTGGAGCTAATAATGTTAGCAGAGGGAGCAGAACAGATACGGAAGGGAAAGAGAATTTACTAAGAATCTTGCCATCAGATCAATCCAAAATCAGCACTTTTAAATTTTATTTGTGATCAGTTAAGAATTTGTTTGCCTTTCTTTTCTCAAGAAAATTTTATGGTCGTCTAGACTTAAGTTCCTAAAACTCAGCACTTATGAATAAGATTTCCTGGGTCATTGAGACGTCCTGAAGGTACAAATAACCTTTCTGAACACCCAAATCCATAATTCAGAGGATTATGATATATTAAATCCAGGAGCATCTGGCCTCATTGAGCATCAGGCCCTCTATCCTAAGTTTCCAAATCTAATTTCTAGCCAAAAAATTAGAATATATCCTCTAGAACATACTTTAAAAAATTTCCCCAGAACTTGATACCCAGATTCTCTGTAATCTTAGTCTCTGGAAATCATTTCTACTCTGAGCCACAGAATGCCTTTTCTTACTTTAAAATGTCAGAGCTAGTTCTCAAGTAAATCTGACCGGAATACATCAAGCCATCTGGCATAGGACAGAAATGAGCTAGACCTCCTTCTTGCCCATAAAATGCAAACAGTCTGATAGCTATCTCCCAGGGGATTGTTACACAAGGGCTTAAGCTTAGTTAGGGAAGAGCCAAGAAGTGAGATGCAAATACCATGTGGAGAATTTGTAATACAGGATGAGAAGTTTGGCTGCTTCGTTCTGTAAAAAAACAGGGAGCTGTATCATTCAGGGCTCTTTAGTTTCAGAAGACAGGAATCAATTCTAGGTTAGCTGAAATGAAAAAGAGGACAATCTGTTGGAAGGACATTGGGGAGTTTATAGAATTGAAGGGAGAACTGACCAAGCGAGAGGAGATCTCCAGAGGATGAATCCATGACTCAACTTCAAATCTCTCATCCCTGAATCCCCACTCAGTGGTCAGATTCCGAGGACAGAGTCTCATTGGCTTAGCTTGGGTCACGTGCTCACTGCAGAGGCTTTGGGACTGACCTGCAGAATACTGCAGAAGAGGGAAAGGGAGACAGTTCCCAAAGGAAGAGATGACAGTCAGCCAGACTAAAGGAGACATGTAGGCTCCACGAGCTAGTGGGAGCTTCTGAGCACAGAAACAATGTGGTTAACTTAGATCACATGTCACTAGCTGCTTGGATCCATAGTTTTGTTTGATCCTTACAACCCAGTAACGTGGGCACGTTTCTTAACCACTATTTCTCAAGATGATGAGAAGAACAATTTTGAGAGGTCACATGATGACTTTTCCCAAGAAGGAAAGCTCTTTTTGGACACCAAATCCTATTTCCCTTTACTGTATGATTTTCTTGCTCATTAGAGGCATTGTTTTGGCTCTAAAGCATTTAAAGATAAGAGAGAGGCAGAAGATGGGTTAGCGAGCTGTCAGGGTCAACCAACATGGGAGAAAGGAATTAGGCTGGGCCCATGGGGAATGGAAAGAAGCAACGAGATATGCGTCACAAGGGCTCAAAAAGTAGTTTGAGAAGTTGACTGAACATCAGAACTGTCAGGGCAGCTTGTTACAGGCACCAATCCTGAGAGTCTGTCTCTGACCTGAACCAGAATGCTCTCTGGGTGGTGACTGGGAACCTACAATTTTAAAGCACACACCCATCCCACGGTGGCAATCATTTTGCAATATATAAGTATATAAATGAGCACATTGCACACCTTCAATGTACACAATGTTATATGTCAATTACATCTCAGTAAAGCTGGAAAAAAAACTTAAAAACACACACCCATCTTCCTTACAGGTGATTATTCTGTAGCCAGCAGGACACTGGTCTATAGACCAGCGTTTAGAAATCACTGACCTATTAGACCCTTTTTTCTAAATGTCCTCTAGTCCAGTTTCTTGTCTTATCTCCCTGCTGCTGCAGTTAAGCTTTATCAAGGTATAGCTTTCGAATAGTTGCAATTTGTACTCATTACATTTAGCGTCATATATCTGCATTATCTTTTCTGAGGTCTGAGGGATAAAAACAAGAACAGAGAGATAGGGTGGCTCCTGGCTGTCCCCTTATTTTGTCACTGTGTCTGGGGTTGGTGGCTTCTGACAGGGACTCCTAGGAGATGACTTTGCCAGCTTTCCCTCTGAGAACAGTCCTGGGTTCTTCCTCTCCCTCTCGCTATAGTAAGTCTCCATAACAAACACACCCAAGTCTGGCATTTCTGAACTTATGGCTCCGTGCTGAATACATACTGTTCCTGGAGCTGGGCTCATTCTATAGTCTCTCCTCCCAGCCCCACCCTTTGGTTCTGCTGATGGGCCGGTCCAGCCTTGGCACATGATAACTCCAGGGTTCTTTATGTTCTCTCAGTGACATTCCAAAGAATTATAGACTTTGTGTCATGTTTGGAGTTAAAAAGAATGGCAGTTTTGGGGATGGGGTCTGGTAGAGGCTGAAGCACAGGATTTATGGTTTCAAATTGCTTCCCCTCATTCATACAGTGATAGGACTCAAGAATGAGTTACTAGGGGACTTCCCTGGTTGCCTAGTGGTTAAGACTTCACCTTTCAATGCAGAGGGTTCAGGTTCAATCCCTGGTTGAAGAGATCCCACATGCCTCACAGCCAACAAAAGAAAAAAAATTAGTTACTAGGAAAGGGTTTTCCAAACCTCAGTCGCTTGAATACCATCTCCATGGTTGTTGCCAATTCTGTGTGCCATCTGTTATTTCTTTCATATTTTCATTAAATTAATTAACATGTTTTTCTGGAGTGCCCACAATCCATTCTAGCCTTCCCATAAACAATAATATTCATGAAGTCACTGACACATGAAATCAGGTTTGATATGCTACCCATCAATTTTCTTCTAGAACATTTAAAAATAAATATGCATCCACTAAAACTGTGTAAATGTTCACCCATGTACTATCTAAAATCCTCCCATAGAGGGACGCATATTTATCATTAGAGGTAGACGCATCACGCTTTGGGAACCTTATCCTAGAAAAGCCCAGGTGCTGGACACATGTAGTCCCAGACCCCTCAAGTCACCACAGTGTGGATGTCAACCCTAAGAATATTTTTTGAGAGTCTATTTAGTGGCAAACTATGCTTTTATATGCTCTTGCTGCAGAATTTAAGGTTCAAAGCGAGAAACAGAAACCGCTTAAAGTATTTTAAGCCAGAAATAAAATTAATAATTTTATAATTATCAAAAGAGTTGGAGGACTGAGCTCCCTCTTGGAATGAAAACCAGAGCACCCCAGAACTAACCTGCCTGGGGAACTATGACTCCTCCATAAATAGGAGGCTACTAATGAAACTGCTCGATTTAAGAATTCACTACCATGGCTGTAATCCAGGGATCAAGTACCACCTCTGCCACAACTTCCACCTGATACTCACAGATCTTGAAACTGAACACTGGACTGCTGCTGTAGCTGTCCATATGGTTTCAACATTGCTCTTCAACAGATATAGCCAAAGCTTCAGAAAGGTGCCCCCTGACTCCCTTCTGCCATTTAAACATCTCATTTAATTGATGGAGCCTAATTGCATCGTTCAGAACGCTAGCCACAAGGGATTCTGAGAAACGAAGTTTATGGTTCTCTAGCTTTTAAGACCGGAGAAGGCAATGGCACCCCACTCCAGTACTCTTGCCTGGAAAATCCCATGGACAGAGGAGTCTGGTAAGCTGCCTTCTGTGGGATCACACAGAGTTGGACATGACTGAAGTGACTTAGCAGCAGCATCTCCAGTAAAAAGTGGAAGTGGAAGTGAAAGTGTTAGTTGCTCAGTCGTATCCGACTCTGCTACCCTAAGGACTGTAGCCTGCCAGGCTCCTCTATCTGTGGAATTCTCCAGGCAAGAATACTGTAGTGGGTTGGCATTCTGCCATTCCCTTCTCCAGGGGATCTTCCTGTGCCAGGACTTGAACCTGGATCTCCTGCGTTGCAGGCAAATTCTTTACCATCTGAGCCTCCAGGGAAGCCTTTTGCAAAAAGTGGAACTGGATGCTGAACACCAGTTCATCTCACCTAATACTTTGCCTGTCAGTGGCAGCTCTGCTACTGATTCCTAGTGAACTAAGAAATCATCAAGCCAAAGGGAAAAAAAAAAAAAAATCAATGCAGGTTGTTAACAAACAGTTGTTCTTTTGTGAATCAGAAGTGTTTGTGTGTGTTTAAAAGTGGGTTTTGTATAATCTGAAAGTATACACTTGCAAACAGGCCGGCTAAGTCAATAAAAAGTGATTTTGGTAGCATAAACTGACATGCTAGGCTAAAAACCTCATTGGCTCCTTACTGCCTGTGGGAGGGAAGTCTGGTAATAGCCTCATGTTCTATGCCTTTTATCAACTGGCCTTGACACCCAGCATGTTCTGTGACAGCACTCCACTCAAGTCAAAAATGTCTGGTAATTCACAAGAAGGCCCTACTGTCCTCTTTCTTCCCTGCCTTTCCTGCCAATAGGTCCCTGCTTGGAAAACTGTTTTATCTTCTCTGCTTACTTGAATCCTAATCTTCTTTCAAGGTCCAGTTCTGTGCTTCTTCACTTTCTAAAACAGGCTTTGAGCACTCTCTTTCTCTCTCTGCTCCCACTTTAATACAAACTATTCTCCTTAGCTGGGACCTGGTTTCCACCCTCCTAGTCACTGTTTCAGGTCTTCCCTTCCCTGTGACCCACGAGGGGAGGTGCTGCAACCCTGCGCTCCCCCTGTACTTGAAACTTCTATCCACAGGGATGTGAAACGAATGTTGCCCTCACTCCCCTGGAAAGACAAAGCCTTGGGGGGAGGGCAGTCTTGACTTAAGGACTGAATCTGGTAGATCCTTACAAGTGGTAACACCAAAGCTTTAGTCAAGTCATCAGCTGTGCAGAAGAAAATCTGGAGCTGGGGAAAATGGAATTGCTCTACAAATGATAAAGGGAGAAATGGGGTTAGCTTCTGAGAGGCAGGAAGAGGTAAAGTGGTGCAGGATGGGAAGTTAGGGAGGGGGCGAGGTTGTTGTTGTTCAGTCACTAAGTCGTATCCGGTTCTTTGCCACCCCATGGACCGCAGCACGCCAGAAGAGGGGAGAGGGCCAATCATCACGAAGGAACTCCAGGGAGAGAAACACTTAGTGCTCTTGGGGCGATGATAAGGGCGCATGTCTCAAAGCTTGGTAGGGTCTGCTGCTCCCACCAAAGCCACAGCGAGTGACTTTGGGGGCCAAGACTGAAATGGGACTGAGCTCCAGATCCAGGTTCTCATGGAACAGAACAGAAGAGACCTTTCACGAGGATGGCAAGAAGATTTACAGGCTGACCTAATTCGGGGGAAGGAGGAGCTTGGCCCCAGAAGTAACCGTGATCACCAGAATCCTGCAAGAGATCAGATAAAACACAAGGTTTATCTGTGTGCAATCTCTGAGTGTCTGCAGTCAGAACAGGGCCAGGACACGCCTCCCCGGAGCGCATCAGAAACATGGCACACTCCTCTTCCCACTCTCACCATCAACCTCATGTGGAACCAAGACCTGCTAATTAAGATTCCAAAACTCCATTTGATTCCTAGCTCCTGTAGCAGACAGCATTTCTAAAATGGTCCCTGGTCCCCATCTGCAAACCCACAGATAGCTGACTCCCAGAAACTCTGCACAGATGATATGACTCCCTTGATGATAGCATGGTGTATGGCACAGTTGACCTTTAGAGAGGGAGATTATTCAGGTGGGACTTATCTAGTCATGTGGTCCCTTAGGAGCAAGGAGTTTTCTCAGCTTGCAGCAGAAGAGGAAGTTGGAGATTCAGAGAGGGAGGGAGCTTTTCCTGGCGGCTCAGATGGTAAAGAGTCTGCCTGCAATGCAGGAGACCCAGCTTCAGTCCCTGGGTGGGGAAGATCCCCTGGAGGAGGAAATGGCAATTCACTCCAGTATTCTTGCCTGGAGAATCCCATGGACAGAGGAGCCTGGCAGGCTATAGTCCACAGGTTGCAAAGAGTCAGACATGACTTAACAACTAACACTGATGGCATTGAAGATTTAAGAGGCCACTTGAGAAAGAATGTGAGTGGTGTCTAGGAGCGGACAGTGGTTGACTCTGGCTGGTAGCCAGCAAAAAAACAGGCACCTCAGCTCTATAGCCACAAGCACTTGAATTTTGCTAATACCTGGATGAATTTAGAAAAGGGTTCTTCCCCAGCGCCTCCAGATAAGTACCCAGCCTGGCTGATATCTTGAGTTGAGCCTTGCGAGAACCTACGCAGAGAGCGCAACTGAGCCTGCTGGGCTTCTGACGTATTGGACTGTCAGCTAATACATGGGTTTCTTTTTGAGACACTAAGTATGTGGTGATTTGTTATGCAACAATAAAAAATGAATGCAAAAGCTGACCTTGGCATCACCTTTTGGGCCTATGGGACTCATGTACTCTTTAGTTAAAGGATGATTTAGTTGGGACCCCTTTTCTTAGCCCTTCAATATTTGTCACACTCTACTGACCCTGTGTGAACATAGGCCTAACCTCCCTATGTTGCATCTCAGGGATCCTTGAGCTGCACCTGCAAGGCCTCTGGTGTACTGTGCACCGTTTCCCTCCAGTTGTTTGGGTAATTACAACATTTAACTGACCTGGACTAGAGTCCTGTATTGAATGGGATATTTATTACCCATACCCCCAACACCTAGCACGGTGCCAGCCATGTAGTTGGTGCTCAATAGTATGCATTGATGATGCTGGTGAATACAGGGAGAAGGAAATCTTTGGATCATCCCCATCGTACATTCCCAGAGTTGGCATGCGATGCTCTAGCCATGTTGTACTATATGCAATTCCCAGGAGATACCATGGTCTCCCTTGCCTCTGAGTTTCTCCACCCTTAGCCTGCTTTTCCTCCACCCTCACCCCTTGTATCTTCCTCCCTCTTTCACCTGGCTAAGTCTTCTTATTCTTCAGTTCTCAGCTTACATATGACATTATAATTGTCAGTCAGCTTGTCTGGAATCCCCACTAGGTGGTGGGTATGTTCTCTGATGGTGGGATGTGCTTCCTTTTTTCGCTTGAGACTCCAGCATCTTTATAGGGCAGATTTTCAAGAAATGTTTGCAGAATGGCCATGCTTCTTTGTCACCTGTGAATCCTGTTAAAGCGCGGGTTCTGATTCCTAGATCTGGGTGGGGCCTGAGATTCTGTATTTCTAACAAGCTCCAGGGGATGCTGATGCTACGGACCCATGACCCACACTTTGAGTAGCAAGGTAATAGGGTAGACACTCCCACCACTATCCCATTGTGGTAAAAAGATTGTGTTTCAGAGAAGCTGAACAAGATTTAGGGTGCAAATAATGGCCACAGGAGAAAATTTCCCCTGTCACTGCTAAGCTGGCTGACTCATTTACAGAGATGGAGCCAGTAACCTTGGCCTTATTAACAACTGAGCTAACTGCCACAAACCAATAAATAACAACATTTGGCTGATTTGCATTTCAAAATTGTTTCCTCCCCTTGTTCACACTCTATAGCAGGTGCTAACGAACCATGAAATGTCTGAGGCATTGGCAGGAAGGAGACAGACAGCTGACCCACACCTGACGAATAACGATCCTTAAAAATCAAGAGCCACAAAACTCTGTGGTATCCTGGATTGGATCTTGGAACAGAAAAAGGATAGCAGCCGGAAACCGGTGAAATCAGAATAACGCCTAATGAAAATGCCTAAGTGAAGCAGGGCCTTTGGTGAATAGTAATATTGCAATGTTGGTTCCTTAGTTCTGACAAAGGTAGAAACTGGGTGACTGTTGCACAGAAACTCTCTGTATTGTCTTTGCAACTTTTTTGGAAATCAAAAATTAGTCATAAGTAAAAAGTATATTAAAAGAATCAAGAGTTAGACTGTATAGATTTTCTTTATTTCATGTAATGGTATTATAAGTCTCTGAAAATGTTTTGGGGTCGGGGGGGACTTCCCTAGTGGTCCAATGGTTAAGAATTCACCTGTCAGTGCAGGGGACATGGGTTCGATCCTTGATCCGGGAAGATTCTTAGATGCTTCTAGAGCAACTAAGCCCGAATGCCACAACTACTGAGCCAGGGCACATAGTGCCCAGGCTCTGCAACAAGAGAAGACACCACAATGAGAAGCCCAGGTACTGCAGCTGGAGGGTAGCCCTTGCTTGCCACAGCTAGAGAAAGCCTGTGTGCAGCAATGAAGACCCAGTGCAGCCAAAATAATAAACATTTTAAAAAATTTATTAAAAAAAATTGGTAATGTGTATTCATGGGGGAAAAAAACTCCCTCTAAAACTCAGTAGCAGTCAAGGAAGGAGTTGGAGGATGGCTGGTCCTAACGGCATACCTGCAAGGTTGCATACCAGTGATACCTACACTCCAAATTCCTTGGCCATATGCCATGACTCCAAGATATTCTGCCTGCTGTTTGCTCCTGATTCCGCCTTTATTTATCCAACATGCTTTGAATTTTTTCCATTCTTGAGAATCTCTTGATTCTATACTCAGGATTCAGGGTGTTTTTGTTTGTTTGTGTAACAATATGACCTTAAAGACTTGGTCAAGATATCCCATTTTGCTTCAGCTGTGTTTGCTTAAGAGACTCTAAGCTTGACTTGTTTGGGAGACTCTAAGCCTAGTGAGGTCATGGTTTGAACTTATCCATCACTGCATGCCCAGCACCTGACTCCTAACTGGACACATACATTATTAATAATTATTTGTTGGACGGATGAGTAAAGGAGATACTTTAGCATTTGAAATGAATCCCTGCCTGAAAAATATACATTTTCTAATGATATTTCATTATGTAAAGGTTTCCCTTTGGTGGAACTTGATGAAACTTAAAAGGCCTTCAAATCTTGTCAAGAAACTTATCAGGCCTTTTCCAACTCTGGTGAATTTATGGAAATTCATGAAGGTCCTATTAACTCTTATGGAAACTATGGCTTTAACTAAAACAGTGTAGAGTGAGTGTGCTCTGGCCTCAGGGGGCTGCTCCCCAGAACGTGCATGAGGCCTGGGATCTGAGCTGGCCGCAGACGTATGCTCAAAGGCTGTGTGGTCAAAAGCTCATGCATGTATTGCTTTGTCTTTTCTTCAGCAGCGCCCTCCCTAAGGAAGCTGCTCCTCTCCCACGCCAGTGTGCTGGAAAAGGAACTCACAGTTTGTCTGTCTCCCAGGTAGGCCTCTAGCCCCTGCCAGGCCAATTGGAGCCTTCTCTGTGGTTTTTAAAGTTTGGAGCTGGAGGAGAAGTGGCCTTTGCCTTTTAGAGCACGGAATTGGAAGTGTGCAATACAAGCATAGCTGTCAGCCTCCTTCCCTGCCACCCTGAGAAAATCTCCAGAAGGATAGAGGGTCCTCAGTCAAGAAATGGCAATGCAAAGAAAAAGAGAACCCTAACACCACGGTTAAGGGTCTGGGTCCAATTGCACTTAGGTTGCCTCATTCCTCTGAACCTCCCAGTTCAGGGAACCAGCAAATGCCCTTTCTCCTTAGGCTGATTTGGGTTTTTGTCAGTTGCCATGAAAAGTTCTATAGTCTTGGAGGAAAACATGAAATTTCCTTCTCATACTTCAGTCAGTCAGTCAGTTCAGTAGCTCAGTCGTGCCCGACTCTGCGACCCCATGAACCGCAGCACGCCAGGCCTCCCTGTCCATCACCAACTCCCGGAGTTTACCCAAACCCACATCCATTGAGTCAGTGATGCCATCCAACCATCTCATCCTCTGTCGTCCCCTTCTCCTCCTGCCCTCAATCTTTCCCAGCGTCAGGGTTTTTTCAAATGAGTCAGCTTAATGGGGACTAGTACCAGCTCAGCCAGGAAACAGCTCTGCAGGTCTCTACTTGGACAGGGCACTGTGGCCGTGAAGACCAACTGCCCTCCCCAAACTCAGGCTCTCCCCTCCTTTGCAGACACTGTCACTGGGGGATGGCACCCCCACCCCGCCTTCCCCAGATTATACTTCTCATCTTCTACATTTAGGTGAGAATGCATGGTTAGCTCTCATCAAACAAATGAATGGAAATGACATGTAATGATTTCAGGATGGAAAGCAGTGAAGAGGCAGGGGTTCCTCACCATTCTCTTCTTTTCCTGCCCATTAGCTGGTTAAAGAGGATTCTGAGACCTTCAAGGATAGCAGAGCCACAGTTGGAAGGAGCCTGGGTCTTGCCTTAAGACCAGGAAAGTTCCCCTTTGACTGTTATGTGAGTGAGAAATAACTCTTATGGCGTTAAGGCCTTGAAATGTTGGGGATTTGTTGGTTACAGCAGTGAGCACTACTCTGACTAATACACTTCCAAGAGCTGGAGCTGGGTTTAGCTGATGATTTTGTAAGTACAAAGAGTCACAAGCAAAGCTTGAGAGAGACAGGCCCAGAGTTGAAACAGGAGCTTAATTCTGTGATTAAGTCCAAGAGATGATTTTAGGAATGGAAACAGGAGACAGAGTTGGAGGGTCAGTCCCCAGGTGGGCCCTGAAAGAGGCTGTGAGTGGGGAACCAGAGCAGGAACAGATACGGGGTGAGAGCCAACCAGACGGGGCTGCCAGCAGCGTGGAATAGGAATAGGTCTTCCTGGAGTAGAGACGCAGGGGCAAAACGGGCAGGAAATACAGGTAGCCTGAGGAAATCGTGCCAGGTGTTAGACCAGGTGGGTGAGTCGAATCCACAAACAGGAAATCAGTCAGAATTTCAGAACCTCCAAGTCTTGGGAACATTTTGGGATGTAGAATGGAAAGCAGGTCAAGGCAAGTGGTTTAGAACTAATGAGCTAGGTATTTTGGAAGCCTCACTTCTCTGTGGAGTCTTGAGATGGGCCTGGTAGGTAAAGCAAAGCGAGGTAGCAAGCTAGGTGGGGATGGGGCCAAGGACACGTACCCTGTCCAAAGAGGGCCATTGTTGCTCAGCTCCTGTGGATCATTGTAGCGTGGACATGCAACCCAGTGTCTCCAGACCCTCCAATTTTTCAAGAAAAGCAGGAAATCCTGATTTTTTTGGTGTTTGAGTGGGGGAGGGGATATCTCCTGATTTTTCAATGCTGGCAACTAATTCAAAAATTTGAAAAACAGCCTGTAAGCCAAAGAAAACACATTCACAGTCTGAATTGGCTCACAGGCTGCCAGCTTTTAGCCTCCAGCTTAAAGGAAATGGGCAGAAATAGACACATGTAAAAAACAAAACCAGAAAACATGAAAATCATTCACAGTTTCCCTTAATTTCCAAACACCACAAGATACTACTAGAAAAAGAGCTTGGCAACAACTGCTCACAAAACCACAATATGTTTGGTCTTCAGAAAAGCTATGGGCTTCTGGAAGTTGCTAGAGAAGCACCTTGTAGTTCTCCAAATCTGTTGCAGTTTTCCCCAAATTGGACCTATAGCGTTGATGGAGTGAGCTCATTTTCTTGCATCTTTCTCTCAGGCCCATCAGGTATTTTGTTGTTATTTATTTGTTTTGGTACATCAGTTTTTACATTTACTTTCTTTTCTGAAAGGCCAGCAACTCTATCTTGACAGCTGTGTTTCCAGTAAAAGCAATTACTTGAGTGAAGGCAATTTAGGGAAACAGTACTTGAGCCAAATAAGAGTTTGGCTAACTAAATTTTATGATATGAAATGTCTCCAGGCCAAAAACCTCAAAAAGTGATCAAAGGTTTTCAAAGACTGGATCCAACTAGTTCAGTTCATTAACCTTGGCCTGTGTCCAAGCTCAGGGTCAAGCTCAGAGAATGTGGCAAATATTGAGTCTGATTTTTTAAAAATATTGTCTCTTGGACGGTATGTGTCTACATGACTAGCTGCTGAAACATTCATTTGTGGTGCCCCAGCTTAGCCCTTAGCTTCAGGCTTTGCACATCCCAGCTGTCCTGTTTGCCCAGGACTGAGATATTTCCTGGGATGTGAGACTTTCAGTACTAAAACCCAGACAGCCTTGGGCAAACTAGGACAGTTGGTCATCCTGCATCCCAGGATCCTTTTCTCAGGGTTTATGCTCTGAAGTTTTGACACCGTTTGACTGTTCCTTAAAAAAACAATAAAAAGACCAAAACAAAACAAAACAAAACCCAAGCAACTCTCCCTCCTCAGCTACAATAGTGCCATGCTCTCCTGATTTTCTTCCTAGTACTCTAATTGCTCTTACTCATCTCCTTTGCGGCATTCTCTTCCCCCTCCTACGCCTCAACTATGAATTGCATCTTAAGGTCCAGCCCTTGGGCTTCTGTTCTATTTTCTGCCCGCCTCAGTGGACTCATCTTTACATGGAAGATTTCCACGTCTAGATATTGAGCTTCTAGTTCTACCTGAGATCCAACCCTCCAGTTCCAACATTTTCATGAACATTTTCCACTGGGATATCCATCTAGTCAAGGCTATGGTTTTTCCAGTAGTCATGTATGGATGTGAGAGTTGGACTATAAAGAAAGCTGAGTGCTGAAGAATTGATGCTTTTGATCTGTGGTGTTGGAGAAGACTCTTGAGAGTCACTTGAACTGCAAGGAGATCCAACCAGTCCACCCTAAAGGAGATCGGTCCTGAGTGTTCATTGGAAGGGCTGATGCTGAAGCTGAAACTCCAATATTTTGGCCACCTGATGCGAAGAGCTGACTCATTTGAAAAGACCCTGATGCTGGGAAAGATTGAAGGCAGGAGGAGAAGGGGACGACAGAGGATGAGATTATTGGATTCAACAGAGATGAGTTTAAGTAAACTCCAGGAGTTGGTGATGGACTGGAAGGCCTGAAGTGCTGCAGTCCATGGGGTTGCCAAGAGTTGGACACGACTGAATGACTGGACTGAACTGATCCTTGATCATCTGATGCCAAGTCGTTATCTTGCAGCCCTATTCAGCTCCCACTTACTCACCTAGCATCCTCTTCCATTAGAAGCATCAGTGTTTTTTCAAGCCTTCAGTCTTAAATCCTGGAGATGCTAATCCCGAATTAGCATCCATGCATTGTATTACCTGTCCACAGCTGCGGGGCTTCCCAGGTAGCTCCGTGGAAAAGAATCCGCCTGCCAAGCAGGAGACATGAGTTCAATCCCTGGGTTGAGAAAATCCCCTGAAGAAGGAAACGGCAATCCACTCCAGTATTCTTGCCTGGGAAATCCCATGGACAGAGGAGCCTGGCGGGCTACTGTCCATGGGGTCGCAAAAGAGTTGGACACAACTTAGCAACTAAACAACAATAGAAGCTACCTTCCTGCTGGGCACATTGAAAGGACTCAGTAAATACTTGGTGAATTAAATCAGATCTTGGGAATGAGTCCAAGGAGGAGGACATGTTACAGCATCCGATCAGAGGCTCAAGATATTCAAGGAAATAACCAAGATTTCCTGGAAGATGCCAAATGAAGATCTGGCAGATATGATCCAGACGTAGTTATTCAAATCTTCACTGATTCAACTTCATCCATAGACATTTGACCATCTGGTAGTTAACTCAAGTGTTATTAAATTTCTAGTTCACTTTGTTTATGTTGACATAGGTCTCAGGGGCAGTCAAAGATATTTCCAAGGTTCTGAATAATGATAAATGTTACATGACAAATATAGATTTTATTCTTTTGCTTTATTTTTCTGGGTTCCTGATGAAGAAGTACGTCTTTAATTACCAAATGCTGAGAACCAGAGCAAGCTAGTGGCCAGAATACGTGTTTCTCCTTTGTCCTCTGTCCTTTCCTGCACTTTTTGCCTTAAAAAAGTATTTATAAGACAATAATTTATTTTTATTGTCATTTCATGTTTTCAATAATTTTTTATTGAGGTGTAGTTGATTTACAATGTTGTGTTAATTTCTGCTGTGCAGCAAAGTGATTCAGTTATACATATATATACATTCTTTCTTCAGTGGTCTTTTCCGTTATGGTTTATCACAGGATATTGAACATAGTTCTCTGTGCTGTACAGTAGAACCTTGCTGTTTATCCATTCTATATACAATAGTTTGCATCTGTCGACCCCAAGCTCCCAATCCATGTTGCTGCAAATGGCATTGTTCATTCTTTTTACGGCTGAGCAGCCTTCCATTCTATAGATGTGCCACATGCTCTTTATCCATTCATCGTTTATTTAAAACATATTTTTGAAATAGAGCTGTACCGTATTTTGAGGGGGAACAACAGCTTGGAAACATTGCTTTTACCTTTAGGAAAATTCTCCTCCCACTAGGTCTTCATTTTCAGATGTCCCCAAGTTTGGGGATTCACCTGAGTACCTTTTCTTTGCATCTGTAAAGCAGAGAACACCCCTTAGACTGGTTTCCCAGCCTTAGCACTGTTGACTTTTGGGGCTGGATAATTCTTTGATGGGGGAGGGTGCTATTCTGTGCATTCTGAGATGCTTAGCAGCATCTCAGGCCAGCAACACACACACACTCACACACACACACAGCTTCCAGCTGTGACAACCAAAACTGTCACCAGACCTTGCCAAACGTCTCCTTGGAGCAAGTTGCACATGGTTGAGAATCACTTTCCTTGATTCTTTTACTTGGAAATGAAAGCGGAGTCTGTTAGCCTGCACCCCTGGAATGCCTCTTTGTTCTTTGAGTCCCTTCGGACCAGGCCCCAGCCAGTTGAGTTCCCAAAACTGGGAGAGAGGATTTTCTGCAGGCAAGGCTCAAGGCTGGACTTGATAGGCCCATCAACCTAGGAGTCCCTAATTGGATCCATTACTTTTCTGAGCAAATTCTCCTTTATAAGATCACCATGCTCCACCTGCCTCTAGGATAATCTGCCTTTCCTTGTGGGGATGGGAAGGAGTGGGGTGCTGGAGAAGGGCTGGGATCTGAGGTGCCACCAGAATGGGTGGCCTGAATCAGCAGAGCTGTTCTGGGTCTTGGGGATTTCCAGGGGGAACTGTGTGGACAGAATTCCCCTGGGATGATGGTCTAGACAGGGCTCACCCTTCCCTCTGTTCACCATGGCCTTCTGCTTCCCCTTTAGGAAGAGGAAACACCCCAGATGTTTATTTTGGGGTTGAGGATATGTTGTGAATAAGCCCCAGGATGGGTCGCAGGACAAGTCTTCCCACATGTGGGGTATCTTAGGAAACAGACAGCCCTTGTCACAGAGTTCCAGAAGGACCATTGATCAAGTAGGGAAGTAAAGGAAGGGACAATGCCTGAGATTAAATCCAGTAAATAAGAAAAAGTAATTTAAGAAAAGTAAATAAAAGTAGATTAGAATTCTTGCTAATTTTCCCCATCTTAAAACCAAGCTATTTTTATTAAAAAAAAAAAAAAATCCCATAGCCACTGACAGCCATTATTGGAGTAAATTCCAAGTACAAATTAACATAAAGAGCTAGGTTTATATTACACATGGAAAGTGAAAGTGACAACCACTCAGTTATGTCCAACTCTGCAACCCATGGACTGTAGCCCTCCAGGCTCCTCTGTGCATGGCATTTCCCAGGCAAGAATCCTGGAGTGGGGTGCCATACCCTCCTCTGGGCCATCTTCCCAACCCAGGAATTGAACCCAGGCCTCCTGCATTGCAGGCAGATTCTTTACCATCTGAGCCATACTATTACATAATTTTTCCCCTAAAAAAATGTCTTCTAAATACTATTTCATGTTGATAATCATGTATGTTCTTTATCATTTTAAAAGACTAAACATGCTTTCAGTGGTACAAATATGCCGTAACTATTTTAAGTAAAATCTATGTTGTTATTGAGTCACTAAGTTGGGTCCAACTCTTTTGTGACCCCATGGACAGCAGGCCACCAGGCTCCTCTGTCCATGGGATTTTCCGGGTAAGAATACTGGAGTGGGTTGTCATTTCCTTCTCCAGGGCATCTTCCTGAACCAGGGCTCAAACTCGAGTCTCCTGCATTTCAGGCAGATTCTCTACTGCTGAGCCTACAGGGATGCAGGAGACGTGGGTTTAATCCCTTGATTGGGAAGATTCCCCTGGAGAAAGAAATGGCAACCCACTCCAATATCCTTGCCTGGGAAATCCCATGGACAGAGGAGCCTGATGGGCTACAGTCTATGGGGTCACAAAAGAGTTGGACACAACTTAGCAACTGAACAACAAAATCTATACCTAAACACTTCAATTGTTTACATTTTTGTCATTATAAAGTATGCCTGCAACAATGTATTTGTCCATATATTCTTATGCTTTTCCAAAACTTTTAACTCATTTTCTTTCTTCTTTTTCCCACCTTCCTTCTCTTTTTCCTGCACCTTCCTCCACTCAAATGAATGTTGACAGAAGAGTATGTATTTTTCTACACCTTTCTCTCTGCCTAAGCAGTGATGTACAGCTTGTCGTTGTTCAGTCACTCAGCCATGTCTGACTCTTCCTGACCCTACGGACTGCAGCACACCAAGGTCCTTCACTATCTCTTGTTCACACTCATGTCCTTCAAGTCGGTGGTGCCATCCAGCCATCTCATCCTCTGTCGTCCCCTTCTCCTCCTGCCCTAAGTCTTTCCCAGCATCAGGGTCTTTTCCAAGGGGTCAGCTCTTCTCATCAGGTGGCCAAAGTATTGGAGTTTCAGCTTCAGCATCAGTCCTTCCAATGAATATTCAGGGTTGATTTCCTTTAGGATGGACTGGTTTGATCTCCTTGCAGTCCAAGGGACTCTCAAGAATCTTCTCCAGCACCACAGTTTGAAAGCATCAATTCTTTGGCACTCAGCCTTCTTTATGGTCCAGCTCTCACATCTGTACATGACTACTGGAGAAACCATAGCTTTGACTATACGTGCCTTTGTCGGCAAAGTGATGTCTTTGCTTTTTAATATGCTGTCTAGGTTTGTCATAGCTTTTCTTCCAAGGAGCAAGTGTCTTTTAATTTCATGACTGCCATCACCATCTGCAATGATTTTGGAGCCCAAGAAAATAAAGCCTGTCACTGTTTCCATTGTTTGCCCATCTATTTGCCATGAAGTGATGGGGCCGGATGTCATGATCTTAGTTTTTTGAGTGTTGAGTTTTGCACCACCTTTTCCCTCCCCTCTTTCACCTTCATCAGGAGGCTCTTCAGTTCCTCACAGCCTATGGACACTTGTATTCGTTTGGCCAGTTGTTTATGAGTAATGGAATGCTGCTCCACATTCTTAGTGATTGGCTTCTTTCTCTTTTTTAAAAATGATATTTATTTTTATTCATTTATTTGGCTGTCCTGGGTCTTAATCGTGGCATGCAGGATCAGGTATCAAACCCAGGCTCCCTGCACTGAGACTCTTAGCCACTGGACCCTCAGGGAAGAACCATTAGTTTCTCTGTTGATGAGAAACCCTCTATCTCTATCCACATGTTCTTTCCCAGATGTGAGCACCCATGGGATCAGGAGATCTGAAAACTTTCTCTTTCCATACCTTCCACTGCAACTTGGAGGCATTGGACAGAAGCCATTATCTCCTCAGATTTTAGTTTCCCTGCCTATGAATCCTGTTTCTTCACAGGATTACTTTGAGCAAAACTCTCAGTATACAAAATGAGCCTTGACTTGTTAGCTGTTGGTGGCCAAGACACACTGTGTACTTTACTTGCTAATTTATAACATCCCCGATCCTTTCCTGCTTCTGTGCCTTTGCTTCCACCATTCACCTTGCCTGGAATATCCTTCCACCTGCTCCCCTGTCCAAGTCTGACCCACCCCTTAAAGCCCAGTTCAAACCCCATTTCTCGCATTGTCTCTGATGCTTCCAGCTGCAAGTTCTCTCATCCTCCTCAGGACCTTTCATTTCCTGCATTACTCACTCATTTCCTTGTGGTTTTCTGCTTTCAGTTTTTAAAATATGAATTTAAAAGCTCCTTAGGACAGGAATTATATCTTACCTGTCTGCTGTTACCATAGGGTCCAGCAATCATACCCATTTTGCTCTCAAATTTGTCAAACGAAAGAATGAATGAATTGAATGAGTAAGTAAATGAATGTTCTCTGTTACTCCTACACAAACATTCCCCTCCATTTCAGGAAGAGATTAGAATCATGGAAGATATTTTGGAGGTTCTTTATAACATTTTGCCCTTGTTGGAAAACACTGCATGGTGGAAAATACAGAAAAGCACAAAGATAAAAATGGAAATCACTCACAGTTTAGCCACCCAGAGAAAATTCACGTTTAATATTTTAACGTGCATCTTTTTAGTCTTTCTATGCATATATACATTTATAAAATATGACATACATGTATTTATGTATATATACCTCCCCCACATGTTACATACATAACTTAAAAAAATATATATATATATATATATATATAGCACTTGTGCTCTGTAGGGGAGGGGAGGAGATGGGAGGAGTAACTCCTGGATGCCCTGGGCACTGCTCAGGGGTTCTAGTTCTGGAAGATCCAGAAGCATTTCCAGTAAAGGCAAGTTGAGGCAAGTTCCTGGGGCCCTTTGGGCTCCCTGAGTCACTGATGGGTGGGGAGGGATCCTGAGCAGAGAACTGTAAGCCCCTCGGGGTCCTGTGACCCTTGGTTCCCCATGGGACAGAGGAGCAGCGTCTACTACCTTCCTTCTTCCTCCATTCACTCATTCTTACCCCTCTGCAAGTCCCCCCAGGACTTCTGGGTCTCACTCATCTGAGAAAATCTCAGCCCTGGGGCCACGGTTTCCCCTGCTGTTTGCTCCAGTCCTTCCTACAGGAAGAACCAAATGTAGAAGAATCCCCCAGGAAGCGGGTAGGGGAATTGGTTCTCCCTGGGAATTGGGACCCTCCCAGAGGAGGCAGAGGCGTCTGTGCATGCCCCAAGAGAGAGCCAGTCTGTGGCCGTTGGGTTGAGGGTGTGTCAGGGGTGGGGCACTGGATGAGAGCGCTCATTCATTGTGCCTTGACTCTGTGCCAGACGGTGCTGGCCCTTTACACTCTTTCTCATTTAACCTTCAAAAGAAAGCCTCAAGATGCTATCTCCATGCCCATTTGACGGAAGAGGAAACTGAGGCTGATGCCGAAGCCTCTAAAATGAAACTGTGAGCATACCTGGTGTCACGCACGAGCACACTGCTGTTCACTCGCAGACACTTCCTGATCACCTCCTCCCCTGCCCAGGCTGCCTCCCTCATTCGATGAGTGCCCTTTCTCCTTCCAGGAATGTCCCTGACTCTTTTCCTTGCCTCGGCATCCAGGCCTTTCACAAGACCTGTGGGCTCGGTCTCCAAAGCATCTCCCCAGTCTTCCTTCATCCCTCCATCTTCACTGCTCCAGCTCTGGCCTAAATCACCCCCATTCTCTCCTAAACACTTGCAGGAGCCCCACTGCTTGATGGTTTAGTCTCCATGTCAGAGCTAAAATGCTCTTCTAAACAGATCATATCATTCTGCTTAAAAGCCTCTGATAGGTTCCCAACAAGTCTTCAAAACCCCAACTCTTTGCCTTGGCATATAAAGCCTGACAGGATGTAGCTTCCTTGCTGCAACCACACCTCCCATCCCTTTCCCCTCTGTTCCTCCAGCACCCTCCTCAAGGACACTATGGCTGTTTCTGCTCTTGGCTGGACTCCTCTCTTCTCAGCTGCTCACAGCGCTGGTTCCTTCCGGTCATTCAGGACTCAGATCAAAGGTCATTTCCTTTGAGAGATGCTCCCCAACCACCTGTTCTAAGTAGCCATTTAACCACTTGCTATCACGTCATTCTGTTTTAATGATCTGCATATAGTACTTTCCACTGTGGGGTACTTTAAAAATCTCACGGTGCTGGGAAAACTGGACAGCCATATGTAAAAAAATAAAAAATAAAATGAGATCATTCTTTAACACTATATCCAAAAATAAGCTCAAAATGAATTGAAGACCTAAATGGGAGACCAGACACTATGAAGCTCCTAGAGGAAAACAGGCAGAACACTCTGTGACATAAATCACAACATCTTTTTTGATCCATCTCCCAGAATAATGGAAATAAAAGCAAAAACTTTTAAACTCAAAAGCTTTTGAACAGCAAAGGAAACAAAAAAACAAAACAAAAGTAACCCACAGACGGGGAGAAAATATTTGCAAATGATGTGACTGATAAGGGATTAGTCTCCAAAATTTACAAACAGCTTATGACATTTAACAGCATCAAGACAAACAACTCATTCAAAAAATTGGCAGAAGACCTAAATAGACATTCTTCTAAGGGGGACATACAGATAGCCAGTAGCCATGTGAAAAGATGTTCAACATCGCTAGTTATTCTGCTGCTAAGTCATTTCAGTCATGTCCGACTCTGTGCGACCCCACAGACGGCGGCCCATCAGGCTCCTCGTCCCTGGGATTCTCCAGGCAAGAACACTGGAGTGGGTTGCCATTTCCTTCTCCAGGGCTAGTTATTGGAGAAATGCAGATCAAAACTACAACAACATATCACCTCACACTGGTCGGAACGGCTATCGTCAAAAAAATCCACAAACAACAAATGCTGGAGAGGTTCGGAGAGAACGGAACCCTCCTACACTGTTGCTGGGAATGTAAATTGGTGCAGCCACTACGGAGAAAAGTATGGCGGTTCCTTACAAAAATAAAAGTAGAGCTACCATATGACCCTGCGATCCCACTCCTAGGCTTATACCTGGAGAAAACGGTGATCCAAAAGGATGCATGCCCCCCAGTGTTCACTGCAGCACTGTTTACAATAGCCAAGACATGGAAGCAACTTAAATGTCCATCGACAGAGGAGTAGATAAAGAAGATGTGGTACATATACATGATGGGATATTACTCAGCCATTAAAAAGAATGAAATAATGCAGCAAACATAGATGACCCTAGAGAGTGTCATACTGAGTGAAGGAAGTCAGATAGAGAGAAATATCATATGACATCCCTTGTATACCGAATCTAAAAAGAAATGATACAAATGGACTTACTTACAAAACAGCAAGAGATTCACAGACTTAGAAAACCAACTCATGGCTTCCGGGGAGAAGGAAGAGTTAGGGACTTTGGGAAGGTCATGTACACACTGCTATATGGATAACCAACAAGGAAGTTAAAATGGATAACCAATAAGGACCTATTTTATAGCACATAGAACTCTGCTCAGTGTTTTGTGCTAGCCTGGATGGGAGGGGGATTTGGGGGAGAATGGATACACGTATATGTATGTCTAAGTCCTTTCACTGTTCCTCTGAATCAGTCACAACATTGTTAATTGGCTGTACCCCAATACAAAATAGTTTAAAGTTTGCAACAAAAGTAAGTAAATAAATAAATTAAAATCTCATTCATTCATTCATTCTCTGTGTCGTCCCAAATAGAATCTATCCCCACTGCCAACAGTGCCTAGCATATAATGGTTCAATAATTCTTTGTTCAATGAATTTGTGAATGAATAAATGACATTTTCCTCTATTTAATTAATTCAGTGAACAATTTATCATCTCTTAGGGGCCAGATGCCATGCTAAGGGCTATGTGAAAAGTAAAGATGAACAGAGCACATTAGCCCTTAAGAAGTGTTTGAGTTATGATGTCTGTCTGAGACGTACCTTCAAATAATCTAAAGGGTGGGGGGAAGATGGAGAAGAGATGAAACAACATTGGCCTAATGCTGATGATGGTTGAGAAAGCATGATGGCAAAGAGGAGGTTATCATATTATCCTCTTGACTTTTGTTTATCTTTGAAAAAAAATTAAAAAGAAAGTATTACCAAGATGGAGAGAAGTGTAAACAAATAACTACTTTGCTACAGACTGTTGGAATTGGATAAATGAGGGAGTTTTTTAGTAGGTGAACTTTTAATACAGGCTTCTCTGGTGACCCAGTGGTAAAGAATCCACTTGCCAAGACAGGAGATATAAGTGATGCAGGTTCGTTCCCTAGGGCGGGAAGCTCCCCTGGAGGAGGGCATGGCAACCCACTCCCATATTCTTGCCTGGAGAATCCCGTGGACAGAGGAGCCTGCAGGCTACAGTGCATGGGGCCACACAGAGTCGGACACACATGAATGTTCATTACATTGACCAAGCGTCTGGTGTGTAACAGGCCCGGTGCTGAGTGTCAGGAGTATAATGATAAATGAGACATGCAGGACCGGCTTTGGTGCAACACACAGTCTAGCCTATAGACGTGGGGACAGGAGCTGCATAAAAGGGCAAACACAGTGTGCAGGGAGAGTGTGTAACAGGGAGCACTCACTTCATTGGAGGTTCATGAAAGTGGGGACAGGGACAGCCTCTCCGAGGCAGAGGGAAGAGCTTACACAGTGGCAGTGTGAGGCAGCGCGGCTCATCCCAGGAGCCAGGGAAGGCCAGCATTTGAGGGCAGACAGAGTGTGGAGGCAAGTGGAAAGAGATATGTCTGGACTAGTGAACGGGGACCAAACCCCACAGGGTTATGAAGATCCTGTTGAACATGTGGGACTTTACCCTCCACCACTTAAGAAGGATGCTGGAAGGTTTCTTGAAGTAATGCAACCTATGAACAAGGCTTTGAAATTTGGGGACAATTGCAACAGGCAAAAGTAGCTCCAGAAGGCATTCTTAGCAGAGGTGACAAAGTGAACTCTGCTCCGGAGGGAAAGAGTTCAAGGTATTGAGGAAATAGTGGGTGTCCTGGCATGGGAGGGGCACAGGTGTGTGCCGGGGTGTAGAGGGCAATAAGCCTAGCGAGGAAGGTCAGAGACAAGCACCACATGTGGTATGTGACATAGTTTGGACTTTATTCCTCAGACAATGGGGAGCCGCTGATGAGTCTTCCATCATCAGACAGATATGATCAGAGCTGCCCTTGGGAAGGCTGTATTTGATGGAGAAAGCAGGCAGGAGATTATAGATGTGAAAGGCAACATGGGTCCAGCTTTAAAACTCAGCAATTTGCTGAGCACGTACTGGGTGCCAGGCATCAAATCAAAAGCTAGAGAAGCAAAGCAGACAAAAGGACTGCCTCTGTCCTGTCTGTCCTGAGCAGAATTCAGAGATGGGTAAAGTGACAGCAATATTATATAGTGACAGAGTGACTGGACTAGCCAATTACAGGAACCCTCAAGAAAGTGGGCCACTGAACTCTGCCGGAAGTGGGGGCAGTGGTCTGGAAAGGCTCTCAGAACCACATGAAGCCTCAGTGAGCCTTTCTAGAGGGATGAGGTACTGAGGGAAAGCTGGAGAGCAGCCTTCCAGGCAGCAATGGGAGCATAGCTTGGAGGTTTAAGGGCAGTAATGACTGCAGACATGGGTTGAGGATGGAGAAACTGGTATTGGGCCTAGAGAGGAGGCCAAGGAGGGGAGAGGGAGACAGAGTGGAGGCTTTGCATGTCAAACCAATTTGTTTCTTCTTATTAAGATAAGGGAAATTGGGAACTTTGCTGGGGGTCCAGTGGCTGAGACTCTGTGCTCCCAATGCAGGGGGCCAGGGTTCAATCCCTAGTCAGGGAACTAGATCCCACATGCCACAGCTAAGACCTGGTGCAGCTAAATATATATATATATATATATAATAAATATATATTTATACATAAAATAAATATATATTTATAAATAATATATATTAAATAAATATAGATATTTATACATTTTTTTAATAAGGGAACTTGATTATCCCTAATTCTTCCCTTTGTTCCCTCAGCTCTGGGGGTGGTGGTAGCTCCTCCCTATAGTTGCTGCCTCAGTGATACCTTAGCCTTCTCTCTGTCTTTTCTGTTGACAACTTTAGACTTAAACAATTGATCTGAAATTAATCCTAAGTCTTAAATGAGTTCTGTTATAATCATAGCTGGTGTGATTTCAGTTCCCTGACTGGACCCTGATTGATAGAGAGGGCTTGAGAGGTTTTAAGAGATTTACATTTTAGAAAGATCTCTCTAGATCTCTCTAGGGGCAATTATGGAGAACGAAGCCTGGAGGCAGGGGTCCCGGATCCAGCAGCCATTGCAGTATTGCAGGGGAGATAGACCTAGAATGACGAATGCGGTTGGAAAGAAGGGGATACAGCCAAGAGAGGCTAAGGAAACAGAATTAACGGAAGATGGAGATCAGTTAGGAGATCTGCGTAGGCTTCTGGGTTTGCACAGTGTACCATTTACTGGGGCACAAAATCGATGGCACCCCACTCCAGTCCTCTTGCCTGGAAAACCCCATGGATGGAGGAGCCTGGAAGGCTGCAGTCCATGGGGTCGCTAGGAGTTGGACATGACTGAGCGACTTCACTTTCATTTTTCACTTTCATGCATTGGAGAAGGAAATGGCAACCCACTCCAGTGTTCTTGCCTGGAGAATCCCAGGGACGGAGGAGCCTGGTGGGCTGCCGTCTATGGGGTCGCACAGAGTCGGATACGACTGAAGTGACTTAGCAGCGGTAGCAGGTGGATGTTGAAGAGATTGATTTTGAGGGGCTGTGGGACCACCTGGTAGAAATGGTCCACAGAGCAGCTGTATATACAGATCCATAGTCAGTAGAGGGCCTGAGCCAAACAGGTGGGTTAGGAAATCGACAAGGTACAGCATGGTTGAAGTCCTTGTTGCGATCACGCAGGGAGAATGTGGGGAGGATGAGAGAAGCGGACTGAGGGTAGATCCCCTGGAATCCCAACACTTAGGAGATGAACTGAGGAAGAGGAACTCACAGAAATTCCTGAAGAGAAGCCTGGGAAGCACAAAGATGATGGAGGGAGGACCAGGAGGGGCCTGGTTCTTCTTAAAAGGAGAACGGAGCCTGGGCACCCTGAGGAGGCTAGGCTTGGCAAGGGGTGTGCATTACAGGCACACAGATTGATGTGCATTTTTAAAAGTAATTTGTTCTCATACATTTGGAATATTTAGCAGAAAGTTTTTCATATCAAGTCTGAGGCCACCGGTAACTTGGCCCAACCCTTCATCCTTGTCCACGTGTGTGGGGGAAGCCGCCTGGCAGGAAGGAGCCAGGTGGAGCAGAGTCTTACAGTCAATAATCAGTGATAAGGTGTGGCAATATCAAATAATCAAGAACCAGCGTCATCTCAGGTAGCAGGTAGTGGTCAACTGTCTTCCGTCAGGAGACAAGGAAGGGGTGGAGAGGTGTCCCCGACGCCTGGGAGGGTAAGTAGGAGAGATCACACATTTATGGATGGGGGAGGCTAAGTGCTAGGCCCTTTGCATTTTATCTCAATTAACCCTCCCAGAGCCTTACCCCATTCAAAGATAAGGAAGCTGAGTCTCAGAGAGGTTGAATAATGTGCCCAAGGTCACATGATAACGGGGTGATCTAAGGTTGGAACCCAGAAGGCCAAAGCCTGTGCTATTTCAAATGAGCCCTTGGTCTCCAACTTAAAGCTATTTTCCTGATAAACTGAAGGGCCACATTCTTTAATTTTGGGGGCCACTGATACAAACCTTCCCACTGAAGCTTGAGTTGAATGATGGCTCAGCGGCCCCAGGTCATTGTTCTGCATGAGTGAGTCTCTGCTAATGCTTGCTTCCAAACCAGACTTCCTGTTTCATCACGCACACCTATTGTCTTGCTCCTGGGTTTCTTGCCAAATGCCTTCCTCGCCACTCCCAGTTCTGGGGTGAGGTGACTGGGGAACCGGCTGTAATGAGGAGTCTGTCAGACCTACTTATCTTGCAGAGACCCTGAGGCCTGCCGAGCAACCAGCAACTCTGAGGGCAGGCCTTCCACCTGATTTTTGAAACCATGAAACATCCCTTTTGAGCTTGATTACCAGTCAAATCAGGATCATAGCTAAAGAGTACTGGCTAAGTTTTCTGTATGTCAACCTGTGTGCCTTACATGCATTGTTTCATGTAATCCTTAAAACAACCCCATGAGGTAAGTATGATTATTGAATCCATTTTGCACGCAAGGGAACAGTCTCAAAGAAAGGTGTGTGCACCCAGTAAGTGTCGGGAATGTCTGAATCAAAGGCACAGAGAGGTGCCTGGTCCATCACCTTCACTTCATCTTCTGTCCCTGCTCTCTAGGCCCCTGGCTTAGATTCCCTCATCCATGAGAAATTGCTTTCCTTTTTTTTTTTTAAGTCTATTGAATTTATTGCCATATTGCTTCTGTTTTATGTTTTGAAGTTTTTGGCCATGAGGCATGTGGGATCTTAGTTCCCTCACTGGGGATTGAACCCTCACTTCTTGCATTGGGAGGTGAACTCTTAACCACTAGACTGTCAGGGAAGTCCTCTTTTTTTTTTTTTTTTCCCTCAGGCCCAGGAATTCTGGCCAGGGGTGCAAAATGGTGGCCAAGGAAACGTGTGCTTTGGGTGTACCCAGAGTCCCGTTCACGAGCTTAACTCCATAAATCTTTTTACACAGAGAGAAATAAAAAGCTCTGTGCCCTGCTACAGATATTTTATATTATTGGTGGAGTCAAGAAACGGAGGGCGTGTGTGCATGCAGGTGTGTGTCTGTGCATGTACACACATGTGTATATGAGGGAGGAGTAGCAGTCAGGCAAACTAACCTTGTAGAACGGTCCCCTGTTTCTTTGGTCACGTGTAGCTTTAGTGACTGCATTTTCTAACCAAAAATCAGGACACGTGGACTGGCCAGTATAAATGTCTTTGAGGGGACAACATAGCAACAGTGAAACTGATCCCATTCATGTGATATATAAAGGCTGTTGGCTAACAGTTCAGCAGAGACGTTCTGGTATTTTGGGGATGTCCCAGAGGCCTCTGGGAGGGACAAGATTTGCTAAGAGTTGAGACTCAGGTATGTAAGTATGTAAGTATACGCTCTCCAATGGCTTGTAGATCACTTAAGATCAGCAATATATGTGATTTTAAAGATGCCATTACAGAGGATCTGATATTCCTAGAACACTCAAGAGAAACATTATAGCTGGAGGGGAGATTTGTCTGTGTGTGTGCTAAATCCCTCAGTCATGTCCAACTCTCTGCGACCCCATGGACTATCGACCTCCAGGCTCCTCTGTCCATGGGATTCTCCAGACAAAAATACTGGAGTGGGTTGCCATTTCCTTCTCCAAGGGATCTTCCCAACCCAGGGATCAAACCTGGGTCTTCTGCATTGCAAGCTGCTGCTTTACCGTCTGAGCCAGCAGGGAAATTTGAAACAATATCTGGTTTTAGGAATGATTATGGGATGCATTCCATTAATAATTGTGTCTACTTATTCTTAAATTGTATTTACTTATTTTTGGCTATGCTGGATCTTCACTGTGACCAAGGGCTACTCTCTAGTTGTAGGGCATAGACTCCTCATTGCTGTGGCTTCTCTTATGGCAAAGCTTGGGCTCTAGGCGCCCAGACTCAGTAGTTGTGGTGCATGTAGTTGCTCTGAAGCATGTGGGATCTTAACCAGACCAGGGATCGAACCCACATCTCCTGCATTGGTAGGTGGATTCTAAACCACTGGACCACCAGAGAAGTCCCCCCATCTCCTTTAGAAAAGTCCTTTCCCCAGAGGTTTTGCTCCAGGGACTCCTGGTCTCCCCATCAGCACACCACAATTCTGTTGGTCTAATAAGATGAATATCCACTCTCCCTAGACTGTTATGCCCAGGCTTCCATGGGGGAATAGACTCTTGCTTACCAAGTCAGCTTCTGGATGTTCCTTTTTTTGTGTGTGTGTGTGTAGATGGAGACATCAAACAGTGGGCAGACTAGAGAGGTCTAGAAGAAGCCAGAGACAGTAGACAATCTACACAAAAATAAAGAGCTAATCGAGAAGAAGCTGGGAGAGAGCAAGAACTATCCACAAGAGCTGGGTGTCTGAAAGTTTAAGGGGCTCAGAGCAATTATAGGATTTAAAGAGGAGAAGAAAGGTTCAGAAGTGTGGCTATATTCACTGATCAGATCTTTTTCTTTTTTGATCTTCTCAGTATTTAAATAAAATAGGAATCAATTTTGAAATTAGTTTAGATTATTTCTCCTGTGTATGTGTGGTTTTGTTGTTTTGGAAGATGATACTGTGCAGAACTTGGGCCGCATGGGAGCTCAGGATTTGTTTGGGTTTCCTTGAAAGGAAAGGGACCTGGGGCTTTCCTGGCAGTCCGGTGGTTAAGACTCTATGCTTCCATTGCAGGGGGCATGGGTTCAATCCCTGGTTAGGCAGCTAAGATCCCGCAAGCCCTATGGTGCAGCCAAAAAAAACAGGAAAGGAAAAGAATCTGAGAAATCACTGATTCCTCCTTGTGAAACAGTTTAATACGTTACCACTCTGAAGTATTTATTTAAAAGAGGACTCCAAGAAGAGAAACCTCTTTCCCCCCTTACCCCTTAGAATAGTGAAAGTATACTAGAATTTCAGAGGTAATGGCAGAGTATGATGACTCTTTCTTCAAAAAAGAAACCTGGTTTCATGTCATCTTATCTGTACAATCCATGTGATTTCTCTGGTATCTGGTTCCTGGGGTCAGCTGGGCTTCCTCCCTTGGAGTTTATATCTGGTACCCAGTGATCAAGATAAACTTGTGACTACATGATTATATGTTGTTGTTTGAAAAAAAAGTCTTTTGCCCTGCCTTCCTGCCTTCCTGCAAGCAGAAAAAGAAAACAAAGCACCCAGGTGCCTCAGTTGGACAGCATTTCTGCCCTCTACCCCTGTGTGCAGTGATCACGCCTTCCATCTGAGATCAAGGCCCAAGGTCTACAGAACAGTCAGCCTTTCCCTCCTCTTGATTTCTTGGCACAGCCTTTTTACATCCAGGTTGTGAGTGTGTCTGGGTTTAAATACAGTAGGATTTTGTTTTTGTTTTCATTTGTCTTGAAGAGTGAGGTTCTAAAGGAGTGGGGGGCATTCCCACCCCTATATAGGCCAAAGAGAAGTGGTATGGAAGGACGTGAAGAGGAACTGGGAGGTAAAAATGGGGTCCTGTGTGGAAACTGACTTCCTCTGGAAAAGCCTCGAACATCCTTCTCAAAGCCCAGGACAGACAAGCTCTTACAGCCATTCCTTTGAAATGTATTCCTCAGACCAGGGCTCCACGTGGTACACAGGAGCACACACGCATACACACATGCACGCGCACACACACACACACACACACACACACACACACACACACACACACACACCTCTGTCTGCTGACAGATTGGGCCCGAAGAATCTGGCAGTCTGCATGGCCCATGGCAAAGCATCGGGCCTGTTCTCACTGTCTCCCTGGAGTCCCAGTGTAGACGCAGGTGCGCGTCAGTGCCTGCTCTAATTTTATCCCTGGTTGATGGAGGAGACTAACTGAGCAGCAGGGAGGCTGCTATTTTGGGTGTCTCCGTGGCTCTGGGTTATATAAAGCCTATTGCTGTGACCTGCACTGCTTTGCGGCTGTGTCTCACTCTTGCGCGTTCTGTCACAATATGTCATCAGTTCAGACATTCACACACACACACACCCCCGGAGCTCTTGGGGAATGAGAAGGGAGGTGTGTGCTGGGGGAGTGTGTGTATGTGTGTGTGCTCGTGCTCCTGCCGGCTCATGCAGGAGGAGGCCTGCTTTTACGCCTGGGAGGGGGGGATTGTACGTGAAAGAGGTTTGTTTTTGAAGGAAATGGAAAGATCTCTCTGATGGAGAAACGTGAGTGCGCGTGCTTTGGGCTTTAGGTCACAGCGTGTTTGTGAGATGATGTTGTGGGTCTGCTGTTGGCATGGAGATGAGAATAATTTCTATTTCAGTAACTCTTTTCATTTTGAAGGAACCCAAGAGTTTCATAAATTATACACAAAGAGTTCTGCCTCTCAATGGCAGGGATTTTTTTCCTCTGGAATTAGGAGCAAGCAGCTAGATGAAAACCTGAGCTTAGGCATGGGTGGATGGCAGAAGATGGCATTTCTTACATCACTGGGTACAAATCATGCTGAGAAAATTTTCCTTGTAGATCAAAAAACCCTTGTCTGGGAGAGGGGTTCAGGGCAGGGGGACTATATGTACACCCGTGGCAGATGCATGTCAATGTACGGCAAAAACCATCACAATATTGTAAAATAATTACTCTCCAATTAAAATTAATTTTAAAAAATTAAAAAAACCCTTTACTGTGCCAGTCTTGGGATTGCTGTGTAAAGACAGGCGCTTGCTAACTGAGTCAGGTATGATATCGAATATGTCTTTGGTTCCCTCAGTACTGAAACGTAATAAATATTTTAAAATATATACATTTTGATGGATGAACACATAGAAACCAAATGTAATACAGCTCACTAGTCTATGGATGTGAAAGAAGCAGGTTTCCCCAAATATAAACCATACACTGAGAACAAGCCTAACAGAGCCTCATGAGGTCGTCCCACAGGTATTTGTCCTGCCTGCCCACCCCACCCCCAATATGAGTGGGGGCAAGGGAGATAGGTCTATGCTTAGTGAGCTGCGGGTTTCTCATCTATAATCTCAGGGTATATTCTGGCTGACGTGATGAAACCCACAAGGCATCCACTCCCCGGGGGAATGAAGATTCCACAGGGACGGACACAGCTTGGCTCTGGGAACCAGGCAGCACACGAGGCCTCAGGCGGGCGCTCGTGTTTCTGATTCGGGTTTTCCCGTCACCGGGCAGCTGCCACAGCAGCTGGGGCTCCGGTTCCGAGTGACCTGACTGAGGCACTGTTTCGTCGCCGCTCTTTGAAAGGCACTGAAGACCCTCTCTCCCTCCAGCCAAAGCCCTTTAAGGGATTTTAGAGAGAAGCACTCAGGCGCTTTCTATGAAGAAAAGAAGAGGCTGGAAGCTTGCTACCATGGGCTGAAGAGAACGGGCACTTCTGAGCCTTCCGGAGAAGGGAGTTGCTAAGGGAAGCAGGAAGGGGAACCGTCCCAGAATCAGACACAGGCTTGTAGGGCTGGATGGGGAAATGAAGCTGGGCATGGGGAAGGGATAAATGAATCACCGTGTGTCTAGTTTATTAAGAATTGACTTAAGCAGAATCTCCCCACTCACGCCCCTCCCCCCACCCCTGGCTGAGGGGCAGCAGCTCACCACTCGGGCCCCCTTGGCGGTCTCCTTGACGACCTCCAACTCCCCCTACCTGCCCTTGTCCCACCGGTGTCCAAGTGACCTTTCTAAAACGCAAAGCTGGTCACCCAAACTGCGTGAACTTTCTTCAAAGACTCTCTATTTCTGTCTCCAGAGAGAACAGCCAAATGCATGAGCAGATCAACCCGGGGCCTGGTTATCTCTCTGGCTTAGGTCACACAGCAACCCTCTTGACCTTCCCCAAAGTGGTCCACCCACCCACCCACCTCATTCTGCTCCCTAACCCCTTAAACCTTACTGAAACACTTCTAATTCCCTGGATAGGCCAAACCCTCTTGTCTTCTATGTGTTATCATGGACTGTTCCATCTACCTGCAATGCCCTTCTAGTCATCCCCATCCGCCCCCCAAGCTTCCCTTAGGCCTCAACTCCAGCATCACCTTCTCCAGGAAGTTATGTTAACTCTTCCATGCCTGGATCAAGTGTCTATCCTCTGCATCCTTTGGTCACCTCTGCCCTAGCTCTTTTTTTTTTTTTTTAAAGAAACTTTCATATTTATTTATTTATTTTATGTCTTAGACCTGGCCATGCACGGCATGGGGAATCTTAGCTCCCCGACCAGGAATTGCACCCATGCCTCCTGCCTTGGGCGTGTGGAGTCTTAACCACTAACCGCCAAGGAAGTCCTTGCCCTAGTTCTTAAACACTCTGCAGTCTGTCCTGCCTAAACCATGGGTTTCTAGAGGACGAGGACTCTGCAGCTCCAGACCTGGCCTGACGCTCAGCCTGCAATGGTGTTTGTTGAACGAACTACTGAGTTTGAGCTGAAGTCACATTTCAAAACTAAAAGTTCCTCAAATGTCATGAGAGATGGGGTTGGTGGGAAATGCTGATGAAATTGAAGAGGAAAGGCCAGGTCCTGGGAAAACTGACCGTGAACAATACCAGTGACCCCACAATTGTCTCTGAAGCTCAAGACAGAGGCCTGCCCTGTCCACTGCCGTGTCCGGCAGGTAGGACTGTTGCTCGGGGCACACCAGGTAGTGCCAGGCTGGTGCCCTCATGGTGATCAGCCATCACTGGTCAGCATCTCTCCCTCGGTCTACACAGGGTCTGCCCCTGCTACCCTCCACTCCACCATACTTCGGCGAGGTGGGGGTAGAGGATTTGCGTTCGGATTTCAGCTTCCCAGGTGGCACAAGTGGTAAAGAACCCGCTTGCCAATACAGTAGACGTAACAGTTGTGGGTTCCCATCCCTGAACCAGGAAGATCCTCTGGAGGAGGGCATGGCAACCCACTTCAGTATTCTTGCCTGGAGAATCCCATGGACAGAGGAGCCTGGCGGGCTTCAGTCCATAGGGTTGCAAAGAGTCAGACACAACTGAAGCAACTTAGCATGACCCTCATGGAGGAACACAGGTCTCCCGCCACGCCCTCCCCATAGTTGTGTCGAGAGTAATCAAGGCAGCTGTGACTCCACCACAACCACCGGAACCGCACGGCTCCATCCCAGGGCCTGGGTGCTCCCTCTGCTCTGCCATACTCTGGAGAGGCTGGCCTGGGGCACGGGAGAGAAGCCAGCATGCTGAGCACCTCGCACTTGACCAAATTAGATTAAGCCACCTTGGGTCAGAGAATTCAGCTCAGCGATTCTGGTGGTAGCTGACACTGTATATTTCTGAGGAGCAGAGACAGGATCAGAGGAGGCTCCGTAATATACATCAGATCTCAAACGCACTGAGACAGGCTCTTTAATTAAATCCCTGATTCAGCCTTCACATAGGAAAGACTTGTTAAAAAGATAGTTAATCACCACTTAATTAATCTGTTTCAATATTCCCATTTTCATTTATTGGACTTTATTCAAGTCTACCTTTTCTACACTCTCTGCCCCAAATATTTCTATTTAACACGTTGTTGGAAGCTGCCTACTGATCTCCCAAAGACAATTCTGTGTGTGTGTTTGTGCGCGCACGCATTGTCCTAGGTCCTCTTTCCCTCCCTGCTCTCTGAGTTGCCTCATGATAATAGAATAAAAATGATGTGGGCCCAGGAAGAAACTGACAATGGGGAAGGTGGGAACATAACCGGCATTTTTCTCGGAAACTTTCAGAATTTTAAACAGTGTCTTTTTTAGGCTCATGAATCCTGACAGACAGTCACCCTGTGCTGTGACAGAGAAGGAGCAGAGAGAGCCTGCGTGGACGGGAGCGGGGGAGTAGAGAGGAAAGGAGGGTGGCTGTGGGCATGCTCACAATTTTAGAACAGCTGCGGTGCTTAGAGTAGCTCCCCCTGAGTAAGATGACGCTGGGCCGCTTCAGGGAAAGGAAGAGAAAGAAGATTCCACCGCTGATGATGATGACGGGAGAGGGGACTCGGTTTACACCGTGAGTGGGTATTAAAGGATTATGTATTAAGCACTGTTACCATAACCCAGAAAAGCATGTGCTCTAACTGCCAAGAAACCAATAATGAATTGGAACACCTTCCAGGGATGAGAACAAGTTAAAACAATGTATTCTGAGTTCAATATGTAAGATATTTTGAAATTGGTAGCACATTTGGACTGATGGGGCACTCTGAGGGAGAAATTTTAGAGGATCTCAAGTTTGTCAATTTATTTTGGTGTTTTTTTTTTTTTTAAGTCACGTAATAGGACTCTCCTTAGTGAAGATATTAGCCAGTGTTTATTGAGTGCCAACTACATGCCTGTTGCTCTTCTAAATGTTCTACATCCATCAACTCAGGTCATCCTCATAACTTTATGAGCTGGGTACTCTTAATATTGGAGAAGGAAATGGCAACCCACTCCAGTATTCTTGCCTGGAGAGTTCCACGGACAGAGGAGCCTGGTGGGCTACAGTCCATGGGGTTGGACATGACTGAGCAACTAACTTTCACTTTCACTCTTAATATTACCATTTTACAGATGGGGAAATAAAGCCACAGATAGATTAAGTAACAAGCTCAAGACCACAAAGCTAGCCAGTGGAAGAGCTAAGATTTGGATTTAGGCATTCTGGCTCCAGATTCTAAACTTATAATTGCTCTTCCATACCATCTTTGTAATAGCTAATGTGTCCTTTTAAAACTGTTGATGGTATGCAAAGCATTTTACCTCAATGCAAAAGAATGCAAGAAGCTATGTGGAAATCCTGTGTGGACTCCAGCATGACATCATTATTAATACATGCTTATGGACCCAGGTCAGTCATGTCACCTTCAGGACTTAGCAGCAAGTCCATGGAAGCCTCAGAATGAGTCTCATTTCGAGATGGCCTCCTCCAAAGGATTCAACAAGCCATCCTTTTATCTACTGAGCACTGACCCTGTGCCAGGCATGTCAGACACACTGTACTAGGCTCTGGATAGAAAACTGGGACTAAGGCATAGTCCTTGTCCTCAAGGAGCATGTAATACATGGACAGTTCTCAACCAGTGGCCAACAGGTTAAAAGTGTAACAATATCCTAAGGGCCAATGACCACCTGTTGTCCATTTGTTACTTGCCTCAGATGTGTAGATAATTCTTGTTTGCTGGAGGCCTTAGGGCAGCTCAACCACTGGCCAAGTGGGCAACCATCCCTGGAAGTCACTTGTGTTCAGAAATGTTTCCCCAGCCTTCTGCCAAGAACTTGAAGTTCTTACCAGGGAACTGACATGGAGGGATGTCAAAGATGGTAGTTGAGACGGACAACGGTGAGCAGAATGTTGACGGGAGCCAGCATGAGGAATCCCGCCCATGGCAAAGGTCATGAGGAAGGAAGCCCGACAAAATGCAAAGGCGTGATCTGGCTTCAGGGGTTCCCCCTGGGCTTTCCTGAATATCTACCCCCAAAAACCAGAGTCGGCCTGACTTTGTTGTACTGTGCTTTCCACTCTTCTGACATTCTCTGGAAAAAAGTTAACTCAGGGCTTCAGTCTCCTGCATATGAAAGGAATGTTTCAGCTCAAACCCCTCTGATGGCTCTCTCACTTGCCTGACAGGTTCTCCCGGACTTTTACAATTTGTGAATTGCTTACAGCCCCTCAACCGAGAGAGGCACAAAGCTTAAAGCATCTTAAAGATACAGAGCCTTTTCTAAAGAGCTAAAAATTATATTGGTGACGGGTTTTCACTGTTGACTCAATGACTGCTCCCAGGCCTCCATATTCTTTTAGGCACCTGAGGGATATTAATCAATGTAATTGGGATATAGAAAAAGGAATATAGTAGTTTTGATGTTAGCAACACTAGACTTTTGAGTTAATTACTTTTCTCTTTGTTATAAATCACTATACTTCTTTCTTGTTATAAATTGTTGTATCCTTACTATGTAAGAATGTAACTTTATTTAGTGCTTTCTGAGAGTGGCACCAGACTTTGGGAAGAACAACACTTTTAAGATAAATAAGTCTTCTGGTTGCCAAACCCTTATCAGAAAAGGGCTGTAAAATGTTAATTGGCCTTCTGGCCAGAAGATGATGTAAATCACCTAAGACTTGGGTATGCAACTAAGTATGCAGAGAAAAAGCCTGGTCCCGATAAGAGTCAGGGCTGCTGACGCTACATAATTTTATATTATCCATTAATCTCTAAGTACAAAAAAAGGTATAATAGGCCTTTCTGGACAATAGAGGATGGGCCAGTCACTAGACTGGTTTCCCCCGTGTGGTCTATTCTCCTTCTCTCCTCTTCTGGCTGAATTCCCATCTGGGGCGTGGAGGCTCGCCATGTCTACTTACTTGCCCTGGCTTCTAAGATCCACACGAGAGGGAGCCCAAGGCGTGGCACGCCCCGCTATTGAAGAGGACGCCAGTGGCCTAACGTAGATGGTGCAAGTTCTTTGTCTTGGAACTTTATTGGTTTTCCATGTAAACCAAGTTATTCAGCATCTTTTCTCCACTAAATTTCCTACTACACTATTTCTTCCTAATTTCTTTTATATTTCTAAATAAATAAGTTTTCCTCGCCTACGCTGTCTCCCCTTTGAATTCCCTGGATCCACCGGGGCAGGACCCTGGCAGAGTGTGTGACGTGAATCCATTGTGGTTTAAATAAAATATATAGAATAAATATATAGAAAGGTTTAGGACTAGTTTCCAGTGATCAGCCTGTGGACCTGAAAAGTTCAGGGGTGCCTAAGTCAGGCAAGGCTTCATCCAAAATCTCCAGGACTCACCTATGGAATGAGAGGTAGATTCAACTCCACATGAAGCACAGGGATTGAGAGTAGGAAGAGGTGATTCCCTGAAGGAAGATGAGAGGTTCAGCCACCAGGAGAAGCAGGAGAGTGTTGGAAAGTAAAGAAAGAGTCTACCACATCAACTGAGGAAGACATGCATTTCAGAGGAAAGCCTGATGGGGCCACATCACTTCAGCTGATTTATTTCCTTGAACATTTCCTCGTCAATATCCCTCACATCCAGACCTACTCTGCAGTGGAGCAAAGAAACAACACAATTTCTTTCTGCTCAGGCAAGGGCAAATTATAAACAACTGTTTAGATCTAGAGTGGCTGGCACTGGTGACCTGGAAATCAGGAGTCTTGTGCAAGGAGGAATAAGTAGGTGAAAGTGAAGGCTTGAGTACACAGGAGAAGATCAAACTCAGGATGTCAGGAACCTATACCTGGCTTCTCAGGGTGCCAGCTTTGTGACTGCTTTTCAGATACACAGACTGTAAGTCTGGAATCTCAAACAGACCCTGAGACAGGCAGGGAAAGCAAACTAGGGCAGTGGGCTGTTTCACGGAACCCAAGACACACGCACTGCTGAAGGAGGCAGCTGTCACCCACTATTACCATTTCTCCTTCTAGTTTAGTTCAGTTCAGTCACTCAGTTGTGTCCGACTCTTTGCAGCCCCATGGACTGTAGCATGCCAGGTTTCCCTGTCCATCGCCAATTCTGGGAGTTGGCTCACCGACTCAAACTCATGTCCATTGAGTCGGTGATGCCATCCAACCATCTCATCCTCTGTTGTCCCCTTCACCTCCTGCCATCAGTCTTTCCCAGCACCAGGGTCTTTTCCAACGAGTCAGTTCTTCGCATCAGGTGGCCAAAGTATTGGAGCTTCAGCTACAGCATCAGTCCTTCCAATGAATATTCAGGACTGATTTCCTTTAGGATTGACTGGTTGGATCTCCTTGCAGTCCAAAAGACTCCCAAGAGTCTTCTCCAATGCCACAGCAAAAGCATGAATTCTTTGGTGCTCAGCTTTCCTTATAGTCCAACTCTCACATCCGTACATGACTACTGGGAAAACCATAGCTTTGACTAGATGGACCTTTGTCAGCAAAATAATGTCTCTGCTTTTGAATATGCTGTCTAGGTTGGTAATAGCTTTTCTTCCAAGGAGCAAGCATCTTTTAATTTCATGGCTGCAGTCACCATCTGCAGTGATTTTGGAGCCCAAGAAAATAGTCTGTCACTTTTTCCTTTGTTTCCCCATCTATTTGCCATGAAGTGATGGGATCAGATGCCATGATCTTAGTTTTATGAATGTTGAACTTTAAGCCAACTTTTTCACTCTCCTCTTTCAATTTCATCAAGAGGCTCCTTAGTTCCTCTTCACTTTCTGCCATAAGGGTGGTGTCATCTGCATATCTGAGGTTATTGATATTTCTCCCAGCAATCTTGATTCCAGCTTGTGCTTCCTCCAGCCCAGCGTTTCTCATGATGTACACTGCATATAATTTAAATAAGCAGGGTGACAATATTACAGCCTTGACATACTCCTTTCCCAATTTGGAACCAGTCTATTGTTCCATGTCTGATTCTAATTGTTGCTTCTTGACTTGCATACTGATTTCTCAGGAGGCAGGTAAGGTGGTCTGGTATTGAATCTTTTTAAGAATTTTCCACAGTTTGTTGTTCTCCCCACAGGAAGGTTGTGAACCCAGATTGGATGTGCATGCACACATATGTGAGCTCTCTCTGTTTCTAAACATTTGCAAAGAAGCAAATTTAAAAATACATTATGTGGGTTGGAACAGAGAAAACATGTCCATCGGTTAGAATCTGCCCATGGACTCTTGATTTGTGACATCTGAAAGAGCCATAGCGTCACAGAGCGAATGCAAATCCTTTCTCTGTTTGTACAATATCGAATCTGTGTGCTAACCCGTGCCCAAGTCAACAAACACCCAGTGACAGCCCACTGCCCACAGTTCAGCCCTTTCATCTACTCTATCTAACTAAAATCTGAAAAACACCATGTGGGCCAGGAAAGGAGAGGGAACAAGACTGTGAGAACTGTATTTTCGTTTCCTGGCGGGGGTGTGGTTAAGTTCACAACTTCGATGTGATACTAACCGTCAGAGGGTTTTACATTCGATTTCCTGTTTCCTTTTCTTAATAAAGAAAGGAAAAGCAGCCCCCGCAGCAACGGTAGGCTGAGTTCCATAGGAAGACACCATGGGAGTTCCCATTTGGCCACAAGCAACAACAAAACATAACCCCCGCTACTTGGTAAAGAGCAACATGCAGAAGACCTACGGGTTACACAGTTGCTCAGGATTGTTTTGATCACCTGCAGCCACTTTCCACTCACTCATTAAACCAGTGACCAAAGTCCTCTGTGTTCAAGTTGCTGGAACCATTTCCCATGAAAGCTTTAGAAAATAATGGTGAGGTGCTTCACATGTCTCTAACCTCATATAAACTCTCTAAGAATTATCCCCATTGTACAGAGGAGAAAACTTGGAGGAGACTTGGAAGAGTTCAGATAATTTGTCCAAGTCACTTGTAAGTCGCCCAGCTGGAGTTCCTTTCTTTCATTCCTCAGATAGTTAGTGGTCACCTATTTATTGAGCCAAGCACTGCAAAAATATTTATGGCTGAAAGTAGCTAAGCTCAAAAAGATTCTCACTTGCAGAAAATAACCTCTGTGTAGAGGCTACCTTTGGAATGTTTATCTTGAGCTTTCTTTCCTTTGTTCAGACACTTGGTGAACATCTTACTGTGTCCAGAATTGTAGACTGAGTGCTGAGGGGCATGCTGACCTTGACTTTCAAAGGCTTATAGTTTAGGAGGGAAGACAGAGCCAATGCAACAGAACGTTTAACAATAATATAAGATGATGCACAATTAAGTGTCCAAGTAGATGGCCCAGATGAAAATCTCGAGGGATGCGAGACTACTTTGGGCTGGAGTGGTTGGGACAGCAGAACAGAAGAAAAGGTCTTGAGGGAAGGCTGGAGTGGGGATGGATACAGGAAGTGTGCAAGAGAGAAGGGTATAAAGCACAGCATACACAAAGGAGGAAAGACTATGGTGACGCTGCATAATTTGGTGTGTAAGTGCTCTACTTTGGCAGGCAACACGATACGGTCTCAGGCGTGAAATTCAGAATTGACACCTTTCTACTTGTGTGATCCTGGATCAATTACTTTACTTGTATTGAGCTTCAGTTTCCTAACCTGTGAAGAGGGCATTGTGAGTGAAGGAAGCAGATAAAGCAGTGCCTGGCAAGTGGCGAGCCTTCAGGGGCAGCTAGAATTATGAATATGAATATGGTCTCTTGGTGGGGGTACCTTGTGGCTGTTCCATCTGAATAGTGGAGAGAGAGAGGTCTGTGGCTAACCCCAAACCATAACGTAAGAGCCGAAAGGAGGACTGGAAACTCTACAGCCATGAACTGAAAGCAGCAAGTATCAGCCCTAGAATCGGATAACACAACCACACCACAAATGTGCTGCTCAGGGCTTTAAAGTTCGACTGCAGGCAAGACCCACTGTAAACTTACTCTGTGTGAAGGAGTCAAACCACAAATTTTTTTTCTTTTTTTTTCATCAGACTTCACAGGAAATACAGATTTGAGATAAGCTACCCCTCCGCCTGACTCTCCTTTGTGGCATTAACTCACCCATTAAGTGGCTCACTTTCTATCCTGAGCCCATACCATCAGCAGCTTATATTTAGTAGGCCAGTGGATTTGTATTGGTGTTATGTTAGAAGTTAAATCTATTAAGATATGGTTTGCAGTCAGACTGAGATGATAATCTAAGAAAAGGAAGGTGCAAGTCCCCAGGGGACACAACCAAGGGGTGATGGTGGTGTGTGGCTTTTTAAAAGGTTATTCTGCCATCAGTAATCCCCTACGTTGCTGTTGCTCAACAATTATTTTGGGTTTCATGACTTTCAGCCTAACCTCTGTACCCAACAGGGATGCTCTGTATCGAGGTGTTGACAACAGTTTCTCAGCAGCTGTTACATATTAATAGCTTTGGCTGCCTTCCCAAGTGGACCCATTAAAATTCTCAAGAAAATTGGCTTTAAGGAATTTCCCAAAGACCCCTGACTTAGTCGAAAGAGATCTTTCCCCCCCTCATTCTAAGACTACCCATTCCTGGATCTCTTCAGGGAGAACTACATAAAGACTGACAGCCAGGGACTTCCCAGGCAGTCCAGTGGTTAAGACCCTGTGCTCCCAGTGCAGGTGGCCTGGGTTTGATCCCTATTTGGGGAACTAAGTTCTGACATGCTGCAACTAAGCCCATGTGCTGAGCTGCAACTACCAAGCCCACACACTCTAGGGCCCACGTGCCACAACTAGAGAAGCCCAGTGCAGCCAAAATGAATAAATAAATAATAAACTATATTAAAAAAAAATAAAACAACCGACAGCCAGAGAACAGGGGAGAAGGAATATAAAGAATTCCTTAGCGAGGGAGAGTTTAGAGTCAGTTTTTAACTAACATATATCCAGGAAAAGATGGATGCCAAGAGATAAACTATCACAGCAACAATAATGCCCAACATTTATTGAGCATATTTTTGCACACATACATTATTTCAGTGTCCTCCCAACAATAGTATAAGGATGGTACTATTGTTATGCCCATTTACAGATAAGGAAACTGAGGCCCAGAAAAATTAAGTAATTTGGAAGATAAATATTTTGCAAGTGAGTGTCAGAGTTAGGATTAGAACCCAGAAAGTCTGGCTCCAGGGCTTGTGTTCTTAAACACTACTACTGAGGAGTGTGTTTTATTGACAGGAGGTGGAGGGAGAGGAGGTGCTGTAAAAGGGCCAGAAATAGAAGGGTACCTTGAGGATTTTGACTTTGGTCTGGCATGATGCTGTCCCAGTCACGAATAGATGGACAGGGGCATATTCAGACAAATACTCAGAAATATGACATAATTTTATACCTAATCTCTGACCCTTATCCATTTCTGTTCTTGTAGAGTCAGCCAGTCTCCAGCCCAGCTTTAGACTTCTAGCAGGGGACCTAGTTAGCCTAAGAGAATTAATGAAGCCATCTCTGGCTCATGGAGAACCAGAGTGGTCAATGAGAGCCTGGGGGCCAGAATCCATTTCTAAAGAGGTGGACCATCTCCAGTAAACTGGATCTGGGGGCTTTGAACCCTCCCAGACAAATATGGAAATGTCTCAGGACTTCACCCTGGACCCACATCGCCACTGACTCTGAGGGAAGGTCCTCCCCTTTGCTCTGGGTAATTAAGAGCACAGTCTCAGGAGTTACCCAGTCCTGGGTTTGAATCTCACTCATGGCCTGTGCAGACTTGCGGAAATGAACTGTGCCTACAGTCTTCCATCTGTCAAATGGGGATAATAATAGAACCTACTTCATAGGGTTGTTATAAGGATTAAATAAATGAATCCATATCAGCCATATAAAGCATGCTAAGCACTCAATAAATGTGGGCGGTGGTAATTATCTACACCTTGTCTCCATTTAAAAAGTAATTTGGTCTTGAGCCTACAGTGTACATTATCACATCTGGTAGGGAGAAGCCTGGTGAACAAAGCCTGTGGCCTTGCCAGGCCCTGCAGCCATGTGCTTGGGCCTCTCTGGAAGAGGAAATGGTCTCATCACCCGCTGTCTGGGTCACGACCACTTTCTTCAGGGAAGGGCTCTGTGGCCTCGTCTGCTGGACGGGCTTGGTTATGACGAGCACCCAAGCCTGGCTCTGCCACCCACTCCCGCAGCCTGTGGAGAGGCACACACCCACCTGCCCAGTAGAATGCTCTTCCATGCCATGCCAGGCTCTCTGGTGCAGGGGAGGGTCCCATGGAAACTAGTGCACTTCTGTAGGTTCTTCTACTGACCTGGCGGGATGACTGTGGCTGTCACCATCACCAAGATAATGCCTGTGTTCAGCGAAAGGCTATCGAGGGTCCAGGGCAAGAGAAGTTTCTAGACGTGGTAGAAAGGCCCTTTTCAAGCTGACTCGGGAGTCTCGGAAGTCAAGGGTGGAGATGACAGGGTGGGGTCTGGGGACTAGGTCTGTGTCTGATTCCCATGGTGTCTTTAGTCCCCTGCCCAGTGATGGCTCCCTAGGAACAGCACACCACAGAGTGGTTAAGCATGTGGGCTCTAGAGCCAGACAGCCTGCTGCCTTGGCACTGTCTTATTAGCTGATGACCTCTGGCAATTTCCTTTTTTTTTAAAAAAAGAATTTTTAGTTTTTTTATGGCTGTGTTGGTTCTTAGTTTTGATGGGCAGGCTCAGTAGTTGTGGTGCTTCACTTAGTTGCCCTTTGGCAGGTGGGATCTTAGTTCCACCACCAGGGATGAAACCTGAGTCCCCTGCATTGGAAGGTGGGTTCCTAACCACTAGACCACCAGGGAAGTCCCCCTCTGACAATTGCCTTAACTTCTCCCTGCCTCTGTTTTCTTATCTGTAAAAAAGGAGGATGATAATAATAATATCTCCATACCTCTTTGCTGCTAAGTCGCTTCAGTCATGTCCAACTCTGTGCGACCCCAGAGACGGCAGTCGACCAGGCTCCTGCATCCCTGGGATTCTCCAGGCAAGAACACTGGAGTGGGTTGCCATTTCCTACTCCAATGCATGAAAGTGAAAAGTGAAAGTGAAGTCAGTCGTGTCCGACTCCAAGCGATCCCATGGACCGCAGGCTACCAGGCTCCTCCATCCATGGGATTTTCCAGGCAAGAGTACTGGAGTGGGGTGCTATTGCCTTCTCTGCCATACCTCTTTAAGTTGTTGTAAAACTTGAGTTTTCAAAAAAGTGCTTAGAACAACGTCAGGCATGTAATAGGGTTAAGTGTTAATTGTTATTTCCCACATGTTAGGGATTTTAATTCTAGATAGAGGCTTAGGTAAGTAACGGTGCAAATCCAGATTTATAGACTATTTGATCTTGAAGTCTGCTCTCTTTGAATGCTACCACCGTGTATGAAAAGAATACCTTACCTTGGATACTTCAAGAAGGCCCAGATTTCAACTTCAGGAACAAGAGTCCCCCGAAGTGTCCAAACTTTTGCGACCCCATGGACTGCAGCCCACCAGGCTCCTCCATCCATAGGATTTTCCAGGCAAGAGTACTGGAGTGGGTTGCCATTTCCTTCTCCAGAGGATCTTCCTGACCCAGGGATTGAACCCAGGTCTCCCGCATTACGGGTAGACTCTTTACCGTCTGAGCCACCAGGGAAGTTCCCCAAAGTAGAACACAATTGTCAGACCTTGGATTTTTGTTTTAGATAGAGAAGTTAAACTGCCTATGGGTAGTAGGGATTTAGCCCAAAGGGACAGAATCAACCATGCCCTGGTCCCGGATCCCAGGGCAAGTCTAGTAATCTTGCCCTTTGACCTGAATCTGGGTGACGTTAGTAACACAGGAATAGGTGAAATGCCAGCCACACTTGGCTGGCCCATAAAAAGGAAATACTTCCCACACCTTGCTTTTGCACACCGAAGGCCCCCAGGTAAAGGCATCCCTGCCACAAGCCTCTGGCTTTAATGTCTGGGTGTGACTGCAGGAACCACCCAGTACAAACCGGAGTGAACCGGCTGCCCTTTCCCTACTCGGCTGCCAAGTCAAACAGAACACAGAGAACACAAATAGAATCGTCACAATAAACTGGTTGTTGGAGGCAGACACAAGAGAACCCACTCCCTGGCATGGCCACCCTCTTTGCGGGTCCAGACATGAGGTGCTCCGAGGGCTGAAGAAGGTGTGGCCCATGGGCATTCCTGCCCAGCGAGAAACCCTCTGACTTGTTTGTGCTCACTGCCACCCACATGGATCCCTCCAGGGACTGCTTGCCAAGACGGGAGGGAGGAGGGTGTCCCCCAAGCTCTGGACCGGAAAATGCCCTTCCCACCCACCCACTCGACTAATGTTAAGGAGGGACCTTTTCAGACACTTTACAATCCTAAAGGCATCTGCGGGTTTGGAGGAATTCGTGCTAGACGTGCTTCTCTGAAGGGTCAGGCACAGGGGCGGAGAGAGGAGAAGAAGCAGGGACCAGGCCCAAGTGACGGCTACAGGTAAATCTGGGCGGAGCTCTCCAGGTAGCCTGCGAACTTAGGTGGTGCCCTCCCTAGCCTGGGGCAGGTCAGAGTCTCCCAGAACTCGCCCAAAAGTTTCTGCTGTGTGTGCTCTGGGGCATGTCTCTCTTTGCCTCTTGGATCTCAGGCCAATGAGGAAATAGAGGTGAGTCCTAGGAGGCTGGGACAGAGCCACGTTTTTACTTTGTGGTGTCAGCACCTTTTCATGAAGTTCTAGCAGATCTCACAAAAGATCTTTAATCTCTTCTCTGCCTTTTTGAAGAAATAAATTTTGTAAAAAAAGGGGGCGAGAGTTTCCCTGTGGAAAGGTAAACTGTAAAGTGACCCAGGTGGAGGTTTTCTGGGCATTTCACCTCATCTCCTGGGAATGCAGGCAGCGCAGATACTCTGAAAATGGACATCTGAGTTGGAAGACTGGCTCTGTCCCACATCCTTGGGCAAGTTGCTTAACTGCTTGAGCCTCAGTTTCTTTGGTAGTCAAGATGGGCACAAGAAAACTTAGTTCACAAGAAATGTTGGAAGGATAAAATGATATCACATATATGAAAGCAAAGAACAGTCTATATAGTTTGGCACATTGAAGGGCCAGACCAACCTTGCCTTCAGTTATTTTCTTCCCCCACACTCATTGTCAGTGGCTTGCTGGGTTCTTGATTGGCCTGAAGAATTGGAAAAGAGATCTAGAAAGAGATAGAATCTTATGGTAAACAAAACTGTCTTATTCTAACTTAAAGTTTTAAGTGGGGAAGATAAGGACTGCTACTCCACTTTCTTTCTAGCTGGTAAGATAGGTTATTTATATGTCTGTGGGTAAATCATTTCAATGCTTTACATTCTCATCTAAAACAAAGCACAAATCACTTCATTCTTACACCCAAATTGACTCAATCTAATCTATCCACAAGTTGGACCTTTCCATTAACCATACTTTGGCCACCTGATTCGAAGAACTGACTCACTGGAAAAGACCCTGATGCTGGGAAAGATTGAAGGCAGGAGGAGAAGGGCATGACAGAGGATGAGATGGTTGGATGACATCACCAACTTGATGAACATGAGTTTGAGTAAGCTCCGTAAGTTGGTGATGGACAGGGAGGCCTGGAGTGCTGCAGTCCACGGGGTCACAAAGAGTTAGGCACGACTGAGCAACTGAACTGAACTGATTAACCTAACTTGAGATTTTTCCCTTTTCCGTATGCTTTATGCTCTAGGTGTTGTATTATGGGGGTACGGGTGGTGTGGGTAGTACAACCCACATTCTCAAAGGGGTCTAGTTTGATCATCAGTAAACAGGAAAAAGTCAAAACTATCATTACCTTCCTGAAAATGTCAGAATTAGTAAACTGCTGCCTTGCCCACAGTGCTGGGATAAGCAGAGTCTGCATAAGGCTTGAATATGTGTCATGGTCTCAGCTATTATCTGGGGATTTTTGTTTCTAAGTGCAGATGATGGCTTTGTTCAACTCACTAAGCCCTTCCTCCTGTGTTCAGCCAACGTTTGCAGAAGACTGCCGTCTTTTAGTAAGTAGGAACCAGACAGGAAAAACATTATGGTAGAGATGGGTGGATGGGGGCAAGGGTTTGAGGAGTGCTGGTCAACTGGGTACACACCTGGGGAGTGGCAAGAGAGTGGGAAGGGAATCGAAGGAGAACTGTTTAGAAAAGGGAGTCAGGGAAGTGAGTAATAGGCAGGTCAGAGGATGGAGCAAGGGAATGCTGAAAGGGAACGGATATGCTCTGTGGGCAGATAGTAAATATCTGAATGGGAGCACAGGAAGGCCTAGCATGGAGTAACAGGGAGGCAACCCTGAGGGGCTGATTTGTCAGTGATGGAAAATGGAATTGGATGTGTGTTGGTGCAGGCATAGAGGGATCTCAGACAAAGTCCAAACACCATTCATTTTAATGAAATGCTTCGTCTTTATGTTTCAGCCATCAGAAACAGATGCTGTCATGCTCACTGCCATGGCTTATTTTGAATTCCAGCAACTAACACCCCTTTGGCTTTTCCTCAAAAATAAAAGTCACAGTTTAAATTCAGCCAAACTTGAACATTATGATACTTGGAGAAAATTCAAAGCCCTGGCCCCTTCGGTTGTACCATATCGTTCAACTGCAACATTCTGTTCAGGGTGGTTGCCCTCACATAGTCATCTCAACCCTTCATTCCCCTGTTAGCTGGTTTGGTTTTATTTACAGTTTGTTACCACAATATTCCTGTAACTATTTCCAGAGTTGAGTGAAGAAAAAGGAGGCTCGCACACAGATTTCTCACACTGGAGTTAGCTTCTATCAGTTCAGTTCAGTTCAGTCGCTCAGTCGTGTCTGACTCTTTGTGACCCCATGAATTGTAGCACGCCAGGCCTCCCTGTCCATCACCAACTCCTTGAGTTCACTCAAACTCATGTCCATCAAGTCAGTGATGCTATACAGCCATCTCATCCTCTGTAGTCCCCTTCTCCTCCTGCCCTCAATCCCTCCCTGCATCAGGGTCTTTTCCAATGAGTTAACTCTTCACATGAGGTGGCCAAAGTATTGGAGTTTCAGCTTTAGCATCAGTGCTTCCACCGAACACCCAGGGCTGATCTCCTTCAGAATGGACTGGTTGGATCTCCTTGCAGTCCAAGGGGCTCTCAAGAGTCTTCTCCAACACCACAGTAAAAAAGCATAAATTCTTTGGCGCTCAGCTTTTTTCACAGTCCAACTCTCATACTGATACATGACCACAGGGAAAACCATAGCCTTGACTAGATGGACCTTTGTTGGCAAAGTAATCTCTCTGCTTTTTAATATGCTGTCTAGGGTCATAACTTTCCTTCCAAGGAGTAAGCGTCTTTTAATTTCATGGCTTCAATCACCATCTGCAGTGATTTTGGAGCCCAGAAAAATAAAGTCTGACACTGTTTCCACTGTTCCCCCATCTATTTGCCATGAAGTGATGGGACCAAGTGCCATGATCTTAGTTTTATGAATGTTGAGTTTAAGCCAACTTTTTCACTCTCCTCTTTCACTTTCATCAAGAGACTCTTTAGTTCCTCTTCACTTTCTGCCATAAGGGTGGTGTCATCTGCACATCTGAGGTTATTGATATTTCTCCAAGCACTCTTGATTCCAGCTTGTGCTTCTTTCAGCCCAGCGTTTCTCATGATGTACTCTGCATAGAAGTTAAATAAGCAGGGTGACAATATACAGCCTTGACGTACTCCTTTTCCTATTTGGAAGCAGTCTGTTGTTCCATGTCCACTTCCAGCTGTTGCTTCTGACCTGCATATAGGTTTCTCAAGCTTCTATAGTCAAGACCAAATTAAGCAACGGAGAAATCAAATCTTCACTTCCTACTGACCTAGGTTTTTTTAGAGCCTTCCCATTTTTCAGTATCAGGCACCTCAGGGGCTGCTAGGGACCTCAGGGGCTGCTAGCGGCTTCCCAGGTGGCGCTAGTGGTAAAGAACTGGCCTCCCGATGCAGGAGACTTAAGAGACCCGGTTGGATTCCTGGGCTGGAAAGATCCCCTGGAGGGGGAAATGGCAACCCAATCCAGTATTCTTGCCTGGAGAATCCCATGGACAGCCTGGCGGTTTACCATCCATAGGGTCGCAAAGACTCATACACGACTGAAGTGACTTCGCAGGCAGGCAGGTAGGGGTTTCCACATTTTCTCTCTCCAGCTCTTGAACACGGTTCCCTCCCTCTAATCTTCAACAAAGCTCTAAACAATCAGTGTCTAAAGTTCTGCTTCTTTTAACGTATAAAAGCTAAATCCAAACTTCTTTACGAAAGTGAGAGCCACTCCGTCGTGTCCGACTCTTTGTCCATAGAATTTTCCAGGCCAGAATACTGGAGTGGGTAGCCAGTCCCTTCTTTAGGGGATCTTCCCTACTCAGGAATCCAACGCAGGGGTTTCCTGCGTTGCAGGCAGATTCTTTTTACCAACTGACCTATCAGGGAGATGATTCCCCTTGATTCCGGAGTTTACTCCAAGAGTGGGAAAGTTTCCTACGCTGGGTTTTTTCCCCCCTATCTCCTGCGCAAGGGAAGTTTGGCCAAGTGGTTGTACTGTGGGCCGCTGTCTGGAGGAGACGGCGGTTCCGGAGGTCACCCTGACAATTATGGCCGACTAAGGGTGGAGGGGATGGTCTGGGTTTGGCCCTCAGTATGGAGTCACAGGCAGCACAGAGAGATCTTGGCTCAGGACCCGGGGCTGCAGCGTGCTGGGGCAGCCTCGGGGGTGTCCTGGCTTTCCACGGGGTTGGGGAACCCTCTCTGGCCCGGGGGCGGGAGCCGCTGTTCCACCAACTGGTTACGGCTCCACTGCCGCCTCAGCACTTTCTAATTCCGGCTCCAAACAACAACAGCTAGCAGCTGCAGCCATAGCAACAAGCCCCGCCCACCCGGCCCCGCTCCCGGCAAGCGGCACGTGACGGCGACGCCTGCGTCGCTCCCTCCGCCCTTGGCGCTGCGGGAGGGCGGGGAGATGACGTGTACTCAGTCGTCTCCTTGGATATAATGCATAGACGTCAACGTCGCCCAGTGTTTAGTGTGTAATGTTCCTCCGTCTCTATGGGAACGTCAGGCGGCCAAACACAGACCCCAGCAACAGGCTTCTGATTGGTCCGTAGCTTCCCAAGGCGGAGCTTCATCTTCCGCGCCCGCTCTGCTGTGTTGCTGTTTTGGTTGTTTGTGTCCCGCTTGTTTATTTCTCTAACAGATCCTGGAGGTTGGAGTCTGAGATCCCCATCGCCAAGGATGGGAACCAGGTGGAAACGTAGCCAACGTGCAGCTTTCGCCTGCCGATTACAACCCAATAGATGGCATGTTTCCCTTGTGACCAAGTCCCTTCTGAGAGTCCGGGGCCGAGGCCCAGCGTCAATCACAGCCCAATACTTGGTGTTTCACCCTCTGACCGCCCCACCTCCACCCATCAGCATCACATCTGAGGCCATTACCCTTTCAGCCTCATCCCACAAACTGTGTTGCCTTCACACTTAAACTTGTTTATGCTCTCAAGGGAGCGGGGCCGGGGTACGGGGTGCTTTCATACATAATGCCAGGATTCAGTGCTACTCCCTGCAGAATTTGGCTACATTTTTTTCCATCTGGTCTTAATTCTGTTGAATGACATCATTGGTTTGTCGTTCCACCCATAGATGCCCAGGTTTCCCGTAGCCTGAACAGACACCAAAGGATCCCCAAAGACCTGCGTGGGTGCTTCAATTCGTGGGCTAGTTGAATATTAGGCTTTTCTCCCTGCCCATTTTAATTCAAAGCTGGGGGGCATTTGACTTTTCCAAAAGAGACAGAAATAAATTGAGGACAGAAATGGGGGAGTGTTAAAATCTGCTATTAAATCCCATATTTCTTGATATATAATAGCAGTAAACATTCTGAGTCCTGAATGTTTCCAGAAACAGTTTTAACCTACCCTCGGCTCCCATCAGTGAAACCAGGTTAACATCTGGCAAGAGATAGTGATCTAGCCTCAGGGTTTTCAGTCAGGTTGTGCCCGAAAGAATGCCTTAAAATCTTAAGTTATGGTGTCAAACATAATAAATTTTCACCAGCTAGCTCATGCACATACAAGTCAGATGTTTCATAAAAGGTTTAGATGACCTGATAATATGTTTTCAAAACCCAAAGAGTGAGTGAGAGAAAGAGAGAGAGAGACCCTGATGCAACCTCAAGTTAAAACCAAGAAAAGAAAAGAAAAGTACTTTTGTAGATTGGAATTGATAAGGAGTAAGGAGGGTATCTATTCGCTCTGTTCTAATTTTAACCTGCCTTTCCCCCTTTATCTCCTCTGGTAAATAGTCTTGCTAACTGTCCTCCCCCTGCCCCTAGGCCAGCCTCATAGCCCATAATTTCCTTCAGAGATGTGAGTGAAATTAAATGAAATTGGGAGCCTGCTTAATGCAAATAGGACCAAAGGGCACAGCTCTGTATCATAATGAACTTCATTCTGATTAAGTCACAGGGACTGCAAGTGCTTACTATTTACCGAGTAAATATATTAAATTGCCAGGCAAGTCTCCCTCTTGTCCTGACACTGCCAGGGAATATTTGAAAGTCTGATATAAGATCATTTCAAAATGATCAAACATCTCTTTCTAATTCTATCATCTCTCTTTATGTTTCCAGGAATACAGAGTGTCTTGGTCTCCGAGAGCCAATATATCTGGGTTACACCAGAAGAGGAATAATGAGGCAATCTTTGTACTGTTCAATGAAAATGACCTGAAAATCTGGAAGAGGTGGCTGAAGGCACTTTCTCAGTTTGGATGAGGAAGTGGGGAGGAAGGTGAAAGATGACAGAGTCTCCAAGTGCCTAGATTTGACTCCAGCATGTGAACTGGATTTCATGATTCTGTCCAAGGGCATCAGTTATAACTTTAGAGCCTCCATGCCTTTTTCCATCTCCCAGACTTATTTCCTTTCTTCTTAGTTGTTTTGTTGTTGTTGTTCTTTTTAAAAAATATTTATTTATCTATTTAAATTGGAGACTAGTTACTTTACAATATTGTAGAGGTTTTTGCCATACATTGACATGAATCAGCCATGGGTGTACATGTGTTCCCCATCCTGAACCCGCCTCCCACCTCCTTCCCCATCCGCCATCCCTCAGGGTCATGAGCACCCTGTCTCATGCATTGAACCTGGACTGGCGATCTATTTCACATATGATAATATACATGTTTCAACGCTATTCTCTCAAATCATCCCACCCTCGCCTTCTCCCACAGAGTGTGGTTGTTCTTTGAACCCAAATATAGTCATGGGCCATGGTATGTAGCCCAGAGAGTCACAATTTAATTAAATACCATTACATTTGGTATGTAATTCAAGAAATACCAAGTAGATTATAGTTTTGATGGTACTGAAAGCGGCAGTTTATTTCATATGAGTTTACATGCACACACACACATGTACAGATCCTTTCTGCCCAGTGGTTTGGCTGAGCTGCTCCATTTAGCTGACCAGTTTCAACCTAAGGACCGTGATGTCCTGCTAGACTATGGATTTCTTCAAACCACAAGACAATTAATCTCCCCAGCCTATTTCCTCATCTATAAAATGGGGTCTGGAGAACTCACTGACCCCACCGGTTTGCTCTGACCTAAGAGCTTTGTAACGATGTAGTGATCATTAATGGGCACTGTGGAAACACCAAATGGTTGTTAATTATAAATGCTTGATAATTAGTAATGGGTGCAGTTTTCCCCAACACCTCCTGCCTTAGTACTGAGTGGAACCGACACCCATCAGGTTTCCATGGCAAAGGGGCCTTGACCCAGGCCAGAAAGTGTAGGAGCAATGACCTACATGGCCTTCCCAGGTCCAAGTGCATACCAGGCCTCTTCCACACCCTAGCCATGACTGAATTCAGCTTGCTGTTCACATTCCTCAAGTCTGGCTTTCCTTAGTTGTAAAAATGAAAACATTACTACCTGCCCTGCTTACCTCTTAGGACTCATATGAGGCCCACTCCAGGTAACTTGTGAAAGAGCTTCGAAAACTGTAAAGCAGAAAGCATTTTCCAGTTTAAAAATGTCTTATGAAGTGATCTGCATATGAATCAGTGTCAAGGTGGGCTTGAGGGGGTATAATTCATAGGCAGGCTGGATGAATCCCCACCTGTGTGATTTGCTATGTCCTATATGAAGGCCTGGGCTTCCCTGGTGGCTCAGATGGTAAAGAATCTGCCTGCAATGTGGGAGACCCAGGTTCAATCCCTGGGTAGAGAAGATTCCCCCAGAGAAGGGAATGGCTACCCACTGCAGTATTCTTGCCTGGAGAACTGCATGGACAGAGGAGCCTGGCGGGCTACAGTCCATGGTATTGCCAAAAGTCGGGCACAACTGAGTGACTAAACACACACACACACACATATCAAGGCATGCTCCCTCACCATTCCTAAAATTATCCATTTTCAGCCATATATGTCTTTGGCGTAAGCATTTGCCTCTCTCTTCAGATCTGAGTTTTAGAATACAGATGTTTTAACTAGTAATAAATCTCCTAAAGCTGAACATAAATGAGGTTATCAAATGGAACCACACAGGAGCCTTGGGTTCTTGGGTGAGTCTGAGAAACGAGTTGCTGGGAACCTAGAGAAGACTATCCATCTTATTCAAAGCTGGTCATCACAGGCGTGCAGGTTGCTGACAGAGGATCTGCAGAGCCCACCCAGCACACCTGTGCTCTCTCACACCTGCAGGGGGGAGACTCTCCTCCCCACATCCTCACCCAAAGCCTCAGAGGGCACTACTGCACAGTGACCCAGGACTTCCCACCCTGTTGGATAGCAGGGGCCAGCAAAGTTTTTAAAAAGCTGGTGAACTGACATAGGTTGCCAACTTTTAATTTTACCAAGTAACAACAGTTGCCATCATTTCATAAATGACTAAAGTGAAAGTCACTTAGTCGTGTCCGACTCTTTGCCACCCCATGGATTGTATAGTCCATGGAATTCTCCAGGCCAGAATACTGGAGGGGGTAGCCCTATACCTTCTCCAGGGGATCTTCCCAACCCAGGGATCGAACCCAGGTCTCCCACATTGCAGGTGGATTCTTCACCAGCTGAGCCACAGGGTATTTCAATACTCAAAAAGTCAAAAGGATGTGGACTGAAGGATTGAATATATGTATGTTTATGAAAACTCCTTGTTTTGTCTTTATTTCTTATCTTCCTTTGACAGTTCTCTTCATTCTTCATTCTCCATGGGGTGGTGTTGCTAGTGGTGAAGAGCAGACAGAGAAACCAAGGAGAGGTAAAAATCTGACTCAAGAACCATTTGAGTTTCCTGATCAGACTGGCTGCTTCTTGCAGTATGCATTTTTGGGTCACCGGTTTCTTTGGCAAAGGAGAGTAATATAATCTCACCAGATGGGTTCCTGGTAGTGGGACTGTAATACATTGAGTAATTCCCTTGGAATTGCTTCCACTCTGGGGCAGGTCAGTTTGTTTCTAAGGGTCTCATCCTTGCTTGGACCATGCCCCATCCACCCAAACACTTCTGGTTTTACCTGGAGAGTTGGGATAACTGACTGCCTTATACCTGATTCAGCCAGATCAGATAGAGGTGAATGTTGGAGACTGGCAAAGTTCCCAGAGGAGGAAACAAGCCTACCTTCCCACTGGGATCCCAGGCAGGTGCAGGAGACACTGGCACAGCCAGTTTAACCAGCATCTTGGGTAATATTTGGCCAGTAAGTTTTTCATACTTCCAGTTTCCTCTGGCAGAAGTGGAATCTCTTTATATTCTGTGGTTGCATGTGGATATAATGCAACCAACACCCTATTTCTCCTCTCTCTCTACCTATGAATGATATACAGCATATATATTTCTCTCAAAAGCCCAATATGAATAGGAGCTGAGGCTATAATTTAATTTTAAGCAATTTAACCATAATTAAGGCCCCTGAGACTGAATTTCTCTCTTACCCGCCACCAGCTACCAGAGAGTAGACACTTAGGGAAATAAATGCACTTATTCATGTTACCAAGTTACTACTTACTACACTGGGGAGAAAATTTAGTCCAAATATCTATTGTGGATTAGAAAATTATATGATCATTATTATTATTATTTTTAGATCATTATTTTTATATTAATTTTTATTGGAGTATAGTTGCTTTACAAAGTTGTGTTTATAAGATCATTGGTTTAAAAAAACTATTGAACCTATACAACCAAAATGGCATAATATACCTATATTATTGAATTTTGGTAAATATTAAATAACATAACAGTATCTGTAATACTGTTACGATCCCTGAACAAACACTCAATAAATATTAGTTATTGTTATTTCCATGCATTCAAGAAGTACTTTTTGAGCAGCCTTTACTTGGTCAGGTACTATATAAGGGGCTAAAGAGCCAATGATGAGTAAAACAGGCAAGGTTTCTGCCTTCCTCAAATGGGGAACTAGACATCAAACAAATTCAACCAACATTTACCTACCAGGGCTTCGCTAGATGCTTGGGGGTCCATTAATGAACTAAACAAATATTCTTGCCCTGGTGGAACTTATCTTTTAGACATTAGACCAACTGCTTTCTAAATAAGTGTATATTATTATGAATGGTGTCTAGTGCTATACATACAAAGCCTAGGATGGAACAAGGGTTTCTGAAGTGTTCCTAATTCAGCCTAGATGCTCAGAGAGTTTCTCTATGATGATATGATACTGAAGTTTGTGATCTGGATGAAGGGTAGATTGAGTTGAGAAGCAGAGTGGAATTAGGGGCAGAGAACATATGTATAATACTAGCAGCTCGTATTTAATTCATGCTTTTCATGTTATGATGCCTTTTCCCAAATGTTTTAGAGGCTGGGACTGCCAAAATCGGAAGACATCCCTGCATCAGAAGTTTGCATCCAGACTGAATTTCGCCCTGCACTCCAGAATGCATTATCGTTTGCTCCTTCCCAGGAATCACTGACAGTTGATGGTCGCTGCCTCAGCTTCCCTTGGTCTCATTGTCTGGAACAATCAGTACCAACTGTAGTAGGAATGACCGCTGAGAACTGAACTCCACTTCTTATTACTGGCTGTAAGGAAAGTCACCATAGTGCCCCCCAGAAATATGTCAGCATACATTTGCTGCTAGATTTAAATAATCAAGCATGAGCTGAATAATCAATTTCTGAGGGTTGAGCTACTCTCTTCTCCCAACCCACATGTAATCCTCTAGCCCACTTTTCCCTTTGCCACTGAATTTTCTCCCATTTAAGTTTTAATGCTCTTTTTCTGTCATTCCCATTAGCAACCTTTCACAGCCTGAAAAGCATTCCAGTTCTGAAATAGTTCACATAGTTCTGTGCAGACATAATATTTACGGGAACTGAAGATGGGTGGATTCTGATAATGGCTTGTGGGATGGTCTTCAGTCCAGACAAAATAACAAAGAATTCAAGAAACTAATACTATGAGAGTTCGGTCCCCCATAAATTTCCCAAATGTACTTGCTTAAACCCTGTATATCAGCAGAGTACAGGGGGTGAGAAAACTTGGTGTGTTCAGTGTTCTGTTTTACAGCACAGATTCTAAGTTGAACTCGGTTTATTGTCAGTAGCTCTGTAACAAAGGGCAAAATGGAATGTGCTTATTTTCAAATTCCTGTTAAAAAAAGGCCTTAGAAGACCTCACAGACTGCTTGAGGGCAATTTGCATCAGTATTTTTCAGAGCTCTCATGTAAGACTCTTCAAGCCTCTGAGAGAGAGCTTACCAGCCATTGATGTTTAGTGTGCAGCCATCTATAAGAAGGATCCATATGGGTTGTTATGGTACGAGAATGAAATAAAACCCTCCATGTCCTGTTTGAAGTTTAGTGACAGGTTAGGGAGGAAATTAAATGGGGAATGGCTGGGACATTTCCAAATTTGGTAGCAGTGATCCAAAAGTTGGTGTTTACAGTCTGTGGGAGGGACGGATGGTTTGTTGGTAGGTGTTATGGTCTGGTGGAGAGAGACGGTTTTTGGTAACTCAGACACTAGGGCTTGAAGTGCACCTTACAAAGACAGAGGGTTGCTGGGCTCCGTGGTTATATTTCTCAATACTTTACACTGGGAAGCATTTCCTCTACCCAGAATGCTCTGCTCCTTGTCCTTCTCATGACAAATGTCACCTCCTTCCACCCAATCCAAAGTAGCAACACAGTCACTCACAACATATGCTTCCACTTTAACTACTTGCCTAGCACTTACTTTTATATATTTTGTTTATTTGTTTTCTTGTTTATTACTAGACCATGAGCTTCATGTGAGTTTGTCTGTTTACTATGGATTCCATTGGCTGGCACACAGTAGGTGTCCAATATAGGTACTGAGTGAAGAATGAGGAATAGGATAATTGTACAGTTTGAATGATGAAAGGATTAACTATGTAGAGGCCATACCCTGGTACCTGTGGGTAGTTGTTTTTTCTTACGCAAGGTAATAATAATTTGAGGTCTGTGAAACCCCTTTCTTCCCTGGAGGGAATTCTGAAACCAATGGAAAAATAAAGAACCAGGAGAGAGATATCTGATAAGAATATAATTTAAGTTACTCTCAAACCAGATGTGAGAAATTAACACCTCAGGGCTGTTCTTATCTAAAAATACAATCTAAAATCACTTAATTTGAAACTCTTCCGTTTTCTCCATTATTTATTAATTTTTTTATGTCAGTCTCCGGTTCTTTTAGCATGTAGGCCAGAAATGAATGAGAAGGGTGAATATTCACGGTTCCTGGCTGGGAGCTATCATTCGGTGAACTTGGGAATTTGGCGGCCAATGTGTGGAGCGCTATTTGCATAACGACAGGTTTCCTGCACTTTCCCAGCCTCTTCACAACCCCTTGCTTCTCTCTTTTCCAAGTTTCAAAGCTTAAGCAGACATCAGCTGGATGACGCTCTGGGTTCAAATAAACTTGTTTTGGATGGCAAAGTACTAGTAGCAGATGAAGTCCCAGCTCTTCACCTACTATGAAGTTTCCTGTTCCTGGCAAATAGAGACTAGGGGAAAGCAAAGATTCCTCACCCACAGACACCCTTCTGGGCGAGTGATACAAGATTCATTCCAAACCAGTTGATTAATCTGGAGAAAGGAAGAGAATGGTTCTGTCAAATGATTCAAGTGAAGAATCCTGAGGGCTGATCCCATCCTTCACTTACAGCAATCTGGATGGAGCAGGAGCACGTGGTGCTCCATTTATAACCACAGAGATCAGCTCTGGCCCACAGAGGGCTGCATCCAGGCCTGAGGTGATCCTGTGGTATGTGATATTCTAGTCCTGTCCAGTGCATGCCGAACAATCAACAAATACTGACCTGGTCCCAGCCACATTCTCAACCATGGCTGGATTGCCCAAGAAGCCAAGGAAGTATATGCTGGGGTGGGGGTGGAGAAAGACTCAAGAAAGAAATTAGGAAAACTGTACCCATCTTTCTATTTATGGAGTGCTTGCTATTGTGCCAAGCACTGTTCCAGGCTCTGGAGAACCAGCAATTTTTCCATCCCTCATGGAACTTACATCCTGGCATTATTTTTGGCATATTTGTAAGTTTTTTTTTAAGTAAAAATTTATTTTGCAAATTGACATTGTTTTTATTTTGAATTACTTGGAAGGGTATCATAGTCATTTTAGTATCAGTGCCATGAAAGTTGTGGAAATGAAAGTGTTAGTCGCTCAGTCGTGTCTGACTCTTTGCGACCCCATGGATTATAGCCCACGAGGCTCCTCTGTCCATGGGATTCTCCAGGCAAGAACACTGGAGTGGATTGCCATGCCCTTCTCCAGGGGATCTTCCTGACCCAGGGATCGAACCTGTGTCTCTTATGTCTTCTGCATTGGCAAGTGTGTTCTTTACCACCAGTGTCACAGTTGGTATGAAGGTTTTATTATGGCCCTATTCACAGGGCTTTTGAACTAAAAAATTGGTTAGATTTTTACCTCTATATCCAAATAGTTTCTAAAAAGTTGCTTGTGGTATTAGGCCGAGTTTGTGGAAAAGAAAGGATTGTGGGATACCCCATCCGAGATGAAATTTCTTCTTATGCTGATCATGTTTCTGGATGGGACGGTTGTGGGTTTAAAACTAGAGCACCCATACGCTCTTGAATGACAGCTAGTGGAATCATTAATAAGCAGATATGACAAATCCATACAGTTCTAAGGATGGGTGTACCACTTGGGTTTATAAGCATCTAAATTATTATGCCTGATAAAGAAGGTACTGATCAGGATTTTGGTTTCCCTCACCTGAGAAAGATACCAGTAGGAAGCCAGCCATCAAGCCCCCTTATCCAAAACGAGAATCCATGCTGCCTTCCCAGCCACATAAACAACAACTGATGAACTTTCTGTTTAATGTTCATTCATTCCGCAAACATTTATCCAGTGCCTACTAGTGTCAGCAAGCTAAGGCCCGGAGGATAGATACCTATTGAATAAGATAGATAAGGTTCCTGCTTTGGTGGAGCTTGTGGCTTAGGAGAGGAAGAGAGACAACGAAAAAGTGCATACATAAACCAAGTAACCTAGTGATCAGTCTTCCAAAGAAAATAAAACCAAGTAATGTGACAGAAAGTGACTGAGGGGCAACGAGGAGGGATGCAGTGTTGGATGGGGGACAGGCTTCCTGGAGAACGTGAAAACTGAGCTAATAGTGATCATAAGGATAAGCCAACGTGTCCAGATCTGGGGAAAAGAGGGAACAGCGATTAGAAAGACCCAGCTCCTTAACCAGCTTGGCATATTTGAGGAACAGAAAGAAGGCCAACGTGCCTGTAGAGGAGTGAAGGAGGGAAAGTTGCTTAAGATGGAAGGTGAGGCCGGGGCTGGGTTACACAGTTGTGGTAGACCTCTGTAAGGGGTACAGATTTTTTTTTTTTTCTGAGTGTAATTCTGTATATTGGCCACTAAACAAGTTTGGAGGGATTTAGTATTTAGTGTTAGGATTTAATTCAGAGTCCCACTAAGTGGGAGAGGAGACTTTTCGTGCATGATCTGTCCTTATCTTCGTGGATTACCCCACAATCTCGGGTGGGTCAGAGTCTAAAGGTAGAATTCTTCAGTAGAATCAATTTTGGGATTTTCACAAGGGATCTGTAACTCATTGACACTCCAGGTAAAACAACAGTGGAGAAAATAAAAACTTAGCTGGGAGTTGGAACTGGAAGTTTTTTCATAGAATGCAAATCAGATACTAAACTAAGACACAAAATGTCCACATCAGAGGATGAACCTATGATTTATAGATCAGAAGGCCGCATAATTCTGAATTCCTACCTACTGGTCAGGATTCTTCTGGTTTTGGAAAGAGGATTTTTTTTTTTTTTTTTGCCTTATAATTATTAATGTCTCTTTTAAAGATCTTGCCATTCTTCTTGAGAAAGATGGTGGATTAAATGGTGTAAGCAATGCTGGAGATGTCTTAACACTTTGAGGCTCGTCATGTGCCAGCCACTTTGAGCCATCCTTAGCTCTGCCCGTGCAGATCATGAGGTTTCCCCATTGGATGGGAGCCCTGCAGTTGAGGTTTCTTAGTCAGGGTGTGGTGTTGTCCTATAGATTTAGTGACGTCAATGAGATTCCTTTGGAATTTTAGCAGCTAAATCCACCAGAGCTGAAGAAGGTCAGCTCAGGACACCTGGGGATCGGACAGCGTGGACAGACTTGCTTGTCAGAGGATGGGGAATGCAGCAAGGTTTGGCATTACTGACTAAATGGGGATCCAGTGCTGCTGGTTGTGGTGAAAGATCCCATGAGCTTGGGCTGAAATGTGTCCTTCTTAGGCTCCATAGCTGTTCCCCAGTTTCCTCAGCTCCAGATGGAGTGTGTGCCACACTCCACACAGAGCTTTGTTTAAATGCTTGCATTAGCAGAAGGACGGGGATCCCATTGAATCATCATCTCCTGTCAAAAAGCCAAGAGTTGTTCAGAATGGAAACAGTTTTTCCCAAAGAGGCAAAATTCCTAGTACTAATGAGTGGTGGTGGTGATGGTGGCGTGTGTGTGTGTGTGTGATAATGGTGGTGATAGTTCTGTGCCTCCCACTGTTTCAAAATAGAGACACTTTTTGTTCACTGTCTGAGCCATAGGGTGAGTAACCTTGACCCCTAAGGTCCTTCGCTGGGCTCATGTGAGTTTGTGAGTCCTGTGGGAATAGTGAAATGTTCCTCCTGCTGGGGTTCGGACATTTGGAATGGATAAATTAGAGAGTGGTGGTCACACAGTCATTGTCATTGCAGATAATGTGGCATTTATGTATGGGCATTGGCTGTCTCTCATGGAGCTCAATAACAAGGGTAAGTTCCATCTTTCATCACTAACCACTGGGGTGTTCTTTATTGACAGAGGCTGCACCAGCTGAAAATAGCCCAAACATCTTGTTATTTTCTCTTTCCCAGTTTTTGCCTATTCATATCCAAGGATAAAAGATTCAGCTTGTTCAGCTTTTTCAAAGAGTTAAAGAACATTCTCTATTTGATTTCTTAGTACCCATAAAGAACAAGAATATACAGTTGCCCTGCTTGGCTGAGAGCATTCATTCATTCATCAGTTCAATAGATTTTATTAAACACCTTCTATGGGCTAGGCGCTGGGGTAGGTGCTAAGTGGATATTTGTATATGAAAAAGACAAAGGCCAAAAGTAGGCAGATGCTAAACAAGTCTTAGAAGCGACTTCCCCCAAGTCCCTGAAGGAGATGAATTTGCTATACACATCTTCCTGACTTCTAGTCCCGTGCTCTGCCCACAATCCTTCACCGATAGACCACACTTCCCCAAATAAATAACTACTTCTGCATGCTGGGGATGGGTTGTGTGCGGCAGCATTTACGTAGGCGGCACAGACAGTAGCCTTTCACTTAGTGTTGCAATAACACCAGGCTAAACAATGTGCACTGACCTCCAGAGTGGTGAACAAAAGCTTGCTATAGGTCAGGCCTCTTAAATGCCAGAGAAGTGCAAAATAGGAAGAGTCTCCATCTGATAAGAAGCAACTGCTGAGAAAGAATGAATTTGTTTTTAATCTGGGTTAAAATCAGATATGAGAATCTATCCTTCTGTTCACTTTTGGATCCTCAGGTAGCAGGAACTCAACGCTTAGATAATCACAAACTATGTAAGTTTTGGTTTTCCATGCTCAGACTTGTCCAGAACATGGAAGCCTTGCCCTGTTGGAAGGCAGCACTGAACTCACAGAGGCACACACACACACACACACACACACACACACATCTGTCTCAAAGTTATACTGACCTTGGCCAGTGGCAAACATAATTTCACAGATTGCATCTGATTTCTCTTTATTTTAAGGCTACATCATGTGAGCTCCATATTAAAAATGTGATTTTGGCTGTCCTGAAATGGATACCATGAGTAGATTGAGATGTGAGAGTATGTTAGAATGATTGCAGGTTCAGATATCAGTGGGGCAAGAGAGGAGGTCTGAGATTATATTATCTGATACTACTGCTTTAGGTCGAGCACCTGCTTTTACTACCCAGATGATGCTCTGGCCCCTTTCAGTCTTTATCATGTTATATCCCAGAGGACAGTGGATCCAGATCCCGTCTCTGTATTGCAATCACTTCTTCTGATACCTGTCCCCACATTCTCTTCTGTTTCATAGCACCTTCTTATTTTTTAAATATTCATTTATTTGGCTATACTGGGTCTTAGTGGGTTGTGGGATCTAGTTCCTTAACTAAGGATTGAACCTGGGCCCCCTGCATTGGGAGCTTAGCCACTGGACCACCAGGGAAGTCACCCTGTTATTACCTCTGTCAAACCACCTACTGCTGTCCTGCATTTCTCTAATGACTTGTTGGTCCATAAGGCTGGAATCTCTCTGACAGTAGGGGCAGGTCCACTGTGTTCATTAGAGTAAGTACCAGCCCCTAGCAAGTGCCAGGCCATAGAAGGCTCTCAATAAGTAATCGCATGCATGCTCAGTCGCTCAGTTGTGTCCACCTCTTTGTGACCCCATGGACTGTGGCCTGCCAGGCTGCTCTGTCCATGGAATTTTCCAGGCAACAATACTGAAGTGGCTGCCATTTCCTCCTCCAGGGGGTATTCCTGACCCAGGGATTGAACCTGCATCTCTTGCGTCTCCTGCATTGGCAGGTGGATTCTTTACCACTGAGCCACCTGGGAAGTCCCAGTAAGTAAGTTCTTTGTTAAATAAATAAAAGAATGAGTGAATGCATGATTCTGTCTTTCTTAGAGGATGGATTTATTAAGTTTCCAGCTCTGTAGCCATAATGGTGCCAGAAAAGAAAGAGTTAAGCCTCCTCCTGTGGAGGAGACAGGCTTATCCAAAGACCTTTTTCCTTTTTTATTGGCAAGGGCTGAATAAATGATATATGCATAAATCCTGGATATAAAATCTTGACACATCCTTTAGGTGTTGGCCTGAACTGCTTCAAAACTCTAAGGGAAGTAAATGAAATCATTCTAGGTTTTCTCTTACGTGGCCTGAGAGCCAGTTATGAAGGGAAGGCAAGGCCAGACCCAGGAATTCAAAGCTTGACCTATTTTGCCCAAAGCTAATAATAAGAGAGATGGATTTGCCTTCTTAACTTTTTTTTTTTAATCAAGGACAATGAAACAGCCCGGCAAACGATAGAACTAGGTGAATGGAATGCAGCAGAATTGCTTGAGGATTCAGAGCATCTCCAAGTCTATGTTTATGTATTATGTGTTTTTCCTTTTCTTTCCCCCTTTTTATTTTTCAAGTGAGAAAAAAAAAAAGCGCCTAAATTCCCACCAACATAATCCAGTGACATACAATGATGAAACTCTGTTTTCACCTCTGCTTGTGACAGGGAATGCAAAAATAGCAAGTGGCCCAGTTCCACGAATCCCCGCCTCCCTACCCTAGCAGCTCTCACCCGGTTCGCATCTCTAAGAATGGAGGTTAGCGTCCAGCCGCGCGCGCAAGCCGCACTCAGCCCCCGGACCCCACAGATGAGGTCAGGCGGCGGGAGTGGCAGCAGTCGGGCCGGGGAGGCCGAGGCCCTCGGGGGAGCAAGGAGGGAGAGCGGCCTCGCCAGGCCGACGGCGCGCCCAGCCGCGCGGCGTCGCCTGGAGACGGCCCTGGCGGCGCAGTGTTTCTGTAAACAGCCGCTTCCCTGTTACTATCTATAGCAGGATCGCCTGGCTCCGGGGTGCGGCGGCGGGAGGCAGGTCGGCTGTCCCGCTCCCCGCGAGTCCCAAAGGATCCGCCCGCTGCCCTCATCCCGCCTCGCCCCTCTCCGGGTGCCCATCGTGCCCAACCCCCAACCCCGGCCCGAAGAGTGGGGGAAGGGACACAGGGACCTGTGTCTCTGCGGGGACCTGCGACTTCGCGTCCCGGAGGTGGCCGGCGCGCAGAGATTGAGCCGGGGGCAGTGTGACCCCGGCTGTCCTTTGCATCTGAGCGGGAGGCTAGAGGCGTCTGGGGGTGCTCAGCGCACTCCAAAGCACCTTGACCTGCCCACCAGCCCCCCACCCCCACCCCAAAGGGCTGTTTTCCAGGCCACCGAGCGGTGCCTGAGGTACCAGCTGCCGAAGATTCCGGCCTGGGCGCTGCTGGGCACGGTCCTTCCAGGCGCCCCCGGTCCAACCCCCCTCCCCTCTTCCAAGTCCGCGCTGGAAAATCACCGGCTTTGAGCTCCCAATAACCAGCTTCCTGGGGCGCCGAACCACCCCCACCTCCCCAGCAAGGACTTGTCCTGCCTCAAGTGCTCGCTCCATCCGGTGCTCCGAACTGACGACCTTGTCCACAGAACAACCCCCGCCCCACCAACACGCCCCGGGGCCCGAGCTCAGAACCAGGCAAACGAATCCTTCAGACATCCTTGTTGAGAGATTCTGCACGATGTTTATTGGCTAGTTTCTCAGGGGTTTGACAGCAACAGTAACATCTCTACGGCCAAGAAAAAAAAAAAAAAAAAAAACACCAGCAAAAACAAAGCGCCTATCCCCTTAAAAGCAAAACAAACAAACAAAACATATAGAATAAAAAGTACCCAGCATCGTAGATAAAGTAGGTTATCGTATTGTCTTATTTTGGATCCTTCCAAACCGCAGGAACAATCCTAGTAAAGCTGGAGTCCGGGGAGCTTGAGGTGAGGGGTTGAGGGTCCGTTTCCAGAGCTTGCACTGAATTAGGGCTAGAATGGGGAGTGAGGGTAAAGGCGCATTCCTTCGGGGGCCGAGGCTTAACCTGCTTGGCTGCGTGTACCTGTGTCGCCTATAACCTGAGCCTCATAACTCTTTCCCGGGTTTCCGTATGGAAGTAAAAGGGCGTCCCCGCCTTCGCCAACCCCATCCTCCCCCAGCCCCGGAACAAGGGTCCGCATTGAACCAGGTGCGAATGTTCGCTCGCCTTCTCCGCCTCCCCTCCCCCCGGCCGCGGCCCCCGCCTCCCCCCGGCGCTGCACCCTCGGTGTTGGCTGCAGCCCGCGAGCAGTTCCCGTCAATCCCTCCCTCCCCTGTACACAGGATGTCCATATTAGGACATCTGCGTCAGCAGGTTTCCACGGCCGTCCGCTGCAGTCGTGGGGGGATCCATCCCCGCGGCCCCTCATCTCGGCAGCTCCACCCGACCCTAGGAACCAGGGGGAGACAGGCCGACAAGATCGAGAAACTCGACAGCGCGGGGAACTGGGGGCGCTGCGAGGGCGGCGGAGGCGGCAAATGGGGACCCTAGAAGTAGCCGGGCCCGTGCGCCACCCCTCGGGAGCCGCAATGGTTGCGCCCAGTGACGTGTTGGGCTCATTCATAAAATGCTGTTATAAAAGCGGTGGCTGCGGCGCCTAGTACTCCAACCGCATCTGCAGCGAGCAAGCTTAAGGAGCTGACACAGAGCCTGCGGCGCAGCGAGCGAGCTAGCGAGCGACCGCGCACACCTACCCAGCTCTGCCCGGCAGCTCGCACCTGCCTCCGCCCCTGCGCCCCTCGCCCGGCTTTGACTGCTCGCGATCATGATGTTCTCTGGCTTCAACGCCGACTACGAGGCGTCCTCCTCCCGCTGCAGCAGCGCCTCCCCGGCCGGGGACAGTCTCTCCTACTACCACTCACCGGCCGACTCCTTCTCCAGCATGGGTTCTCCCGTCAATGCGCAGGTGAGGCTGGCTCCGCGCCGCCGCGGGGCCGGGGGGTGGAGGGGTCACCGGAGAGGAATCACCAAGGCGAGATGCTCGGGAAGACGAGTCCGGGACTCCTTTCGCCGGGGGCAGGGAGGGAGGCTTGCCCCAGCCCGGAGCAGCCCTCTCTCGGGAGCTTTTCCGAACTTTGTTCGGAGCGGCCCGCGAGCTTGTCATCAGAAGAATTGCTTCTTTTTTCCCGCGGCAGGCTCTTTCTGAGCTGTGCCCCCCGGCGCGCGCTCGCTGACTGATCTTTGACATTAGCTGGGGCCAAAATGTCCCAAAGCAAAAGACTAGCGAAGTAGAGCCTGGCGCCTCCGGGGGGAGGCGGCCAAAAGCGGCAATCCACACACCCCCACCTCCGCCACCCCTCCCTTCGCAGCCTGGAGCAGGAAAGGAGGGGTAGGGGAGGAGGGTGAAGCAGGCGGGTGTGTAAGGCAGTTTCATTGATAAAAAGCGAGTTCATTCAGGAGACTCCGGAGCGGCGCCTGCGTCAGCGCGGACGTCAGAGATATTTATAACAAACCCCCTTTCAAGAGAGTGATGCTGAAGGGATAACGGGAACGCAGCAGCAGGATGGAGGAGAAAGGCACTGCGCTGCGGAATTCTTGGGAATAAAGGGGGGAGACCTTTCATTCCCGATGACGGGCGTGTATAAAGACGCGAGCTGTCCATTGCCAGAGGGCTTCTCCTGCCTCTCTCCCTGCTGCATGCGGCACTGGGAACTCTGCTCACCCCCACCTGCTCGCTCACGTCAGTTTCCTCCTCTTTCATTCTAGGACTACTGCACCGATCTGGCCGCTTCCAGTGCCAACTTCATCCCAACAGTGACTGCCATCTCGACCAGCCCTGACCTACAATGGCTAGTGCAGCCCACCCTGGTCTCCTCCGTGGCCCCGTCCCAGACCAGAGCCCCCCACCCCTATGGAGTCCCTACTCCCTCAGCTGGGGCTTACTCCAGGGCTGGAGTCATGAAAACCGTGACGGGAGGCAGAGCTCAGAGCATTGGCCGGAGGGGCAAGGTAGAACAGGTGAGAGTTCTTGGCACCTTCTGAGGGGGAGGTGGGGGTCGACATTGTGGAGATGGGCAGCATAGGGGTCAGAGTGAAGCCACTGATGCATTGACTGGACACCCCAAATGGGAAACCCTGGCTCCAAGCCCTTTCCATCCAAGTCAGACTCTGATAGTCTCACCCAATGCCCTGATGTATAGTTTCTTCCCTTGTAGTCTGGGTTCTTCTTGGCTCTTTCTGAGATTCTTATTTTAAATGCAAGTCACACCCAGCTTGCAACTGCAGGTTAGAAATGGCTTCACAGAAGAGATGCCAGGAGCTAGGAAGCTGCAGGAGCTGGTTTCCCTGGGGTGGGTGAATGAAGCTGATGGCAGACACCGTTACTGAATGCTGCTCTTTTTTCCCCTCCCCAGTTGTCCCCAGAAGAAGAAGAGAAAAGGAGAATCCGAAGGGAAAGGAATAAGATGGCTGCAGCCAAATGCCGGAACCGGAGGAGAGAGCTGACTGACACCCTCCAAGCGGTAGGTTGAACCCATGGGTCACTTCTTTTTAAAACTTAAGGGGAAACTTGGAGACCAGACATAAGGGATCTGTGTCCTTGAGTCAGACCGTCTCTTATGCTTTCCTTTGCTCTCTCTTTCCAGGAGACAGACCAACTAGAAGATGAGAAGTCGGCTTTGCAGACAGAGATTGCCAATCTGCTGAAGGAGAAGGAAAAACTCGAGTTCATCCTAGCGGCTCACCGACCTGCCTGCAAGATCCCTGACGACCTGGGCTTCCCAGAAGAGATGTCTGTGGCTTCCCTTGATCTGAGTGGGGGCCTGCCTGAGGCTGCCACCCCTGAATCTGAGGAGGCCTTCACCCTGCCCCTCCTCAATGACCCTGAGCCCAAGCCCTCAGTGGAGCCCGTCAAGAGTGTCGGCAGCATGGAGCTGAAGGCTGAGCCCTTTGATGACTTCATGTTCCCAGCGTCATCCAGGCCCAGCGGCTCGGAGACCGCCCGCTCTGTGCCAGACATGGACCTGTCTGGTTCCTTCTATGCAGCAGACTGGGAGCCCCTGCACGGTGGCTCCCTGGGGCTGGGGCCAATGGCCACGGAGCTGGAGCCCCTGTGCACCCCGGTGGTCACCTGTACTCCCAGCTGCACTGCTTACACGTCTTCCTTCGTCTTCACCTACCCCGAGGCTGACTCCTTCCCCAGCTGTGCGGCTGCCCACCGCAAGGGCAGCAGCAGCAACGAGCCTTCCTCTGACTCGCTCAGCTCACCCACACTGCTGGCCCTGTGAGCAGGCAGAGAGGGGAGGCAGTGGGCATGCACGTGGCCACTGCCTGAGTCGGCGCATTACAGAGAGGAGAAACACGTCTTCCCTCGAGGGTTCCCGTAGACCTAGGGAGGACCTTATCTGTGCGTGAAACACACCAGGCTGTGGGCCTCAAGGACTTGCAAGCGAGCAGCCCCGTGTGGACTCAAGTCCTTACCTCTTCTGGAGATGTAGCAAAACGCATGGAGTGTGTATTGTTCCCAGTGACACATCTGAGAGCTGGTAGTTAGTAGCATGTGGAGCCAGGCCTGGGTCTGTGTCTCTTTTCTCTTTCTCTTTAGTCTTCTCATAGCATTAACTAATCTATTGGGTTCGTTATTGGAATTAACCTGGTGCTGGATATTTTCAAATTGTATCTAGTGCAGCTGATTTTAACAATAACTACTGTGTTCCTGGCAATAGTGTGTTCTGATTAGCAATGACCAATATTAAATTAAGAAAAGATATAACTTTATTTTCTAGTAGATAGAAATAAATAGCTATATCCATGTACTGTAGTTTTTTCTTCAACATCGATGTTCATTGTAACGTTACTGATCATGCATTGTTGAGGTGGTCTGAATGTTCTGACATTAACAGTTTTCCATGAAAACGTTTTATTGTGTTTTTAATTTATTTATTAAGATGGATTCTCAGATATTTATATTTTTATTTTATTTTTTTCTACCTTGAGGTCTTTTGACATGTGGAAAGTGAACTTGAATGAAAAATTTAAGCATTGTTTGCTTATTGTTCAAAGACATTGTCAATAAAAGCATTTAAGTTGAATGCGACCCACCTTGTACTCTTTTCATTCTGGAAGTTTTCTAAGTTTCTGGAAGGTATTGTCAGAGACTAATTTGTCAAGAAGGGTAGCTCTTGGAGGGGATACATCCCCTCTGTTTGATCCCTTATCAAATCAAGAGAAACTCTGGAGCTGACGTTGGAAAATTGTACAAACTCATGTCTTCACCTTGCAGTGCCGCTTCTCTCCCTACAGGTTCTGGGAATGGGAAACTGCTTTGCAATAGCTTTTGTGGGAACATATCTTCCTGCTTCTTTTTCTGTTTTGAAAGTCAAAGGGAGGGATATTTAAATCTGGCTGTGCTAATACTAAACTTAACCATCTAGGTCTTCTAGGAATCCTTTTAGCAAACAATTAAGCTTTGCATGAACCACTTTAATTTTTATTGCCACCAGACCATGTGAAGGTTACTCCCGCCTTAAAGGAGAACAAACTGAAGAATGGTTAGAATGATGTTTTCTCAATATTCCAAGGCTGGGATTAGAATCTTAGCTTCTCACTCATGACCCTATTCATCTGCCTGAACTGCTTCTTAATACTTGGTTTTTCTTTGTTTAAAAAAGCTTTCTCCTGGTTGGAAAGAAAACAAAACAAAAACCAAACCCACAAGTTTTCAGTCCTTCACTCTAACAGACATACATTTAGTTGTATTTTTTATTCTCAAAAAGAAAGCAGGATTCTCATCCTATCCCTCAGTGTGTGTGTGTGTGTGTGTGTGTGCGTGCGCGCGCGCGCGTGCGTGTGCGTGCTTGGTTGCTCAGTCATGTTGGACGCTGTGATCCTGTGGACTGTAGCCCACCAGGTTCCTCCATGGGATTCTCCAGGCAACAGTACTGGAGTGGGTTGCCATTTCCTCCTCTAGGGGATCTTCCCGACCGTGGGATTGAACTGGAGTCTCTTGTTTCTCCTGCATTGACAGTCAGATTCTTTACCACTGTGCCAACTGGGAAGCCTATCCTTTAGTAATCAATGCATTATAATTTCTGAAGTTTCTTTAACATATGCCTGACATTCAGTTTACACTGGAGGAAGAAAAGGCTGGCTCTGAGGACTTGAAAGAGATCTCAAACAGTGCAAACAATGGTTGATCATTGGGTAAATAAAAAGTTACATAATAGCTCGAGAAGAAGTCAACATGACTGAATGAGCTTTAACTTAGAAACTTTATCATCTTAATGAAGAACATGACCTTTGTCTGGGACACCTCTGGTAATGGGGCGCTTACACGCACAAGTACCAGCCACAAAGAAAGGAGGTGGCGCCTTCCTCTTCTGCTCTCTGCTATCAAGCGGGCGGGCACCAAGCCTGGAAGCGAGAGCCCAGGTTTGCACCCATGCTAAGGGGAAGAGAAGCTTCGAAGTCAGCCTTCTAATGCTTTGATGATAATGAAAATCACTGGGTGGTTATGGGATGTTATACTCAGTCAAGTTGAAAGTTGTAATTTAAAATGACAGTTCCAAAAAATTAAATGACCTTTCTATTGAGGGTGGCGTTCTCACCTATGCTCTCCCTGCTCTTCACATAATACTTGACATTTGAAAGCAACATGCTTTAGAGTCTTAAGAGCACTGATCTCTCACACATCATTTGCATATTATTTTTGCCTGTCAGGCAATGATGATAATGGCCTCAGACTTCCTGTTTGCTGTTCGGGGGTAAACTTTCTGCAATCTTTGATGTTGTTCAGTTGCTAAGTCTTATCTGACTCTTTGCAACTTCATAGACTGCAGCACCTCGGGCTCCCTTGTCCTTCACTATCTTCCAGAGTTTGCTCAAATTCATGTCCATAAAGTCTGAGATGCAATCTAACCATCTCACCCTTTGCCACCCTCTTCTCCTTTTGCCTTCAATCTTTTCCAGTATCGGGTCTTTTCCAATGAATCTGCTCTTCGCATCTGGTGGCCAATGTACTGGAACTTCAGCTTCAGCATCAGTCCTTCCAATGAATACTCAGGACTGATTTCCTTTAGGAGTGACTGGTTTGATCTCCTTGCAGTCCAAGGGACTCTCAAGAGTCTTATCCAGTACCACAATGAGAAAACATCAGTTCTTCAGCGCTCAGCCATCTTTGTGGTCCAACTCACAACTAAATACAGAATTACTGTAACTAATACCCAGATTTGAAATGACTAGAAGAGATCTGAAGGCAAGCAGCTGGCTCCCCTACATGCACAGTAAATAATAACCCATGGAAGGAGACTTCTCAGATGAGAAAGGGAGGCTGAACCTTTAGCCCTGGATACCGAACTCCTGGAGACTCAATTAATGGCCTCTGTCGGCTCCATGCTGATTGGAGAGGGAACTGTGCTTTCTGCTTGACAGCACTGGCCTTGGCCTGGAGGCAGACCCTTCCTCTAGTTCACTATAGCCCAACTGGGACCAGGCTACTCCATCAACAAGGTCTAGGAAGGGCCTTCACACAGAGAATCTCTTTACTGGGCTTCTCAGAGGACCTATAGGTTCTGCCAGAAGGATGACATCCCAGTGAGCTCTCTGCTCAACATTCTCATGGGATCAAGAGACAAAATGAATTCCCTTTTTTAACCTAAAAGTCTCCTTCCACATCCTCTTTTCCTCACTCATGATTCAACTCCCATGGAGGATGGACACTGAGAATGTCAACTTTCTTTTAGGAAAAGCTCTGAGCCCGCCTGATCCCGACCCATACCATATGGCCTTACACTGGTCTCAACAAAATGACTATTTCAGGGCACCATTGTTTACTGATGCAAACGAAGCTTGTGTAATAGCAAGGAATGGGAGAAGGAGTCAAGGGGGTTGTTTTTTTCACAAGGAGAATGTATAATTTGCCCATCAACGGACCCCCAGACCTGGTTCAGTGCCTGGCACAAGTGTGCATGCTCAGTCATGTCCAGCTCTTTGTGACTCCACCGACTTTCCAGGCAGAAATACTGGAGTGTGTTGCCATTCCCTATTCCAGGGAATCTTCCTGACCCAGAGAATGAACCCAAGTTTCTTGAGTCTCCTCAAGAGATTCAATCTGCATTGGCAGGCAGATTCTTTACCCCTGTGCCACCTGGGAAGCCCACCTGGCACATAGTACAGTGTTAACAAATATTTGCCAGGTGGGTAAATGAATAAATTCTGCACTATTCCCACAGGCAGAAATATATTCCATGCATACTCTTTAAATCCTCCTATTCCAGGCCCTGTTACAATATGAAGCAATGGGGATTTCATAACTTTTATGTATGGCTTCAAACAAATACCCCACTTCCATCTTTGGTTCCTGGAACTCCTCCACTGTCCCCCTTGGATTCTTTCTGCCAATTCAACTTCAAAGAGAATGCACTGCCGTTGTGCTTTCAGCTCCAAATTAATTTTAGATGAAAAAGAGTAGATGAAAAAAATTATCTTTATGTAATAGTGGATTGTAGATGGTGCATCATTTTTACACATCCCTGCACCTTCTGTAATTATCAAAATTAAAGGGTAGCATTTAACAATTTGCTCTAATAACAGTAATTTTGTATCAACAGCAAATTCCCATGTGCGAATGAAAGTAAATCAATTATGCTATCTTTAATTAGTGGACAAAATAGAGACAGAGGAAAAGTAAAGCTTTCAGATGATTACTCTAAGGAAATCAGCTGAAGTTTTGATTTTTTTCAAGTTAAAAAAAAATTGAAAACAAAAATTTAATTTTTAAACTGTGTGTGAGACTTCTTCCAAACACAGAATAATCAAAATTCCTCAAAAAATAAGTGAAGGGCTTCCCTGGTGGCCCAGTGGTTAAAAAATCCACCTCCCAATGCAGGGGACACAGGTTCCCTGGCCCGGAAGATTCCACGTGCTGCGAGGCAACAAAGGCCCTGTGCCACAATTCCTGAAGCCCACGCCCTAGAGCCTGTGCTCCACAACAAGAGAAGTCCTTGCAATGAGAAGCCCACGCACCAAAATTAGACAGTAGCCTCCACTCTCTGCAAATAGAGAAAGCCCACACACAGCAATGAAGACCCTGTGTAGCCAAAAATAAAATAAATAAATAGGATAATACAAATGAGGTTTGGGCATCACTTGAATGCTGACTATCAAAGCATTTTAAGTTGTGCCATTTTGCTATAAACATTAAAAAACTGCTTCTTGATTCCTCGCCAGGGATATTTCCTGTCCTTCTTCTCTGCAGGCCCTCGGCTCACTGGCCGTTCTTCCATTCCTGACACAGAGCATGCAAGTCCCTGCTGCAGGGCCTTTGCACTTGCTGTCCCTCTGACTGGGACTCTTTCCCCAGGCTGGCTCCTTCCCGTCAGTTAGGACTCAGCTCAAAGAACATCCCCTCCAGAAGCCTTCTCATGTTGTTGTCCAGAATAACTGCCAGAAGCGCACACTTCTGCCCCATGACTCTCTGTCCCTTTACCCTGCTTTGCTTTTTTTCACAGACCTTATCACTCTCTGCAACACCTTATTTATGTTTTCCCTCCTTTTTTTAAAAAAACAAACTTCTATCTTTTACACTGTCTGTAAGTCCCATGTGAGCGGGGACCTTTTCTGTCGTGATCACCTACCTGTCTATTTCCAAGGTCTTTTTGGGACTCACTGTTAAATGAATGAATGAAGGCAGATAAAACCTACAAAAACATCTAAAGAGAGACAAGTAGACTTTACCAGTGATGATGAGCTGTGTTTGTCATAAATTTCTTCCAGAGTGAGAGTATGCCTTCTTGTTTAAAAAAAAAAAAAAAATTCTTGGCAAGAGTTCTACAATATCAAGATGAGGAACTAGCTGGCTTGGGAAAGAATTTTAAAGGGTACCAAAATATACAAGTATACTGTATAGGTCAGTGACACTTCTAGACTAATTACAAATTGTGAAATTTGTTGCAATAGCAAATGAAGAATAAATGCATATGTGAATGAAAGTATCACCTTTAAAGAAACAAAACTATGTATTTCACTCTTATCGATATAAAATTTTCAGACTATTGCACAAATCCATTTCAGTTCATGGATCCTAGCAGTTGGTGTGCTAAATTACAAACCTTACAAATCAGTCTGCATGAGAACAGAATAGGGTTAGCTGTTCCCATGGTCATTACCAACATCATTATCACACCATCATTTACAAGAATATGCCCAGATCTGAGCAAAAGCAGATGGGAATAAAGTGAATTGACTCCTGACGAATGAGTTCAAAGTTCCTGAAGGGTGCTGACTGGATCGAATTCCTTTCTGCTCGCAAGTGAAGGCGACAGAAATGAACAGGTTTAGCTGTAATGCAGTTCATTTCAATGGCTCCACACACCCATTCACGGACTGATTTAAACTGCCTTTCCTTTGCTTTTCTTGAGCACTGTTCAGGTGCCCAGGGGGACCAAGAACAGAAAGGACTCTGGCTGTTGTCCCCAAGGAGGCTCCCTGGGCTGATGGACATCAGCTCTTCTTAACTAGTAAGGTGTTTTAACTTTCAGCTCTCACTGACATGGTGCTGAGGTTTGGTTCAATCAGTTGATGAAAGTAAGAATCCAGTGGGGTCTGATCATCAGTTACATTAGAAGCAGGCTCATAGGAAGGAGGGTCCTGCTAACGCATATGGGGCAAAAGGCAGCACCTCCATCGTAAGGGTAAACGGCGCCGGCCCCAGTCCTTACTGTGTTTACTTTGGGGAGCAATTTGTGGTCAGATCTACAGAAACGCTGATTCACTTTCAGGCTTTTGAATCAATCATGACACTACCATTGCAGGTAAACTTATCAAAGCAAAAGTGACAAGTTCATCTGGATTTGAGGAGTTGAATCCAACATAGCAGAGGGGCGCAGAGCACGGACTCAGCTTTGAATCCTGGCTCCTTGACCTTGGGCAGTCTGCCTCTCTTCTCTGCACCTCAGTTTCCTCACCAGTGAAAGGGAGATAATAATTGTATCCACCGCCTGGGGTTGTTGTGTGATTCAATGTATGGAGCTTATTACAGATCCTTTGCACACAGCAGTATCATAGAAGGGTGAGTTATTACTTATTATCTTTATAATTTAGGGGCTTGGGGGTCAAAGGAGAAAATATATACCCTCTGGAGCATACTTAGTTCAGTTGTGTGTAGGCTGAACCCAGATAGTGGGCTTTCCAGGTAGTGCTAGCGGTAAAGAATCTACTTGCCAGTGCAAGAGATACAACAGAATCTGGTTCGATCCCTGAGTCAGGAAGATCCCCTGGAGAAGGAAATGGAAACCCACTCCAGTATTTTTGCCTGGAAAATCCCACAGATAGAGGAGCCTGGCGGGCTACAGTCCACGGGGTCGCAAAGAGTTGGACATGACTGAGCACACATGCATGCAGGCCGGAGCAAGCAGTGGACTTCATATCATTCAGTGAAAAAGCTTCTGGCTGTCTATTCTGATTCAAGGTGCTGGATTCATATGTGAAGACACAGTCCTGTGCTCATGGAGCTCCTGGTCGAAAGAAAGACACATTGTTACACACAGTGTGACAATGAGAATTCCCAGACGTGCAGGGGCTACGAGGAGGAAGGAATGGTGAACTCTGTCTGGGGGAATCTCCCAGAAAGTGACCTCTGAGTTGGGTTTCAAAGATGGATGGAATTTGCCAGATGAGCAAGTGGCAGGTGAAGGATTCCAGGCGGCAGAAGTATACACACTATAAAGGCACAGACTCAGAAAAAACAGACTATGAGGTGCAGGACTAGGGGAAGAGAGGGTGGGAGATGTAAACTATAGAGGATCATCTAAGTACAGTTGATGTACTTATCAACTGTATTGATGACCTCAGTACTGTAGCATCAAACTGGAGGGGGAGGGGGGTCGGTTAGAGATAGGTCAAGAAGAGGTAACTGTGGCCAGATCATAAAAGGCCTGGTATTTACTTAGTTCAGTTGTGTGTAGGCTGAACCCAGGCAGTGGTGGAGGGACTCAGGAGGGAACAAGAGGTAATTAGGGGGTAGGACTGTTAGGACTTGGTGATTGAGTGGATGTGAGAGATGAGCGAGAGGGAGGAATCCAAGCTCACTCCCACGTTTACCAGGTTTGACCTACCAGGAGGTTTGTGAGTCCCCCAATGACTTTGTGACTCTGGGAAGAAAAGCAGGTTTGGGGGATAAGAAGGTAAGTTCTGAGCTGGACATGTTGAGTTCAAGATGCCTGTGGAATACTGGGGGGAAGTAATGTGGGTGGTTGGAATTACATGGCAGAGGTTCTTTGATGTCAATTTATGGAGCTTGTCTGGAGGCATGTGGTTGGGATAGAACCTAGGAGATACATATATATATATCATAGTGAATAAAAAGTATTTATGTTTTGCTAGTGCTGGGTCTTTGCTGTGTGTGCTTTTCTCTAGTTGCCACGAGTGGGGCTACCCTCTAGCTGCGGTGCGTGGGGTCTCACTGTGGTGACTTTCTTGTTGCTGAGCATGGGCTCTAGGTACTCAGGCTTCAGTAGTTGGGGCATGAGGGCTTAGTAGTTGTGGTGCATAGACTTAGTTGCTTGGCAGCATTTGGGATCTTTCTGGACCAGGTAAGCCCTAAGATATAATATTAATAATAGCCAACATTTCCAATGGGCTTGCTATGTGCCAGGCTGTACCACCAGATTTGCTTTGCTAATCATTTTGCCTTTGGCAGCTGGCACACAATGGGTGCACAATAATTATTTTGTTCAATGGATGCTCTCATTTAATCCTCACCACAAACTTACAAGGCAGTTATGATTAGGACCCTCACTTTATCCATAGGAAGATGATCTAGGAAAAGCTAAGTTAACCGAGGTCACACAACTGCTAAGGAGCAAATCTGAGATTTGAAATCAGCTCTTTGTGATGCTAAGTCCAAAGTGCTTAACTGCTTTGGTAAAATCTTAAAGAAGGCTGAGCAATGAAGAATTGATGCTTTTGAACTGTGGTGCTGGAGAAGACTCTTGAGAATCCCTTGGACAGCAAGGAGATCAAACTAGTCAATCCCAAAGGAAATCAACCATAAATGTTCATTCGAAGGACTGATGCTAAAGCTGAAACTTCAATACTTTGGCCACCTGAGACTGAGAGCTGACTCACTGGAAAAGAACCTGATGCTGGGAAAGATTGAGGGCAGGAGGAGAAGGGACTGACAGAGGATGAAGTGATTGGATAGCATCAATGACCCAATGGACATGAGTTTGAGCAAACTCTGGGAGATAGTGAAGGACAGGGAAGCCTGGGGTGCTGCAGTCCATGGGGTCGCATAGAGTCAAACAAAACTGAGCAACTGAATAAGAATAGCAAGCATGTTAAAACTGCCCCCAAATATGTACTTCTAAGACCTGGGGTGAGACTCTTACCCCTCTGAGACTGGTTCCTCTGCTAAACCAGGAGTGGGATTCAAAAATCTCAAACCACTCCTTCAGCTTCAAAACAATGATGACATCAGATGATGACTATGGCAATGCAGTGTGAGGCCCATATCACGTCACTTAGGGTGGAAGACCTGAACAGTGTAGGCAGTGTAAAGTGGGACACCAAGTAGGTTCTAGGTACAGGCAAAGAGGGTAGATTAGGGTTTAACTTCCATATAACAAATCACCACACATGGAGCCACTTCAAACAACATGTATTCACTACCTCACAGTCTCTGTGGATCAGGAGTCCTGGCACAGCCTAGTCCAGTCTCACAAGGTTGCAATCAAGGTGTCAGCCAAGCTCATTCTCAGCTGAATGCTTGAATGGGGAAAGGTCAGCTTCTGAACTCATCTGGGTTGTGGGAAGACTTTATTTCCTTGTGATTGTATAACTAGGACCCAGCTTTTGACTGTTGGACAGAAGCCACCATCAGGTCCTAGAGGTTGCTCATAAGTTCCTTGCATGTGAGCTTCCTCAATATGGCTGCTCACTTCATCAAGGGCTGCAGGAACCTACTTTCCTGTGCTAGCAAGATGGAGATACATTGTTATATCAACATAATCTACAGGTATCTCCACCATACTCTGTTGCTTAGAAGCAAGTCTCAGGTTCCACCTCAAGGGGAGGGAACCACACAAACTCCCAACATGGGCACCAGGAGGCAGGAATTATTGGAGGTCACACTAGGGTCTGACATCAATAAGGAGCCACATTACCTGCTGAGAATTTGAAAGGAATTATAAAACAAGTTAAAGTTGGTCTGCTTTTTAGCTAAGACCATGAACTGGCAATTCTAGATATCATCAGTGACAAAATACTCTTTCCTGAAAAAATCTTTTGTTGTTTGAAGTTCTAAACAGTTGCTGGGATTACTGTCAAGTTTTCATGATGCATTCATTTAAGAAATTCCTTATCCTTTAATGCAGTGTATCCTACGCGGAAGTAAACTCCCAGTTATACTGACAGCTGGTCTCCAAAACATGGACTTAGCTCCAGGCCTTCATTTTAAGATGAAAACTGTTATGGTGCACAATCATTTGAGATGAGATCGTTTTGGGTGCAGTGTGTGTCTGCATCTCCAATCCTATGGTAGTACACAATACTGTTTTTAAGCAGCAGATGCGAAATAAAGATAACGCCCATGACAGTAAAGTCAGAGAAACTGAACTGGAGTTACTTCAGTTCTGTTATTCTATATGGCCGCTTAGAGTTTTTGTGTTTAAAATTTAAAAGAGTGAAACAGTGCAAACTGAGAGTTGTTTTTACTTGATAGATGCACATTTCAGTTAACACACAAAATATTTTACTCAATTTTAGTATCAATTTAAAAACAGAAAATTCTTTTATTTTAAAACTTAGAAACAAAGCAAGAGAAAACCCAGTACATCAGTAATATGATTTAGTAGTTGACTAAACTACTAAATTGTGCTGTTTAGGAATAAAAAGTAACAGCCAGCACTAATTGGGGCTCACAATGTGCTAGACACTGTTACACACACACACACACACACACACATTTAGCTTATGAATACAGGCAAGTCCAGCTATTATCCTTATTTTAAAGATAATGTAGTCCGGGAGCACAGAACATTGTGGTCTGCTCAAGATTAGCCAACTAGAGTGGCAGAGCTGGAATCTCAGTCCGGGTAGGGTGGTTCCAACATCTGAATTCTTAAATTCTAGTAAAGGAAAACAAAAGACAATATCCCAGATAATCTTGCAGGCCGAAGAAGCCCTTCAAAAAAGGACAGGAAGGCTTCTTCTCATCCATGAGGGCTTCCTTCCACTTCTGACCTGTCCCTGCCGGATCCTGGGCTGAGGGAGGGCCGGCTTCCCAAGGACCTGCCAGAGAGAATTCTCTTTCCGGGTCCCCTCTCCGCCCTCTGAGCACCCACGCCGCGCCCCGGCCCTCCTCTGCCAAGCCCAGGTTTCTGCCGGCCCTTCCCAGCTTCCGGCCCTTCGCTCCAGGCCAGGTCGCGGGGTCCAGGCGGTGCCAGGAGCTCTCTATTTACTGTTTGGTTTCCATGGTGACACGTAGGCGCCGTCAGCGCCTTCCGTCATCAGCCCCGCAGCGCGGTCCCCCACCCGGCGCCGTGACGTCTGCCCGCCGCTTCCGCTCTGCCCATATTTGGCTCAGCCGCTGCGTTGCCCGCCGGGCGGAGGGAGCGGGAGGAGGGAGCGGGGGGAGGCTGGGAGTCGGACTTCGTCCTCCTCCTCTCCCTCCCCCTCCCTGCGCTCTCGGTCTCCGGCCACGCCCCCGTACGGGTGCTGCGGACCCCTGGGTTCCACGCTATCCAACCCCGCGACCCTCGGCGGAGGCAAGGGGTGGGGGCGACAGGGACCGCGAGGGAAGGCGTGGATGACTGATTGACGAGCCCCGGGATCCCAGACGTTTCTTGTCTCGTTGAGACTGCAGCCCAGAGTTGGGCCGTCTCGTCTGTTTTGGGTTGGGTGAGCTGAGATCATGATTTTCTCTCTCTGTGCCCGGAAATCATGGAAACAGCCATCCTTCGCCTCTGTTTTATATTTTATAGACTTAAAATCTTCGTCCCTGGCGCTTTGAAGACCGAGGTTCTGGGAATCAGTGTTGCCCCTTGGGGGATAAATGACCTTGGGAAGGTCACTTTCTTTTACTTAGCCTGGTAAAATGAGCTTTGGGGGGTGGGGCGCAGCGGCGTCAGGCTTGGGAGGGGAGATCGCCTGCATCACCTTTTAATTTTACAGTAGTTACGGGCGGGAGGTGGGGGTGGGGAGACCGGTTCGGGGAGTGAGGGGAGTGGGGGAGGCCGGGGGGCAGTGCATGACATAACTGGAATACCGGTGAAGTTCTTTGAGGACCCCCTGCAATTCTGACCCCCGTAGCAACTGGGTTTGTGCGTTTCTTTGCGCCTTGGTCGTATGGGCGCTTAATTAACTGTTGCTCACCGCTTATTGAATGAATCCCAAGCAAATTGCTTTCGGATTTCACCTTCATAAATCCAGACCCCCGCAATTCCTCTTACAGGCGGAAGGAGGGATATTGCGGCGATGATTAATATCGCGCAGCAGGGTTGCTGATGTAAAGCGACTTGCAGATGTAAAGGGCAATAAACATTCCTGGGAGGAATCCAGCGAGATTCCAGAAATCTCGGAGGGAGCCGTGGGTGTGTGCCGCCGGGCCAAGAGGACGGGGGGGTGGGGGGTGGGGGCGGAGGGTGGCAGGGGTGGCGGGCAGTGCCGCAGTGGGCGACTGCGGGCGTGGGGGCAACTCTTCAAGATACTTGGTCCTGGCTACCGCCCTCCCCCCCCCCCCCCCACCCCCCCCCCCCTCCCCAACCCCAACCCCAACCCCCGCCCATTCCTCAGTTCCTCTAACTAAAGGAGTGTGTTTCAGAATTTAAGAGCTAGAACGCACATCAGATACTATTGCTCAAATTCAGCCTTTCAATTTTACATACGGGGGACTAAGGTTCAGAAAATCTGATTCACTCCTCCAACTTTGCACAGCTAGAGACAGATAAAAGCCAAGATTTCTGGCTTCACCTCCCACCTCCCCTCTAACCCCCTCTGCTCTTGTGACTTCAGGACCCTGTTGCCTGGCTCGGATGGTGGAACTTGCAGTAAAGCTGAATACTGACATCAGAGCTCCTTAAAGGGTGCCAGTGGCATGCCTCCTGTCCCACACAACCCACAGCATGACATCAGGGCCTGGGGTGATGGCCAGGAGGTGTGTTATCCCCAAAGCACAAAGCATTCCTCCTCATAGTGACTGGAATGGCTACACTTGTCCAGAGACCCTGAATTGTTTGCCCTGAAACTAGGCTTAGAATAGCAGTTGGTCATTTTTCATAGTTACCCAAGCCTCGCATTAAGTTTTCTCAGTCAAGACAACAGAAGGCATGAGTAGCCTCAATCCATGGAAACCCCTATTCTGCCTATTGGAAGATCTTTTCATGGTGCTGGAGAAGACTCTTGAGAGTCACTTGGACTGCAAGGAGATCCAACCAGTCCATTCTAAAGGAAATCAGTCCTGGGTGTTCATTGGAAGGACTGATGTTGAAGCTGAAACTCCAATACTTTGGCCACCTCATGCGAAGAGTTGACTCATTGGAAAAGACCCTGATGCTGGGAGGGATTGGGGGCAGGAGGAGAAGGGGACGACAGAGGATGAGATGGCTGGATGGCATCACCGACTTGAAGGATGTGAGTTTGAGTGAACTCTGGGAGTTGGTGATGGACAGGGAGGCCTGGCGTGCTGTGATTCACGTGGTCACAAAGAGTCGGACACGACTGAGTGACTGAACTGAACTCTCATGGTCCATAGAGGTTAGATCCTCTTTAATGTCTGTCTCTCTTTCAGTTTCACCCGACTTCCTCTGACATTCTATATTCTATTTCTTCCCTGATTCTAGGCAGCCCAGTCTGAGACGACTGATGCCCACCGCTGGCCTCAGGCCATGCCAACTCTTCCGAGGAAGAGTCTGCGATCTTTCCCCTTTCTCTCTGGTTTGTACTTGGGAGCTCTAGCGACAGAAGTAGCAGCTCTGCCTCCTGGTGGACATTTGAGGCAGAGCACCCTTCTCCAATTCTAGAAGCTGCCTAATGGTTAGGGGAAGAGATTTTTTTTTTTTTTAAATTTGTTCGCTCTGATGGAAATAGCAAAACTTGACAGGAAAAAAAAAAAACAACACCAAGTTTTTTTTGTCTCTGTATTTTAGAAGATCAGATTGATTTGGACGTAGAAAATACTCTCTTCTTTCTCTGGGCTCTTTTTTTTCCTTCTGCCAAGTCTTGCTGTTTCCATCAGAGTGAACAAGGTTTCCTTGCCCCTTCTCTTTATTTCAAACTCCACCTCCTTCACAACACTTTTCTGACTCCTCTCCTATATATTTTATGAATTACAGATGTGCACAGACCCAGCACATGAGTGTACACTTACTTGCTGTCTTTACTGTTGTTTCCTTGAGAGTGGAGTCCAAGTCCTGGGTGTCTTTTGTGTTCATAGAATAATGCCCAGCACAGGGCTGGGGATAAAACCTGCTCTCAAGCCCTTGCGGATTAATTGATTAATTTCTCCAGAAGCAAATCCAAGCCTTTGCTTTGATGAACTTTCCTATCAGTTCTTTGGAGGGGGGGGCGGATCTAGATAATGATCTAATCAAAGATAGCCTTGCACAAGAAGGAGTTTCACAAAGCAGTTTCACAAGAGAACACCACCCCACGCAGAGAGGGATGGGGAAGTGAGAAGTGAACTCTCTGAAAGATGAGGAAGGTGAGAACACGGGAAGGTCAAAGGATGAAACATCAGGGGTAGGGGGCGGGGGGAGGGCGCTTGGCTTGTGGGATCAGAGAGGCAGCGCAGCTTCTGGAGCCAGCTTCCTGTCCAGACCCCACCACTTGCAGTGTGGCGGTAGGCAAGTTTACTCTGTGCCTCCGTTTTCTTATCTGTAAAGAAACTACCTGTCTCCTGGCCTTATTCTGGGGATAAACTGAGCTGATATTTGCAAAGTGCTGGAATAGTACCTGGCACATAGTAAGTCTCATATAACAGTTTGTCAGATTATTTTCCAATGTAGCTGTCTTGTAGATAGAATGGAGGAAGGTTGTATGACCTTTTTGTTCCCTTCTGCACCGACTTCCTGAGCAGGCCATGAGCTATGTGGTCGTACAGGTCTGGGTGGATTCCTGTCCCTGTTACTAGTTGTTTGACCTTGGGCAGATCATTCTACTTCTTGGAGTCTCAATTCATCTGTGAAGGGGAAGGGGGGCAGATAATTGTGGTTACCTCGAAAGACTGTTGTCTGCATTACATGACTGTAAAAAGCGTGGCATAGCAAGAGTTTTGTAAACAGAAGATATAGTTATTATTATCTATGAGAGGAGCCATAGATAAAGGAGAACGGAGTCTCCAAAATCTTTGAGGTTTCCAGAAACACTGAGCGTAGTGAATAGCAGTGAGATCAGCTCAGTTCCTGGCGCTTAGGGGTGGGAGGCTAGGCCCTGGATCTGGGCCATGACTGGATATCAACATCTGAAGAAACCAGGAATGGTTTTGCTTGTGGATCTGCTCTAGGAACATTTTCTGCCTGAGGGCAGTACTGAGGGTGTGGCTCAGTCAGGCCAGGTGCCAGCAGTGGGAGGCCCCTTCTTCCCAGAAGGGTGGCCTTTAGTAAAAGAGGGCGTGGGCAGGGTGGGACTTAGAGTGTGTGTATGGGGGGGCGGTGGGGGGGAATGGCCCAGAGACCTCCTGCCCCAGGAGCTGGCCTCGCAGGCCTGGCATGGCCATCTGCATGGCCAAACCTGCCTGCACAGCTCCTCAAAGCTGCCCTTCCCAGCCCTGACCTGGGATATCCCAGAGTGATTGCCGGCAGCTATCCGAGGGGTGGTGGGAAGGAGGGTTGTGATAGTCTTACAGTCAAATTACCCTTCACTCCCTTCAGCTGCATTTATGGAAAAGTACTAAATGGAATATACAAAAGCTGTGATGCAGTCCTTCGGGTTCTTTTCGAAGGGGAAAGGAGGATTGCAAAATCCATCGATGCTAGAGTGTTGCAATCGCGACCATGTTGGGAATCACTTTTACGGTCCCCTGCGACCCAGGAGGAATTGCGGGCCCTGGCAGGCCAGAGTCTATGCTAAGTAAGTTGTCATTCTGGGATCCCAGACAATTTTAGAATCTGTTTGGGGAGTGCGGATGGATCTGTAAGCCTCATTTCAAACTCAGGTTTCCAGTCATGGCAAGGGAGGGGTGGGCCCCAGTGACTAGTACCTGGAGCAGAACTCAAACGTGGCTTGTGAAGTCACGAAGGTGCTAATATTGGTTGTCTCTGGGGAGGAAGGAATGTGTTTTTCATTTTCTCCTTTTTGCTTGTTTGTACTCTCTGATTTTTGTTTTTGGCGAGCCCACATACTACTTTTGTAATAAAGATGTTTTTTAAATGTTCCCAGCAGAACAGTACGTTTGTTTTTTTTTATGGGTAACAATAATAAATGAAAAGACTCAGAACTCAAAACACCTCTTGATTTTTTTCCTTCTCCCCTCCTTTCCAGAAGAAATAGATGCTCCTGATGAAACCTTTGGATATTCAGATAGTCAAAGTAAAAAATCACCTATAATCACATCGCAGAGGTTTCTGCTAACCATTTTAATTCTTCTTCCCTTTCCTATATTGGAAACTTTAGTTTTATACTTTTAAATTTATACATTGTAGTTTTCATGAAAATAAGACAAGGCTAGAATACTGTTTTATAATCTTGTTTTTCTATATCATACATCATGAATACAGACAATTTTTTTCTACCTGCTTACTTTAATAGCTAGTCAGATAGGATTCTAAACATCCAACAATCAGTTCTGTATTGTTGGACCTTTGGGTTGTTTCTAAGTGATTTTCTATTCTAGACAAGGATGCAAGAAGCTCCGTGGCTAAATTTTTGTGCACATCTGAGATTATTTCGTTCGAGGCGGGCCGAGGGCATGCTCCTTTGTAAGGCTTTTGAAACATAGCTGTGCGGTCAGTACAGTGTCACAGAAGACGGTGTGCAGCCCCTGTTACAAATGGGAAGGGAGTATTGGCTTAACCAATTTCTAGCTATGCAATCTTGAGGAAATGACTTACCCTCCCTGCGCTTCAGTTTCCTCAAATGATAATAGCTTATGGAATGAGATTGTTGTGGGGACTGGATGAAGAAGAGGTGTCAAGTAGCACAGCACATGATGAGCCCTCAGTAAATGGTGATTGTTTCTGACTCATGGACGGTCTTTTCTTTGGGGCAAGAAGTTGTCTTTGAAACTGAGGTCTGGTTGCCTGGCAAAGTTGAGGGGAAGAACTGGAGTGGGTTTAAATGGTGAAGGGGGAAGACACTGAGACATGGACGTCTCAGGCACTGTGGTCAGGAATCCATCTGCCAATGCAGGGGACACAGGTTTGATCCCTGGTCCAGGAACATCCCACGTGCCATGGAGCAACTAAGCCCATGTGCTGCAGCTCCTGAGTCCCTGCTCTAGAGCCTGCATGCTGCAGCTACTGACGCTCGTGAGCCTGCAGCCTCTGCTGCGCAACGAGAAGCCACCACAATGAGGAGCCCACGCACCGCAACGAAGAGGAGCCTCTGCTTGCTGCAACTCGAGAAAGCCTGTGCACAGCAAGGAAGACCCAGAACAATTAAAAAAAAAAAGTGGACGAGTGATCGAGAAGGGGCTGATGAGAGGGTTGTTTTCTAGTCCTAAGTCGGGTCTGACTCTGCGACCCCAGAGACTGCAGCATGCTGGGCTTCCCTGGGCTTCCTGTCTCCTGGAGTTTGCTCAAACTCATGTCCATTGAGTCGGTGTAGGCTGAGGAAAAGTTAGCAGAGAAGAGCGTGTCCTTGAGGGAGATGGAGAACCCAGTGGACAGGGGTGAAATGTCCACGTGGTACAATTTGGAGCTTGGAAACCAAGCCAGGTGCCAGTTGGTCCCCATGCCGCCGAGGAGCCACCTCTGTAAGATCCCAGATGGTGCCCTGTGGCCCCCAGTCCCGTGAGGCTGCTTTCTGCCTTTCTGCTCTCAGCCTCATATTGTATCACTCCAGGCTAGGGTTCTTTCCATTCCTTGAGTGCACCATCTTCCTGCCTGTTGGGTGGCCTTGTACATTCTGTTTCCCCCTGCCAGTAATGTCCAGTCTTCTTGGCGAATTCCCAGGCACCCTTCAGATCTCAAGCTTAAAGCTCGCTTCCTCGGGGAGGCCTTCCCTGACCATTTGGTTTCAACTGGCTGCCTTCTTCCTGTTCATTTTCTCTGGGCCTCTGTACCTACATAGCAATGTCAGAGTTTGTAGTTATTGTGTGTTTGTGATTTTTTACCCTTGGTGTTCTCACTGGGCTGAAAGCTCCATGAAAGCAGGAACGGGTTCTTTTTTCTTTTTTTTAACTCACTCTGTACCCCTGATGCTCAGCACATAGTCGACACTCAACAAACAGTTACTGAAACAGAAGAAGAATAAGCCAGTTCATTTGTGATCTGTAAAATACCTTGATGTCTCCTCCTTCTGTGGCTTCAAACTCATCCTAACTGATGCTGGCTTATTGGCTGAAGGAACAGGAAATTTGGGGGCTGTGAGGACTGCTTTAGCCAGTTCCTCTCTTGTTTTCTCCCTTGAGGAAGTAGCCTTCTCCTTCTAAGACTAGAAACTTTTTAAGCCAGTGCTTCTCAAGCTTGTTGTTGTCGTTCAATCTCTAAGTCATATCTGACTCTTTGAGACCCCATAGGCTGACTTTAGCATGCCAGGCTTCCCTGTCCTTCACCATCTCCCAGAGTTTGCTCAAACTCATGTCCATTGACTCAGTGATGCCATCCAGCCATCTCACTCTCTGTTGCCCCCTTCTCCTCCTGCTCTCAATCTTTCCCAGCATCAGGGTCTTTTCCAATGTTGTCAAACTTAAATGTGTTCTCACACTTACCTGGGGATCTCCTCAACATGCTAATTCTGATTCTGTGGTTCTAGGATCCTCCTTAGGGACAGGTATCTTTAACAAGCTCCTGGGTCAAACCCATGTTGCTGGTCTCAGGACCACTCTGAGCAACAAGTCTTTGAGTTTACAGCTTCCTTCTGTTTTACCCGCCAACCATTCCCACGTCTCCCTGGAGAAGGGAAAGGCTACCCACTCCAGTACTCTGGCCTGGAGAATTCCATGGACTGTATGGTTCATGGGGTTGCAAAGAGTCAGACAAGACTGAGCGACTTTCACTTTTCTATTCTCATGCCTAAGATTGAGTCGCTGCTCCCTCTGCTGGCCACTGAAGGGCATGACAGTCATTGACTAAGATTAAACAGCACGTCAGTGGTCTGGTGGTCCAGTGGCTAAGACTCCGTGCTCCCAATGCAGGGGGCCCAGGTTTGATACCTGGTCAGGGAAGTAGATCCCACATGTCGCAACTAAAGATCAGCTAAAGATCCTGCGTGCCACAGCTGAGGCCCCGTGCAGCCAAGTAAATAAATAAAAATAATAAATGTTAAAAAAAGACAGCATGCCAGAAATATTCTTGGGGAACAAGATCTGCTAAAAGTAGATGAGCACTGCTGCTGCTAAGTCACTTCAGTCGTGTCTGACTCTGTGCGACCCCATAGACGGCAGCCCACCAGGCTCGCCCGTCTCTGGGATTCTCCAGGCAAGAACACTGGAGTGGGTTGCCATTTCCTTCTCCAATGCATGAAAGTGAAAAGTGAAAATGAAGTCGCTCAGTCGTGTCTGACTCGTAGCGACCCCGTGGACTGCAGCCTTCCAGGCTCCTCCGTCCATGGGATTTTCCAGGAGCACACAAATTTTAATAGCACTAGGAAAATGTGCTCTTAAGAATATACTCTGTAAAGGATCCCAGCTATGCTGAGGCAAAGAAATTCCTGGAGCAGAAGGATGTTAAGACTGGGAGGAACCCTTCCATTCCTTTCTTCATTGATTTTCGTCTTTTGTGCTGTTGGCTTTTCCCACTTTTTTTTCTTAATCAGGGCTGCATAATGACTTTCATGGGCCCTGAGAAGTTTGGTCTTTGAAGGTCCCTTTCTCTATAAAAATTAATTCAAAATTTCTTTTTATGACTACATGGTTATAATGATTAATAGTCTGAGGAAGTTTGAATAAACTGTCCTTTTGGGAAAGAAAAGTTAATTTTTTTCTCCTGATTTTTAAATGAAATTAAAATATCTTTGTGGGTTCCTAAAAAATATCATGGGCCCTAGCGCCATCCTCTTGTGTCAGCCCCATTCTCCACGAGGTGGCAGACAGCATATTCTTAATGCTGTTCGAATCTGCATACCTACCTGCTTTTAGTGGAAGATCTTGCTCCCTGAGAATTTTGAGTTTTAAAATTCTTGTGTGTTGTCTCTCTCTGTATGCCCAAGAGTGTACTAGGTGCCTTGAGGGTCATTGCGCGGTGGCAGCAGGTGACCAGACTGAACACGTTAAATGACTTAGACATATACTGTGCCTGGAGTGTTCCCTACGTGCCAAGTGCCTTAAACATATCACCTAAGTTTCAGAGCAGCTAATATCCATGCTGTACCCTGGAGAACACCAGAGCTAAGCAGGCGACCTCATTTTCTCACCTCCCAGGAGAAGAGTTAGCAGATCTGGGATCTGAACCCCAGGCCTGTCTGATCCTCTCCATAGGCAGTGACAGGATATACGATGAGATCCCTGCCTAGATATCTATTTCCAAATATATGTTACACTACCAGAGCTACCAGGGGCAAGACGTCAGGGAGAGTGGGAGGGTCTTAGCGAGGAGAAAGACTGAAGGCTGACTTTGGAGCAACAGTCACTGCAGAGAGATGAAATGGCAGGGAAACACCCTTAAGGCCACAGAGATGTGGAGGGGGTGGTAGGGTCCGCTGATTCAGGGGACCATGAGGAGACGTCCCAAGTGGAGAGGAACTCAAGGTTCGGAAGCAGAGGGTGATGAGGCAGAGTATGGCTATAGGGAGTGAGGGACTTGGGCCCAGTCTGATGTTCAGTGAGAGCTTCTTTGTTTCCTTCCTGAAATAGTCCTGAATCATTAATAACTTAGTCAAGTTTTCTCCATCCTCCTGCCTCAGTTCCTCATCTATCAAGTGGGAGTGATGAAGCTTGCCCTGCCTTCTCAGAGAGGTCAGGAAGCTCAAATGACTGTCAGTTTCACAGGGATGGGGAGCCTGTGCCTGATTCAGGCTGTAACCCGGGGGCCTGGGTGCTCAGCACACATTTGGTGAAGACATGGGTGGCACACCCACAAATTCCTTGAAAAGTCACCTCAGAAGACAGCATGGCTGGAGAAAGAGCCCTGAGCCAGAAGAGGGCGCTCTTCAGTGAAACAAAGCTTGATGTAAGAAACCCCCAGGATCTTTCTGCAAGATTGGGGATTGAGAATCTGCATCCCTAGGCTTTGTACTTGGCTTTAGGATTTAGGAGGTCAAGTCATTCTATTCTAAATTCTTATATCTAAACCTACCTTCACTCTAGTATCCTAACTAGGAAAAGAAGCTAAAATGTAGTTTCTCTACTTCACGTTCTCTTTTAATGCTTTAGGCACTTAGTAGAGTTGTCATTATTTTTATTTGGGAAGGCAGAGCTTGAAAGAGCAGCCACCTGTTAGATCTCATGATTTTGTGGGTCAGGAATTAAGACAGGAATTGGCTGGGAAATTCTTCTGCTCAGTATGGCAAAGACAGGTGTCCTCGGTGGTATTCAGCTGGGGGATGGGCTGGCCTGGAGGGTCTGAGATGGCTTTACTTATATGACACCTATGTTATTTAACATTTTATGTGGTTAATATCTGTCTCCCTCACTAGTCCAGAAGCTACCAAAGGACGGGAACTGTGTTTATTTTTTGTCTATCATTTTATCCTTAGGGGCTGGAACAGTGCCTGGCCAACTTAGACTTAGTAGGTAGGATTCGTTAAATGAATCAATGATGTAATTCTTTTATAAAAAATTAATTTTGGGTTGCACTGGGTCTTTGTTGCTGTGCATGGACTTTCTGTAGTTGCAGCAAGCGGGAGCTACTCTGTTGTGGTGCTAGAGCTTCTCATTGTGGTGGCTGCTCTTGTTGTGGAGCACAAGACAGGCTCTAGGTGCCTTGGGCTCAGTAGCTGTGGCAAACCAGCTCAGTTGCTCCAAGGCATGTGTCATCTTCCCACATCAGGTATCAAACCAGTGTCCCCTGCATTGACAAGCAGATTTTATCCACCGTACCACCAAGAAAGTCCATGTAGTTTTTTTTTTTTTTTTTTTGCCACAGGCTTGTGGGATCTTTGTTCTCTGGCCAGGGATCAAATCCAGGGCCCTGGCAGTGAAATTGCTGAATAGCAGTGAAATCCCAACCACTGGGACTGTCAGGAAATTCCCAGTGATGTTATGCTTATAAAAAGTGTCAGGATCCTTGAGAAAAAGGCACAGGTAGGAGTTAATGATGATGATGATAGTAGCTCAGTAAGTGCCAGGACTGAGCTAAATACTGTCCAACCTGCCTGGTTGGCATTGTTTACCCCCGTTTTACAGATGAGGAGCTGACATGCCTTCAAAGGCTGAAACGAGAGATACGTTTTATGTCATAAACGAGAGGACCCAGGGTAAACTCAGGTGCCCTGGAGGTCAAGCAAGTTATTAAAAGGAGTCATTTGAGAGATAAAGACCGGGAGATGAAACAACCAAAGGCTATCAGGTATATTTTCAAATTAGTTCAAACAATGTTCCAGATCCCTGCTTCTACATTATCCAAATAATAGAGGCAAAACCTTCCCCTGTGATGAGGCGAAGATTCACTTGGGTGTCTATCATCACATTCACTTAAACTGTTCCTCAAAATCCACATGATTGTTTCTTCTTCATCCTGGATTTATTCATTTTTGTTGTTTCTGCACAGCTAGAATGTTCTGCCAACATGTTGTAACACTTCCTTCATCTGATCAAAGAACACGCTGGCCTGTCATCATGAGCATAGCATCACAAAGCAACATGGGTTAGTAACAGTGCCCTTGATTGAAATTGCCTGCGGGGTCAGAGTATTAGTGGATTATCTGAGGCCCAGGCTTCTTGTGGGCTCTGTCTTGCAGGAAGGCCTCTTGTAGATCTTGTTACTATGACGGGGGAATACCCCAGGTTGCCAGGAAATTCCTGTCAGGGCAGGCTACTGACTTCCCTGCACCTCAGGGATTCTAAGCCCAGCCCCCTGAATCCAGTCAGCAAAAGAGCTGCCTCAAACTGACAAGCAAAACGAAGCCCAACAAAAGCAGCTGGAGCCCAAACAGACTCGGGTGAGGCTGGGAGGGGAGTCAGGTCTGGCGTCATCCAGGCTCTGGGCCAGGCCGTTGTCATGGTGACAGCCAGCCGGTTTACCAGCGGGCAGCAGAGCCAGTTCTCTGCAGGGGGGAAGCCTGAGTAGGGGGCTTCCCCTGGGGGTGCCGTGCTTCTCCAAGTAATAGGAACCTGCGGAAAAGGCATGATCCCTTCCAGAGAGAGGCGTCTTCTCATAGCAGCCAGGCAGGCTGTCTGGGGTTGTGGGACGGCGGTGGTGGCAGTGGGCTCAGAGAGGCTGGCCAGCCTCAAAGAGAGGGAGGTGGCCACTGAATCAGCAAGGAGGCCTCTGGAAAGGCTGGAAGGCTTTCCGGGCAGAAAGGATTTACAGCTGTGTTAGCTTTCTGGGCAAATATGAATTGAAGTAGATCACAGAGTTCTTTAAAACAACAACAACAAAAACCCACAAAGAAACGATACATACACAAGAGCGGCCAGTGGAGAAGAGAAAGGCTTTTGGGAGGCTCAGAAGTGGCACATGAAAATGTTTTATGTCCTTCTCTGGGAGCTTTTTATCATTTTCTTTTTCTTCAGTTCTGATGATCACAATTTAAGTCATTATCTGGAGGAATGAACAACTTTCAGTGAAAACAAAACATAAGAAAACCTCTGTTGTGTCAGGCAGGGCTGAAAAGATGTTCACGTCCATGAGAGTGAATTACTTCAGGGTACAGAAGAGACTCCCTTTCTGGCTAAAGTGTGACACCAGCTAAAATAAATGCAATGGAGGAAAGAATCTTCGTACCTTCCTCCAGACATCTTGCTGCAAAAGTGTCTGTCATACAAAATACTGTATGATTCCTCTCATGTGAGGTGTTCAGAGCAATCACTTCATAGAGACAGAGTAGAAGGGTGGTCGTCAGGGGGCTGGGGGCGGGGAGATTGGGAGTTAATGGTTTCATGAAGATGGAGCTGCAGTTTGCGAAGATGAAAAGAGCTCCGGAGCTGGTGATGGCATTTGGCCAAGGAGGTACTGAAGGCCATTGAATGGTACACTTTAAAATGGTCAAAATGGTAAGTTCTATATTATGCTCGTGTGTGTCAGTCACTTAGTCATGTCCAGCTCTTTGTGACCCCATGGACTATATAGCCCGCCAGGATCCTCTGTCCATGGGGATTCTCCAGGGAAGAATTCTGGAGTGGGTTGCCATTTCCTCTCCAATGTTATGCATATTTGACCATATATATATACATTTTAAACTGTCAAAGACTGTCTCCTTGTTGTACTCAGTAGTGGCATTCGCTTGGAGGCTGACCCCCAGGGCTTGTTGGCTCAGCTCTCTGAGCCTTTGCTGTGTCATCCATTAACGAGACATATCCATCTTCAGCCAAAAGGGAAGAATGGACATGAAGGCATTTAGCAAACAGAAATCCACCACAAGGACATGAAATGTGATTAAGATATTATTTCAAAATTCATTTTTAATGTATCCAAATGCCAAGGGGCAAGTTGAAAGGAGAAAGGGGGAGCCTTGAGGAAACTGAGGACAGAATTATATTTGGCAGTTAGAGGAACTGGAAAAAAGCCCAAATATTTTAGGAGAGGAGAAGAAAATTTTGGGCTCATTCTCAGAAGCCAGAAGGTATGACCAATTTGGACGGTCACAGCAATTTAAAATACTTCTCCCTTTTGCTCTGCTTAAATTGAGAAACCAGTTAAGCCCACCCATCAGGAGGAAATGAAATGAAACAATGTCAAAACATCACCTCTCAAATTTCAGAAGGGAAATGGTGCAGTTACAACACAATGCTGGGTGGGAGTTTGTGGGATCTCGAACCCAAACACGTGGTGGAACTCAAGTCACAGAGAGTCCCAGTAACTGTCACAACAACTTACTCAAAGCAACTTTTTTCTTCCATTTAAAGAAATACACTTTTCACCGCCATTACCACTTACCCAATATATGTCCTATTAGCATAAATTAGCATGTGCCAGGCACTAATGTAAACTCGGTACATACGTTTTCTTTTCGTTCGTTGTAAGAACCCGGCAAAGCAAATCTTTTTTTATAGATAACAACTTGAAGCTTATGTCCGGAATCTGTTCTTTCTGGTTCTTTATTTCCTCATCTATAAAGTGAGAATAAAGTTATAGCTAGAGAAGAGTAGAGGCTTGCCTCAAACCACACAGCTGGGAGGTCGTGATGTCAGGAATTGAGCTCCCGTTCATTTGACCCCCTGTTCATTTGACCCCAGAGCTCTGCACTGGAATACACTGAAAAGTCGTGATTACTGAGAAGCTTATGAAACAAAAGTGGCAATGAATATTTTGCTCTGAGAGCAACTAGAACAAGGAATTGGTAAATTGCTTTTTTGTGACATTGTGTGATATCACTTCAACATAGGAGGAAGAGCCGTGAGCATTGTGGGTCATCAGGGATGCGGCTGTCATGGTGGATGAAACCACCGAGCACGGAAAATGAAACAATGCTCAGCTATGTCATGTATGAGTGTGTCATGTGTCTTGCATGTTTCGTTTCATGTATATTGCATGGTGCACGGGTTGTGGATGTATTGTGTCTTCAGCCATTTGTGTTGTCTGTGTGTGGATGTGATGAGTGTATTATGCGTAAGTGCGGGAGACTTGCATGATAACCAGTTTCTCGAACACTGAAGACAAGACATTCCAACAGCCAGCACGATCTTGGTGCTCACTCTGAGCCAGGTGCTCTTCTTATTGCTGTGCGTATAATAACTTGTTCATCCTCACAACAGTCCTTTGCAGTAGCTGGTAACATATCCTCATTTAATGCAGGAGGATCGGAGGCATAGAAAGATCAATCAAGTTGTTCCAGACCCCCTGGAGAGTAAGAAGTGGAGCTGGGATTTGAACTCAGGGAGACTGGCCTCAAATTCTGTGGTTTTTAAATTCTTTCCTTAATCCGTGCCCCCAGATCACCATATGAGAATGGATAGATTCTCTGGATGGAGAGCCTGTGGGCAACGTGAACATACGTGGCCAAGATAATCCTCCTAAATCAAATGTTAGCCAAGGTGAACCTACTATTTCTGGCCTTGTTGTGTTATGTGTGATTCCTATCAATTTAATAATTATTAAGAATTGAAATTAAAAGATGCTTGCTCCTTGGAAGAAAAGCTATGACAAACCTAGACAGCATATTAAAAAGCAGAGACATTACTTTGCCAACAGAGGTCCATCTAGTCAAAGCTATGGTTTTTCCAGTAGTCATGTATGGATGTGAGAGTTGGACCATAAAGAAAGCTGAACGCTGAGCTGTGCTTTTGAACTGTGGTGTTGGAGAAGACTCTTGAGAGTCCCTTGTACTGCAAGGAGATCCAACAGTCAATTCTAAAGGAAATCAGTCCTGAATATTCATTGGAAGGACTGATACTGAAGCTGAAGCGCCAATACTTTGTCCATCTGATGTGAAGAGCTGACTTATTTAAAGAGACCCTGATGCTGGGAAGGATTGAAGGCAGGAGGAGAAGGGGACAACAGAGAATATGGTTGGATGGCATCATGGACTCAATGGACATGAGTTTGAGCAAGCTCTGGGAACTGATGATGGACAGGGAAGCCTAGTGTGCTGCAGTCCATGGGGTCACAAAGAGTCGGACATGACTGAGCAACTGAAATGAACTGAACTGAACTGAAGAATTGAAAAGATGGTTGAAAAAATCTTATAGACAAAATGGTTTCATTGATTTGTTCCCTCTAAAAACTGGGGGCTGCCTGGAGATGATCAGTGTCTATGGATAAGATGTTCTCTAGGGCATGAGAATAGTCTGTGATCTCTTTGAGATAGGATGGCATTTCTCCTGTTGCCTTTCTCCAGCTGTCTTCCTGGGGCCTGTCACTTTCACGTTGAGAATAGTAGAAAGGGGTCTTTGGTAATGCCCATCAAGGTGGAGAAGGAGTCTGAGCCTGTTACTGTAGCAACATAAAGGAGATGATTAATCATCCATTCATCTAGCCATTAATCCATCCAGCAAGCTCTCAGTGATGAATGAGATAAAGTAGTTCTTTTTGTGGAGGATCTATTCCAGGGGAGAAAAGAGACTTCAAACAAATGAATAAACAACAACAACAACAAATACCCGTCCAGATGGAGATAAGGCTATGAACAAAATAAAGCAGGAAAGAGGGGAGTGACTAGAGTGGGAGTGTAGGCATATTTTAGATAGTGTGGCCACAGACCATTAACTGAGGCTCTGCAAAGAGATTAATCCAATTGCACAAAGAATCTGATTATCTTATACATCTGCATCCCAAGCCCAGACCCCACTCTCGGTGGGACTGCTTTCTTCTTGTTCACCTTTTGCCACAGGATCTGATGGCTACCTATGTCCCTAAACCTTTAGCAGTGGAATGGAGGTAGGTCATGGACATTTTAGGAAGGAGAGAAGGACAAGGTGAAGCCAGATCCTGGGGAAGGAACAAATAGTTTCAAGGACTTGGAGACCCCTGGGATGAAGAATGTAGTGAATGTTCACTGGTTACCTACTCAATATCCATTCCTCTTCTCCCCACTTCCAAGGAGCATCCAGATTCTCCTTCTGGGTTTGGGTGGGATGTCAAGAGGGTTTCTGATTGTCTGAAGCCAGTCTGGAGAATATCAATCCTTTTGCCTCCATGATTGGTTCAGATGGAAGGGTGTAGTGTGACACTTGAGTCTTCTGATGGATGTGGCAGTGAAATTCTCTCCTCTCCTGGTACAGACACGGATACAGGTAGCTGTATGTCCATCTTGTGCCTTGATGGAAGCCATCCTGAGGACAAGGCTACCATATGGGCAGAAAGCAGAAAATCCATAGCACTGGTTTTTCCCTGTGTGAATCAGTTTGTTGTGAACTCCAGCACTGGCCACCTGATGCGAAGAACTGACTCATGTGAAAAGACCCTGATGCTGGGGAAGATTGAAGCCAAGAGGAGAAGGGGACGACAGAGGATGAGATGGTTGGATGGCGTCACCAACTCGATGGACATGAGTTTGAGCAAGCTCCTGGAGTTGGTGATGGACAGGGAAGCCTGGTGTGCTGTAGTCCATGGGGTTGCAAAGAGTCGGACATGACTGGGTGACTGAACTGAACCAATTTATTCAAAACATTATTTATGCTTGTTGTTTGCTAAGCACTCGTCTACATGCTTAGGGAAAATTTCTGTCCAGTTTTTGCTGGCTTTTCTTTGACTAGCATGGGAGGAGTGGTGGGCAGATAATCATCAGAGTCAGACTGCTTGGGTTTAAATCCTGGTTCCACCACTCCCTGGCTGTGTGACATCAGGCAAGTTATTGAACCTCTCTGTGCAACAGTTAACACATGCAAAAGGAGATAATTGTAGTGTCTACCTCAAAAAATTGTTGTGAGGATTGAATGGGTTAAGGTGAAGGGTGTAAGATGATGCCATGTGCCACTTGATCATGGTTTTGGTATAGAGGACTTATCTGTCCAGCTACCGGGGGTGCTCAGTTGCCAGTCCTTTACGAGGATTGCCCCTGTTGAAGGTGATCGTGTCACTCAAGCCCATGGTCTCTTTAGGGGGTCATCTTGCATCCAAGGCCTGACCTATGAGATCTATAAAGGCTGGATCCCTTGCCTCCACTCAGGACAACTCTAAAAGGACACCCCAGTTCTAGAGCTCTGGAAGGTTGATGAAGGCCTTTGTTGGCTTTCCATCTCAGCTCTGTTTCTCCCTCCGTCCAGTCCTGCTTCATTTCCTTCCCTTTCTGCAGATGTTGATCCAAACAGCACATCCTCTGTGTGGTCTCAGAGTTTGCTTCCTGGAACCCAACCTATGACTTGATCAATGTTAACTGGCATCGTCATCATCCAAAAGCAGCCTAAGGGAGAGAGAAAACACGAGAAAGAGTGCGAAGGGGAGAGGCTGCCCTTCTGACTGGGAGGGGCTGGCCATATATAGGGTACAGGGTAGAATGGCCAGAACAAAGACCTCACACCTTCCTTTTAATTGAAAAGAAGGTTGATACACAATGTTCTATTAGTATCAGATGTACAGCAAAGTGATTCATTTATACATATATATCTGTATCTATTTCCTTTTCTAGACTCTTTTCCATTATAGGTTATTATGACCCTGTACTTTTTTGAGGAGCTAGGGAAGTAGTTCAGTACAGTTCGAGAAGTGGGGGTCCTTCCTAAATCTCCATCTCCAGTGACTTCTGTGTGCATTGGGATTGATGACTTGAACCTGAAGCAAAGCTCTGTGTATGAACTCGACTGGCCAGCATTGAGATTTTTATTTCTTAATGGACTGTATCACCCCCTCTCCTCTGATATTAAGGGAGTAGTAAACTCTTGAGAGTCCCTTGGACTGCAAGGAGATCCAACCAGTCCATTCTGAAGGAGATCAGTCCTGGGTTCATTGGAAGGACTGATGCTAAAGCTGAAACTCCAGTACTTTGGCCACCTCATGTGAAGAATTGACTCATTGGAAAAGACTCTGATGCTGGGAGGGATTGGGGGCAGGAGGGGAAGGGGACGACAGAGGATGAGATGGCTGGATGGCATCACGGACTCAATGGACGTGAGTCTGAGTGAACTCCGGGAGTTGGTGATGGACAGGGAGGCCAGGCATGCTGCGGTTCATGGGGTTGCAAAGAGTCAGACACGACTGAGTGGCTGAACTGAACTGAACTGAGCAGGGTTACCCTCTTACCTTGCCATTCAGTTTCCTGCCGTGGCTCTTCTGGAAATTTGGCAAGCGCTCTTCATATATAAGGCTTCCCTGGTGGCTCAGATGGCAAAGAATCTGCCTGCAATGTGGGAGGCCTGAGTTTGGTCCCTGGGTCAGGAAGATCTCCTGGAGAAGGGACTGGCAACCCACTCCAGTATTCTTGCCTGGAGAACCCCCACGGACAGAAGAGCCTGGCACACAGGGTCGCAAAGAGTCAGACATGACTGAGTGACTTTCCTTTTCTTCACATATAAAAGCTCAGTTTAGTGCTGTGATGGGGGACCAGCTGAAAAGGGACAGAGGCTCCTGGTTTTAAAGCTGCATGGGAGCAGGATACTGCGTTCTTAAATCTGGAGAGACATCAGGATCCTGGTGTTCACAGTCTGAATCTGGCAAATAGAAGCTGGGATTTAGCCCTAAATCCTGCCCAGAGATTTACTGGAGGAGGAAGCCTGTGTCTGTCCTCCGGCTTTTTAAGTCAAGTGAGGGTGGTGCAGGAAGGCGGACTGGCTGTGCTCTTGTTTAAATGTTAATAGATTCGATTGAAACGCACAATCTGCATTCAGAGGGCCCACCAAGGGCAAGCACCGTGTTCATGCCAGCGCATGTGAAAGGGAGACAGAGAGAGAGATGGTAGGAAATACAGAGACAAGACTACAGGCTCCCTACCATTTGTAGGGGAGATAAGCCATGTTCCCAAATAACACGTCACATGGCACAATGGTGTGTGCATCCAATTTAGAACCAGACAGACCATGTTCAGATCCTGAAGCCCAATTCTGTTACTGAAGAATGTAGTTTTGTATTAGGAGTGATACAAAGAGCAATGGGAACCAATGGGTAGGACGCGGTAATTCTGAAAAAAGGAACTGTCTTGTCTTTGCTGTGTAATTTAAGAATATTCAACTCTGCTACAGAAAACTAGAGACGTTATGTATAGTAGTAAGTCACTTGTGAGTTATCTTAGACACAGAGAGAATAAACAGAATGTATATGTGTTGAATATAGATAAAATGATGAAAGAAATGAGAATGTTACTTATCAACAGAGGAATGGAAAGACTGGAGTGGGTTGCCATTTCCTTCTCCAGGGGATCTTTACAACCAGGGATCAAAATTGCATCTCGTGCATCTCCTGCACTGGCAGGTGGATCCTTGACCACTGGACCACCTGGGAAACCCCCCAATGAAAAGACCAACTAAACCTTAAATATTCACAAGGCTTGTCTCATGTCTTCTCTAGATGGAAGCAGTGTTACTCTCGAGATGGCTGTCCAACTGTGACACTCATTCTGTCCAAGAAACATAGATAAAATCCCTAACTGCTCAGCAGATTAACTGGGGTGCTGCAGTGTGATCAGGGGTACCTGCCCCTGCATCTTCCCGACAGAGGCAGTTTGTGCCTTGGTTCCACATGCCATCCTCCAGCTGATCCCCTTGGCCTGGCCTTACCTCTGAACCCTTAGCTGCACCATGAGTGGAGAAGGCAGCTATGGCAGAGAAAGGACGAAACGTGTGAATGTGTGTTATCCAGGATTCAGGTAGGTGATCCTTCTACCTGCTGGCACTTATCCTAAGTGTGTTTCCCTGTCCCTTGCTTCTCACCGTGTTTTATATATTTATTTATTTTGGCTGCACTGGGTCTTCGTTGCAGCGTACGGGCTCCTCGTTGTGACATTCAGGCTTCTTTAGCTGTGGTCCACGGACTTAGCTGCCACACAGCATGTGGGATCTTAGTTCCCCGACCAGGGATCGAACTTGCATCCCCTGCACTGGAAGGTGGATTCTTAATCCCTAGACCACCAGGGAAGTCTGCTCACTGTGTTTTAAATTGATTAAATAAATTATGTGATTCAAGCATCTTAATTTGGTCTGCAAACCTTCCTGCCCTGTGACCTCTGAGGTTGCCTGCCTGGAGGTAAAATTGGTGGCTACCCTCACCTCAAGGTAACTTCCCAGATGACAGGAGAGCCTCAGGTGAGGCTTTCTGGGTGCAAAGCCCGATCGAGGGATTCTTGTGGGAGTGATTTTCAAGGGGGTTCTCTCTATAGAAACGTCTCTGAGAAAGTGAGGAAAACAGGATAGGTGAGGGGAAGAGAGGCCAGGCAAAGATGAGGTTCTGCTGAGGCATAACAGGAGCTCCGGAGTGGGGCTGGCACTGCAGGCTTGCCCTCCCTGGAGACAGAGGGCCAGTCTTTTGTGCCTTGTACCAGGGGATGGGGTGCCAGCCTAGAAACAGGGGTCTGGGTAGGGCACCAGCAGCATCTGCTACAGGTGATCAGCCCAGGTGAGTCACAGGGCGAGGGAGGAGAGAACTTAGTCGGTTGGGAAAGTAGGGGGAGAATGGATTAGAAAGACAAAGTGCAGTGTGACTTGGAGGTTCTGAAAGCCAGAGCAAGAAGTTAAGACCTGATTCCATGGGCAGGGAATCAGGAGCCACATGTGTGCTCTCGAGCACGTGTGTGGAGCAGAGCTTCGGAAGAGTCATACGGCGGTGGCATGTGTTGGGAGGAAGCTGACAGCAGAGTGAGCAGCTGGGCCTGGCTGGGCAGTCCTATAGGTAACTTGGAGCATCTTTCTCTCTCCTCTGGCCTTTGGATAGCTCTATATACTCAGAAGGCTACATCCCAGGGTCTAATCTTGCAGTCATCTCCCTGGCCTCAATTTTACAGAGTCTCTTAAGAATCAGCCTTGCCTGGAAGGAAAAGGAACTGGTACCAAAAGCCCCAAGAGGTTGGGCCTTCCTAAGCCAGGTGGGTAAGGAGGGGAGAGCTACCTTGCTGAAGGCAATGCCTAGAGAAGGACATCTCACAGAAAGCTCTACCAGACTAGCTGCAGAGGGCTGACTAATGCTGGACTTGTACAAACTGGGCTGGCTCCAAGTGGGGTGACTTGATCTCTAAGTAATACAGGGCTTTTAAGCCTTTGGCTTTTATCCAAGGCACTGCAGCCACCTAGGTCAGTGGCAGGCCAAAGATTCTTGGCCTCAGACCAAAAGTCACCCTCCATTCAATGATCCTTCCTCCCTGCAGAGGTTTGGACTATCCATCAAAGCCTTAAGGATAGTGGTGCTTAAACTCCAGCATGAGAAGTACTACCTGGAGTGCTTTCTAAAAGCACAGATGTCTGGACCCACCTGCAGAAATTCGGATTCAGTAGGTCTGGGGCAAAAAAAAAAAAAAAAAAAAAAAGTAGGTCTGGGGCAGGGGTGAGGGATTTGCATTTTAAACAAGTATTCTGGTGACTTGGAACAGGTGGTCCAAGCATCATAAGGGGGGATAGGGAAAACCCAGCATTCATTTGCTCAGGAAACACAACAGCCTTGTGAAGTAGGTAAAATTATTTTCATTATTTTCTGTTTATAGATGGATAAAGTGAAAGTGAAGTTGCTTAGTCGTGTCTGACTCTTTGCGACCCCGTGGACTGTAGCCCACCAGGCTCCTCCATCCATGGGATTCTCCAGGCAAGAATACTAGAGTGGGTTGCCATTTTCTTCTCCAGGGGATCTTCCTGACCCAGGCATTGAACCCAGGTCTCCCACATTGCAGGCAGAGGCTTTAACCTCTGAGCCACCAATTAGGTTCAAAGGGTTTTACTAAACTGTTCAAGGACTCAGAACTAGTAAATGACAAAGATCAGGATTCCGATCTATGTGAGCTCTTGAAAAAGAGTAATAGGAGATCTAGCTGACTGCACACATATGCAGGCTTGCACCCTGATACCTCCCCATATAAGCTCATGTAGCCAGGCCAATGGTATCAGTTAGGAACAGGCTGGGGGTTGCTGCAGTGAGTGAGCCAACAAGTTCATTTCTTGCTCACATTACATGGCCATTCAGACCAGCAGGGGGCTCTGTTCAATTCAGTCCCTTAGGGACACAGGCTGATGAAAACTCTGGCTTGACATGTGCTTCCACTAATACAGAGGCGAGGAGAGAGGACGCTGGCTCTTGAGCCGTGCATTTCTGTCTGGAAGTGACATGGGTGTCACCGCTGCTCAAATTTCATTGACCAGGCAAGTCCCACAGCCATGTCTGAGTTCATCAGGGTGTAGAAATGTAAGCAAGTGTGTAGTTCACCAGACCAGCCTGCTCATCAGACCCTGATATACCTTCTTTCTCATGTCTATGCATCTCTCTGAACTGTCCTGGCCCTACTTCTTGGCCAGGCTAACTGGACTCGAGGGTCTAATTCTACAATTGCCTGCCTCCAGCTCTGGGCAGCCTTTCCCAGCCTACCCAGGTTGGTTTATGTGCCCCAGTGTCCAGGTCTCCAGAGGGCTAAGAAATGGAATATTTTCTGCTGTATCAGTAAACAAAGATGTCAAGGGCATCAGTGATTGCAGCCTTCTAACGTGAGCCTGTGAGTCCTAAGGGAACTCAGGAAGGAGGCGAACACCTGCGATCTGGTGTTGCTGTTCTTCAGTTGCTACAGCCGCGTCTTACCCTTTGGGACCCCAGGGATTGCAGCACTCCAGGCTCCTCTGTCCTACACTGTCTCTCAGAGTCTGCTCAAATTCTTGTCCGCTGAGTCAGTGATGCTGTCTAACCATCTCATCCTCTGCTGCCCCTTTCTCCTTTTGCTTTCAGTCTCTCCCAGCGTCACAGTCTTTTGCAAGGAGTTGGCTCTTCACATCAGGTGGCCAAATAATTGGAACTTCAGCTTCAGCAACAGACCTTCCAATGAATATTCAGGATGGAGAAGGGAATGGCAATCCACTCCAGTATTCTTGCCTGGAGAATTCCATGGACAGAGAAGCCTGGCGGGCTACAGTCCGTGGGGTCGCAAAGAGTCGGACACGACTGAGTGACTAACACATACACAACCTTCTTTAAGAACAAACTGTCACATTCCATGTCTCTTTCCACATGACTGCTGGAAAAACCACAGCTTTGACTATATGGACCTCTGTTGGTAAAGTGATATCTCTGCTTTTTAATATGCAGGTTTGTCTTAGCTTTTCTTCCAAGGAGCAAGCGTCTTTTAATTTCTTGGCTGCAGTCACCATCTGCAGTGATTTTGGGGGCTCAAGAAAATAAAATCTGTCACTGTTTCCACTTTCCCCCATCTATCTGTCATGAAGTGATGGGACCAGATGACATGATCTTAGTTTTTTCAGTGTTGAGTTTCAGGTCATCTTTTTCACTCTCTTCTTTCACTCTCATCAAGAGGCTCTTTAGTTCCTCTTCATTTTCTGCCATTAGAGTGGTATCATCTGTATATTTGAGGTTGTTGATATTTCTCCCAACAATCTTCATTCCAGCTTGTGATTCATCCTTCCCAGCATTTTGTACGATTTACTCTGCACATAAGTTAAATAAGCAGGGCAACAATATACAGCCTTGTCATACTCCTTTCCCAGTTTTGAATCAGTCAGTTGTTCCGTGTGCAGTTCTATTAATAACTGTTGCTTCTTGATCCGCATACAAACAGGTTTCTCAGGAGGTGAGTAAGGTGGTCTGGTATTCCCATTTCTTTTAGAATTTTCCACACTTTGTTGTGATCCACACAGTCAAAGGGGCTTGCCTCATAGCTCAGTTGGTAAAGAATCTGCCTGCAATGCAGGAGACCCCAGTTCAATTCCTGGGTTGCAAAGATCCCCTGCAGAAGGGAAAGGCTACCCACTCCGGTATTCTCGGGCTTCCCTCGTGGCTCAGCTGGTAAAGAATCCACCTGCAATGTGGGAGACCTGGGTTCGATCCCTGGGTTGGGAATATCCCCTAGAGAAGGGAAAGGCTATCCACTCCAATATTCTAGCCTGGAGAATTCCATGGATTGTATAGTCCATGGGGGTCGCAAAGAGTCAGACACGACTGAGGGGCTTTCACTACACCCAGCCAAAAGTTTTAGCATAGACAGTGAGCAGAAGTAGATGTTTTTCTGGAACTCGCTTGCTTTCTCCGTGATCCAATGGATATTGGCAATTTGATCTCTGGTTCTTCTTCCTTTTCTAAACCCACATTGTACATCTGGAAGTTCTAGGTTCACAAACTGCTGAAGCCTAGCTTGAAGGATTTGAGCATAACCATGCCAGCATGTGAAAGGAGCACAAATGTATAGTAGTGTGAACATTCTTGGTATTGCCCTTCTTGGGGACTGGAATGAAAGCTGACCTTTTCCAGTCCTATGGTCACTGCTGAGTTCTCCAAATTTGCTGACATATAGAGTGCAGCACTTTGACGGCATCATCTTTCATGATTTTAAACAGTTCAGCTGAAATTCCATCTCCTCCACTAGCTTTGTTCGTAGTGATGCTTCCTAAGGCCCACTTGACTTCACTCTCCAGGATGTCAGGCTCCAGATGAGTGATCACACCATTGTGGTTATCTGGGTCATGAAGACCTTTTTTTGTATAGCTCTTCTGTGTAGTCTTGCCACCTCTTCTTAATCTCTTCTGCTTCTGTTAGGTCCTTATTGTCCTTAGTTGTGCTCATCCTTGGAACTCGGCTTTCAGTTGAGTGTTGGGTATATGTTTCCCTTTCACCCCTGCCTTTTGCTTTTCTTCTTTCCTCAGCTCTCTGTAAAACCTCCTCTGATAACTACTTTACCTTCTTGTGTTTCTTTTTCTTTGGGATGGTTTTGGCCACTGCCTCCTGTACAATGTTATGAATCTCCATCCATAGTTCTTCAGGCCCTCTGTTTATCAGAGCTAATCCTCTGAATCTATTTGTCACCTCCACTGTATAATCATAAGGAATTTGATTTAGGTCATACCTGAATGGCTTAGTGGTTTTCCCTACTTTCTTCAATATAAGCCTGAATTTTGCAATAATGAACTCATGATCTGAGCCAAAGTCAGCTCCCTATCTTTTTTTTTGCTGACTGTATAGAGCTTCTCTATCACTGGCTGCAAAGAACATCATCAATTTGATATAGGTATTGACCATCTGGGGATGTCCATGTGTAGAGTCATTTTTTGGGTTGCTGGAAAAGGGTGTTTCTGATGACCAATGTGTTCCCTTGACAAAACTCCGTTAACCTTTGCCCTGCTTCATTTTTCACTCCAGGGCCAAACTTACTGTTACTCCAGGTATCTCTTGACTTCGTACTTTTGCATTCCAATTTCCTATGATGAAAAGGATATCTTTTTTGTTGTTAGTTCTAGAAGGTGTTGTAGGTCTTCATAGGACTGTTCAACTTCAGCTTCTTCGTCATTAGTGGTTGGGGCATAGACTTGGATTACTGTGATGTTGAATGGTTTGTCTTGAAAATGAACTGAGATTATTGTCTCTTTTGAGATTGCACCCAAGTACTGCATTGCAGACTCTTTTGTTGACTATGAGGGCTACTCCATTTCTTCTAAGAAATTCTTGCCCACAGCAGTAGGTATAATGGTCATTTACTATCTAGCAGCTATTCAGATCACAATCACTCCCTATGGTGAGCCCTGAGGAGAGGAAGCTCAGGATGTAAAAACACAGGGTACCCGCCCCAGATAGCTGAGGTACATATGAAAGGAATGATATCAGTGAGCCCAGACTCTTGTACCTTCCTACATGTAGAAAAGCACTAAATTCCTTAACTTGGGATATCTGGTTTTCCTTAATGATAATCTTCTGATGTTCAGACTCCCTGACCTTTGTTGCAAAACTTCTATGTAATTTGGCTCCTCCCCTTATCTCCTTGGAGCAGTTTTTTTTCAGGGTTACTTCAGATGCTGTCTTCTGGGCTTAAGTCCTAAACATTTCTGCTGAATAAAACGTAACTCTTCACTTTTAATTAGGTTGAGAATATTTTTTAAGCCCACAGGGCCCTGGGCTGATCCCCATTAGGGCGTATGTCATATTGCATTGCAATTGTTTCTTGTCTGTCCCCCAGCCGACCGGGTGAAGGGCTCCAGAGAGATGGGGAGTGTAGCAGTGACAGGCCTGGGTGCTCCAGCCGCTGGAAGGCAGGAGGCCTGCGGAGCTCAAGGGCGGAAGATCGGAGTGATGAAGAATTGCGTTCTGGCTGGCAAGAGCTACCTTCCATTCCCCACAGGAACAGGATTTCAAGGGGCTTTAGAAAATGGGGAAGAGGAAGGCATGGAATCTATGACTGCAGCATGAGCCAACCACAGATGGGGAAGAAAACCCTCTGCAGAGGGAGTGGGCTTTTTCCAAGGATTCACTGCCCATCAGGGAAAGACTCGCCTCAAACTCAGGTTAGTCACTGCCCAGGGCTGGCCGCGTCACCACAGGGTGAATTTCAAGTCCAAGGGCAGGGCAGGTGGCTACTGGGGGAAAATGCTTGCCGTCCTGCCTCCGGGGCCCCTGATGCCCATGAAAGGGCATTGTTAGCAGAGGGCCAGGTGTCCTTGGCCCTCTCAGAGGAGGCTTCCTGAGTCCTGTGGCCCGACTCTGAGGTGGGACTCTGCAAGGTCTGGGTCACGGTGCTCACACTCGGAGTAATCACAGAAAAGAGGCAAAGAGGCTGGGACTGTACCTGGGAGTGAAGCACGTGGTCTTGAGCTGTATGAGGGAGGGGCCCCGCTGTCCTCCCGCCTGCAGGGGCCCCCTTCTTCCCCTTCCCACCTCAGGCTTTGGGCTCTGGGAGAATGAACCATTTTTAGTTCTCAGGGTAGCTCACTCTCTCTCACTTCTGGGCCCATGTGTGCTTTAACCCCAATATGAATCTTGGCCTCTTCATTTATTTTTCCATAAGAAACTAAGCTCTTCAGTGTTTTGTCTCTATGCGATATGGCTTTCCCTGAAACTTGAGGGAGGCGAGTGTTCTAGGGCAGGTCCCCAGCACCCAGCTTGCCCCTTCCTTTCCCTCCCCCCACCTCCCTACCTGGATTCCTTGGGAACCCCCAGTCTCCCTCCACCCCTCGTGCAAAGTAACTCTCCCTTCTACAAAGCTTCAGGGCACCCTGGACTCAGAGATGCACCCTCGACCAGACCTGCGAGCCTGTCTTCCTTGCCTTGCTTTTCTTCCCCCCGCCCCTCCCGGGTTCACACACTTGGTATTTTCTCCCTCTTCCCCCTGAACTGTAAATGCGACGAGTGCAGCGTTCTTTCTGCTCTGGTTCTAGCGCGAAACTCAGGACCCAGGACAGTGTGAGTGGATGCACAGTCATCGCTTGAGGACGGCCCGTCGACTGACTTTCAGCCTGAAAGAATAAAGGCTCTGTTGTCAAAAGGAACCGGCATCGCACCGGCCCAAGCTGAGAAGCAGCGCTGCGTAGGCTCAGCTCTCCGACCTGCCACTCCTTCAACATTTGCTTTGATGCTGCCCGAGATAGAGCACACGCGCGGTAGCGTTCCTCTACTACCTGTGGGATTCGAGCAAGGCTCTCAGCTTGCCTGAGACCTCTCGGTCTGCAAGACGCAGTTCCTCATTGCCCCCTCCCCACCCGCTGAGCCTGGGGTGGGAGTTGGGTGAGAAAGTCTTGGGAATCTCCCACGTGCCGCTCTTCCACTTCCTCTTCCCTCCCCCACCTTCCCAGACCCGACTGCTTCCATCTGTGGAAGCTGCTCTCTAAGGGGCCCAGGTGGGTCCCTGCTTGGCCGCTGGATCTGCCTTCCTAGCTTGGGGGGTGGGGGTCGGGGGGGCTGGGGGACCCACTCCCTGCTGTTGCACCTGCACCAGTCTCTAGCCGGGAAGGATGTGTATATCATGAAGAGTGACTGAGGGGCAGGAGGGCTGGGTTTGGCCTCAGAACAGCTGAAAATGAGATTTGAAAAGCAGCCATTTGCCCCACTCAGGTGACCACCAGATGGGTGGTGGCCTCTGAAGTCTTTCTAATCCTGAGGTCCTTGTTCGAGAACCAAGGGTGACAGCCACTGCCAGTGAAGTCAGCAGGGTTTGCTCAGCTTTGTTGAGAAATAGCTACTTCTTCCCTCCTGGGGCGATTAAGCTAGCGTACCTTTTAAAAGATTTTAAGCTTTTATTGCTTTCTTGAAATAAAGTATTCCTCCCATTTCAGAATGAATTGTGCTTCCAATGGATTTCCCGCAGTTTTCTTTGTTTGAGTTACAAAAGTAATCTGTTGACTTACAGAAAACTTTGGGAAATGTACAAAGACACAGAAGGAAATGAAAACCTCTCCTAATCACTTGTTAATATTTTGGTTTATGCCATTCCAGAATTTTTTTCTTTGTATTCCCAATCATGTATATGTATAACCATATATGTGTTTTCCACATGTACATATTGGGTCTTATTTTACATCCTATTTTATAATATACTGCATAAGTCCTGGCAGGTAGTAGTCAACAAATATCACCAAGGCTAATAAGCATCACTTAGTGAGTGCTTACAATACGCCAGGAAAGATGTTAGGTGTTTTGTGAGCCTTATCCTATTTAGTCTTAATAATGATCCTATGAGGCAGGGCCTTACCCATGTTTTAGAGATGGGAAACCCAGAGAGGCCCAGAGAGGTCTTGTATTTTTGCTAGGAACAAAATACACACTCGCTGGTTGAAAGTGTTTTCAACAATGATTTAAGCAATGCCTTACTGCCTCCTTAGGTGAGAAAGAGATGAAAACATATTCTGGTCTTGGAGGCAGGAAGTCTGGCTCTGCAACTGACTTAGTTATATGCCTTGGAGCAAGGAACTTCACCTCCTTGACCCTCAGTTGCCTGGTCTACAAAATGGGATTTGTGTGGGGAGAAGGGTTAGTGCTGTGTCTCAGAGAGAGGAATGTTTGCTGTTATTGACAGATGTTGATGGCAGTTGGAAAGACATCAAAAAATCAAAGGCACATAACAAGAAGCTTGCTTTACAAGGCTCACTTGTGACATTTCAGGGCAAGATCAGCCAGAGTGGGGCTGACAAAAACTGTGATATTGGATGGTGGTGAGTGTCTCCCTGACCCTTGACCCAAGGCCAGGTTCACTTTCTAGGAAGGACTTATGAGCTGTAGCAGTGAGACCACTTATCAGTTTATCTTTCAGAAAAAGGTAATGTCTCAGTATGCCCAACTCCTAAAATAGCACATTTGCAGCTCTAAAATTTTTGTGGTTTAAATAAAAATCAATGGCCGGGGAGAATAGAAAGCACAGGATACCTGAATTTGAATAAATTTGAATTGTCTTGCAATTAGGGGCCTCCCAGTTTCCCTCCTTCCTTGTGGCTCATTAACTTCTCTGGGCCTCCGTTTTTCCAACTGTCAGTACCTCCCTCTTCAAGACGATGTGGGGGCAGAAAACAATACGTGTGAAGGTTTTAGCTCAGGGTCTTGATCATAATAAATAGTACCCTTTATGAGCCTGGATATATGAGGTGGACTAGAACACAGGCTTTGGGGTGTTCTGCCCTGGTTCTGCCTGTCACCAGCCCTGTCATCCTGGGCAAGTTATTTTGCCTCTCTGAGCCTACCTCATGGGATTTAGTATAGCTAATGTACACTAATATATGTAACAGCTCATCTGGAGCAGACGCCTAACATCAAATATTACAATGAGGTCCTCCTTGCTGTCTCCTGGTCACATCACTTGGCCTTTTGATCCTTGTAAAGCCTTGATTAGACACTGCCTTGTATTGTCGTCTTGTTTTTTTTTTTTTTTTTCCGGTGCTTAACTCTGGCTCGTTTCACGAGGCTCAGACCTTGGAAGGCACCATGTGGGACACAGACTTCTTTAGTATTCCTTCCAGGGACTCATATATGTGCAGGCTCAATAAATCTTTGCTGCCTTGAACTGCATCTGATTGATGGCTCTTTCCCTGTTGATTTCTCAAGGTTTCTCCCAGATTGAGCTACAACCCTTGGGGAAAATTGCAGCAGCCTGCCCGAGTCCCCTGTGACCTGAGCTCTTGGCTCTGCTGAAAATGACAAATGGAGAAACTGAAGGGCCTGAGTGTCACTGCAGGCATCTGACAGCTCAGGAGACGGGCTACTCAGCCCCCTCCCTGACCCTCCCAGCCACCTGACTCAACAGCAGTGCCTGTGGCTTTGTGGGACAGCTGTGGCCTTAAACGGCACCAGAGCTTAAGATGTGTCCCCTATTTACATAACTGCTGCTTTAATGACTACAGCAGGCCCTTCTGTGGTCCCAGTAGGTTATGGGGAGAAAAAGTTAAACAAACATAAAAAGTGAGGGAGGAGGAGAGTAAGGACTTGACTGTAGATTTGTATTTTGTTTCCCCAACTGAGTGTAAGTCATTAAAATGGGGAACTTCCCACCCTCCCAAACCCTGAATTATTTCTGATAGTTTACCTCTAGAAGAGGGAATGGTGCCTTGTGCTGGCATGCTCAGTCATGTCCGACTCTTTGCAACCCTACGGACTGTATGTAGGCCACCAGGCTCCTCTGTCCGTGAGATTTTCCTGGCAAGATTACTGGAGTGGGTTGCTGTTTCCTTCTCTAGGGGATCTTCCCGGCCCAGCGATTGAACCCACATCTCCTGCATTGACAAGTGAATTCTTTACCATTGAGCCACCTGGGAAGCCCCAGGAGAGGGACTAAAGACTAACTAAAGTAAAATAATTGACATTTGGAGTCAGGGCAGAGCTGAGGGGGTCGATATGCTAATTTGTGCATCTAAAACTGCTTGTGAATGTAGTTCCGTAATTCAAGGCTGTTTATGAATATTGGGCTACTTTGTAAAACCTAAACTTTTTTTTTTTTTTGCTTGTCTGATTTTAGGGATTGTAAAGTCATTCATTCATTGAACAAATATGTATTGATCGAGGGGCTATGCTGTGTACTTAGTCACTCAGTTGTGTCTGACTCTGTGAAACCCCATGGACTGTAGGCTGCCAGGTTCCTCTGTCCGTGGAGATTCTTCAGGCAAGAAGACTGGGGTGGGTTGCCATTCCCTCCTCCAGGGGATCTTCCCAACTCAGGGATTGAACCCAGGTCTCCCTCATTGCAGGCAGATTCTTTACCAGCTGAGCCACCAGGGAAGCCCTAGATTTCATGAATACAAGGTTTATTCATTGGGCAAATATTTGCTAAAACCCTACGTGCAGGCCCTCTGTTAGGTGCTGAGGACAAAGCTATGAGCAAGACAGACATGCATTCTACCTTTGTAGACCTGGCGGGGAATAAGAGGCAGATGAATGGCCAGTCTAATATACAGTACAAAGTGCTAAGAGGGATTTCACAGGGTGCTAAGGAAGTTCTCAGTAAGAATCCCAGACCTGGATTTAGGGATTCAGAAGAAAGTGACAGCCAAGCTAAGCCTGATAGAAAAATAGGAGTCAGCCAGGTGTGGAGGTGGGTGTAGAGAAGCAGGAGGGAAAATCATTGCAGGCACAGGAGGGACCTAGTATAGTACAAAAGAACTGGAGAAGATAATCTAGGTTATGCTTCAATAAACAAAACAAAACCCTTCAACCTCTAAGTAGCTTAACACAAGAAAACTTCTCACTCAAGAGAAGCCTGATGTGAGATCAGGGCAACTGCTTTCATGGGATGACTGAGGGATCCAGGATGCTTCCATCTCAAGACTCCACCATTTCAACATATGGCTGAGGAAGAAGAAAGAGAGAGAAAAGGAGGGGAAGGGGCAGGAAGAAGGAGAAGAAAAGGAAGGCAGAGAGAGGGAGTACTTTGGAGATTCAAGTGCTTTAGCCTAGGAGTATCTACATGACTTCTGCTCATATCTCATTGGCCAGAACTAATCACACTGCTTCATCTAACTGCTACAGGACAAGAAGTCTAGGCAAGCATATGTAATATTTGATGAGTGACACTGTGCCATACAGACAGTGAAGATAGCACGTTGGGAAAGAGCTAGTCTTTCCAAATAGCTGGAACTTACCATGTGCGTGTGTGCGTGTGTGTGTGTTTTGGGGATTGGTGGGCTGGGTTGTGGAAAGAAATTGTAAACAGTGAAATAAGCTGAGGCCAGCCACAAAGGGCCTTGTAGTCCATTTTAATATTGAGGAATTTGGACTTTATGGAGACATGGAAGAATTTCATTAAGGATCATATTGGCCTTCCACAAAGATCATCTTAGAAAGATCAGGCTTTCTTATAGAGACTGAGAAGGAGAGGGCAAGATTGGGGAACAGTTAAGAAGGTTTTGCAGTTGATCAGGTAAGAGATGATGGTGCTTCAACAAGAAGGGGGCTGTGAGGATGAGAGAGCTGGGTGCATTCTCAAGAATGATGTAGGGTGTGGATCAACAGGTGGGAGGCAGGAGAGGGGGAGGGTAAAGGGTGAAGCTCAGGTGTGTGGGTTGAGCAACTGGATGGAGAGTGATCCTGCTTACCTGCTTGGAAGGGCAAGGGAGTACATTTAGGGAAAGACAATGCGTTCAGTTTGGGAGCCCCTGGATTTGAGGGGTCTGCAGAACATCGAAGGGGAGAAATTCAGAGGACATTCGGTCTGGATCTACAGCTCCAGTGCTTAGGAGAGTCTGGTTGGTGGTGTTAACAGGAGAGTCATGAAGATAGAGACGGTATTCGAAGTCACGACTATGGAAAGTTGAATTAAAAAAAAAAAATCCATGCTCTTGAGTAGCTAAAAGTCTAGTGTGGGGTGGGGGCTAGACATAAAAAGTAATATTAGAATTCCAAGTGAATGGTATAACACTGAAGAATGTATAAGGCTCTGTGGCCGCCCAAAGCCTGGAGAATCTGCGGAAGCTTGACAGCAGAGGGCAAGACTGAGTGAGAGGTAGGAGAGTCAGGGAAGGGCAGTCCACGCGGAAGGAAGAGAAGGTGCAAAGGCATGGAGATGTAAATGAAGCCTTGCCCAGCAAATCTCGGTTCTGGAGCACTCCAGTGTGCCCTTCTGAGAGGAGGGGCGGCAGCTGCACCGGAGGCCTTGAGGAAACACCTGTCCTCAGCATCTCAGCTGTGCGCTCTAAGTAGGAGAGTGGCTTTATGTGGTTGAAGGGTTCAGGATAAGATTGTTGTTGTTCAGTTGCTCAGTCGTGTTTGACTCTGCAGCACCCCAGGCTTCCCTGTCCTTTACTATCTCCTGTAGTTTGCTCAGACTCATGTCCATGGAGTCAATGATGCCATCCAACCATCTCATCTTCTGCTGTCCCCTTCTCCTGCCTTCAGTCTTTCCTAGCAGCAGGGTTTTTTCCAGTGGGTCAGCTCTTCACATCAGGTGGCCAAAGTATTGGAGCTTCAGCTTCAGCATCACTCTTTCCAATGACTATTCAGGGTTGATTTCCTTTAGGACTGACTGATTTGATCTTCTTGCTGTCCAGGGCACTCTCAAGGATCTTCTCCAGCACCACAGTTCGAATGCATCGGTTCTTCGGCGCTCAGCCTTCTTTATGGTCCAACTCTCATATCTGTATGTGACTACTGGAAAAACCATGGCTTTGACTATATGGACCTTCGTCAGCTTTTGAGTGTGATGTGTCTGCTTTCTAATATGCTGTCTAGGTTTTTCAGGATAAGAAGACATCTTTAAAATATGTGAAACTTTTTTTAATCATGGAAGTTTTCAAACATATAAAAAAGAGAAAATAATACAGTGAACTCACATGTATTTATCATCCAGTTTCAGTAATTATTAACATTCTGCCAATCTTTGTTCATTCACTCATTTCTCTTTTTTGATTGTTATTGTTGTTTAGTCACTAAGCCATGTCTGTCTCATTGCAACCCCAGAGACTGTAGCCCGCCAGACTCCTCTGTCCATGGGATTCTCCAGGCAAGAATACTGAAGTGGGTTGCTATTTCCTTCTCCAGGGGATCTTTCTGACCCAGTGATCAAATTCATGTCTCCTACACTGGCAGAGAGATTCTTTACTGAGCCACCAGGGAAGCCCTCTTTTCTGATTACTAGAGTATTGTTGTAAATTTTCTACTATGGAGAAAGACTGTGGAGAGTGTGATGAACCCTCACATACCCATTACCTAATCCTAGGAAACATCAACCCAAGGTTATCCTCTGATCTGATTACCCCCCTACAGTCGCATCATTTCACCTGTAAATGCTTAAACGAATATATCTCGGATAAGGACTTAAACATGTAACTGCAATATCATTATCATAAAATGAAACCTTATAAACAAAACAAAATTAAAACTTTATAAGGTAGCATTTAACAAGCTTTGGAGAGGTTTTGGTAAAGCTGGAAAATTCTATGACTATGCACAAATGTGCTTCAGGCAGCAATTTGGGATGTTCAGGTTGAGATAAATCTGATCCCGTCAACCAGACAGAGCACACTAGACAATCTGGGGTTGGAGCTGTGGGTGTGCGTTGGGGAGAAGGAGTCAGAGTGAATCTAGGGAAATGTCAGGGTTACTGGTAGGAGGCGGGTTCAGAGGTTAGCAGCCTGTGGGGCCAGGAGAAGCTCTGGTGGGGAAGGGAGCCCCCTCAGTCCTACCAGTGTCCTTGGCAGGCAGGAGGCATCCTTGCAAAGGAGAGAAACTGGGAGAAGAAGGGCTGGAGAGGAAACCAAGAGAAGGGGGTGGGAGGAGAGAGAGGGTCTGTTATTGAGCAAGAAAAAGAGGAAGGGGGGAGCAAAACTAAGCAGTGGCTGAACACCCAAGCATGCCTGGTGTGGGGGTGCTGCCTCTGCCCCTCCAGGCTACCGGGAGGGGCTCCCCCAGACCTCTTTGGTCTCTTGCTCACCCCTTTAGTGAGTTACTCTGTCAATGGAGGGAGGTTCGGGGCAGGTATGAATGTTTCTGTAAGGGAAGCAGGCTCAGTGTGTTTGGCAGCAGGGCTCCACCAGCGCCCGGGGTGGGGGTGGGGGCTGGAGGCCTGGCACCAGGGCCTTGGCAGAGCCGAGGAGGTGCTGTCTGCAGGATGGCATCCGCCAAAGCAGGGAGAAAGAAGGCTGCACAAACGAAGGGGCTGATCCTCCCCTCGGAGGGGGACCGCGAGGCAGCAGTCTCCCCAGTCTTGGTGGGCCCGGGGTTCAAGGGGCGGGGGATGCGGTTGAAAGCCCGCTCCCGCGCGGGGCAGAAGATGGAGAGCGGCCTCCTTGGTTTTGACCTTGAGTGCCCCTTCTAGGAGGGCAGGAGCTGTGCGGGGTGTGGGAAGCGTGACCTGGGTAAACAAGAGAGCCTCGGGTTTGGGTGAGTCCGAGTTAGAGTATCCTGAATCTCCCCGGCTAAATCCCCACAGCCCGTGAGTGCGCGGGGACAGGAGGTGGCCCTGGGCGTGGCTGCACAGGGTGCGGTCTCCTCTGACCTCCTCCCAGGTGAAGACGCTGCGGGTGATGCCACTGGGAGAGAGAGAAATTTCGAGGCCAGAGTGTGCCTTCCTGGAGCTTCCTGGGGGAAAGGGCGATGCTTTACAATTCTGTCTCAGCCAGGTGCTCATCTTGCAAACCTGGTGGAAGTCCCCCCAGGAGCACAGAGACGGGATTCCTCAATGGCCAGTTGGCGGTAGACACCACCCAGAGCGCACTTTTGCAGAGTGTTTCCTTCTGGTACATCTGGGATGGACTTCCAGAGCCCTTGGTACTTGAAGGGGCTGACGTTGGGAAATCTCTTTCTGCCCTTTCTCACTGGATAAGGTACAGGCTGGAGGAGAGCTGCGTGGATCAGAATCTGCACAACTCAGCTGGTGGCCACATGAGGTCCAGGAGATGAAGTCAACAACAGTGTGGCTTCCAGGATGGTGATGCTGGTGAACATGTAGCAAAAGGCAGTAGACTGAATCGATCCAATCCAGGGACTTGCCTTCCTCTGCCAATAGTAATAATTAACACACTGAGTTCTTCTTGGGTGCTGGACACTGTTCTGCTAAGCATTTTTCTAATGTATCTCTTGTATCTTCTGAACACGCATTATCTCATTTCATAACATTATTCCTGATTTTACAGATAAGGAATCTGAGCCACTAAGAGATGACATCACTTGGCCAAGGTCACAGAGCTTCTGGGGCCAGCTCTCTGTTTTGCCTGTGTGAAGAACAGGGAACATGCCTTGCACTTCTCTGAAGGAAAAACAAGCTGATGTCAGGGATTCTTTCAAGAAAGCGAAATTTCAGGGCCATTGCTGAGATCACCACCCATTCAGCAAATGTCCCGAATGCTGAATGCTCTTCTGTGTCAAAGCACTTGGCGTAACTGCTGTTCCCCATAATGACCTGCAACCACCCAGGAAAGGTTATGTTCTCCAACTCTGTTTAATAAGGTGGGGGAGCAAGTAACAAGCTTTGAAAAGGTTTCCATCAAACCCAAATGACCAAAGAAACACTTCAAGGAATTAACCCCCCTCTTTGAAAAGCTTGGCTAGTCTGGCAATTCATTCTAGAGGATGCTTCATTTTAAATGTTGTCCCCCTCTGGAAGGTCTCTGCTCTGCTGTTAGCAGTGTTGCTGTTGCATTTGTGGAACAGGAATGAACTGTGTCTCTTTGCTATTTCCCCATCAGTGACTCCCGGAAGATGGCGGGGACCACGTGGTGAAGTTCTCTTTCTTTCACCCATCTTAGGCTGAAATTCCCCCAAAGCTTGGGGCCCTGCAATGCAGCCGGTAGTTTCCCCAGCAATTGCCCTGGCATCTTGCCCCCTTGTACACAAAGCAATCACTGTTGCAGAAAATGAGGGTCCTGTGACCGTTTGGCACCGTCCCCTGCCTGGCATTTGCGTGGGAGAAGGAACTTTTTCTCCCTGACAATAGATTCTGATCACAAACCAGGTCCCTTTCAGAGAAAGAGCTTCCAGAGAATGACTTTGCCTAGAGGTAAGAACTAAGTGGTAGAACAGAAGTGACTTCCTATGGAAGCCTGTTCATCTCACTGAGACATGAGTGAAGGCTGGGAAGGCCCCATACAGCTTTCTACCTTCCATCCTGATTGCTCTCAGCTCTCACCCAAGCTGCTCTCTCTTAACCTTGAAACCTTTTTTCAGATCGTGGCATAATCTGGTCCCTGGTCTCTGTGATGTGCACCCTGTTGTTGGTTAGTGGTCTAGAATTCCAGCCTTACCTCTAAATGCAGAAGCAATGATCCTTCCTTACAGATAGCGGTTCCCTGGGTGGCTTTACTGAGAAATTAACATTAGTATAATGCCATTAACTAAACTACAGATTATCTTTGGATTTCCCCAGTTTTCCTACTAATGTCTTTTTTTTCTTCTGTTCCGAGATACAATATTACATTTAGTTGTCAAGTCTCTTCTGGTTTGTGAACATATCTCAGTTGTTCTTTTATTTTTCCTGACCTTGACACTTTCAGGTGTTTTACTGAATGTGCCTCAATTTGGGCTTGTCTGAGGTTTTCTCATGATTAGACCCGGGTTGTGGATTTTCTAGAACACCGCAGAGGTGAAGTGCCCTTGCTTTCATACCATATCAGGAGGTACATGACACCAGTATGATTAATCAGTGGTGAGGCTAACCTTGATCATATGGATAAGGTGACTTTACCAGTTTTCTCCACTGTAAAGTTACTATTTTTTTCCTTTCTAGAATCTACTTAATGGAAGTGAATCACCATGTCCAGCTCACATTCAAAGGGAAGGAAATGAAGCTCCATTCCCTTGAGGAGGGAGAATCCACATGTATATTTTGGAATTCTTCTATAAAGAAGAATTGTCTCTTTTCCATAACTTATTTATTCATGGCATGGACTCATGGATATTTATTTTATTCTTTGAATGATAACCCAATACTTTCTCAAATCATTGCAGTTTTGGTCATTGAGAACTTCCAGTTTGACTCTTGTGTCCTTTCATATGTTCCCCATTTCCCCCCCATTTCTTTACTTTCTGGTACTCTATGATGCTTCAGGCTTACTATGTATTTTTCCTGCTCCAGCCCAAGAATCAGTTCTTCCTCTGAAGCACCATGGTTACTTTTATTTAGAATGGTATTTAGAAACCAAGTTCTGAACTCCTAGTGTGCTTTTTGCTATAGGGGTTTCATTTGCTTCTATACCTTCTTGGTGAACAGAGTTAGGAAATATATATATACACTTACCCATGCACATGCACGTATCTTCGTTTATTTTTGTGTCTATAAGTATGTATACCTATATATATGTGTATACATGCATACACATTTACCTATGCATGTGTGCATATCTGAATTTATTTCTGTATCTATCTGCATGTATACTTAAGTAAAAATGAGTTCATACTGATATCTCCAGCTCTGATTCAGCACTGCAAGATTCATTCTAGCATCCCTTCTCTCTTCATCATCACTTCTTTCTCTGGCAGTAAGAAACCTGGCTCCCATTGTCTGTAAATTATATACTTATTTGATCAACCCTATTATACATGTAGTTTCAGAATTGCTAATCCATATCCTTATTGTATTTTGTACTGTTTTTTTCTTTTGTCTTTAGCCTTATGGACTCCAGTCAAAACATCATTTCCCAAAGTTATTGAGGTCAGCCCTTTTTTTCCCTTCTTGATCCCATCTTAACATTTTCAAAGTGTTTCCACATCTGGCTTCGCCTTTGATTACATCATTACTGATGTATAAGGGAAGAAGAAGCCATGACATGTGGAGTTTGCATTGGTTTCTTCTGCTCATGTGAGCAGTCGGATTCATGATTAGAACTTGGTACTTCAGGCTTTGCTATACTTTCTGTGGAGCTGCTTTTGCAGAATGGGCCTGGGCTGCAAAGACAGCTGTAACATGGCATGTCTAGTAGAAGGAGAAGTATGACTGAACAGCTTGTCTCTTCGTTGGTCTAGCAGAGCTATCGGGTATCAGGGGAAAGGAAGCTTAGAGATTTCATGGCTCTAACTAAATCCCCGCCAGATGGGGAAACTGAGGCCTAAAGGGATGATGTGACTTGTTCAAGATGAACTCACTGGTGAGAGACATAATGGGGACAGGAGTCAGGGCTCTACATTCCCATGTCTGTGCTTTTCTCACCACTCTGTGAGAAGAGGTCTGCAGAAAGAAGCCCTGTGAAATTATTTAAACAGGGTTGGGAGAATTTACCACTGTTTCCTGAATAGAGAGGTAGAGCCAGGAAGATTCCTTCATACGTTATGCTTCTTGAAATGGGGGGAGAGTTGATTAACAAATGACTAGAGGGTCTGGAAATTTGGTCCCTACCGGTCACACAGTAGTGACTGCATCCAAAAGTGACCACTTGAGGGATCTTGTACATTCCAGAGCTACCATTTTTTATTAGTGTCATCTCCTCTCTCAATTATCATCCCCCTTCTAACTAAAATGCTGAGGAGCATAGCGCCTGTCCCGCCCAGGTCATGGGTTATTTTAAGGCTCCCTACCTAACTGGAAGGAAGGAATCAGACCTTTATCTTTACTGATTGCTGTTTTCCTATTCTCCAGCGCAGTGCATGGAGCACAATAAAAATTCAATAAGTATTTATTGCATGAATGAAGGATCATACGAGATGCTTCAGGTCAAAGTACTTTATCTCTAACACACTGTATAGACATGAGGAAATGTTAATGGCATTCACTAATGCTCTGACCTTGGGCAAGTGGCTCAACCTCTCTGGACATCAGGGACTCCACTTGCAATATAAGGCTGGGGCTTCCCTGGTGGTGCAGTGGTTAAGAATCCACCTGCCACTGCAGGGGACACAGGTTCCATTCCTAGCCCGGGAAGATCCCACATGCCTGGGGGCGACTAAGCCTGTGTGCCATCACTACTGAGCCTGCTTTCTAGAGCCCACAGGCAGCAACTGCTGAAGCCTGTGTGATCTAGACCCCAGGCTTCACAACAAGAGAAGCCACAGCATTGAGAAGCCCCATGCACAGCAACTAGAGAGAGACTGTGTGCAGCAACAAAGACCCAGTGCAGCAAAAAACAAAACAATACATAAATCAAAAAGATGCTCCAGGCTCATCTTGTATTTGAATTAAGCCAGAGGATCTCTATGGTCCCTTTCATATCTGTACTTCTGTAATTTCTGTGTTTGCTGTTATTATAAAGAGCCTTGTGAGATTTCCAGATTGCTTTGGGATGATAGAATATCACATCCTGTCATGGGCAAGAGCAAAGCTGACAAGCTGATTTCTTTTTTTGTGTGAATTGGTAGTGGCTCCCTGAAATGCAATGCAAGAAAGACTCTGAAGGTCCATGGTATAGCATTATAATAATTGATTAGTGATGTCTGTCATGGGCACAGAATACAAAGCAGTAGCAAGCATGCCAAATATCTGCTATCTCCAATTTATAGTTCAAAACAGCAGCTGCCCTGAAATTTCTGGGAGCAATGTTATTTTTCTTTGATTTTTGCATGATAATGGAGAGACCACTTGGGTAAGGCCAGGGCTTCCTGGCGATATACCCAGAGCTCTACAGACTTGTAGTAAATCACCTTTCTGCCTTTCATTGCCTTTTCTTTTTATTTATTAGGAAAATAAAGAAAATTAACATGATTGACTAATTCATTGTTAAGAAATAAAAATCCAGACTCAGTGTTTACCATTCTGATACTCAGACAGCTGCATAGAGTCTGCTCTGAAGGAAAACGAGAATGTCAAATGACATAAAAATTCTACACATGAACATAAAACCATCCATTCAATAAGTATACGAACACTTATAATGTGCCAAGAAGGCCCAGGTAATGCATTATGCTGAAAATAGAGATGATCTCTTCAGGAATATGGCCTTTTCCCCTTCTCTTATTTCCTTAAGAGTGGTGGCCAACACTGATTGGTCGCTATGTGTGTGTCCTTGAGTTTTCTGAGTGTAACTCTTATTACCGTACTGATAAGGAAATAAGTTTTGGGTCTGACTCCCAGAATTCCTGAAGGAAATATACAAATAAGGCTCCTTAACTCTCTCATTGCACATAGGAGATCCTGCCAGCCACGGAAGAACCTTCACAGTCCTCAGGTACTATCCTGTTGTTCAATGTGCTTTAAAAAATAAACTGATTTATTTTTGGCTGCCCTGAGTTTTTGTTGCCGAACAAAGGCCGCTCTCTAGTTGCGGTGTGCGCGTTTCTCACCGTGTCGGCTTCTCTTACTGCAGAGCGCAGGCTCTAGGGTGTTGGCTCAGTAGTTGAAGGGCACTGGCTTAGTTACCTCGTGGCATGTGGAATCTCCCCGGACCAGGGATCGGACCCATGTCCCCTGCATTGGCAGGCAGATTCTATACCACTGGACCACCAGGGAAGTCCCTCACTGTGCTTTTGGAGCACAAGGATGCTGTGAAGATAAGGATGTTCCCATTCTTCCTTGTCTACCTGGAAGGGTAGAGAGGCCTCTGTATCTTGGTTTGGGGGCCATGTGTACTGACCCCCACCTGTTGTCATTTCATGGCTGTGAAGAAATGTGTCGCAGTGCAGGAGTACCATGCCCATCTCCTGCCCCTCTTCCCCGCCTAGGGAGGTCCTCATGGGCTGTGGCAACATCAGCTTCTAGTTCCCTTCCCTCAGGTTTTGTCTTTCTCCACTGTCCAGGCAGTTCCTGAAAAGGCTGCATAAACTGAGTGAGTGATCACTTCAAGACTTGAAATAGCTTTTTTCCTGTCCCAGATATGACACAGTCACTTCCCCAATAGAGCCATCACTCCAAGAGGAACAGGATGTCCTTGTCACCGAGCCAAGAGGGTCACATGATCAGACAGTCAGGGGCCTCTCGGGACCTCGTTTCTCTTTAAGCTGTTGGCCACAACTTGTCCACAAAAGCCTCTCTGTGACAGACCCTGGCAAGCCATTCAGAACCTATCCTCTTATGGGGTTTCAGTCCTGAGTATTTCTCTAGGGAATAAAATACGTATTTGATGAGTGAACACTAGAAGGATAACAGGGGAGAATTCCTGAGGAGGATCTGTGGTGACCACATGGAAATAAAGCCAGTGTGCTTGTGTTTCTGAAGTAGAAGAATTGGGGACTCCCCATAAACCAGCATTCTTGTTCCCTGCGGTACCCTTCAAGGAGACCATAAAGTTTGGACAGGAGGCTAAACTTCCTCACTGGGGAGTTCTTGGTCTGGTCTGGAGCCGGCTGGAGTGGAGAGTGGGGAACAGAGTGAGGAAAGCGTTGTCTTAAAATTCAGGATCAGGCAGAAGAGAAAAGGCATTTATGAAGGTTGGCCTCCAACCCTAACCTCAGCTCCAGACCCCCAAACCTCGCAGACACATGGTCAAGTTAATTGGGAAGTCACCAGGCACTCCAGGGGAAACTATGATTTAGGCAGCTGTGTAAAAGCAAGGGTGAGGGAGCTGAAAAAGGTCTTCCAGAGGCCCCAGAAGGGGAAAATGAGCTGAGTCAGAAGCCAGCAAGAGGAACCCTAGCTGGAGGAACTTGGTCTGCAGATTCAGACGCAGCCTCACTCTGGGGGAAGGCTTTAGGTTTTTGCTTTTATTTTTTTAAATCTTGAATTTCTGGTGCCATAAAAATCTTTGAGAGAGACAAAAGTGATTTTACCTTTATTTAGTGAAAGCTTCCAATCAACTAAAAGTCACCTTTGGGGTGAATGAGAGAATCTCCAATCAGACCAGGATAAATATATAGAACCCAAGCTGATTTTCCCCAAGGCCACCTGGTCTTGCTGGTCAACCTGCCTCCTCCCTCCAAGAGCGGAATAGTAGATAATCCAACAGCTCCAGGGCTTTTTGACATCTGGAAGAATTGGGGCTGGCCATCAGCCAGGAGAGGTCAAATAACTTCGATTGCCTGAAAAGTGGGAAAGTCACTGGGCCATGCCCATCAGAGCGCACAGTTGAGGAACACAGAGTTCACTCTAGCTGGTCTAAGCAGGAAGGAGTTTATCTGGGGACATTGGGAAGCCGGTGGAATCGTCAGAAGGGCTGGAGGAGCAAGTTCTCAGCTGAGCTCTGGGAACAGCTCCTGGATTGCAGCTTGCAGGGTTGGGTTGGCAGAGAGAAGCTGCCACTGCCAGCCACGGAACCAGGCTTGTCTCTGCTGCAGGCAGGGCGAGGCCATGTGCCTCCACTCCCAGAAACTTGCCACCATGTGGGCCCCCAAAATATACGCCTGCACTCCTCCTGTGTCCTCAGCTGACTTCCAAACCAAAGTCTCCTGTAGGTGCATCTAAGTGACAAAATCTAAGCCGCATATCTATACCCAGGAAGGTGAGAAATGTCTGCATACACGCACACACACACGCACTCAACGTGAATATCCTTAAATGTGGCTATATCATGCAAAGCCTTTTGAGAAGTCAAGAAAGGCAGATATCTGCTAACTGGGGTCTGTGAGCTGCTGCTTGGGGTGCTCAGGAAATGGTCATGCCCTGCTGTGTGGGTGAAGGGACAGATTCCCTGGTGGGCCTACTTCAGCAGCATTCTGGTCTGTTGGTCTCAGGCAAAACAGGGAAGTAAGAAGTACTTGCCTTCGGGGCTCTTCATACGACCAACCCAAACTGTCATCACCATTTATTTAGTTTTAAGACACTTTCAGAAAGAGATTTGAGTCACCCTGGGTGTTGTTTTGCATACTGCAATACTAGTCCATTCTGGGCATTGTGAAAGACACAGTTGTACACAAGGCTTCTGGTTTTGATGGGGAGCCAGGAAAACATACTGGCACCATCATTATGGAAATAACCACATTATGAAAACCACTACCTGAATGAGGCAGCGCTGTAGTTTGGGCTGGTCAGTACAGCTTTTTGGAGGAGATGGGAGTGGAGCTGGTGCTGGAACAATGGGTAGGGTTTAAATAGGCAATCCTGGAGAATGGGAGTGAGGTGAGTGATGCTCAGAGGGGATGGGGTGTATGTATATGAAGGAAATCCAGGGATTTCTTTGACTGTCCAGTGGTTAGGATTCTGAGCTTCTGCTACAGGGGGCTTGGGTTTGATCCCTAGCTGGGGAAATAAGATCCTGCATGCCTCATGGTGTAGCCAAAAAGTTAAAAAATTAAAAAATCCAGTCAGTTACAAGTCTGGAGGCAGTGCAGGACGTGAGCAGAAGAACTGCAGGAAGTTAACAATAGATACTTGAACTGGGCCATGTTTTAGGGAATCTTGATTACCCCGTGCATTAGTCAGGACTATCTTAGTTTTAAGTGATAGAAATACAACTCGAGTTAACTTAAGATAAAAGGGAATGTATTGTTCCATCTAATTAAAAAGTCCAACGGCATGAGTTTGAGACATGCTAGATCCAAAAGAGAAGGCAATGGCACCCCACTCCAGTACTCTTGCCTGGAAAACCCCATGGACGGAGGAGCCTGGTGGGCTGCAGTTCATGGGGTCGTGAAGAGTCAGACACGACTGAGCGACTTCACTTTCACTTTTCACCTTCATGCATTGGAGAAGGAAATGGCAACCCACTCCAGTGTGTTCTTGTCTGGAGAATCCAAGGGATGGTGGAGCCTGGTGGGCTGCCGTCTATGGGGTCGCACAGAGTTGGACATGACTGAAGCAACTTAGCAGCAGCAGCAGCAGATCCAAATATTTAGACGATCTCATCAGGACTCTGTTTCTCAGCTCTGTATTGCTTTCAGTTTCCAGCAGGCTTTCTCCTTTTGGTGGTCCCTGGCAACCCCAGCTTACATCATCTCAGTTTAGAAATCTCTTGCCCAATATTTCTAGCAGAATTCTCAGGGCTGAGGTTTGTTGGCTGGTTCAGCCCAGGTCATGAGCAATCCCTCCCCATCCCTACTAGAACTATAAACTTAACCAAAGGAAGCTGGGGTCTCTCACTGACCAGATCTAGGCAATGGCATGAGAGGGCAAATTCCCCTCCACCCCAACCACATGGAAGGATGGTCACCTACAGCAGATGGCTGTGGGTTCCTCATCCTTATCTCCTTGGTCCTTTCCCATTTCAGTGGATGCTGGCTCAATTTCCAATTGTTAACACCTGCATCTCTTTACCTGAAGCTTTTCTCTGGCCACCAGAAACCACTTGTACACTTTCAAGACAGACCAGAGCACCAGGGAATTAATATCCCCTCAGAGCAGTCCTCAACCAATCGCTGATGGAATTGGTGCATAAATGCCACATTTATATTTAAATTATATTTAAAATGTACATAGTAGTAGAGGCAAGCTAATTTTAAGGAGGAAGAAACCTGTAGGGGCTCTAATGCACATCTTCTGAGGTCCAGTTCAGCAGGAAAGAGAGAACCACTTCCCCCTCCACAAGTCTAGGTCTGATGCTCATTGGTTTATATGGGGCCCCATGTGCTCTTGGTCCAATGGCCGTGATGAAGAGAATGGAGCGTGAGGATGGGTTGAGAACCCAGATCCTGTGCTCCACTCTGGAGCTAGGAGAGGCCTCCCTCTGAGATGCCGGCACTGAGAGTTGGGGAGCAGTTTCTCCAGGAGAAATCAAGGTACTGTTCATGAATAGAAGCTAGGTGGCAAACACAGCAGGTGTTTCCCCAGAGTCAGTGCTCTTCCAGAAGGCTGATGGTGTCTGTTAGGCTCCCCAATTCCTGTTCCTCTAGTACAGGAATGTACTATCAGTGGCCTTCGGTTCTCAGGTCCTTGAGTAGGAGAGCAGTCACCTCGGTACCACAGAGGTGAAAAGGTCCAGAGTCTGCTACACACTGAGATAAGGGATGCAGCCTGGGATCTGTAGCAAACATTTTTGAGGCGATTGTGTGTAGCAGGCTCTGTGCTAAGTGCTTTCCCAGATTGTCACATTTTATCAGCCTCATGGCTACTGCAAGGTAGGTATGACTAATTTCCCCATGGCAGAGGAGGAAACAGGCTCACAGAGGCTACGAAACTTTCCCACTCAAGGACACATGGCAGTAAGCGCCAGACCAAGAACTTGATCTGAATGGTTTGGTTTTTAAGACTTCCAAAGGCTTATCATCCTGGGGAAACTGAGGCAGCATATGGGTGACCCTGGCTGTTGGGGCAGAAACACCAGCTGTGTCCTCCTCCAACCTGAAGGGGACTTGATGCTGGTTTTAAGTGCTGGAGACAGTCTTTAACAGGCAGCGCTTCAGGACAATGACTCCTTTGGAGAAGGTGAGGGAAGGGCTTCTGGAAAGATCATTCAAACAATATCAAACTCTCTTTAAGGTAGAAGGATGGTTAATGATAGCCTCCCTCCTGCCCCCCTCCCCACCACCCCCACTCTGCATTCAGGCGCAGCCCCGCGTCAGTGAACATCCTATTCTAGACTCAGTCCCCTCACCTCTGGGAGTGCTGGAAGCTCTTATTCTGTGACCTCCCTACCCGGGGGCATTTCCATCTGGATGGAAGCCTCCCACCCACTCACCCTACTTTGCTTTCTTCGTGGCACATGATATACAGTTAACGTATTAGCTATCTCCCTCTATGGGATGAGCTTCCCTAGTGGCTCCGACGATAAAGAATCTGCCTGCAATGCAGGAGACCTGGGTTCGATCCCTGGGTCAGGAAGATCCCTTGGAGAAAGGAATGGATACCCACTCCAGTATTCTTGCCTGGAGAATTCTATGGCTAGAGGAGCCTGGTGGGGTACAGTCCATGGGGTCACAGAGAGTCGGACAGGACTGAGCGACTAACAATCATTGGAATGAAAGCCCCAGAGGAACAGGATTTTATTTGTTCAGAGCTGTCTCTCTAGTGCCTAGAACAGTACTTGGCACAGAGAAGCTATTAGTAAATATTTGTTGAATGCATGCCTGTTTCCCCAGCACTGCGCCTAGTTCTGCCCATGCATTATCTCATAGAATCCTCAAAAACCTATGGGTTTGCCCACACTGGGCCCTAGAACCAATGTTAGCAGATAAAGAAGTAGCTTCGTGCCCCCTACACCACCTCCGCCTGTGTTTTTCTACCAGGACCTGGGTGTCAGGAGCCCTCAGGACAGGTCAACCAGACTTCACAGGCTGTGAAATTCACAAGGCCGGGTGTCTGGGGCTTCCACCCTGGCTGCTGTTAATGGCAGCACCTGATGCCAGCACCTTCACACCTCCCTTAGTGTGAAAGTCTTCTTTGGGGGTACAGGGCAATCACAGCTCCCAGAACCTTCTTTTCAAAAATTAGCAACAAAACAAAGAGGAAAGAGCTAGCTATCCAAGTCAGAGCTGGAGGGACTTTGCTGCCTGTTGACCCTGGGGTGGACCATCTCAAGACAGTAGGGGTAGGGAGTGGGCTTGGAGTGGGGGAAAAAGAGGCTCTTTTGGCCTCCTCTCTCTTCTGCTCTTGTTGCTAACCCCCACCACCATGGATCAGCAGGAATGAGGGCTTTGGCCTGGTCAGCATTACCCCATGGATAGCCCAGCAGGCCTTTTGAGACAAACAGCACATTTCTCCATGTCATACCCCCAGAGCTAATAGCCTCCCCTCCATATGTAATGTACTTAAAGCTTGGGAGTCAGGACTTCCCTGGTGGTCCAGTGGGTAATATTCTGAGCTCCCAATGCAGGGGGTCTGGGTTTGATCCTGGGGTCAGGGAAGCAGACTCACATGCCCCAACTAAAGATCTCTCATGCCATAATGAAGCTGGAAAGATACTACATACTGCAACCAAGACATGGCATAGCCAAATAAATAATTAAAACAACACCACCAAAAGCTTGGGAGGCAAACAGCAGCCTAGGGTGGCTCACGAGATTTCTGGGGTACAAGTTCATGGTTCTGGAAAGGCTAGAGCACTGCCTTGTCCTGCAGAGTGCCCCCCTTTCCACATTTTGGCTGTGGTCGCCTTTCCTCTGGCCTGATCCCCCACTCACTGTTCATTTACAATAAGTTTCCTCTCATTCAAAGGCTACCTGCCTTTTGGTTCATTGACAAGCGCACAACAAATGCTTATTCAAGACTTCCTAAATGCGAAGTCAGACCCATAACAGTGGGCAAAACAGACAAAACCCCAGCCTCCTCAGATCTCCCAATCCAGTGGCAGAACCATTCATTCAGCCCACAACGCAGGCCTAGTTCTGGGTTCTTAGCTACCCTGGTTTAGCCTCTAGATGCATTTGTCAGAAATGCATCCATAACTTGTTAACATGATAACAATGTAACTCAACACTCCAGAGGATCCCTGCCATGCACGGCACCTCACCCAGCTCTCCTCTGTTCCCCTTTAATCCCAGAGGCTGCATTTCTGGGCTAGAAACATCAGGATTTAGGAGGGTTTTTTTTGACTGTTGTGCAGCCAAGACTGCAGCCGGCGAACATTCCGAGGGTCTGCCCAGGGCCCGTGGCTCCAGGAGGTTGGAGGAAGCCAGAGGAAGGATTCCTCCTCACCCTGGCCCCACACTTGCTGTCTCTGGGCATGCAGGGGTCAGTGCTGGCAGGTGAGAACACCCCTAGCTCCTCCTGCGGTGGGTGAGCATCACACCGTGAGTTTGCTGTGTGGTTTGGACCCGCTTGCCGAGTTTTCTGCCTTTTGTTATGATATCATCAGCTGTTCCCTCATAGTTTCAGGGTATGCACAGCGCTCTGTTTATACTCGGCAGCACGAAGTTCTGTGAGTTTGTGTACACAGGAGGCCACCAAATGTCTGGAGAGAGAGGGGGGAGGCAAGAGTGTGCAGACATTCATCTGAGTAACAGTGTGATTCAGTTCTTACCTAGGACCTCTCAGAGGTCCCCAGCTTCGGCACTGGTGTTCCAGGGCCTGTGTGGGTGGGATGACAGTCTGAAATGACCTGGGTCTGGTCAAAGAGGGGAAGTCATGGACATTCAGCATGGAAGGACTCTTTGATGTGACTCTGGTCTGACCCTGCCCTGTCACAGTGTAGCAGCCTGAGGTTCAGACACGTGAGATAACTTCCCCAAGGTCACCTGGTCAGTAGAAGAGTTGGTCTGGAATTGATGCCAGCCTTTTAATTCACTGCTCTTTCGCCCTCCATTTTATCCTAAACCCATCAATAGTAATTTAATTTCATACAGTCTACATTTTCATGAGCAAAAGTATGAGCAACATTTTTTTGGTAAGAGGTTTAAATATTCCCAGGAGCCTGCAAAGAAAAGAATACAACTCTTCTCAACGTCTGGGTCACTTGCCAAGAGAGCCAGTGCAATCCCAAGTACAAGTCTTAATGTAACAAACCTGAATCTGAGGTCACTGTTAGTGTTTTCATGCCTGACTCAGCCCTCGGAAGTCTTTGTGGGGGTGTATGTGTATACCTGTGTGGATGTGTGGACATGTGTGCACACTATCAAGGGATTTTTGTTGTAATGGTTTTTGTTGCGCTGATATCTTGAATAAATTTCTGGGACAATTCTTCACTTCCAAAAGTGACCATTTCTGGAATAATCTGTCCTTCTTCACATGCTCAGGCATGATTCATTGCTAGTGGTGGTCAGTGATCCTGATTCATGCTTTTTGTACATGAAGGTGACGCTGAATAGGAAGTACCCGACTTTCTATACCAGAAGTTCAATTATAAAGTGGTTATGGGAACTGGGAGTACATTTTCTTATAAAAACAATATTATATATGGCTATGTGGTTTAGTTAATCCTTGAAACTTGTTTAACTTCATATATATTTGAAATCCTGCCCATATGGAATTAATGCAAGTATGAAACACTACTTTTTCCACCATCCGTGCTTTTAAATAGAAGAACTATAAAACCAAATAAGAATTCGTTTTTAATTATCATGAATGTTGGTGGTAAGGGTGAACAATTTTATTAGAAGTGTAGGTAGACTTTGTGAGAATTACAGGTGGGACGCTTAGATATCCTGAGGGTTTGGGGTGTTGGGGTGTTGATGATGGTCCTGGTTTTTGAGTATGGTTAATTTGACTTTTATACCTGTGGCTTTCTCTTCTTTCTGTAAGGCATTATTGTTGTTGCTATTTAGTTGCTGAGTAGTGTTTGACTCTCTGCAGTCCCATGAACTGTAGCCTGCTAGGCTCTTCTGTTCATGGGATTTCCCAGGTAAGAACACTGGAGTGGGTTGCCGTTTCCTTCTCCAGGGCATTTTCCTGACCCAGGAACCTAACTGAGTCTCCTGCATTGGCAGGCAGATTCTTCACCACTGAGCCACCAAGGAAGCCCCAAAGCACTATTAGCCACACTGTTTAAGATGATCAGACATGGGTTTTGGGCTTTTGCTGACAAATGGAATAAAGTGAAGAGAAAAAGAGGGGAAACATTGGTCCTCTTGGGATCACTAGGTAGGAGTTGGAAGAAACTGGACAAATAAGCTGCCTTGCTATGTGAGCAGTGACATCCCACTGTGTGTGGGTCCCCTGGCACTTTTTTTGGTGAGGTAGGTGGGGTGAGGTGGAAGGAGCAGGAGAAAGGTGATGCACAGCCTACCAACGCGGCTCCAAAGTAATGTTCAGTGGTGACGCCTGACAGCCCAGGCCCTGAACTCTCCCTGTGTCCGATGTGAGTGAGTCACCCTGAATCAGCATGAGAGCACCATTCCGGAAGCCCAGTCCCATGAAAAACATACCCTGCTAGTCAGCAGGGGTGATCTATGTTCACTGATGTCCTCCCCAACCTGGACCCGGCCAGAACTCCAGGACAGCTCCAGAGACGTGAATTCTGGAGGCCCCTCAGGATATCTGATCAACCTATATGTTTGGGGCGTGAGAAGAAGATAGTGTGGGCAGAGGGACTGACCTTGTGCTTAGTTGCTTAGTTGTATCCGACTCTTTGTGATGCCATGGACTGTAGCCCACCAGTCTCCTCTGTCCATGGGGATTCTCCAGGCAAGAATACTGGAGTGGGTTGCCATGCCCTCTGCCAGTGGATCTTCCCAACTCAGGGATTGAACCTGGGTGTCCCACATTGCAGGTGGATTCTTTACCATCTGAGCCACCAGGGAAGCCCCAAGTGGGACTGGAGAACACCCCATGAATGGATGGTAAAGGGGGCAAAGGAGAGAATTTGACATTGTGAGTCTTCCCTGTAAGAGAAGACAAAGGATGACAAGGATGAGGTGTGGTTGCTTTCCTGCATTTTCCGCCGTGGACATTGCCCCTCCTCCTGACGTGGCTCAAGTTAGAGCAAATAGAGTGATGTTTAACTATCATCACAAGTACTGGTTAGAAAGAAAGTATCCTAAACTCATCGTGCTTACGATGCTTACAAACGCTTGGTTTAGAGAAATAAAACTTGATGAGGATGATCTGAAGTTTCCACAGGCTATGTATTCTCCCAGCTCTTAAAGTCTCTCCTTGAACCACACAGGCTGCGGATCTGAACCATGTGCTTTTGGTCTCCAAAAATGATTTTTAATAAACTCAGATTTCTTAAGAAGTCATCAGCCTACACAGAAATGTTTTAAGAGAAAAATTTATGGAGTTCCTTGTCATATCTATGGTAAGAATGCTGTTTTCTTTATGACGATCAATGGAAGACATTTTTGGTGGGTCTTCATTCCAGAAATAGCTGTTATTTTCTGAACACCTGCTTTTATTCTATGGATGCTCTAGATCATATAACTGATTGTGTCTCCCTGCTTTTTATTCACACTCAGATATGAAGCAGTCTTGAGCCAGTGTACAGACCTTTACAACCCCCAAAACTGAAATTTCACCCTTAGCATCTTCATCTTCTGTTTTTTTTTCCCTTAATTTTTTTTCTTATATACCTACTGTTTTGCTTTCATTATATTGCATGTAATTTTTAAAAGTCATCTTAAATTATCCTGAGAGCAAGGTGGTTAAATAAACACAAAGGTGGTGAAGGGGTGCTAGCTTGTGCGAGTCCATTTGCTGACTGTGGTTGGGTGGCTTGAACAACAGGCTATTCATAAGGACAGGAAATTTGCAAGACTGATGTTAGAAACTGGAAGTACCTGCACTATTTATAGTTGCATTTTTAAACAAATTCTTGAATCTGAGCAGTGAATATGTGCTATTCTAACTGGAAAGGTAATTATCAAATTCCTTAGTAGTCACTTGGCCATGGTATACAAGTAACTTGACGCGCCGCTCAGGAGAGCAGGAGGCTAGTGATTTCTTTCATCTAAGCAGCACTGTTTTCTTTTTAAGGTTAATTCCATTCAAAGATCAAAGTCCAAATACTTAATCAAAACCACTGATTTTTCAAATCCACAGCCAATCTTGGACTAGATTTGCAACCACCAAATACTGAAGAAAGCAAAGCGAAATGAAACCAGGCTGTTACAAAATACACAGTGTATCGAACCTTTTTTCCCCCCCCTAGTTAGCATTCAACATTGAACTCTGTTGCTCTTCAAATTCTCTCTCCCCTTTTTTGGGGGAGGGATTAAGAAAGACCTTGGTACCCCATCCTTTAAGTTACAGCTATTAGGATAATGGAGAGAGGGGCGAGAGCGGAAGTGGGTGTAGAATCAGGAGGGGTTTGATGGCTGCAAGTCAGTCCACTTAGTTTTTGTACTGGGTGAGCTCATTGCCAGTTTCATTGAGAAGATACGTGCAGGGACTTCTCTGGTGGTCTAGTGGCTAAGACGCCATGCTCCCAGTGCAGGGGGCCCAGGTTCAATACCTGATCAGGGAACTAGGTCTCACATACCACAAGTAAAGATCCTGCAAGCCACAATTAAGGTCTGGCACAGACAAATAAATAAATAAGTATATTAAAAAATATTCATCCAGGTTTAAAGAAAAAGTGAAGACGTGCAGATGAGGGCTTTTGTTATCGAGAGAGGGTCACGGTTGGCAGAGGTCTTTACAGTAAACCTTCTTCTGTCTACAGTCCTGGGAATGTGGGTGCTAGAGCCACGGTTGGTCATGCTGGCTGAAAAGTCATTGATGGTGGAGGTTTCATGGAGTCCAGTTAGGTGCCAGGCATTGTTCAGGTCCCCCTTGGGATCGTAGGCTCAGCTGCGTGTACCATTTGCTCACTTTCTCAATGGCCTCCTCAAGGTGCTTCAGATCATTCTCTCTCATGGCCTTGGTGCTGAAGTTGGGGTGGCACCTGGCATCATTCCAGGTCCCAGGAATGGGCTTTAGGATCAAAGGTTGCTGTCATTCCAAAGTCTTCATATACATGATGTGAGATGAAATGGCCACCCAGAGATGATGTCCGTCCATTCCTTCACAGGGTCTTATCTGAAATTCCCATGGGGCAGCCACGACCTTGGCACTCTGTCCTCAAAATCTTGACGCCTGGTGGTGAGCCCATACGATAATCCCCGCTATAATCTTTGCTCCCTCATCACAGTCGCATGGACCTTGGGGTCCAAGGAAGCAGCTGGAAGGCCAACCCGAGGGGTGCTCATCTGTGCCCATGAGAATATATTCCTGCTTTGGTCCAAACGGGGGTGCTGGTTGCTCCCCACATCTGTGTTCCATTTATAGGGATGCCTTTCATGGGTCTCTGCAGTCTTTCGGTTATACTTGAAGACTTCAGAGAACCCCAGGTGGTAGTCCTTGCATAACAGGTCCTGGAACATGGCAACAGGGATGAGATACAGTCCCTGTTGGAGCTTCAGACTGAAAAGTGATAGAGCCATCAAAATACCACTCGGGCAACTCATCTGGCACTGTCGATCCAGATATGCATAGCTCAGGCTTTCTCACCCCGAGGCAGGGACATGCCCACCTGATGGATGCCTTTGTTTCAGTGGGAGCTCACTGAGGTGGCCATGGTGGGAGGTGTCCTGGGTGGCAGGGCAGGCAGGCAGGGAGAAGGAAGTGCAGGGGGGTAGGCCAGGAGACTGGGGGTGCTGCACACACATTGCTCTTCTCCCATCCTCAGCTCTGCCAAAACCATCCCTTCCTTCTTGACTGGGCAAAGAAACAAACTGAGGCTAGAAATGGTTTGAATGGGGCAAAGGGAGGGTGTTTATTTCCTAAATCTCTCAGTCTAAGTGTTCCTTCCGTTTCTCCCTGTGTCATCTGGTCTTGAGAGGAAATGATGACAAGCCTACCTGCTTCCAGATGGCACAAGTACTGGGTACCATCTGGACCCAACGGTACGTGGCATCCTCTGTACCAGGTGATAATGGCTCAGCCTCAGGGGCAGGAGAGACAGAGTACAGGTGTGGTTTATGGATGTGATTCAGTCTTCCTGGCCAGCTTCCCTACAGGACTAACTGGAGGCCAAATCGGGAAGAAGGAAAAGATTCATCCTGGTTCCTTTGGCCCCTTTTCCACTGGGAGTGATTCTGACTCTCACCTGCTTAGAAGTGAGGATGCCAAGGAGTTTTCTGGTACAAATAGTAACAGTGCAGAAAATTGGCCCAGAGTATAAAGAGGAGTTTGAAAAGGAAAGAATCGAGCCCATTGTATTCTCAAAGAAAAGACTTTGAAAAAAATCACAACCTGTAGATTTCAAAAGGCCAACTTCTTTCCAGTTTTCCCTTTAGAAAATATGGATATAATAAATACACATTTGTACACACTTGCCTTGAGAAAAAGCCCCTCAGAAACACATAGTGGTTACCTCGGAGTGGTAAGATTCCAGGGGATTGTTTTTTTCTTGTTTGGATCTGTGGTCCGATTTCCTCACAATGAATGTTAATGACAGTATTGTGGGATGCTAAGTAAAAATCAGGTTCTAAAGTCAGTATGTAAAGAAGAAGATCGCGTCCCATAAAATTACCCCTTAAAGATAACTTCCCTGCTAAAATGGGATATGTGTGACTCTGTGCATCGTGAAGTAGTTACCTTGAATTTAGGGCTCAAGATATATGAAAAGATATACATTTCATTGGAGAAGGAAATGGCAGCCCACTCCAGTGTTCTTGCCTGGAGAATCCCAGGGACGGGGGAGCCTGGTGGGCTGCTGTCTATGGGGTCGCACAGAGTCGGACACGACTGAAGTGACTTAGCTTAGCAGTATACATTTTCATATATCAGAATCCGCTCAAGGTGCTGAAAAGGTGCTAAGCATTGTGGGAGCCAAAACCAGCTGCAGAGGGAGTATCTACCATCTTGCTCTTCATTCTGTGGCGCCTCTACTCAATGAGTGGAACGGCCTGAGGTAACATCTTCTCTCTTCCGATTGCTCTCTCTCTGTCTCTCTCACTGCATCTTTCTCTCTCCTCCCAGGAGGTGGTGTGGGGCTTGTCTTTTTTTTGAGGTGGGGGGAGTGCTTATGTTAGAGCTCCGTTTGCAAAGCGAGCCATTATATTCTTTATATTCATTATAAATACATTCACTATGTATGCATTATATTTATTCTAGCTCAATAAAATTGGCGTTTTAGTCTAAGGTGAATTAATTAATTAGTTTCACTGAATTTATTAAATTCTAAGATGAATTTGTTCCCACTTGACATGAAATTAAGGAAGCTTTGTGTATGGTATGGGGTGTTTGTAAGGGGGTGGGTGGGTCTAAAAGTGGGGTCTTTGAGGGAGCCAGGAGGGGCTTGCTCACCTTTGCTTGGAAACTCAGCCTGGAAATTCTTGGCAGCCACAGCATCTTGTTAGTAAGGATGGCTCTTAACTATGGAGGATCATGTTCCTGTTTGGGGTCCTGCTCTGGATAGGGTGGGGTGGTGGGCAGGGGGAGAGACCAGTTGGAGAGATTCATTTTTATAGGTCCCTCTCCCTCCCTCTCTCATCCGCAAACACAGATAGATCCCTGCAAGACCTGTGTGCTTCTGGGAGATGTCTGGGGTCCCTGGCAGAAGGAACATTCACCCAGCACCTACTTACTGATCTCCTGTTACATGTGAGGCACCGGGATTGAGCCTTCTTGGGGGCCGCCCGTATGCCCTCTTTCCTCTCCGTCATGGGGGCAGAAGAAAGTGACAGAGAAGACAAAATCACAGCTGTTTCCTGCCCTCTCATTCAGTGACTTATCCAGCCCTGCAGATCATGTGGAGCAGGACAATGGAGTTAAGACCTGGGTTTGGGTATCAGACAGACCTGGGTTCAAATCCTACTTCTGGCACTTGTGAGCTACATGACCTTGGGCAATTTATTTGGCTATTCTAAGTCTCAAGCAAGTGAAGTTATTCTGTAAATGCCAACAAAGGTCTGTATAGTCAATGCTATGTTTTTTCCAGTAGTCATATATGGATGTGAGGGTTGGACCATAAAGAGGCTGAGCACAGAAGAGTTGATGCTTTTGAATTGTGGTGTTGGAGAAGACTCTTGAGAGTCCCTTGGACAGCAAAGAGATCCAACCAGTCAATCCTAAAGGAAATCAACCCTGAATATTCTTTGGGAGGACTGATGCTGAAGCTGAAGCTGTAATAATTTGGCCACCTGAAGTGAAGAGCTGACTCATTAGAAAAGACCTTGATGCTGGGAAAGATTGAAGGCGGGAGGAGAAGGGGTTGACAGAGGATGAGATGGTTGGATGGCGTCACTGACTCAATGGACATGAGTTTGAGCAAGCTCTGGGAGATGGTGAAAGACAGGGAAGCCTGGAGTGCTATAGTCCATAGGGTCGCAAAGAGTTGGACATGACTGAGCGACTGAACAACAGCAATAAATGGGAAGTCTATTTATTGAGCACCTACTATGTGCAAGGTACTGGGTTCTCTGCCCAAGAACCTTACAGTCTATGGGAAAGACTAACATTCGTATACTTGTAAGCATAGACTGTGATAAGTTCTGCAAAGGGAAAGGAAGAGTCTTTTAAACTGGATAGCTGAGATCCTCATTGGGGTCATTTTCAGGGGAGAGATCTCAGAAAAGTGCTCTTTGTAGAGCTGTTTTAAGTCAAGAACTGTGGGAGGAGAAGGTGTCAGAATCAGTGTGGGAGAGAGCATTCCAGCAGAGAGCAAAGCATCTGACCCCTCCCGCAGATGAAACCCCGCCCTCCCCCCACCCCGCCCACCCCAGCCCCGCCAGTCCCCTTAGAGCAGAGGAAACCCTTCTGAGCTAAAAATAAACTTGCTGAGCCTCGGAAAATCCTGTCACTGCCCAGAGGGCCCTCCCCAACCCCCGCCACCCTGAGAGACGACTCTGTGGCTCAAACCCTCTGGGCCGCACCCCACACAGGATGTGTGGGGTGGGGATGGTGGTCCTCAGACTGAAGCCCCTGACTTCCCTGGCTAATTTTGCCTCCCTGAGAGCGTGTCTCCAGCGAGGCTGGGCTCCTAAGCTGGGCGCCCGCCAGTCAGTCTGGCCAGGGAAGGAACTATTTTGGGAGTTTTTATGATGGAACAATATTTTTTCGGTAAACAAACGGAGAGCTGTTAAACAGGGATGGTCACCCCCTAGCTTTTGGTTCACCGTTCTCCGTGCGGAGCTGTCACAGAGGCGGCCCTGTCCAGTGGGGAGAATGTCCCCAGGGCTGCTGAGCTTCAGTGCCCACCTCGTCATTTCTCTTGGATTAATCAGCTTTGGAAATTGGAAACACTGCTCCCTCCCCAAGCCCTACCTTGGATTCTTTGAAAACAAAAGCCCTTGGTGTGGTCTCTGTAGTGGAGGTGGGGCCCACCCTGATTAACCTCTTAGGGCTTGAGGATGGCCTGGACTCCAAAGTTAACTTCGGAAGGGATCTCTGAGAACATCTGCCATTCCCCGATCCCACCCATCTCAACAGGTGAAGGAACCAAGGCCCAGAGAGGGGAGACTGCTTCTTCAAGGTCACAGAGCTCATCAGCTGCAAATGAGGTGGGAGCCCCAAATCCCAGACTCTGAGTCCTTATTCTTTTCCTTCAGGAACAATAAGGCAGAACAGTGGTCAAGAAAAAGAAAGGGTAGACTTCAAATTTGGTATTTTGCAGACAGCCTACAAACTAATACATGCACAGCAAGTCATAAATGTACGAAGTTTCTAAGCACTGACCCTCACTCTCAATATCTCCTGGGAGAGGACTCTTCTTATTTCTGAGGACCAGCCCTTTATTCCAACCCTCACCTCACCTGGGCTGGCCTCTTCAGGCACTCACCTCTGATGGGCTGCTTGGGGACTTCATCACTGAGGACCCTCTCCTTGATGCTGAGAGACCATCCCTGCCCAAGTGTCATTCCTCCAGCAGCTCCATCATCTCTTGTTCTGCCTCAGTGGCTCCCAAGCATCCATAGCTGCCTGGGTCCCATTTTCTCAGACTGGGCTATGGTCATTTTATTGTTATGGCTTTAATAGCTGTCTCTTATTTAGCCAGGCCCTGAGATGACTCTTGAGAGTCCCTTGGACTGAAAGGAGATCAAACCAGTCAATCCTAAAAGCAATCAACCCTGAATATTTATTGGAAGGACTGATGCTAAAGCTGAAGCTCCAATACTTTAGTCACTAGATGCGAAGAGATGACTCTTTGGAAAAGACCCTGATGCTGGGAAAGATTGAGGGCAGGAGGAGAAGAGGGCAACGGAAGATGAGATAACTAGATAGCATCACCGACTCAATGGACATAAACATGAGCAGACTCCAGGAGATGCTGAAGGACAGGGAAGCCTGGTGTACTGTAGTCCATGGAGTTGCAAAGAGTCAGACATGACTTTTAGCAAATGAACAACAACATTTCATACAATAGCCATGCATGGTATGGATTATTTGTCCCACTTTACAGAGGAAAATGCTGAGGTCCAGATAAACCCAAGGTCACATGAATGATGAGTAAATAATGCAGCCAGGATTCACCCTAGTTCTTTCTGACTCTAATCCTTCAGCTTTCCCCACCAGACTGTCTCCAGGTGTGAGACAAAGAGAGTCTGGCCAGGACAGTGGCAAAACCACATAGCAGAAAGGACTCTTACAAGCTCTAGGAGATCAAATGTGGGAATTGAAAAAAAAAGGACGAATAGAACATATCATCTAAGTTTTGAGTCTTGAGTTTGTCAGAAGTCTTCCCCTTTTGAGTGATAGAAACTCAACTCAATCAGCTTATATAAAAGAGAGCTTACCTTCATTCGTGTGCCTAGCAAGTCTAGGGTTACTTCTAGCTTTAAGAACAGCTTGCTTCAGCATAGTCTTTCTCTGCTTGGCTTATTCTTCAGATGAGCTTTCTCCACATGATGGTATCAGTGGTTGCTGGAGCTCCAGAATCAGGTAATCTCAGCAGATAGGGACCATTTCTTTCATAGCTTTGGGAAGAAAATCCCAGAAGGATTCCTACTGGCTGGCTTGGGTCACTTGCCCATTCTCTGAGCCAATCACTGTAGCCAGAGAGATGGAGAAAGAATGTGCTCTTTATAGGAAAACCAGCTGAGCTTTGGTGTCTGACAAAGGGGAGAAAAGGTTTGGAGAGACCGAAACAACAGGTAACCATAGGCTAGGGGACGGGGAGAATGTTGACACCACTTAAGACAGTCAGTGGGAAAAATCAGGAGGAAGGATTACTTAGGAGTAACAATACCACTTGCAACAACAGTAATAAGCAACATTTATTAGAGCTCAAGGCTTCCCTGGTGGCTCAGTGGTAAAGAATTCGCCTGCAATGCAGGAACTGCAGGAGAAACGGGTTGGATCCCTGGTCAGGAAGACCCCCTGGAAGAGGGCATGGCAACCCACTCCAGTATTCTTGCCTGGAGAATCCCTCTGGACAGAGGAGCCTGGCGGGCTACAGTCCACAGGGTTGCAAAGAGTTGGACACGACGAAAGTGACTTGGCACACATGCATGCGCACATTATAGCTTAAGAGCCCTCTCACATACCTTATTTAGTCCTCCTCTAAACTTCTATGCAGAGCACATCGTGAGAAACGCTGGGCTGGAAGTACAAGCTGGAGTCAAGATTGCTGGGAGAAATATCAGTCACCTCAGATATGCAGATGACACCACCCTTCTGGCAGAAAGTGAAGAGGAGCTAAAAAGCCTCTTGAGGAAAGTGAAAGAGGAGAGTGAAAAAGCTGGCTTAAAGCTCAACATTCAGAAAACGAAGATCATGGCATCCGGTCCCATCACTTCATGGGAAATAGATGGGGAAACAGTGGAAACAGTGTCAGACTTTATTTTGGGGGGCTCCAAAATCACTGCAGATGGTGATTGAAGCCATGAAATCAGAAGATGCTTACTCCTTGGAAGAAAAGTTTTGACTAACCTAGATAGCATATTGAAAAGCAGAGACATTACTTTGCCAACAAAGGTCCGTCTAGTCAAGGCTATGGTTTTTCCAGTGGTCATGTATGAATGTGAGAATTGGACCGTGAAGAAAGCTGAGCGCCAAAGAATTGATGCTTTTGAACTGTGGTGTTGGAGAAGACTCTTGAGAGTCCCTTGGACTGCAAGGAGATCCAACCAGTCCATTCTGAAGGAGATCATCCCTGGGTGTTCTTTGGAAGGAATGATGCTAAAGCTGAAACTCCAGTACTTTGGCCACCTCATGCAAAGAGTTGACTCATTGGAAAAGACCCTGATGCTGGGAGGGATTTGGGGCAGGAAGAGAAGGGGACGACCGAGGATGAGATGGCTGGATGGCATCACTGACTCGATGGACAGTTTGAGTGAACTCCGGGAGTTGGTGATGGACAGGGAGGCCTGGCGTGCTGCGATTTATGGGATCGCAAAGAGTCAGACACGACTGAGAGACTGAACTGAACTGAACCCTGAAATGAAGGCAGAACAGCTGTTGTTCTTGACCTCATTTCACAGATGAGGGGACAGGTATGGAGAGGATAAAGGATGTGCTCAAGGCTGGCAGGAGGCAGGTCTGGGTCCAATGGTGGACTCGTGCTCATGTTATCTGAATCTCAGCTCAGGAGGGGAGACAGGCTGAGTGTGAAGTGCTTGGTGTCCTGAAGACAGATGCTACTCTCAAGGTGACAGGTACACCTGACTGTGTCACTTTGGGATCATTTAGCTTAGCTGATCCCCTCCTAGGTGTCGGGTGTCGTGTGGCCAGGGACCTTATCTAATTCACTGCTCTATCTTAGTGCCAAGCACTGTGCTTGGTACTTAAGATGCATTGAAGACAAAATGGTCCAGTAGCAGCCCTGTTGATAATCTGAGTCTCCCTGGGAATGGAGGATGGGGACCAGAGCTGCTGGTTAAGGACTGAGACCTGGGGAGCCAGTGAGGGGAGAAAAAAGGAGTGGGAGCCTAAAGTGCAGCACGTTTGGCCCCAGTTCCAGACAACCTTCGCCTAATGCATCACAAGCCTCCATCTGCTGGGCAGACCAAGCTGGGCATATGGGACTTCCAGACTCTGCAAATCCCATTGGTGCGGCTGGGCTGAGTTGGCAACCACGTGTTGTGCCTTCTGGGGGGTGTCTTTGCTGCACCTAATAGCATTTCTCTTTAATTAAGTTCTAGTTAAGTCAGTCAACTCCGTGTATTGAGCACCAACTAGATGTCAGGCATTGTGCATATATTGTGCACCAGGTGTATGGTGGAAAATGACACAGTTTAAAAAGTCATTTTAATTAAGCAATTAATTTTTCATTTATAGGCTGTGCCATGCAGCATGTGGGATCTTAGTTCCCCAACCAGGATTCGAATCCGTGCCCCCTACATTGGAAAGCAGAGTCAATCTCTGGATCACCAGGGAAGTCTCAAGGGCTATTTCAAGGGCCACTCATTTGTTTAGCACGCATTATTTCCCAGGTACTACGTTAAGCACTGGGTATACAAGATTTGGTGAAATTTTCATTCTAGACAGGGTGGAGTGACACATTTATGCCCAACTGATCACAATACAAATGTTGTAATGGAAGGTGGGAAGGAGGCAAAGTTTGCAGACCAGTCCAGGGATCTCCACTTTATCCTTGGATGCCCTGGTCCCCCGGCAGGGAAATCCTCGCCTGGTGCGTCTGTTTTGCCATCCAGTTCATCTGCTGGTTTCGTGCTTTGTCCTCTGGTCAGTGTGTCCTGTTTATATTTGTTGCCCCTTAAAATGTGAGCTCCTAGTGGGCAAGGCCAGGTTCCATGCATTTGTTGTGTGTGTGTGTGCTGAGCCCGTAGCTCCAGGATAATTAGAGCTGCTGAAACTTCGCCCTTTCTGAGCTTCCCTCATCTGCCACCTTTAGGGTCACCCATAACATACGCACTGGAGTGAACTGGTTGTCAGCTGATATCTGACCCCCTTTGTTCATTACTAGAGTGTGGACCGGGCACATGCTACCCTTGCTGCTTGGTATGTCCCTCAAACTCGTGGCCGTGAAAGGAATGCATGACCACTCCCCTGCCCTTTCTACCTTCCCTCACCAGGGGGTGAGGATGCTGGAGAAGCCATCTTGGACTTGGACACAGCAATGGAAGCTGCGTGTTGAGGATGGCAGGATCACCGAATGGCCTGGCCCACCTGTCTGTGTGCTGGGACAGTTTGAAGCATCTTTACAGCAGCTTGTTGTTGTTTATTGTTCAGTCGCTAAGTCGTGTCCAACTCTTTGCAACCGCATGAACTGCACCAGGCTTCCCTGTCCTTCACTATCTCCTGGAGCTTGCTCAAACTCATATCCACTGAGTCAGTGATGCCATCCAACCATCTCATCCTCTGTCGTCCCCTTCTCCTCCTGCCCTCAGTCTTTCCCAGCATCAGGGTCTTTTCCAATGAGTCAGCTCTTCGCATCAGGTGGCCAAAGTCCTGGAGCTTCAGCTTTAGCATCAGTCCTTCCAATGAATATTCAGGATTGATTTCCTTTAGGATAGCAGCTTAGTCCGTACCTAAATACTTTTTGTAGAAGGAACCTTGGACAACTAGTTTTCTTTGTTTTGCGGTCATGCACAAGTCACCTTATCTTTCTAGGCCTCAGTTACCACACTTGTCAGATGGGAATATTAAGAACCCTTTCTTTGCTCCATGGCAGGCATCTAAGAGCCACAGATGTGGTTGTGATTTGAAAAGTGAAGGAGCAAGGCAAAGGTGGGTGGGGAGCATCCTCAGGGCAAGTGAGCGATCACGGTTTATTACTCAGTTATTTCCTCTTCAGGAGTTTTCGAGAAGCTCAGTTAAACTGCTGATCCAACTACACAGAGCTGAGGAAGGCCTTGTGGGTGTTCATCATCTGCCCAGAATAATTCTCCCCAAACTTTAAAGTGCTCAGAAAACACAAAGTTTGTCTTGGCTGAAATGGGCCAGACCTAAGGAAGTGATCTGGGTCGAAAAGCTTTTACACAATTGTAAGTAATAGGACATGCTGAACCCAGTTGAACCTCATTAAAATGCCATGGCGGGTGGAGTGTTTATGTTTCACGCTCACAATGTTTGAATGTTTAAACTCACATGAAAAACGTAAGCACCGCGATGAAATGACTGGCAGGGCCTGGGCCACTATTTCAGGACAAGGGGTACTCGGTGGTGACAGCAGTGTTGACAGAACCCACTGCCCCTGAAGACACGGAGGCCCGCTCAGAGGGGACCACGCTCCCCACTCCGCTGACCCAGCTATTAGCACGATTGGCTTTTTCTCATGTAGCCCACTGCTGGGCACCGCTGCTGCTCCGCAAAGGCCGGCTGATTTATGACAAATGAAGGACAGAGCCTGTGTGATTTGGGATTGGCAGGCAAAGTGCAGAGTGTAGAGGTTGGTTGGGGAAATTGATTGAAAAAGGAAGGCTGTCCAGGAGAGAAGTAAGACAGTGTGTTTGAAAAACTGGAATTCCTTCATTATCAATCCCTCACAGTAAGAGAATAGTATTAGGTCGGCCAAAAAGTTCTTTTGGGGTCGTAAAACAGATTATGGCCTGATCATGCATTCTGTTCCTGAAAAAAGAGTATGAATTGTCCACTGTGCATCGGGAGCCTGTGTCATTAGATTCTGGGATAAAGTCCCTGGCCTTATCTTAGGCAGCTATTTAAAAGGATAGCTATGGGGACTTCTCTGGTGGTCCAGTGGTTAAGAATCTGCCTTGTAATGAAAACAGAAAAAGAAAAGAGAGAGAGAGAGAGAGAATCTGCCTTGTAATTCAGGGGATGTAGTTTCCATCTCTGGTTGCGGAACTAAGATTCTCACATGTCGTGGGGCCACTAAGCCCGCACCCCACAACTGGAGAGAAGCCTGCATGTCACAATGAAGAGCCCATGTGTCGTGACTAAGACCCAATGCAGCCAAAAGAAATAAAGATACATAAATAAATATTAAAGAATAAAATAATAGCTATGAAGCTTAGGTAACAACAGGGAGAATTCTTATGATGTAAATTTAGCAAAAAGTGCAAGCACCCAAATTTATGTACAATGGGATGACCACTAGATTTTTTTTTTTTTAAAGGTAGCTGTAGAAAAGAATGAAGCGAGAGGAAATATGGCAAGGAAGTAATGATTGCATTGGGGGTGGTGGTGGAGTTATGGCCAACCTGTCTTTATTTTCCTAACTTCCTATACAGTAGTCGCATTCCATTCATAAATTTAAAAGTTTTTTTTTTTGAAATAAAAAAGAAGGGACATCCTCAGACCGAGTGATCCTACCACAGTAACCACAGGTCCAGCCAGCCTTAAGGAATACTTCCCACCAGACCTACCGAATGCTGACCTTCTCCAGGTGTCAGACACTGCTCCACGGAGTCTGAATCATAGACGTGAAAGTTTGGGAAGAGTCTGGATATGTGAAAGGACACCCCTTTTCTCAGTGATGGCAATTTCAGCAGCTCTCCAGTGGAAACAGAGAGGCCCCCAATCCAGCACCACACAGGGGCTGGTCCTGGGCACCCGTCCACTCATGGCATGAGATGAAGGACTTGGCCAGCTTCCCGCCTTGGGAATGATGGGCCAGGCACCGCCTGCCAAGTCACAGCCAGGCACTCACAGCTGTGCCTACCTCCCCGGAGAAAGTGAAGGTTCCCTGTTCCCACTCCAAATAGACTTGCCTGGTTCATGACTCTGGGATGTAGCGTGGAGTCAGACAACCCCAAATTTAAAAGAAAATTTACAAATATTTAATCCATGAACTATATGCACATGGTTAGAAAAATGAAATGGCACAGAAGGCTTCTAGTTAACAGCAGATCTCCATTCCCCTGTGCCTTGGAGTCAGTCTTGTCCCTCAGAGGCGATGGCTTTTAACTGTTGTGGTTCTTGGTTCTGTCAGTTGCCTTCTATCTCTAAGTAATAGAATATGCCAACCTTGCTGTGTCCTCGTGGTTCTGGAGGGGACTTCACCTCTTGTCTCCCTGCTCGGATTAAGCAGGATTTAGCTCATCTGTATGCTTGGGTGGACGTGGAGACAGGTCATCCAGATGCTGTATGATCCCTACAAAAACCGACTTCCTTGGTGGTCCAATGGTTAAGACTCTGTGCTCCCAATGCAGGGAGCATCGGTTTGAATCCTGATGGGGGAACTAAGATCCCACATGCCACATGGCCAATAAATAAATACATAAAAAATCACACACACACAAGACCCACTTGTAGCCAAGCCACATGAATAGCAGTCTGCCAGCTGGCAGCTCCTTTAGGATCAGCTTCAGAGGCACATAACTTCCTTGCCCAGGCCACACCTTTCTGCAGCAGCCTGTATCCAGTGCATCACATGAGAGAATAAGGCCAGGCCATTTCTGGTCAATGGACTCAAACGGTGAATGCCCACTTCAGTGTTCTGGGCTGGTGGGAGGAGGCTTTGTAGAATCTGCATTGCAGTTTGACTTGTCCCTCTGCCCAACCTGCTTCCTTCCCACCTGGTTAGCTGACATTCGGTCCATGCCAAAAGGTCCTTGATATTTGATCCTATCAAAAACTGAATGACATGGACCAAATATGTTCATGGATGGTTTGGCTAGGAGCAAATTCCAAGGACCTTTTGGCATGGACCAAATGTCTGTGGATCAAACGTCCTATGGATGTTCTGGAGAAGGCCAAACATCCTGCACGATCTCATTCTTTTCACAGGTGTCCATTGTAATAAGCATCAGTTCAGTTCAATTCAGTCGCTCAGTTGTGTCCGACTCTTTGCAACTCCATGAATCACAGCACGCCAGGCCTCCCTGTCCATCACCAACTCCTGGAGTTCATCAGACTCATGTCCATCGAGTCCGTGATGCCATCCAGCCATCTCATCCTTGGTCGTCCCCTTCTCCTCCTGCCCCCCAATCTCTCCCAGCATCAGAGTCTTTTCCAATGAGTCAACTCTTTGCATGAGGTGGCCAAAGTACTGGAGTTTCAGCTTTAGCATCATTCCTTCCAAAGAAATCCCAGGGCTGATCTCCTTCAGAATGGACTGGTTGGATCTCCTTGCAGTGCAAGGGACTCTCAAGAGTCTTCTCCAACACCATAATTCAAAAGCATCAATTCTTTGGCGCTCTGCCTTCTTCACGGTCCAACTCTCACATCCATACATTACCACTGGAAAAACCATAGGCTTGACTAGACGGACCTTAGTCGGCAAAGTAATGTCTCTGCTTTTGAATATGCTATCTAGGTTGGTCATAACTTTTCTTCCAAGGAGTAAGCGTCTTAATTTCATGGCTGCAGCCACCATCTTCAGTGATTTTGGAGCCCAAAAAAATAAAGTCTGACACTTTTCCCACTGTTTCCCCATCTATTTCCCATGAAGTGATGGGACCGGATGTCATGATCTTCATCTTCTGAATGTTGAGCTTTAAGCCAACTTTGTCACTCTCCACTTTCACTTTCATCAAGAGGCTTTTTAGTTCCTCTTCACTTTCTGCCATAAGGTTGGTGTCATCTGCGTATCTGAGGTTATTGATATTTCTCCTGGCAATCTTGATTTCAGCTTGTATTTCTTCCAGTCCAGCGTTTCTCATGATGTACTCTGCATAGAAGTTAAACAAGCAGGGTGACAATATACAGTCTTGACGTACTCCTTTTCCTATTTGGAACCAGTCTGTTGTTCCATGTCCAGTTCGAACTGTTGCTTCCTGACCTGCATACAGATTTCTCAAGAGGCAGGTCAGATGGTCTGGTATTCCCATCTCTTTCAGAATTTTCCACAGTTTATTGTGATCCACACAGTCAAAGGCTTTGGCATAGTCAATAAAGCAGAAATAGATGTTTTTCTGGAACACTCTTGCTTTTTCCATGATCCAGTGGATGTTGGCAATTTGATCTCTGGTTCCTCTGCCTTTTTTAAAACCAGCTTGAACATCAGGAAGTTCATGGTTCACGTATTGCTGAAGCCTGGCTTGAGAATTTTGAGCATTACTTTACTAGCATGTGAGATGAGTGCAATTGTGTGGTAGTTTGAGCATTCTTTCGCATTGCCTTTCTTTGGAACTGGGATGAAAACTGACCTTTTCCAGTCCTGTGGCCACTGCTGAGTTTTCCAAATTTGCTGGCATATTGAGCGCAGCACTTTCACAGCATCATCTTTCAGGATTTGAAACAGCTCAACTGGAATTCCATCACTTCCACTAGCTTTGGTCGTAGTGATGCTTTCTAAGGCCCACTTGACTTCACATTCCAGGATGTCTGGCTCTAGATTAGTGATCACACCATCATGATGTGTCTCTAATTATCTCAGTGTCTATTTCCAGGGACCTCATCCTATGACAATTGTCCTTGTCCCTCTCTCGGATTTTCAGAGAATGTCAATTTGTATGTACGGTGTCAACTTAGTAGGAACTCTTAATATGTTTCTCCCAATTCCCTCCCCATCACGGTTCCAAATTAGGATTAGTCATGCAGGACGTTTGCGCAAAATTTTGGAAGGTGGAAGTGAGGCAACAGCCATTTTTACTCTCTGAAGGCTGGCACAGGGCCAGGTGCCATTGCAGCTCCCGCCTGTCGCTGACAAGTGGCTTACCTCATTGGCCTGCTGCCTGAGGTTACTCCCACTCCTTCCAGGTCTCCTTCAGCTCTTCCATGACCTGGGCCGGATGCAAGTGCAGCTCCGTGGTGGGGGCATCCACTTATCCAGAAAGTCACCCATATCATGGCGATGGGAGGTGGAGACAGAAACAGGCTCCAGGTTGTCCTTCTTCTTTGCACTCATCTTTTCCTCTCTACGGCTAGTCCTGCTGACCTCAGGTCCAGCACCGGACACAGAGGCAACAGGTTTACCCAGACTACTTAGTCAGGTCCCATGACTGTGTTATCCCCATAAGAGTTCCTTTTTTTTCCCTTGAATTTTAACTCATACAGTCATTAATTCTAGTTCCCGTTGATAACTTTATTTCATTAGCTCTCAGCTGGATTGGACACATTACCCTACAAGGTAGGATACCGGCCTTACCACCCTAGTCTTCCCTCTCACCTCTTCTATCAGCGAGTTTTAAACTTCTACGTTTGTCGAGTGTGGTGACATTATGTCCTGTCCCCAAACCATAGTGGCCCTTTCCCTTTTTTTTCGTTCATGGTCCATTGAAGACCAATAAATAGCAACCGGAATAGCATATTTTGTGTGGGTAAATGTGCTCAGGGCCTGGTGATGGTAAATGATCACATTTCTTTTCCTGTATATCCAAGGGCAGACCCCTGTGCCACTCCAAGGGCCGTATTCTTAACCCCGAGATCAAATAGACTTTCCTATGTTACGTGCCATTTGCTCAGATGCATCTTACCTCTTACGTTGCTTCATTTTTGGACCATGACTTTCTTTTTTAATGGTTTGCTTTCCACCGAACGTTTGATTGCTTCCCTTTTTTCTCTTTGGGTAAAGAAAGCTAGGTTTTTGCCATCTTGTTCCAATTTTATCATCTAGATTTTTACTAATTTTATGTGTTTCTTGGATCCATTATATTCTTCTAGAAATTTTTCTCCTTGGGACTTATTGAACACCGATTTCTTTTGAGTATTGCTAAACAGCTGACTTCTGGGCTCATTCCACCATTTCTGTATTCTCACATTATCCTTTTATTGTCTTGATGTTCACTTCACTTTTCCTGGAGAACATTCTCGTTTAGTTCATCTGTAAGGTGAACAAGAAGGAAATATCAGGTATGACTGACCCTTGAACAATGTGGGGAATAGGGGCCCCAACCTTCCCTGTGGTTGAAAATCCACGTATAATTTTACCATCAGCCCCCTGCATCCACAGATTCAACCAGCATTTGTGTAGTACTATAGAACGTATTCGGTGAAAGAAATCTGCATTTTAGTGGACCTACACAGTTCAAGCCCGTGTTGTTCAAGGGTCAATGGTACCCATGTGAGGATTTGACTGTGTGACTTGGACAAGTTTCTAACCTCTTTGTACTTCAATTTCCTCAACTGCAACATGGGGATTATGTCACCTACCTCATGGGATCACTGTGGGATTATATGCGATAACATTGGTAAAGTGCCTGATCCTTGGTGCTGAGCAAATTTTGGTTTATTTCCCTAATTAAGCCACTTTTGGGCTAAGATCTTAAAAGGCTCCCATTGCCTGTGGAATACCGTCCAAATTTTTTAGCAAGGCCCAAGGCCCACCCTCCATAATTGGATCCCAATTGACCTTTTCCAATTTATTTCTTATTACTCCCTTCATGTACCTTCCACCCTGCCAAACTCTTCTAGCACCTGTGTTTTCCAGCCATGGAACCTTGACCCTCTGTGTTCCCTGTGTCCAGAAAGCCTTTCCCATAAGGTCTGTGTGTCCAAGCCTATTTCTCTTTTCAACCACCCCTGCCACCATACATCTTTCCCTGATCTCCAGCTACAAGCAATCCAACACTCTGCCCTGGCTTTTATCCCTTTCTACTGGATATTAGAGCTGTATGGCCACACACTTGGCTGGCTGCCCATGGACAGACCAAACCCTTTCAATACTTCTCTGCAGCTGGGGCTGCCACAGTGGTGAATGACCCTCTTTTTGCAGGCTGGGCAGAATCCAGGATGCCTCTAGGCAACATTTTTGGAGAGCCAAAAAACTACTGCTTCCTTCCTCTCTCCTGCCAGTGGAGCTTTCCTCCCCCATAAACAGCCTCTCCCCACCTTCACCCCATGGAAGGGCCAACTTTCCGTTAGGGAGACCACCTATTTGGTGACATCTTACAGCCACTGGGAAGGTACTCTGCCCTTGGGATTTAACTCCACCAACTAGGTGGTTTCCCTAAAGTAAAAGGCTTGGGTACAAGAGGATCCACAGAGTAGGGGTGGGTACCTGAGACAGAGTTTTCTCTGTTTCACAGCTTAGCTCTTACGTATGATGGAGCTTCCCTGGTGGCTCAGCAATAAAGAATTCTCCTGCAATGCAGGAGACCCTGGTTTGATCCCTGGGTTGGGAAGATTCCCTGGAGAAGGAAATGGCAATGGACTCCGGTATTCTTGCCTGGGAAACGCCATGGACAGAGGAGCCTGGAGGGCTACAGTCCATGGGCTCGTGAAAAAGTCAGACACGACTTAGCGACTCAGCAACAGTGATGGAGCACAGCTGGTCACCGGGTGAAGCAGGAGGCTGGGGAGACGGTGGAAGGGAAGGTGACACAGGCTCTGAATTAGGGTCCTACCCATCCCATTTATGCACCATACTCTCCTGACCCAGGTGAGACCCGGGACAGCTCCTTGCAATATTACCTTTGAGGGAACCACAGAGAAAAGGAAATCCTTGAACTCACCCTGCCATTTCTGCTGAGTGCAACCCCCAGCCATTTTTGTCCATTTCAGAATGGACATGGAAAGCATGAGAAAAGAAGGGTGGCCCAAGCTGGTGTGCAGCCCAGGCCCTTCTCTTCAGAGCCAGGCCAGACCCCGCCCTGTGACCAGGATTGATGTGGAGGGCATCCAGCCCTGGAGGTGCAGAATCTTGGAGTTGTATGTTTCTGAGCAGACATTGCAGCCTATTAAAGTCTGAATTCCGTCTGGTGGTCACATCCTGGACTGGCTTCCCCATGGCAGACAAAGCTCCTTTTGTAGCCAGTGGGACCAAGGGAAGAGGGACTTAATGTGGCCAACCAACTTCCAGCTTATACCAATAAATTTTTCCTTGGACCTTTCTGAGACAGAGCTTTGCTAATGTAGAATTGCGGGGCTGCGGGAGCTGGCTGAAGCCTGGCAATGCCCGCAGCCCCAGGTTCTCCTTGCCCTTGGTCAGATCCAGCTCTGGGGCAAACTAGGGCTTGGGCAACAGAGTCTTGGGATCCCAGCCTTCTAATTAGGCTTCTGTGCTATGTGCCTCATCTTGGAGGAGGGCTGTCCAGGGAGCCCATCCACACTTGAATCACTGACCACAGTTTCTTGTAGCAGGAAATGTCCTCAGAGATGGCAAGTCTAACCCTTTTATTTCACAGGGGGATGAGTTGTGTGGATACTGGATCTCTGTTATCTACAGAGACAGCGAGTGGGCTGGTGCCAGACTCCAGGTCTCCCTACCCCATATTGAGATCTTTTTGCTCACACCATACAAGACTTTTCTTCTGGAAAACACATGCTTCAACAAAAGGACAAGAGGAACAGGGCAATGAACTTTAAAGAACCAACTGATGATGGTGGGAGCTAACACAAAGTGATTGGTCTTTGGGGCAGGGCTGTCCTGGTCCTCCCCAAATCATGCTATGGATCACACACTGGAGACCCAAGGGAACTGTCCAGTTGGTTCAATCGCTCAGCTGTTTCTGACTCTTTGTGACCCCATGGACTGCAGCACACCAGGCTTCCCTGTCCATTACCAACTCCTGGAGTTTACTCAAACTCATGTCCATCGAGTCAGTGATGCCATCCAACCATCTCATCCTCTGTCGTCCCCTTCTCCTCTTGCCTTCAATCTTTCCCAGCATCAGGGTCTTTTCTAATGAGTTAGTTCTTTGTATCAGGTGGCCAAAGTATTGGAGCTTCAACTTCAGCATCAGTCCTTCCAATGCATATTCAGGACTGATATCCTTTAGGATGGACTGGTTGGATCTCCTTGCAGTCCAAGGAACTCTCAAGAGTCTTCTCCAACACCACAGTTCAAAAGCATCAAGTTTTTGGTGCTCTGCTTTCTTTATAGTCCAACTCTCAGATCCATACATGACTACTGGAAAAACCATAGCCTTGACTAGACAGACCTTTGTCGGCCAAGTAATGTTTCTGCTTTTTAGTATGCTGTCTAGGTTTGTCATAGCTTTTCTTCCAAGGAGCAAGCGTCTTTTAATTTCATGGCTGCAGTCACCATCTGCAGTGATTTTGGAGCCCAAGATAGTCTGTCACTGTTTCCATTGTTTCCCCATCTATTTGCCATGAAGTGATGGGACCAGATGCCATGATCTTAGTTTTTTGAAAGTTGAGTTTTAAGCCAGCTCTTCCACTCTCCTCTTTCACTTTCATCAAGAGGCTCTTTAGATCCTCTTAACTTTCTGCCATAAATGTGGCATCATCTGCGTATTTGAGGTTATTGGTATATCTCCTGGCAATCTTGATTCCAGCTTGTGCTGCATCCAGTCTGGCATTTCTCATGATGTACTCAGCATATAAGTTAAATAAGCAGGGTGACAATATACAACCTTGATGTACTCTTTTTCCAATTTGGAACCAGTCCACTGTTTCAAGTTTGGTTCTAACTATTGCTTCTTGACCTGCATACAGATTTCTCAGGAGGCAGGTCAGGTGGTCTGGTATTCCCATCTCTTTCAGAATTTTCCACAGTTTATTGTGATCCACACAGTCAAAGGCTTTAGCATAGTCAATAAAGCAGAAGTAGGGGGGAACTATGGTCTATTATAACTCCAGCAGGAGTCCAAAGGCCTGAGAACCAGGGAAGCCGATGTTGTTAATCCCAGTCCAAGAGCAGGAAGAGACCGCATCAAGAGGTATGTACCTGCTCAGACAGGCAGGTGGGAAGGAAAAGGGGCAAATTCCTCTTTCCTCCACCTGCTCTAGTCAAGCCTTCAGTGACTGAGTGAGGCCCACCCACACTGGGGAGAGCAATCTACTTTATCAGAGTTCACTGATTCAAATGCTAATCTCATGTGGACACACCTTCACAGACACACCCAGAGATCATGATTAACCAGCTCCCTGGGCACCTCCTGGCCCTGCCAAGTTGATACATAGAATTAACCATCACAGTGTTCTTGCTTTCCACCCATGTCATAAGCTTGCGTTTCCTTCTTTCTTTCTTTTCAAAGAAACCTGGCTCTCAAATTTGAAAAGGAGTCAACTACAGCTCCTCGTCCCCGCCTCCTTTGTACCTTCCATAAATGCCTAGGGCTTCCCAGTGATGCAAAGACTGTTTGACTGGGAGCAAAACCATAGAGCTCATTTATGATACAATTACAGACTTCTGAAAAGTTAAACCCCAGGGAGTTGCTCTGTTGCTATGACAGCAAACGACTAAATTGATAAATCATTTCAGGGATTTATGCACATTGGGGGAGGCGATATAGACAAGTCATTTAGAAGATAGTGGAGCCAGATATAGACCTGGGTTCACATCTCAGCTCTGCCATGACTTGCTGCCTCTGTGACCCGTGTACAGTTACTTAACAAACTTGTGCGCTATTTTCCACATATGTCAAATGGGGATAATATTAGGGGTGTTTAGGAGGGTTATGTGAATTCATCCGTGTGAAGTACTAGAAACAGTGTCTGATACCTAAGAAGTGCTCCATATTAATGGAGGAGTGAGTAAAAATCATAAGCATTTGTTGAGTGTTTGGGTGAGGTATTGTAGATGCCAGGAGTTTTGGGAGATACGAGGGTTTATTAGAAGAATAAGATGTAGGCTCAGCTCTGGAGGTTCTCTCAGTCAACAAGAAAGACACTAATATGTCAGACTGAAGGAATGCCATGCAAGTGAGATCACTAGTAACAACTGAGTTTTAAGGAAGGGGACGGGATTTCAGAAGGGGAAGAACAGAAATCAGTCCAGAACCTGAACATTCTGAGATCTCAGAGATGGGAAAATTACCTTAAGTAATTTGGGGCAGCTGGAAATTGAAAGCTTTTTTTGAGTTAGAGGCTTGGTGTATGTTTGTGTATACTCACTCACAAAAAGAAAGGCCTTTTTTTTTTTTTTTAAGAAAAGAGAGAAAGGAACATTTCCAATACCTCCTTGTAACCTCATTCCACTAGGCAGCTTCAAGAATTCATTAGCACGTTGGCTATGGCACTGTTGTTTCAGCCATCCCAGCTCCCAGGATACCTGGGTTTTTTTTTTTTTTGAGAGGCCAGCTGGATCCGTTAGAGAAAAAAGGAGCCAAGAAGAGATTTCCAGGTCAGAGCAGAGTTGGACACTGCTCCCTAAGGGAGTGGACTGGGGAGCCAACCTCCTGACCTATGAGGAATACTGTCCAGGGGCCATTCACATGGAGCCTGATTTATGTATAAATATTGATAGTATGGTTGTTTTCTTAAATAATAACTAAGGAAAGGAAAAGACTTCAAGCTGATTTAGAATCTTTTTACTTGGTTACTTTGAGCCTTATAACCTCAGCTATTTGGAACTCCAAGAGGGATAAGTTATTCTAAAGGGTTAAAATTTGGGTGCCCAAACTTAAATCATTTTGATGGACTTTAAAAATGTATGCATCCTTCTTTTCTTTGGTTAGTAGAGTATTTGGAACATGATTTAGCCTTTTCTTGATGGCTTCGTATGCCTACCAGAGTACTCTGTTGCCCTTATGATCTTGTGTATTGGACAACTTGATCCACACTAAGTAGGCCCAGATTACTATATATTTTGAACTTTATATAATTTTATTAAAAAAAAAAAAGACCCAACAGACTTTTAGAATCAGCTCTGGCATGTAAAAAGCTTAGAAGTTGTCATTCCTGTCTTAACAAGAAGAAGAGGCTATACAAATTGAAAATCAATGACTTTCCTTGAATTTATCAGACCTGGGGTTTCAGGGCAAATCACCACCCTGAAATTTGTAAAGAGATGTGAATGCAGAGGAACACAGCTGGGATCAGCTTACCTGGAACAGGTGTTTCTCGAGTCATAAACTTGTGGGAACACTTAAGTGATAATTAGATGAACTACTGCAGATTGAATGTGGACTATCACGAGAGTAAAACATTCTTGGAGGAAACAGACGTAGGGACCCCCACACTCTTGTGGGTTTTCCCTCCAGGAGCTCTACCAGCTTCTCACAGTGAGGAGCCAAGAAAGATCCCCTTGTGGCCCTGGGAGCGAGAGGGGCAAAGTAGTCATTTTGAGATACATTCAGAGCATTTTCTATAACAAAGGATACTTTCCTGGGGAAAATACTTTGCTAGAGCCTTAGGCCACTTGGGGGAAGTACGCTTACCCAACTCTAGCCCCATTTAGCCTTCCTATCTCACCTAAAGGGAAGGGGGAAGCAAAGAAACATTTGTGAAAGTCACAACCAGAAACACAGGTCCACCGAAAGACCGAGCTTAGGGACTTCCCTGTTTGTCTTGTCTTTAAAGAATCTGCCTGCCAGTGCAGCGGACACGGGTTCAGTCCCACGTGCTCTGGGGCAGCTAAGCCTGTGAGTCACAACTCCTGAAGCTGGTGTGCCCTAGAGCACGTGCTTCAAAACGAGAGAAGCCGCTGTAACCTGCGCACCACAACTAGAGTGCAGCCCCTGTTCGCTGCAACCAGAGGAAAACCCATGTGCAACTACCAAGAGCCTGTGTGCTACAGCAAAGACCCAGCACAGCCAAAAGGAAAGAAAGAAGTAGAATTTTTAAAAAAGACGGGGCTTAAATCATAAGGTTGTGTAACACTTCCTCCCTTCACATGTTATCATCACATCAACTGGGCTCTTGTGTGATGACAGTGAATTAGAGCTGGAAGAACTGTGAGGTGAAGACTATTTAAGGAGGCGGTCTTACAGAAGTACAAAGACAGTGGAAGAGACAAAGCAAGAAAGACAAAGCAAGGATACTAATGAGATCTGGAGCCTCTGGGACCTGCAGCTACAGCCCAACATTAAACACAGCTCCCCTCCCAGCCAGACTATGTAAGGCTCCACACTAGAGGCTTTTTACTCAGTTCCTATTACTGTGCACTTCACGTGTAGTTTTCAACAAAAAATTATAAGGCAATATAAAACAGACTCAAAATCAACACAAGCATCAGAACCAGAATCAGATATAACAGATCCTGGAATTAGACAGAGAATTTAAAATAACTTACATGTTATGGGCTCTAACGGAAAAATTAGACAACAAACAGTAACATAAGCAGAGATTTGAAAACTCTATGAAAGAATCAAATAGAAATTCTGGGGAAAAAATGTTTGCAACAGAAATGAAGAATGTTTCTAAAAAAAAAAAAAAAAGAATGTTTCTAATGAACTCATTAGCAGACTGGATTAGCTGAGGAAAGAACCAGTGAACTTGAAGATATGTCAATAAAATTTCCCAAACTGAAATAGTCAAATCTCTAGTAAAATCCATAGAGACAAGAATGGAATGATTAGCAGTTGCTACCAGCTGGGAGGAGAGAGAAATGAGGAGTTACTGTTGAGAGAGCACAAAGTTTCAGCCTGGAAATCTGCTGTATAACACTGGACTTCTGGTCAACAACAATACATTGTACACAAAATTTTGTTAGGAAGTGGATCTCATGTTGTGCTCTTAAATAAACAAGGCCAAACAAAATACATTTCCCAAACTCAAATGCAAAGAGTTAAAAAAAAGAAAAGAATGGAAAAAAAAAACCCAGAACATCCAACAGTTGTGGAACAATTTCCAAAGGTATAACATACACATAATTAGAATGCCAGAGGGACAAGAAAGAACAGGGCAAAAGAAATATTTTAAGTGATAGTGGCCAAGACTTTTCCAAAATTAATGACAGTCTTCAACTTCAAAGAGCAGATCCAAGGAACTCAGAGAACACCAAGCAGAATAAATGCTAAACATATCTACACTTAACCAAATCTGTATTCACACTGGAGAAAATTAACCATGGGGAGAATATCTTGAAGGAAGCTGGAGGAAATACACACTTTATCTACAGAGGAACAAGGATAATAATTATGGAAGATTTCTTGACAGAACCCATGTAAGCAAGAAGAGAGTGAGGTGAAATATTTAAAGTAGCAGAAACCACCACCCCACGCATGCCAACTTAGAATTTTATGTCGAGTGAAATTATCTTTCCAAAGTGAAAAAGAAAGACTTTTTTGAACAAACAAAAACTGAGGCAAAATAATTCCAGCAGATCAGTCTTGCAAGAGATATTAGAAGTTCTTCGGGGAGAAAGGAAATGATATATGATCAGAAGTACATAAAGAAAGGAAGAGCACCAGAGATGGAATGAATGAATGAGTGTAAAATAAAACTTTATTTTTCTTACTATCTATTGATATAAAATGTAACTGGGTGGCTACAGCCTATGAATAAGTGAAATGGATGACAACAGTGTTATAAGGACTGGGAAGGGAAACTGGAAATACTGTGTTGTAAGGATCCTGTACTATATGTTAAGTATCATAGTATTATTTGAGGATGGGCTTAAATAGTTGTAACTGTATAACTCTAGGGCAACCACTAAACATTTTTTAAAGAGGTGTGATTGATTTACTAAGGGAAGAGATAAGATGGAATCATATAAAACATTCATCTAAACACTAAGTGAAGGCAGAGAAAAAGGTGGGGAGGAAGAAAAGATGGAGTGTAACAAGTTACAAGCATGGTAGATTTAACCCAACTATATCAATAATCACTTCAAACGTAAATGCTATAAATATATAAGGGAAAGGCAGAGGTTGTCAGAGTGGATTAAAAAAAAAAACCACAAAAATAAAATAAGACACTCTATGTTTATCAACTACTGACCTTAAGTATCATGACTCAGATAAGTTAAAAGCAAGGGGATGGAGAAAGATACATCATACTAACCTTCATCAGAGAAAGTTGGAATAGCTACATTAATTTCAGGCAAAACTGACTCAGAACAAAATAATATATCAGGGATATAGAGACACACCAATTAAGGAGCCAATTGTTCTAGAAGACCTAATAGTTTTTTAATGTGTGTGCACCTAAAAACAGTATCAAAATATGTGTTTCAAAACTGACAGGCCTACAAGAAGAAATAATTGAATCCACTGTTATAGCTGGAGATTTTAGAACTTTTATTTCAGTAACTGATAGATCAAGCAGGGAGAATAGCAATAAGGATATAGTTTACCTGAATAGCGCAACCAACCAAATTGATTTCGTTGATGTTTAAAATACTCAATCCAGAAACAACAGAATACACATTCTTCTCCAGCTGACATGGAACATTTACCAAGACACTCACATTCTGAGCCATAAAACACACCTTAATACGTTGAACAGAATGTAAATCATGCAAAGTATGTTCTCAGCTCACAGCGGAATTAAAGTAGAAATAACAGAGTGAGAGCTGGAAAGTCCACATTTGGAAATTACACGACACACTTCTAAGCAGCACATAGGTCAAAGAAGACTCAGGAGAAATTTGAAAATATTTGAAAATGGAAATACTACTTATTAAAAATGTGTGCAGTGAAAGTAGAGCTTTGAAGGCAATTTATAGCATTAAATACATATATCAGAAAAGAAGAAATCTCTCAAATCAACAGAGTAAGAAGAGCAAATTAAACCTAACACAAGTAGCAGAAAGATAAAAACGATTGAAGAAATAAAGGAAACTGAAAAATAGAACAACAATAGAGAACAATCAGTGAAACCAAAAACTAGTTCCTTGAGATCATAAAGTGGATAAACCTCTAGCCAGGTTAAACAAGAAAAAAAATAGAGAAGACGGAAGTGATTAGGAATGAAAGAGGTGTGCCCGTGGACATAAAGGGATAATGAAGGGCCATTAAAGGGACACTATGAACAACTCCATGCTCACAAATCTGGTAACTTTGATGAAATGGATCAATTCCTTGAAAGACACAAACTACCAAAACTCACACAAGGAAAAATAGATAGTTGAGTAGATATATCTATTATAGACGGAAGCACTAGGCTTAGATGATTTCACTGGTGGACTCTACCAAACATTCAAGGAAGAAATGATACTGCTGTCTACAACCTCTTCCAGAAAATACAGGCAGAGAGAACATTTCCTAACTCATTCTATGAGGCCAGCGTTACCCCAATCCCAAAACAAGAAAACTCATTACAAGAAAGGACAACGCAAGACTATCATCTTTCGTGTATATAAATGTAAACATCCTCAACAAGGTATTAGTAAATCAAATTCAACAATGCGTAAAAAGAATTACACAGCACAAGCAAGTGGGATTCAGTTCAGGTTTGAAAGGCTAATTCAACATTCCAAAATCAGTCCATGTAATCCATCACATCAATAGGCTAAAGAAGAAAAAACTATATACCATTATATCTGCTAATGCAGACAAAGCATTTGACAAAATCCAACATCCACTCATGATAAAAACTTTTAGCAAACCAGGAATAGAGGGCAACTTCCTCGACTTGATGAAGATGTCTTTTAAACTTCCTAATCACCTCCTGTTTTCTCTTCATTTTAAGTTTAACTATACTCTGTGCCAAGCTTTACAACTATTCTGGCTGCAGATAAGATAGTTCAGCAAATAGGGTGAGGGGCTGCAGTGAGCAGAAGACAGATGATGGAGTCAGAGGCAAAGTTCAGATCTTGGGGAGTGAGCTTGGATCCAGTATCTGATCATCTCTCAGCTGTACATGGTTAAATAGTTTGATATTATCAGTTCAAAGATGACAAGACTCAGACAAGCACTGTCCAGTAAAAATATGGTGTGAGCCACAGTATAATTTAAAAATTTCTAGTGGTAATTTTTAAAAAAATGAAAATAATAATAGGTTAATGCAATATATCTAAAATGTTACCATTCCAATATGTATGAACATAAAAATTATTCATGAGATACTTTACATTCCTTTTTTGGGGACTAAATCAAAATTCAGTGTGGATTTCTCAAGTTTGTACCAGCCACATTTCAATTGCTCAATAGTCACGTGTATGGAACAGTACAGCTGTTAGGCTAGAATTAGGTTTGGCTGCTAATGTCAAAAGTGATTTAAATAAGAGAGAAGTACATTTGCTCTTATATAATGTTCAAGTAGACATTGAGAGCTGTCCTAGATGGCACTGTGGTAATATGCAACACATATTTTATCTAGTTGCAACTGTCTTCTATATTGTTGCTTTACTCTGCACTGACTTCCTTTCCAAATTTCTCAACAGTCCAGTATGACTGTTTCAGCTTTAGGCAACACACCCACATTCCAGCCAGCAGAAAGGGGAAAAGGAAAGAGAAGGAAACATCACCCTCTTATAATAGCACTTCAGAGAAGTCACATATTACTTTGACTTACATGTCATTGGCTAGAATGTAGTCATATGACCCCACCTAGCTGCAAGGGAGGCTGAGAAATGTAATCTGTATTTTAGGTGACGATGTGGCCATCTAAAATTTGATGGGGTGGGGTGCTATGACTAAGGAAGAAAAAGAGAAAAAGATATTGGGAACCAGTTGGTAGTGTTAGTCCCAGACCATCCACACTAAGGAAATATAGATTAGAATGCTAACCAGAAAGCCAATTTATGAGGGGTTTATGAGACTATAATCTCATAAGGTGGGTGAGTGTCCTTGGGTTTGCTGTTACAATCTCCTCCAGTAGGATAATTTGATGGCCTGTTGGGCTTCCCACACGGCTCAGGGGTAAAGAATCCATCTGCTAAAGCAGGGGATGTGGGTTCAATCCCTAGGTCAGGAAATGGCAACCTACTCCAGTATTCTTGCCTAGGAAATCCCATGGACAGAAGAGCCTGGTGGGCCACAGTCCATGGGGTCACAAAGAGTTGGGCATGACTGGATGACTAAACAACAGCACTGTGATGGCCTGATAGACCCCTTTCCATTTAAGGGTGTACTGATCTACCAAGTGAACTAAATCATTCCTGCAAGACTGTGAGGGAGCCCTCTCTCTGGGATGATGCTGGAGACACTTGGACAAACTCCTGCCCATCAATGCTTCTTTATCTGAACCTCCTGGGGGCTCCATCCTTGCCTCGAAATAATTTTCCACATTACAACTCTGCTTACATTAGTTACATCTTAGACTTTTGGAGGAGATGTAGATGGTGAGACTCTAGCTCCTTACTGTGGGCTTTGGAAATACTATTGTCTCATCAGCACTATTCATTCACCAGACAAGTTTTTAATTGAGCACCAACTGTGTGCCAGATAGTGCATTATGCCGAGAGTGAATAAGGACCTCCTTTCTGTCCTGCCAGGGATCACAATATCTAAAGAATAGGGAAGGTGATGTTGGGCAAGGGCTTGAAAAGTGAATGGGTGCACACTGAGTACCGGGAATGGAAAGGCGTCTGTGATGCTGTGGTTTATAATAAGGAATCTATATTTGGTCTTTGTCCGTTTCTGGCACAGAGCTCCTAAAACCCTTGGAATTTCCTAAGTGATGAGGACAACAAAGGTGTTTTTGTTATGTTAATGAGGTGACTTTTGGACGAACCTTAGGATGGGGGCTGGGTGCCAAGAGAACCAACCTTGTAACTGGAGGGTTGGAACTTTCTGTCCCAGGCCCTGCGCTCCCAGGAAAGGAGAGGGGCTGGAGGTTGAATCAACCACAAGTGGCCAATGATTTAAATGGCCATGCCTATAAAATGAAGCCTCCATAAACATCCAAAAGGTTTGGAGAACTTCCAGGTTGGTGAACGCGTGGAGATCTGGAGAGAATGGTGCGCCTGGAGAGGGCATGGGCGTTCTCTGCTCCTTCCCACACACCCCACCCTCTGCATCTCTTCTATCAAGCTGTTCCCTAGGTGTACATTTTTTTTTTTAATGACAAATCACTAACCTAGAGAGAGTTCTATAAGCCACTCTATGGAACCTGAGGAGGAAGTCATGGGAACCTCTGACCTACAGCCAGTCAATCTGAAGTACCTGTAACGATCTGGTCTTGGGACTGGCCTCTGAAGCAGAGGACAGTCTTGCAGGACTGAGCCATGTAAAGCTCATGCTGTCTCCAGATAGATAATGTCAGCATTGAGCTGAACTGTAGGACACCCTGCTGGTATGGAAACCTGCCCCTGCCCCTGCCTCTGCTTGCCCCCCTCCCAAGCACACACATTGCAATTGGAGGCAGAGAATGCAGCGTCCTAGGTGGAAGGGACAGTGTGTGCAAAGGTTTAGAGACATCAGAGCACAGGACAGGTATGGGAACAGGAAGTAGCTGAGTGGGGCTTGGAGGTGGTACAAGGATGCAAGTGAACTCTGCGGTGGCCTCCTCAACATCCATTCCCTTTTGGTAACTACCCCATTTTCCTTTGGGTATCCACCCTCCCTCCACTTCTCACATACTCTGGAGGAAGTTGACTCCACAACAGAGGGGTGGGGCACATAGGTCTAATATAGACTCATCAGCAAAATCCCTTCTTGCCTGAGAATGAGCAAGATATCTAGTTCCGACTAGAGAGACTGGAGACTTTGCTGACAGCTTCGGGGAAAGACACTGTCTTTCTCCTTCAACAGGTCGTGGCGTGTGGGTGTGAGGCCAGGAATTACTGCAGCCATTTTCTCACCATGAGAGAAGACTGCCCAAGGTTAAATACAGCACCATGGGTGGCAGAGAGGAAATACAGAAAAAAGCAAGCAGGGGTGTTGATGACACATAGAACCATTAAATCAAACCTACCCTGAAGCCCTCTCTACCCTGAGGACTTAGGCACATTTGAGCCATGATGTGAAGGACCTTGGTGCTTAGCCTTTATTCTTGGGGCAGTGGAAGGTTTTCATCCAGGGGATGAGCTGATTGGATCTAACTGGAGGACAGTGACTCAGTGAGTTGAGTGCAAAGAGCCTAGACCAAGTTCAGAAATAAGAACCTGAGCCACGATAGAAGGGGGCAAGTGTGAGGGTTGCTCAGATGACCAGAGCAGACTGACTGGATTAGAGGGTCTGAGGACAACTGTGTGTTTGAAAAAGAATGTGTGTGTCTAAAGCTCTTGGCGTGGAGACACAAATGAAAAAAGCTCTCTTTCTTCCTCCTTCTGTCTCCCTCACTGTATCCCAGGAAAATCATTTCCACCACCAGACTCTTAATTCTCCTTTTTTTGTGGATCTATGCATCTGATTACAGTTCCTCGTGGGCATATCTGGTTCTCTGGAGCAATCTTCATATACCCAGGGACCGGCCTAACGCACGGTTGGCACTTGATCAACCTTGAATTGGACCGAGTTGAGAGCGTAGCAATACTTGCTGAGCTAGGTGTTAGCTGCACCCTCCTCCTGCCCCCAGGGCTTAGTCATCTTTTTCATAAGTAGCCTCCAAGAGCTGCAGCCATGATACCCAGCTTCCGTGTTGTTGGCAGGTGTTGGCAGCTCCAGTGCCAGCATGCTGGGGAGCCAGCCACTGGGAAGAGATAGGGTGGTGGGAGGAGAGAGCCATCAGGACTTGTACACGTTCTTCTTCGTGAGAGGTGTGTGTGCTACCTGGTAGATCTGGAACAACACCTCCACTCCAGGAAGCAGAAACCAGGCCTCTTTCCTCTTTTTTTTTCTTACCTGTTGTGTCTTGTGGCCAGAAGTACATTCACTGGCTTCCTCTGCTTCTAAAATAAATCAGTTTCAGGGCCACACCCTTCCAAGCTACCCCAGGAAGGTTGGAAGTTTTGCTCCCTGGGTGTGTTAACCCCTTCCTGTCCCTCCAAGCATAAAATGCTGGGTTCCACTTCACAAAAATATTAACCCTGTAGCTCCTTTCAGAAGAGGGATCTTGGTATTCCTGAAGGTCTGCTCCCCACTGTTTACCCCTCTGCTAACAGTTCACCCCATAGGATATTGACTATATTTTGGGATGGTCACGGGCTGTGGGGCATTGAGGGGAAGTACATTAATCTTTTACCGACATTGCTGAGCACCCTTTCTTATTCCTTTTATGTCAGCCTCTGATGGGTTTTGGGGATGTCCCTTGTTCTTCCAGCTCCAAAGTTTTCCTCATCACCTCTCCTGGATTTTAAGCTTTTCCTCTGGTCTGTTTCACCATGGAAATTCCTGGCCCCCCACTAGCCTGTGCTTTTCAGAAGGCCTCTTGAAATCCAGCTCTCATCTGCCCCAGCGTTATGTTGTTTTCCCTGTCGCTATGGCAGGCATTAAGACATGCCAGGGAAGGAGGGTGGAGGGAACAAAGTAAGCAGGGAAAAGCCAGACGACGATGGGGGAGGCCTGATGGGAGGGTGTTGGAGGACAAAACAGAAATATGCTGAGCGCATCAAGGAGGGAAGAGGGATTCCTGTTCTGTTTTATTCTATTTTTGGATTTTTTTTTTTTTGGTTTGGGTTTGTATCTGGAGGTGAGGAGACAAACATTTAGCGCTGAATTCTGCCCCCAATGCAGTCACAGCAAAAGAAATCCTCTCCTATAGTCAGTAATCCAGAGGCAATCTCCAGACCCTGGATCTAGTCAGGAAAACTGTCAAAATAGCTTCCAGTTACTCTCAATTCACTGTATGCACAGGCCTGCCAGGTCAGTGTGACAGTGTGATCCAGTGACACCCTGAGACCCAGGCAAGCGGGCCCTGACCTTTGGTAATCCCTTCCCTGTCTCCCAGCATCCCTGGGGTGAGAAGTGGTCGGGAACAAGGGAGGAGCCCAACCAGGGTCTACACCCATGCCCATGCTTACCCTTGTCTAGATCTCCCTCCTGGTATCCAGGACCGCTGACTCTGCCCAAGTGGCCCAAGTTTACTTCCAGGGACCGTGGGAGCCTGTTTCCCCGGTCCGGGGTGCCCTGTGCAGCCAGTGGCCAAGGGGTAGCTGCTTGGGGCACAGGTGGTGGGCAGAATGTAGAGGTACAGGCTGGTGTTAGGAACATGCAGATGGGCAAGAGCCCTTGCTGAGGGTTGGAACAAAAAGGGAATAGGCCCTGGCCTGAGATTGTCTGTACCTATACCACCTTTTGGTCTGAGGAGCACTGGAATTTTAAAAAGTAAATATTTATTTATTTGACTGTGTCGCGTCTTAGTTGCAGCATGTGGGATCTTGCTGCTTCACGCAGGCTCTCCACTGTGGGGCATGGGCTCAGTAGTTGTGGCTGGCGGGCCTACTTGCCCCATGGCATGTGAGATCTTAATTCCCTGACCAAGAACTGAACCCATGTTCCCTGCATTGGAAGGCAGATTTTAAACCACTAGACCACCAGGAAGTTCCAAGCCTGAGAATTTAAAATTCAAGCTTGGCCTTCCAAGAATGTTAGGAAGGTATATTTTTGATGGTGCCTGGAGAAGACATATTTTATTTAACAAGTTGTCACGACTGAAGTGACTTAGCAGCAGCAGCAGCTTGACTATTAGGTTTTAAATATTTAGATACCTGGTATGTAGGTCTTTAAATTTTTGCCCTGGTCCCCCAAACCCATGAAAGAACAAAGATTTGCCTGGTTTGGATGCCTCTTTCCAGTTGTGACTCCATATCTCTTTTTCCTTCATGTCCCAGGCCTCTGGCAAATGTCTTCATTCAAAGGCTCCATACGACGTGAATCAGTTAACAAGCCTGCCTTACTTATAGTGAAGGCAGCAGTAATGGAATTTTGTGTTCTCTCTTTATTTTTTTGTGGCTCTGTAGCTCAGAAATCCCTTTCTGAGTCTGGGAAACATCCCATCCTGCATGCATACGTTTTGATGTGTCTTGATAGGGAACAGAGCTCATATCCTAGCACAGATGACAAAAATGCTAGGAACTTGCTTTGGCAGACACCACCAGTTCCTGCTTTAGTAAGAGAACCTCCGATTTTTAGCTAGGCACATGGTTACCGATCAAAGACTACATTTCCAAGACTCTGTTATGTTAGATTTGGCCAAATGATCAAGTTTCAACCATTGAGCTATGAGTAATGTGTGTGTTTCAGGAAGTGGTAAAGAAAGAAATTACTCTTTTTTGCCCCTTAGTCTTTCCTGATGGTTGGGATGTGGACTTGATGGCAGATGCTCAAGCAGCCATATTGGTCCATGAAGCAGTACGCAAAGGCAGAGTTGAAGGAGCTTCAGAGCACCTTGCATTCACTCTTTGCCTTAAACGTTTTTACATAGGGAGAAATAAATTTCGATTTTGTTTTGTAGTTTATGTAAAACTGCAGGTATTTTGCACTTTCTATGATGTGGTATGAAACCCAAGCCTGCATAATGCGTTTGTCTTCCTAGTGTTTCTTACAGCCATAGGGCAGCATATGACCAGACTCCACCAAGGCAGCCTCTCTGGTCCAGGCAGTCTCAGCAGGGAGCTTGAATTCCTATAGTAGTGTTTGCGCCCAAGGTCCAGTGCTGGGGGTATGGGCAAAGTAGGATGAAGTGCCCAGTGCTTGGTAGTGGCAGTAGTTCCTCATTAGGGCAGTTTTGCCTCATGATTTCCAGCACCATTCTTGGCTGCATGATCTCAAACCCAGTCTGCCAGCCCATGTGATGTTTCTATAAGTTTTTCAATACCTTGTCAATCAATGCCCTTTCTGCTCATATCTGCTAGAGTTGGTCAGTAACCCATAGTCAAAATACTTATCAACAATAAGAATTCACCAAGATGGTTGGTTTTTGCCATCAAATTAGTTTAACTTATACTCAACACAAGGCACAACCTCATCTAAAAAGAATCAGAATTTTCCAATGCCCTTGTTTCTAAAGATGCTTCTGGTGGGGGCTGAATCAGGCTCCTTGGAATGTTTGCTGTCTCTTGTTATAGGGACACGTGCCATCTGCTAGTTGAAGCTCTGGTATTTTGGGAGGACACCAGCAACCAAAATTAAACAGGAATTTAATTAAATTTAATGCAAAGTTAAATTATATTCAAAGAGCAGCAGCACTTCATTTATCCAGAGGCAGGTTACACAGCAATCTCAGTTATTTGGAACACTGTCAGGAACCAGAAAGAGGCAAAAATAAACAAAAACCAAAAAACAGGTAAGGAAACCACTAACCACTCTCAAATAAACAAAAAAGACCACTCACAGTCAAAATAAATGTCACAGGATTCCTCCCCTACAGTTTACATACTTACTCACCCTAGCCATGCAGACCCTTCTCCAGAGTCCATTCCTCTTTGTGCAGACAATTCAAGGGAAAATCTGGGTGAAGAATTTCCCAGTCCACAGCAGATTTGAGAAGGCCTTAGAAGGGGAGGGGCGGGAAGGCTGCTGGAGACTTGACACTCTGATAGAAATGACAAGATGGTTGTTATTTTGTGTTTAAGGCAGAGACACACCTGTAAGAGAAAGTAGACAGGAGAGCACAGGATGGCCCCCTGAGCCCATTTAGTATAACAGGAACAGCTCTGTGTTACAGTCCAGTCCAAGTATGGGGTAGGGGTAGTGGGTGCTATGGAATGACTGTTTGTGTCCCCTCAAAATTCATATACTAAATCTTAACCCCCAAGGTGATGGTATTAGGAGGTGATTGGGTCATGAGGGCAGAGCCCTCAAGGATGAGATTAATGCCCTTACGAGAGAGGCTCCGGGAAGATCCCTGAAACTTCCACCACGTGAGGCTACTATGAAGGGGTCTGCAACCAGGAAGAGTGCCCTCACCCAATCACGTGAGCACCCTGATCTTGAACTTTCAGTCTCCAGAACAGAGAAGCAACTTTCTGTTGTTTACAAACCATTCAGTCCGTGGCATTTTGTTAGGCAACTTAAATGGACTGACCCAGCATGATTTATGAAAACACTGGACATTGTGAAAAGTCAGGGAAAGTTACAAAGTGGGCCAGTATCCAGTGTTGGCGAACATGGGGAGCAACAGGAATTCCCCCACTGCTGGTGGGAGAATGACCACTTTGGAAACTGGTTTGGTGGCACCTTGCAAAGCCAAGCACAGGGAGAACCCTTGACTCAGCAGTTCTTCCAAGTAGGTACAAAGAGAACCCTGGCACACAGTCGTGGGAGACATATGCCAGAAAATTCAAGGCAGTATTGTTTGTAATAGTATTCAAAATTGCTCACATGCCCAAAGAGTAGAGTGAGTAAATGCATTGTCTGAAATGGAATATTATACAGGAGGGAACACAAACTGCAGATGGTGATATGGATGAATCTGAAAAACACAATGTTCAACAAAAGAAATAACCACGAGATAATACATAAGTAGAGTTCAATTAATATGAAGTTCAAGCACAGGCAAAATCGATTATATTGTTTGAGGCTGCATTCATATGTGATAAAACAATAAAGAAAAGCAAGAACATGATCAACACATAGCTTGGTGTAGTGGTTGCTCTAATGGGGGAAGAGGAAGCTCTAACAGCAGTGTATTCCTTTTCTTATCATGCTGGGTCTATTGGTATTCATTCAATTTAAATTCTTTAAACTGTACATGTGTGCTTTATTCACGTATGTGATATAGTTCACCCATATTTTTTAAAAGACGCAAGAAAAAAAGCAAGAATTAGGTTATGTCCAATTTGTTCTGTTGAAGAAGGCAAGATAACATTTACTAAGATTAGAAACATTTCCACCAATAACTATTAAAAGAAAAACAGTTTGGGGCCTTTGGAGGGCTACATTTCAGTGATCTGGAAAGTTCATTTATGCGTGACTACTGATCAGCTTCTTTTCCATACAATGAGGTACTTCGATAATGACCTGGAGTCCCATCTCTTTTCAGATGACTTTCTGATTTCCTATTGGCTGAGGAAGAAAAGAGAGGACAGCCTTAGTGGGGGCTCTTTAGTGGAACAAAGGCCCTTCAGCAATCTGCTGTAAGGCTGCATTTTGGCCTCCTTCCCTCTGGCCACCTCCCCATGGCGTCACCTGGGAGCTTGTTACAAATACAGAATCTCAGGCCCCACCCTAGACCTACTGAAGCAGAATCTTCACATGAACAAGATCCCCAGGGGCTCCAAATGCATGTTGAAGTATGAGAAGCACTGTTCAGGTCAAGACTGTGACCAGGGACCAGATACTCAGCTCTTCATAATTTTAGGAAAGCCTGCTCTTTAAATAGACCCTTCCTGTACTGAATTCCATGCTGCAGTAAATAGTGTTCAGAAAAATTCGAATTCGTTCATTCCATTAATATTAGGATGAGCCATATGAAATTGCTATTCAAAAATGGGTGACTATTGTCAGTTTGATATGGTCTAGCTCTTAATATTTATTGAGCTCCTATTTTGTGCCAGGCACAAAGTTAGGTACTGGGGAAACGTTCATCAGTTCAGTCAGCATCAGTTTAGTCGCTCAGTCATGTTCGACTCTCTGTGACCCCACGGACAGCAGCACTCCAGGCTTCTCTGTCCATCATCAACTCCTGGAGCTTGCTCAAACTCATGTCCATTGAGTCAGTGATGCCATCCAACCATCTCATCCTCTGTCGTCCCCTTCTCCTCCTGCCTTCAATCTTTCCCAGCATCAGGGTCTTTTTTAATGAGTCAGTTCTTTGCATCAGGTGGAAATATTAATATCTTCTGGCAAAACTAGCCTTGGTCGCTGCCCTCATAAAGCTTACAGTCCACTGGGAGAGGTGGTCTTTCATGTAAAAGCAATCCACTTGAATAGATGGAAAATCATTATCACCTTGTAATCATTACAAAGTTGAGGTCCCCGGAGCATGCTCTGTCATAAGTTGATGTATTTCAGGGAGGGGTGGTCAGAAGAGGTCTCTCTGGGGAGGGGTGGCTGGAAGTGAAATCTGAAAGGTGAGGAGGGGATGAAAATGAGGAGCATGCAGACTCAGGGAAGATGATTCCAGGCCTGAGACACAGCAGGCCCAAAGGCCTTCTGTAAATGATGCAGTGGAAGGTAGAGTCTCCCCTGCCAGCAGGACCCAGCTGGCCAGGGCTAGTCTCTCCTCTTCTAAATGATCTTGCCAGCAAGGTAGTGGAGTTCGTCCACAGTAGCTCCCCAGGCTTTCGGCCTCCTGCAGCCTCTGTGTTTAAAGAACCTGCCGGTGCTTTCTCTCCCCCGTGGGAAAGGACTGGTGGACCACGCTTTAATGGTCTTGCTAGTCAAATTTACTCACTCACATCTGTGTGGGCTGCTTTTGATCCTTCTTGTTTGAATAACCTTTGGTGGCCTCGGGGAACTTCTTTCAGTTCCCTGAATGCCGGCAATGATCTGTCTTGCTGCCAGGACTTTGCACGTGCTGTTCCCTCTGCCTGGAACACTGCAAGAGCAGCCGCCCTGCCTCCCTCCACTCCAAATACCTGGCTTACTCCCAGTTATTGTCAGCACCACCCAGGAAGTCTTCTTCACCCCTCCCCCTTAAACCTGGTGCTATTCCCACAAAGCCCTGCACATAGATGTGTGTCAACGGCTCCTCACACCCAGCATCAAGTCTGATATGACTCATCAATCCTCTCCAGCACCTAGCTCAGGGCATAGTAGGTGCTCAGCATTCACTTGTTGAATGAATAAATGGAAACATTGTATTTAATCTGATGTACAGCTGTGGCCTGTGGGTTGGCTTCCTCAACTGTCATTTCTTCAGTTCTTTCTCCCTTGCCTGCCTCTACTCTAGAGACTGGTTTGCTTTCCCATCCTCTCTAGCACATAGAAATGACCATGGGACACAGTCATGCCAATAAGATACCTGATGGGGATTTCTGGGAATTTTTTCCCTTGTTTGTGAAAGGAACTCCCAGTTGGTGCTGGCTCCTTCTTCCTGCCTGGAATTGAGCTGTGATGCTTAGAGCTGCAGCAGCCATGTTTTAACTATGAGGGAAAGGCTAATAGACTCAAAGAGACAATAGTCTGGAAATTGCTGAGCCACAGTATCAGAACAGTGGCTACTTGTCTCTAGATTTCTCCTTATTTGAGGAAAATGAGTGCCTATTTCATCCATTGTTAGATGGATTTTCTGATAGCTGATAGCATGCCTGATAAAATTTGTCTTGATGGCTGCCAGCAGGGATGTAGGGAGAAGAAAAAACCAGTGGGGAGAACTCTTTCAGCCATCTCGGACCCTGTGGAGGCCTGCTGGAAACAGGACTTCTAAATCAACAAATATGTCTGGAAGGGTGTGGTCCAAGTCCATTTTTGCTGGCTATAAGCAGGTTTGTCAATTCTCTATATTGTCACCCTGCTTATTTACCTTATATGCAGAGTATATCATGAGAAACACTGGGCTGGAAGAAGCACAGGCTGCAATCAAGATTTCCAGGAAAAATATCAATAACCTCAGATATGCAGATGACACCACCCTTATGGCAGAAAGTGAAGAAGAACTAAAGAGCCTCTTGATGAAAGTGAAAGAGGAGAGTGAAAAAGTTGACTTAAAGATAAACATTCAGAAAACTACGATCATGGCATCCGGTCCCATCGCTTCATGGGAAATAGATGGGGAAACAGTGGAAACAGTGGCTGACTTTATTTTTCTGGGCTCCAAAATCACTGCAGGTGGTGATTGCAGCCATGAAATTAAAAGACGCTTACTCCTTGGAAGAAAAGTTATGACCAACCTAGACAGCATATTAAAAAAGCAGAGATATTACTTTGTCAACAAAGATCCGTCTAGTCAAGGCTATGGTTTTTCCAGTGGTCATGTATGGATGTGAGAGTTGGACTGTGAAGAAAGCTGAGCGCTGAAGAATCGATGCTTTTGAACTGTGGTGTTGGAGAAGACTCTTGAGAGTTCCTTGGACTGCAAGGAGATCCAACCAGTCCATCCTAAAGGAGACCAGTCCTAAGTGTTCATTGGAAGGACTGATGTTGAAGCTGAAACTCCAATACTTTGGCCACCTGATGTGAAGAGCTGACTTGTTGGAAAAGACCCTGATGCTGGGAAAGATAGAAGGCAGCAGGAGAAGGGGACAACAGAGGATGAGATGGTTGGATGGCATCACCGACTCAATGGACATGGGTTTGGGTGGAGTCCGGGAGTTGGTGATGAACAGGGAGGCCTGGTGTGTTGTGGTTCATGGGGTCGCAAAGAGTTGGACACGACTGAACGACTGAACTTAACTGAAGCAGGGTCTATGGAACAAGAGGGAGCACAGGGCTCTCCTGAAAATTGAAGGGTGTATATGCTTGAGATGAAACTGAATTCTTTCTAGGCAAGAGATGTGCTTATGTATACAAAGCAAAGAACGACTAGTAACTCCTGGTGGAAAACCTAGCAAAACCAGAGAAATCTGGGGAAAGATACTTGAGCTCATAGAAGCAGTGGCATGGCTGGTGCCAAATTTTGAAGCAACCTTCCTGGTTAAGGTCTTTGGACACAGAATCTGCGTGATGCTGTACCCTTCGAGGATTTAAATTTACTGAAAAGTGAATAAATATAAGTGTGGATTTGTAAAACAAAACCACAGTGGGAAGAGTGTACTCTTTAATTTGTCAAAGAAGGAAGTTAACATTTGTTGAGTGCCTGTCAACAAATAACCAGTGATCTGTCCCTGGTTGTCACACTCGTTGCTTCACATCTGTGACATTTAACCTCACAGTCCATCCAAGTAGAGGTATCCTCTCATTACAGAGATAAGGCAGTGAAGGCTCAAGACCCATGAATCCCCTTGGTTGACAGTGGTAGGTCTGGGGTGGGGCCAGGCTCTCTCTGTTTCATTCTGCTGCTGCCCTGGGGAGGAGGGTGATGGCCTTAAGAAAGTCAGGCAAGTGTTACAGGGACTGGGGGGACCTAGGGGTTTGTCTCAAGTCTCGACCTCCCCTCCAGTTGACTAGGATTCTTCTAGCTCAGCATCCTCTGTGTCCAGCAGCATCCCTAGCTTTATGAATGTGAGTCCATTTATGGTAGAGATGGTCATACCTCACTAATTTTAAAACAGTCACTGCCACTGCCAGAAACAGGTCCTTTGTGTACAGCTCAGTGGTTTCCTCAGCAGGCCTTGGGTCTTGGAGGTCCTCAGTGTCTGGGCAGGTGGTCCTTACTGCTTCCCCTTCTCTGTCCTCAAAGTACCTCTTCTTTCTCCCCTACTCTAAGGGTTCATGTTTTCCCAGTCACTCCTCCTGAGAAAAACAAACTTAAAAGCATAACAGCATCAAAATGTTGTCTATTTAACTTGTTCCTTCTTTCAGGTCGCCCTTCCCCCCATGGCCTATCCCTGGTAGCTGGACATAGTGTTACTAATAAACACCCCAGCCCAGGCTTAGACTGTCAGAACCGATCCTGAGCTTTGGCTGTGCTACACAACAGTCTCCTTGTCTGGTCCTACTTCAGGGTTTGAGACACTGTGCCAGGCTCTGTACTAACAGCCATATGACTTAAGATTATGACCCCATTTTACAGACCTGGGAACTGAGGCTCCTACCCAAGGTCATATAAGCGAAAGTGAAAGTGACTCAGTCGTGTCTGACTCTCTGTGACTCCATGGACTATACAAGTCCATGGAATTCTTCAGGCCAGAATACTGGAGTGGGTAGACTTTCCCTTCTCCAGGGGATCTTCCCAACTCAAGGATCAACTCATACTCTTTGCAACTGGATTCTTTAACAGCTGAGCCACAGGGAAGTTCCAAGGTCATACAGGGAGGACTCAAATTCAAACCTGTTGGACATTAAAACCTAAGTGTAATCTTCTTGGTAAGTGTGTTTCTCACCTGGTCCCTCAACCATCTCCTTCCTACTTCCCACCACCACTCTCAGGGAGCTTGAAGATTCCTCATTAAGATATTTATTTGTTAAGCCTGAAAGCATTTTGATTTTCAATGAATGCATGCTAAGTTGCTTTAGTCATGTCCAAGTTTTTGTAACGTTATAGATGGTAGTCCACCAGGCTCCATTAAATGGAGTCCATAGTCTCCATTAAAATGCAAGAGCCCCTGGAAAGTATAGTTCCCTAAGCCTTTATTTTACATCACGGAGTAGGGAGCATTTCATGGACAGGTCCTATGGGAGGACAAGGAAAGGAGGGCCTGGGGATGGGGAGGAGGGGGCAGGATCCAAGTGTCTAATTGGCTCAGGGCCCCTTTCCCCTGGGCCTTGGTGAGCCCAAGGTTAGCTTCCTTCTCCCCTGAGTCCCAGGGGCCCCAAGGGTGGTCAATTCCAATGAGCTACTTAGTGAGACCAGTTATGCTGAACACTTTCATTGTCTTCTAGTAGTCTCTATGGTTTCCAGGAGGCCTGAGCTTGGAGTGCTGCGTAGAGAGGCGGAGCTGAAGGGCCACACTCTCTCTCCCAACTATGGGACCCAACTTCTGCAGCTCAGAGAGCCAAGGTTCCTGCAAGGTGGATGTGAGCCTGTGGTGTGTGAATAGGCATGTGGGGAGGGGATCAAATGCTACCAGTCCGCTTGGCCCCTGGGTTGTCATGGCAACCAATCTTGCATTGGTCTGGGTGTTTCTGAAGGCAAGTCTTCCTGGCTGACAGCGCTGATCCAGGCTGGGCTGAGAGCCCCTGCAGATGAAAGGACCATTGCATTTCTGGCTTTGACACCCCAGGCTTCCAGGACTGAGCCTCAAGAATCAATATTTTTATTTCTGGCTTGGCGCGGAAGTCTCTTCGCTGACCTGCAGAAATTAACCTGCCCCTCCGCATTCTGAGTCAGGACCTGAAGGCAAATGACAAATGTCCCTTGAACGGGGAACATCCCCTGGACTCCTGTTCACTGTCTCCCTCCCCTTGCTGCTGTGGTACTGGATCCATTGCTCTCTCTTTCTGCATATTTTCAGAAAATAGGGGGCAGGTTATCCTAATAAGGACTGAGGAATAGTTCATCAGCATGCCAGGCATGGAGATCATACTTTACACGCCTCATTTACCTTCACGACGGTCACAGAAGGTGCAGACGAGGACTCATTTTACACTCGAGGGCACTGATGTGGAGGAGAGTAAGTGGCTTGCCTGGGGTCATGGAGCCAGGCTGTAACAGAAGCTGAATCGGAGCCCAAGTTGTCTGATTGTCAAGCCTGTGCTGGAACTGCTAGCATGCTGCCTCCCAGTCTCAGTCCTGAGAGCACACAGTGGGGAAGTACGGTCTACCGTGAGAGGTATACACAGTGAAAGTGTTAGCTGCTCAGTCATGTCCGATTCTTTGTGACCCCCTGGACTGTAGCCTGCCAGGTTCCTCTGTCCATGGAATTCTCCAGGAAAGAATACTGGAGTAGGTTGCCATTCCCTTCTCTAGGGGATCTTTCCGGATCGAACCCAGGTCTCTCAAATTGAGGGCAGATTCTTTATCACTGGGGCCACCAGGGAAGCCCGGGAGCCGCAAAAAATAAAAACGCGGCCCAGGATAGAGGGTCTCTCCCTGTCACTGCCACTGAAAATCATCATGTCTAAGGGAAAAAGAATCCCTCCTAGGATTTAATGATCTAGAAGAAATATCAAACTGACTCCTAAATTTAAAGTTCACATCTTGTTTAAAATAGCAACACAGTGATTTCCAGGCTTTTTAGACTTGCAGTGCTCTGTTGCTTTTGTTTATTTATTTTATTATCTAAAATTTTTAAAAATTTTATTTTTAGTTTCTTGCAAAAGCCCTCTTAGAACATCATATCTGGGAGCTTTGAGTTTTTTTTTTTCTTCCTGCATTGGCATCACTCACAAGATGAAAAAGAAGGGAAAAACTATCCATAGTTTCCTTTTGTGGAGGGGAGGGAAAAGACATGAGAAATTCATGCAATGTGCATACGGCTGGAGAAAAAGGAAAACCTGAGTGAGCCTTAAGCCTTGCCAGAGGATGCATTTACTGTCTCATTGCAGAGTGCCTGCCGAGGTCCCTGGAGAACCCAGCTCTCTGTCCCCAAAGTCTGCGCCCCCCTACCTCCACAGTCAATGCTGCTGTCCACTTTATTATTGTAAATATTCCTTTTGTAAAAGGGCATTTTTACCAGTGGCTCAGTGGTAAAGAATCTGCCTGCCAATGCAGTAGATGAGGGTTTGATCCCTGGTCTGGGAAGATTCCCTGAAGAAGGAAATGGCAACCCATTCCAGTATTCTTGCCTGGAAAATCCTATGGACAGAAGAGCCTGGTGGGTTACAGTCCTCAGGCTGGCAAAAGACTTAGTGACTGAACAACAACAGCAAAAGGGCATTTATCTGTATATGAGATTCAGTTTTAAAATGTTTGCTTTGGAGTCTTCAATGAAACCCTTAAGATACCTGGAGATGCCTACAGATGTTACCTAAAATAAGCGGAGCAGGTTACCCCATGTGTCTGCTTTGTGACCATTCATCGAGCTGTACTTAGTATTTGCGTGCCTTTATTTTTTGTGTGTTATGTGTCTTTACTGTTTGTGTGTTATGTGTGTGAGTTGCTCAGTCATGTCCTACTCTTTGCGACCCCATGGAGAGCCCGCCAGGCTCCTCTGTCCATGAAATTCTCCAGGCAAGAATACTGGAGTGGGTTGCCAGTTCCTGCTCCAGAGTTGTGTGTTACAGTTCAATAAAAAATTCCCTTCTGTATCAGAAAAATAAAAGAGTGAGGGCTCTGTCTGAATGGTGTGCAAATTAGAATAAGTGTGTGGGCGTCTGTGAGCTCTGGTTTTTGGTAGAGCCGATGGGTTCTAATTTGGGGCCTCATATACAGCTCTCAGGACCCCTATATGGGCCGTGCTACTGTCACATCCTGTGAAGAGCTTTCTCTTAGCAGCCTTCTTCTGGGGGTCCTCATGTCTCTGCCTTTTGGCTTCTGGGGGCTCAAAACGTAGGGTTTGCACAGGGTCGAGGGTAGAGACCTCAGTGCCTGTGTGCGTGCAATTAGGTGGTTTTTATTTGCATAGTAGTTCCAGTATATACGAGCTGTGTGACCCTGGGTGAGTTTCTTAACCTTTCTGAACTATGTGCGTGCGTGCTCAGTCGTTCAGTTGTTATCTGACTCTTTGCAACACTATGGACTGTAGCCCACCAGGTTCCTCGGTCTGTGGGATTTTCTAGGCAAGAATACTGGAGTGGGTTGCCCTTTCCTCCTCTAGGGGATCTTCCCTACCCAGGGATCAAACCCATGTCTCCTGCTTCTACATTGCAGGCAGATTCTTTACTGCTGAACCACCAGGGAAGCCCCTAGTTTCATCATTTACAGACGGAGGAGAAGAATACTGTCTGCATTGTAGGACTGCATAGTTCAGTTCAGTTCAGTCGCTCTGTCGTATCCAACTCTTTGCGACCCCATAAATCGCAGCACGCCAGGCCTCCCTGTCCATCACCAACTCCTGGAGTTCACTCAAACTCACGTCCATTGAGTCCATGATGCCATCCAGCCATCTCATCCTCTGTTATCCCCTTCTCCTCCTGCCCGCAGTCCCTCCCAGGATCAGGGTCTTTTCCAATGAGTCAACTGTTCGCATGAGGTGGCCAAAGTATTGGAGTTTCAGCTTTAGCATCATTCCCTCCAAAGAAATCCCAGGGCTGATCTCCTTCAGAATGGATTGGTTGGATCTCCTTGCAGCCCAAGGGACTCTCAAGAGTCTTCTCCAACACCACAGTTCAAAAGCATCAATTCTTCAGCGCTCAGCTTTCTTCACAGTCCAACTCTCACATCCATACATGACCACTGGAAAAACCATAGCCTTGACTAGACGGACCTTTGTTGGCAAAATAATGGCTCTGCTTTCTGATATGTTATCTAGGTTGGTCATAACTTTCCTTCCAAGGAGTAAGGACTGCATAAGGAAATATTAAATAGGATGCTGCATGTGAAGGGCTTAGCCTGGTGTACAATAAACTAACACCATGTAGGGAATCCATACATCTGGGGATGAGGCTCAGGCATCCAGTTCACTTTTTTTTTTAACTCTGCAGGTGATGTTGCTGCACAGTCAAGGTGAAGAATTACACTCTGACACGGCCTCTACCCTCACCTGTTGCACCACGGAAGACCCAAAACATTAATTCTCTTCACTGGCTTCAAAATCACTGCAGATGGTGACTGCAGCCATGAAATTAAAATACGCTTACTCCTTGGAAGGAAACTTATGACCAACCTAGACAGCATATTAAAAAGCAGAGACATTACTTTGTCCACAAAGGTTCGTCTAGTCAAAGCTATGGTTTTTCCAGTGGTCCTGTACGGATGAGAGAGTTGGACTATAAAGAAAACTGAGCACCAAAGAATTGATGCTTTTGAACTGTGGTGTTGGAGGAGACTCTTGAGAGTCCCTTGGACTGCAAGGAGATCTAGCCTGTCCATCCTAAAGGAGATCAGTCCTGGGTGTTCATTGGAAGGACTGATATTGAAGCTGAAACTCCAATACTTTGGCCACTTGATGCGGAGAGCTGACTCATTTGAAAAGACCCTGATGCTGGGAAAGATTGAAGGCGGGAGGAGAAGGGGACGACAGAGGATGAGATGGCTGGATGGCATCACCAACTCAATGGACATGGGTTTGGGTGGACTCTGGGAGTTGGTGATGGACAGGGAGGCCTCGCATGCTGTAGTCCATGGGGTTGCAAAGAGTCGGACATGATTGAGGGACTGAACTGAACTGAACTCCTTTTAGAGACTAGAGCAGAGGGCAGAGGGGCCTGCCCTTTGGAAAGGGCGCAGTGATGGATGTCAGAAGAAAGTAATTTCTTTCTCTCTCCTACAGATAGTCACTGACTGTGCGTCAGGTGAGGTATGAGGGAAAGATAGACAGAAGCCCAGGTGTGACTCCTGTCCTTAGGGAGCTACCTGCTCACAGAGGAAATCGTCTGATGACACACACTTTCGGTGAAGAGGCATTGAACTCTCAGGTTCTGGCTCCAGCTTTGCCCCATCTGAGTGCCTCTGGGACTCATTTGTTATGTCTGTAAAGTGAGGAGGACGGACTGGTTGATTTCTGAGGTCTTTGCATCCCTGGCATTCTAGGAATCCACACTTTCATCCTTAAAAATGCTATGTGATAAAATTCAACAATAAAAAAAAAAAAACTTGATTATAGAAAAGCCGAAAGCTCTGAACAGACACTTCACCAAAGAAGATATATCACAATTAACAAAATAACACTACACATTTATTGTGTGTGTTAGCTGCTCAGTCATGTCTGACTCTTTGTGAGCCCCTGAACTGTAGTCCACCAGGCTCCTCGGTCTGTGGAAATCTCCAGGCAAGAATCTTGGCATGGGTAGCCATTCCCTTCTCCAGGGGATCTTCCTGACCCAGGGATCAAACACGGGTCTCCTGCATTGCAGGCGGATTGATTACTATCTGAGCCACCAGGACACACTTATTAGAATGGCCAAAATCCAAAATACTGATGAACTCAAATGCTGGTGAGGACATGGAGAAATAGGAACTCCCATTCATGGCTGGTGGAAATCACAATGGTACAGTTTGGTGATTTCTTACAAAGGTAAACCTACTTTTACTGTATGATGCAGCGATTGTGCTCCTTGGTATTTACCCAAATGAGTTGAAAACATGTCTGCATAAAATCCTGCAAGGAGGGGCTTCCCTGGTGGCTTAGTGGCAAAGAATCTGCCTGCCAATGCAGACACAGTTCGATCCCTGATCTGGGAAGATCCCGCAAGCTACGGAGCAACGAAGCCCATGCACCACAACTATTGAACTCGTGCCAGAAGCCACAATACTGAGCCCACGAGCTGCAACTACTGAAGCCTGCTTGCCCCAGAGCCCATGCTCCACAGTAAGAGAAGGCACTGCAACGAGAAGCCTGCACGCTGCGACTAGAGAGTAACACTTGCTTGACCCAACTAGAGAAACGCCTGTGCAGCAACAAAGACCCAGCACAGCCAATAAATAAATAAATAAATACATGTTTTAAAAGCCTGCAAGCAAATGTCTACAGCAGCTTTATTCCTAATTGTTAAAATTAGGAAGCAACCAAGATGTCCTTCAGTAGGTGAATGGATAAACTGTGGTATATCCAGACATTGGACTGTTATTCAGCATTCAAAAGAAATGAGCTATCAAGTCATGAAATGACATGAAGGAAACTTAAATGCATATTACTAAGGGAAAGAAGCCAGTCTGAAAAGGCTACAGACAGTGTAATTCAACTATATGACATTCTAGAAGAAGCAAAATTATGGACGCAGTTAGCAGATTAGTGGTTTCTGGTGGTGAGTGGGGAGGAAGGAATGAATAGGTGGAGCACAGAGACTTTTTAGGGTAGTGAAATTACTCTGTATGGTGCTATAATATATGCCATTATACATTTGTTTAGATCCATAGAATGTACAACGTTAAGACTGAATCCTAAAGTAAATGATGGACTTTGGGTAAAGATGTGTCAATGAGGGCTCATCAATTACAGTGTACCACTCTGGTGAGGATGTTGATAGTGCTGAAGGCTGTGCTTGCATAGGGGACAGGAAGGATATGGGAAATCTCTATACTTTCTGCTCAGTTTTGCTATAAACCTAAAAATGCTCTAGAAAATAAAGTCTATTAAAAAGCAGAAACAAATAAAACACCATAATGTATATGGTTAAGGGCATGTGCCTTGGAGCCAGACTGTCTGTGTTTGAGTTGTAGCTTTGCCCCCTAACTAGCTGTGATCTATAGCATATTAGCTGAACATTCTGTGCTTTTGTTTCCTCATCTGTAACGTGGGGATAATAATATGCCTGCTTCATATTTGTGTGTGTGTGTATGATGATTTAAAGAATTATTAAATTTTAAATCATTTAGCACAGTGATTGTTAATTAATTAATTGCTCAATTAATATTAGCTACTTTTTCCTGTGGTCATGTATGGATGTGAGAGTTGGACTGTGAAGAAGGCCGAGCGCCGAAGAATTGATGCTTTTGAACTGTGGTGTTGGAGAAGACTCTTGAGAGTCCCTTGGACTGCAAGGAGATCCAACCAGTCCATTCTGAAGGAGATCAACCCTGGGATTTCTTTGGAGGGAATGATGCTAAAGCTGAAACTCCAGTACTTTGGCCACCTCATGCGAAGAGTTGACTCATTGGAAAAGACTCTGATGCTGGGAGGGACTGCGGGCAGGAGGAGAAGGGGATAACAGAGGATGAGATGGCTGGATGGCATCACGGACTTGATGGACATAAGTCTGGGTGAACTCCGGGAGATGGTGATGGACAGGGAGGCCTGGCGTGCTGCAGTTCATGGGGTCGCAAAGAGTCGGACACGACTGAGCGACTGAACTGAACTGAACCATTAAAAATGTGAATCTTTTTTAAGAGTTGATTTCATTCGTTTGGCTGTTGCCAACACTGACCATAGCAATCCCTGAACTCAGGAGAGACAATTAGATGTCTGACAGAATGGAACTTCTCTCTATTGTATGTTGGAATAGAAGATCTTTTTCAGAGCCAGAGCTTTCAAGCCCACACATGCCCTAAGACCCAGAGAAGACGCTTCTTAATAGGCCCAAGCCAATGGATCAGGCAGGGAAAAACAGCAAGGAACCTACATTTCCAATTCCCTGGTGGCTCAGCTGGTAAAGAAACCACCGGCAATGCAGGAGACCTGGATTCAGTCCCTGGTTTGGGAACATCCCCTGGAGAAGGGAACAGCTACCCACTCCAGTATTCTGGCCTGGAGAATTCCATGGGCTGTATAGTCCATGGGATCGCAGAGTCGGACACGACCGAATGACTTTCAATTTCAGTTTCAATTACCTACGTTTCATTTGCCTGAGTGACCTGGCAAATCCCCCAGTCTCCATGCTTCCCTTCACCAGCCAAACACTCTTCCGTTTCTGATTATCACTCTGGGGAAGAAAGCTCTGTGTTGGAGTAACAAAGATTGGTGTTCAAGCTTGTGGTAATTTTATCATCTTTGACCATCGCAAACACCCTTGAGTACCATAACTTTTGAGAGATTAGTTGAGAACAGCTGATGAACTTTGACATTTTGTCACATACTTTTAATGCATTTAATGTTTATTGGACATTCTCCCCAATAGCTCTATTAGCATAATTGAATTTGGAATTTACACATGTGCATTTGCACTGCAATTAGGATTGCTTTTTAAAGGACCTAAGAACTTTAAATGATATATATTGCTTTCAGATAGAGAATGAACTAGGTGTTAATGTAATGAAGATCAAGTAGTATATACAGTTGTTGACTTCATCCAAAAAGTGTCACTTAGCCACAGCCTGTAAAGAAACCAAATGAGTGGCCCTAATAGGCAATTCCAGCCACTTCTCCTTCCATGAAGATCTACCTGCATCACCATTTCACTAGTAGTGGTAATTGTGATAGAGGCATCTGTCTCACGGGATGTTAAAGTCTGCCAGGGGCTTGCATGAACATTAAATTATTTCCTTTGACCCTCACAACAGCGTTGTTAGAGAAACCTGAGGCTCTCGGAGGCCAAGGATACCACTCAACTTTTTTCACTTGGTAAGAGGCACCATTTGGACCCAGTTCTTTGGCTTCAGAGCCATGCTCCATCCTTTAACACTTTTTCCCTTTGCTGGAAGTTGCATGTCTAACCCCCCACCTCTGCCTTCTCGGCTGGTAGAGCTTCTACTTAGCTCCGGTACTCACGCAGCCTCCAAGGAATGAGGCAGATCACAATCAACCTAGCACCCTAGCCGGGGATTGGTCTAGAGATGGGCATGTGACTAAATCTGGCCAATGAGATGCAAGGGAGGGGGTGTCTAAGGAAGCGGTTTTTCTGACCTTAAAAATTGAGTGCGGAAGAAACCATCTTCTTCAGTTGGTGGGCAGAGCGCTGTCTTTCTGCCATTTTATTTTGATTTCTGTTAAACTGCTCCTGATGAACCATATTCTTCAATTGGTGGGCAGAGCGCTGTCTTTCCGCCATTTTATTTTGATTTCTGTTAAACTGCTCCTGATGTCTTTTAAAGCGCATCTGACTAACTTCCTTTGACTGGGCCTATGGCCCCTGGCTCATCTCTGTTGACACAGAGACTGAGTCTGGGATGTAATGGCACCTGGCTACTATTCCACATTAGCCCAAGGCAGGGAGCCTTCCCCCAGGGAGAGGGTGCAGCTGTCACTGCTGGATGAGCCTGGCCAAATGGGAGCATATGTGGACTCGGGTCCACCAGTTGCTCTTAGAGGAGGCTGGTAGCCAACGCCTTGACCACACATGTGCTTTACTTTGATGCTTCAGTAACAGTGGTGGGGGGAGGGGTGACAGGTAATGGTGCCTCCTTAAGGGAGCTTTCTCTCTGAGACCATGATTACTAAGCCCTGTGGCTTGGAAAAGCTTTTTCTTCTTTGAGAGGCCAAGTCCCTAATGAGAAACCTCCAAGAACCAGAAACTAAGCTTTTACACATAGACATCAACCACCTGGGACCTCCCTGGCAGTCCTGTGGCTAAGACTCAGTGCTCCCAATGTAGGGGACAGGGGTTCCAACCCTGGTGGAGAGACTAAGATCACACAGGCAGCATCAGTTCAGTTCAGTTCAGTCGCTCAGTCATGTCCGACTTTTTGTGACCCTATAGACTGCAACATGCCAGGCCTCCCTGTCCATCTCCAACTCCCAGAGCTTACTCAAACTCATGTCCATTGAGTCAGTGATGCCATCCAACCATCTCATCCTCTATCATCCCTTTCTCCTTCCGCCTTCAATCAGGGTCTGTTTTAATGAGTCAGTTTTTTGCATCAGGTAGCCAAAGTATTGGAGTCTCAGCTTCAACATCAGTCCTTCCAATGAATATTCAGGACTGATTGCCTTTAGGATGGACTGGTTGATCTCCTTGCAGTCCAAGGGACTCTCTGCCCAAAAAAAAAAAAAAAAAGAATATTAACCCCTTAGTTCCTGGTACTTTGGCCAGCTTCCAAAATGGGTTTAGTAAATCTTAACTGGGTATGTAACATTAACAGCATAGAATGATTACATGGTGTTTCTGTTTTCAGAGTGAATCTTCCGTTGCTTCCTTCATTCTTCTGTGAACCCCTGGAGGAGGGCATGGCAACCCACTCCAGTATTCTTGCCTGGAGAATCTCCATGGACAGAGGAGCCTGGCGGGCTACAGTCCATGGGGTTGCAAAGAGTCGGTCATGACTGAGCAACTAAGCACAGTGCATAGCACGTAAGAAGCTGGAGGTAGGTGAGCCCTGCTCAAAACCAGGTCTCTGGGCTCCCTTCTTGTTGCTCGAGCAACAGACAGTCAGAATGGCCCCTGATTTCAGGTGTTGAGATCCCTGAGACCCACATGTCCCACATACAGCTGGCTTCACCACCCTTGTCTATTTTGCTTCCAGGCAGTCTTCATTGCTGCCGGTATCTTGTCTTTTTAAGAAAGGTCCAAGCTCTTCTCCCATGCAAGCAGCACCCTGAGCCTCTGACCCAAGCTGGGTTCAGACCAAGGTTGGAGACCTTGTCAGGGGAGATTCAAACTATAGCAGCCAAGAACTCCCTTGCTGAGCCCTTACTTGTGCTAACCACTGTCCCAAGTGCTTTGCAGGCAGTAACTCTTTGAATATTTATATATTTAAATCTTTATAATACCCCTATGTTTGTGTGTTAGTCGCTCATTTGTGTCTCACTCTTTGTGAACCCATGGATTCTAGCCTGCCAGGCTCCACTGTCCATGAGATTCTCCAGACAAGAATACTGGAGTGGGTTGCCAGTTCCTTCTCCAGGGGATCTTCCTGACCCAGGGACTGAACCCAGGTCTCCCACATTGCAGGCAGATTCTTTACCATTTGAACCACCAGAGAAGTCCCCAATACCCCTGTGGGTTGGGTATTATCACACACACACACACACACACACACACACACCCCATTTTAATGATGATGGAATTGAGCACAGGGCCATTAAGTAACTTGCCCAAGGCTGCACAGTTAGTATGTATCAGAGACAGGGACAGTCTGGTTCCAGAGTCTATGCTGTTTGCCACTGTGCTCTACTGCCCTGGATGATGCGCTAACCTTTGAAGATCAGATAAGTAGATGAAAACCTTGTTTATGGCTGGCCACGGTGACAACCTGAGACCTCATGATGATGAAGAGGTCTGGGAGAGTTAGGGCTGGGCAGTGGAGTCTGAGGAGGCCCCCTGGAGCACTGAAACGTGACCTGTGGGAGAAGGGAGCAAGTTCCTAGGAAGCTTTTGGTAAGACACCTGCTCCTGTGATGAGAGGAAGCGGCCTGGGGCACCAAGCTGATTTGGAGAAGAGGCTCTGACCAGGGAGAGAAAGGATGGTTTCTCTGTCTATCCTGTAACACCCCTTCCTTCTCCTTTGCGCAGTTTGTAATTATTTAGTTAATTAGCTAATGACTTATTCACCAAAGAACTGGGCCAGCCTTGTTCACGATCGTATCGCCATGGTCCTGTGCATGGAATCAAATATTTGTTGAGTGAATGAATGAATGAAGGAGTGAATGAGAATCCAGCCCTGTGGTCTGAAGTATCCTTTCAGTCAGAGCGCTGGGGAAGGCTTCTGAAGGGGGGGAGCTCAAAAATAACACGTTGGCATTTGAGGAAGTATTTGAAAGGAAAGGCAGGCTTTAAAAAGGAGGAAGGGGAGGATTAGGGAGGTATATTTAAGAGATAGAGAAACACTGGCGGGAGGCGAGGGTAGGGAAATGTGGGCATAAAACCTGAAAGGGAGCCTGTGAGCCTGGCCGGGGCTACCAAAGGCTCCTTGTCCGGAGGACTCCTCTGGCTACAGGGCGAGCGGCCCCCCTCAGAGCCTCATCCTGTGGCCAGCCCCAGATGTGTCCTAACAGCAGTGAGTTCTATTTAATGACTGTAAATGTTTTCTCCTCTTTGCCCAGGGACAGCATCCTCCCCCCGAGGTTCCAAGTGTGGGGAACTTTTCTGGTTCCTGGGTTGAATTTCTGTGAGCCTGGCCTGGGGACAGGTATGGAGCTCTCTGGAAGGCACCCTTGGGCCAACTCAGGGTGGTGTGCTTAGGAAAGTAGGTGGCAAAACCTGGCCTGGATAGCCTGGAGCTGGAAGAGCTTTCCTAGAAGGGAAAAATCCCATCCCTCCCCCCATACTGGGGCTCACACAACAGCCCAGTCATAGGGCCCCTCTCCCCTTGGCTCCTTCCCACACCTCGGCCTGCCACACCACCAAAATTGTTGAGTGTAAGAGGAAACGCCACCTCCCGCAGAAAACCTCTGGGATGTTTTTTTTTTTCCCTTCAATAAACATTTGCTGAAATAACTTTTTTATTGGTGGTTGTTTTAAAACACAGAGCATAAAAAGAGTCCCGAGAATTATTCCCATCATAACTTTTGTTCAGTTGGATCTATGTCATCAGCGTGGGTCTCAATTTCCTCATCTATAAAATACAACCCCTTCCTCACTTAAATATTCTACAAGTGTGTGCTGTATGAGGAGTGACTGATGTTTTACATTCTGCTCAGCATCTGTTTGATGAATATTCCTTAAGTGCTGGGAGCCCAGAGTGCTTTCGACATTATTGGAGATACAAAAGTAATGATATTCTGACTCTTGCCTACCACTTATTTAAGTGGCCGTTAAATGCAAACCTCAAAGTCAGTATATGACAGGTGCTATAGAAGTTTTAGAAATGTAAGATATCCCTGCATCTCAGGTAACCTCAAGCACACTGGAATGACACTGTGTATATGAAATAAACAGAACACTTTTAGGGACTTCCCTGGTGGCCTAGTGATTAAGAATCCACCTTGCAATACAGGGGATGTGGGTTCGATTCCTGGTCAGGGATCTAGGATCCCACATGCTGCAGGGCAACTAATCCTGCAACTACTGAGCCTGCAAGCCACAACCAGAGAGTCTGTGTGTCTCAACAAAAGATCTGATATGATGCAACTAAGGCCCAATGCAGCCAAATAAACAAAAAAAAATTTTAAAGAGAAAACAATTTAAAATAGCATATGATTACTTCTTGGCCTTTTGGCTAAGATCAAGTGGTGGCTCAGACGGAAAGGGTCTGTCTACAATGTGGGAGACCTGAGTTCGATCCCTGGGTCGGGAAGTTCCCTAGAGAAGGAAACGGCAACCCACTCCAGTACTCTTGCCTAGAAAATCCCATGGACGGAGGAGCCTAGTGTCCGTGGGGTTGCAAAGAGTTGGACACGACTGAGCGACTTCACTTTTCTTTTTTTTTTCACTGATAGATGGGTGGGGATATGCTACTCAAGGTTGAAAGAGGGAGAAATTTCTCTGGGTTTGACAAATCTAAGAAGGTTACTTAGCAATAGGGCTTGGGTTGGCTAAAATGTAATGAGAATGGAGGTAAAGATGATAATGACGAATACAGGCAAATTTACTGAACTCAGCATGTGGAAGGTATTAATAATAAGTATCACATTGAATCCTCACATCAACCTTCTAAAGTAGGCACTATTATTGTCCCCATTTAGCAGACAGGGAAACTGAGGTCCAAAGATTTTTATGGAGGACTTTGACCAATCCAGAGTAACACTTTGTAGGTATGAAGGGACAGGGGTTAAGAAGAAAGGAAAACGTGAAGAAGGGTCCTCCATCTCTCTAGAAGCAGCATTCCTTGGGTGCTGAGTGGAAACATTTTCATAGCATAATGTCAACGCTTTCAGATTAAACTCCTTCTTTTAAAAATGACTTGAGGCCTCTAGAGTCTATATCCCTATATTTATAACGTACTTTCCAGATCTGAATAAGTACAGAGGACTCATCTCAGATCTTCTCTGTGTTACGCGTGACCATACTGACAAACCATTTTGGCTTCCATGGCAGTGGGGAACCCACTCCTGTGTCAAGGGAGATGAGAACTGCGGAAACTTGAGGTTCTGTGCTTCTGGGGGTACTCTTTGTCTGCTAACTTCTTTGCCTCCTCTTATAGCCCCAGTTTGTTAATTGTCATCATCTCCTAAGACTGAGTCCTAGGCCAGCTTCTGCTTACTCATTCATTAACTCAAAACTTGTTAATCACCTACTATCTGAAATTCAATATTTCTAAAGATCATCTTTAAAGGAGTCTGGTGATTCTACCTACAGTCCTGGTGTCAACTTCAGGGAGCACCTATATATACATGACTTACACAATAACATCCCCACATGGACCTTTCACCTTCTCCCAGGTGTTTTCAAGACATATGCTGAAACAGAATATTCTGGGAGCAGAATGCATCAGCTCCTCCCTAGATCACTTAAGTCCTCATTTCCCCATTTTAATGAATATCATCCATCTTCCTGGTCCTCTATTCTGTCGTTTTTATGGGCAAGGATGATATCTTCTTTTTGCTTTGCCCCCTCAAATAGAGTGGCATATGGTGTATGCCTCATACAAACATTCAAACAAAGGTGTCTAAATTATTTAAATGACTAACTGAACTCGGAACTGTAATAAGGCAGCTCAGTGTAGTTCTGTATTTGGTCTCAGATAGTTGAGTGGCAACTCAAATTTTCTTCTTAAATACTTCAGCCATGAATATATATACATACATATATATGGGACATTTTAAAAACTTTAAGCCAGACACACCCCACCCCAAATCACTACCATGTAGATGTCTCCTCCTACCCTAAGGGAGAGAGTGGAAGGCTCACTTCTCCTGGTCTCTCCTGAAGATATTTCATTGAGCCAGGGGAAGGTAGAAGGAAGAAACTATCTTAAACAGGTCTCTGTATTTTGTAGACTATATAACAGCCAGTCTCAACTTCTTGTTTGATTTCACCTAAGAACTTCACCTAAGAACCCTCTGTGGCATTTTTAAAGTTTAGCTGATTTTTTAAAACCTTGTTTTTGAAAAATTTGTGATAACCCCCTGGATCACTAGGGCCACTGAAAGACTGATATTGAGATTGGTTTTATTTATACCAGGAGCTGCAAAATCAAATGCTTCCAGAGGCCAGGCAAGCCATGAAAATGCCCCAGCAGGCTGGGTAGAAACTGTGGCAAACTGGGGTGTTTAAGTCCCATCCAAGGGGGCAGCTTCAAGTAGGCTGCAGCCCACTGTTGCCATCAGACAGTTCATGATGGGATATATATTAACCATTCACTAGGACATAGTTCTCTTCTTCTCCTGGTACATAGGAAGACTGAATTTCTCCACCTCGTTGAAATTAAGAATGGCCATGTGTCTTGCTTTGGCCAAAGAGATGTAAACTAAAGCGAGGTATGTCACTCCAGGAGGAAATATTTAACTGCTGCTGCACGAGCCTCTCCACCTCTCTCTCTTTCCATGCCATCTTGACCAGGGACACATTTGCTGATATGGTGGTGCCATACTCAGCCATCACCTGCAGAACAGCTGCTCTGATTGTCACCTCAATCCACAGCAGTCTTGTGCAGTAAGAATCAACTCTTCTCATGTTAAGCCACTGAGTTTTGGAGGATGTTTACTCCTGCAGCATAACCTGTCCTAACCTATATTTCTGTTTTTGGATTTTTTTTCCAGGAAATAACTTTTTATTTTCTGTTGGAGTACAGTTGATTAATAATGTTGTGTTAGTTGCAGGTATATAGCAAAGTGGTTCAGTTATACATGTATCTATTCTTTTTCAAATTCTTTTTCCCCATTTAGGTTGTTATATAATGTTGGGCAGAGTTCCTTGTGATATATAGTAGGTCCCTCTGGTTATTCACTTAAAATATAGCAATGTGTACACATCAATTCCAAATTCCCCAACTATCCCTCCCCGCTATGCACCCCCAACCATGTTTGTTCTCTAAGTCTGTGAGTCTGTTTCTTTTTATATACATATAAAATTTTATTTATTTATTTTTGGCTGTGTTGGGTCTTTGTTGCTACGCAACTTCTCTCTAGTTGTGGTGAGTGGGGCTACTCTTTGTCGTGGTGCGTAGCTTCCCATTGCAGCGCCTTCTCTTGCTGTGGCTCTCGGGCTCCAGGACATACAGGATGCAGCAGCTGCAGCCTGTGGGCTCAGGAGTTGTGATTCCCCTGCTTTGGAGCACAGGCTCAGTAGTGTGGTGCACGGGCTCAGTTGCTCCACAGCATGTGTGATCCTCCCCGACCAGGGATTGAACCCGTGTCTCCTGCATCGGCAGGTGGATTCTTTACTGCTGAGCCAACAAGGAAGCCCAAGTATATGTGTTAAGCTGATTATTATAAGTTACCTTTGATTTTTTTTCTAAAGCACAGAAATCGAGATTTTTGAAATCTTCAATAAGTTAAAAAAAAAAAAAAAGGAGTTTAAGGTTGAGCCAGCAAAGCCAAATTCACCCTGGCAGCTGCTAGTTTGCAATTTTTGGTCTGTACAGGTTGAGTAGAGAATGGAACAACGAGTGAATGATTTTTCTATTGTGCAACCATCCTCTCTGAACTCATCCTCTCTGAACTCCTACGTTGCTTATAGTCAGTGTCACTCAGTAGCTTTTAGTTACTCTCGGTCTAGCGGTTTATTAGCGTTCATGTCATCCTTCCTAACTAGATGGGAGGTAGGGACAGGTGAGGAATCACGTCTTAAACTTTGTGTAACTCGCAGGCACAAAATATAATTTCAATAAATTCTCAGCATGGGGACTAAGTTAGTTGATTGTTTACTCTAAATTACCACTTCCTTCACTAACAGTGGAGGAACAGGTATGGGCAATTAATTATTTTACCTTGCCGGTTCACTTTTTCCTGTTTGCAAAGAGGTTGGGATTCATCAGGGCTTCCCTGGTGGGTCAGACAGTAAAGAATCTGCCTGCAATGCAGGATACCCAGGGTTCGATCCCTGGGTCGGGAAGATCCCCTGGTGACGGGAGTGCTATCCACTTCAGTATTCTTGCCTGGAGAATTCCATGAACATAGGAGCCTGGCAGGCTACTGTCCTTGGGGTCGCAGAGTCGGACATGACTGAGCAACTAAGCACACACAGGCTGAGATCGATCAGTGTCCTTTAAGCTTTAAAACACAATACCTAAATAAGGCAGAAAAGCAAAACAGAGTATATTAATCAGGACTTTTCTAGCTGCAAGGAATAGGAAACCTAAATTCAAACTGCCTTAGGTAAGATATAATGTACAGCTTTCTACAACTAAAAATGCCAGAGGCAGGAATAATGTCAGGCTTGGCTGCACTGAAGAACTCAGACAATGCCATCTGAACTTGATTTGTCTTGACCTCCATGGCTTGGTTATTCTCCTCTCTACTCTTCTTTGCATTAGCTTCACTCTCAGTAGACTCTCTTACATGGTAGCTTCTGGCAGATTCAGGTCCAACTTTTGGTAGCTTCTCTTCCCAGCAGGTCCCCAAAATTGCTAGTCTCATCAGGCTCACCTGGGACACATGGCAGGCTCTGAGGCAATGCATTGGCCAGGGCTGGATGTATTGACCAGGACTTTTTCAGTTGCAAGGAATAGGAAGCCTAAATCTAAACTGCTTTAGGCTGGGTCACTTGTCCATCCCCAAGAGCAAGTGGTAGATCAGCTCCAACAGCAAGGCAAGGAGAGGCAGACCAACGGGAGCATAAACGGGCCAGCTTATCGTCTCTCCCTCCAGAGATTTCCAGAGGCAATGACTATGTAGAAGAGCCTAGTAGGGGACCGTGTGGCTGGAGGTCTTAAAATTTAAAAGCATCCATATCAAATAATGGAGGAGACCTAATGGATATTATAGGGAGATGGAAGGAGCTAAAGACCTCCAAGTTACCGCTTGGTGCCACCCATGTAGTGCATTTCACTTGTGAATGAAGCAAAGGCCCAGTTGGCCTGCCAGTGGCCCAGTCAACCCTGGAGAGGACTGCTCTAACCACACACACTAATTATTAGTCCCACACACAGATCAGCATCAGTGACTGAAGGGACATGAGTTTGAGCAAACTCCGGGAGATAGGGAAGGACAGGGAAGCCTGGCATGCTACAGTCCATGGGGCTGCAGAGAGTCGGACATGATTGAGCGACTGAACAACGCATAGATCAGTTTGTTTTTCCAAAGTCTCAGATGAAGACGCATAGAGTAACATTCTCCCTGTTCAGTGTTTTCTTCCATATAACTCCAGACTTCAGTCTCGGGGAAACAACGTAAGCTGGTTTCACAGTACCCAGCTTTGATCTTTGTGCTATAGAAAAGGTGTAGTTGACCTTTCTGGAGCTGAGAGTAATGTTCTTTCACAAGACTATCAAATTACCACTCATTTTCCATTGTACCTTCTTTCAGGGCCTTACTTTCTTTTTACTTGCTAACTTCAATGCTTTGAGGGAGAGAGCTGTCAGTGAAGGTGAAAATGGTCAGTATTATGGGGATTTGCTCTGTCTTTCCTGCCATAACACCAGTCCTCTAATCCAGAAATACTTTCCTGCACTGGGGCCATAGGGAGAATAGGACCTCACTGTCCTCCTGTGGAAGAGCTGCTCGCTGGGCTCTGCTCGCTTGCTCCCATCTGTCTCAAGGCTTGTTGTTTCTTTCACTCTGAGCATCTGCACTCCAAGAAGGCATGAACTTTTTCTTTCACTTCCTTTCTTCTGTGGGTGATGATCTGACATCACCCTGAGAAAGAGGCTGAAGGTCGCCGAATATAAACACTGTCACTTCTCTCTGGCTGAGGCAGAAAGGCAGGGGGTTGAGTGAGCGCCCAGGGGTCTGGAGGAAGGGGACAGAAACCACGATGCCAAGGTCTTGGGCGCCACATGCGTGCTTGAGGGCTCAGGGTCTCTGTGCCTTTATACACTGAAGGCACCAGGGAGGACACATTTCCTCTGGAGTCGCCCTTAACCATCTGCCACTCTAGGAGGATAAGGTAGGAGTCCAGTTGGCAGTGGAAGTTGTCATGGGGAAGAAGGCCATTTGGGGTGGGCTGAGGGCTGGGCTGCTCAAAGGAGTGTCCCTGGGTGGAAAAGACTAGGGGGCAAACTGTGTGAGCCACTGGGAAAGGGAAAGGGGCTCATGTTGATGCCCAAGGAAGGCCGGTCTCTCGCGGTGAACCACCACCCTGGGGCTTAAGGACAGCTGAAGTGGCCAAGCGGGCTAGTGGGTAGGGGGGAGAAGCACCCAACAAACGCCGTGGTCCTCTGCCCATCCTTCTATTAAAAAATGAAACAGGCTTGGGAGATATTTCCTCACTCAGTGCTGAAGTGTCCAAGGATAAAAATGTGTTGAAATTCTCGCTCTCTCTCGGTTTGGGAGGGAATAAAAGAGCCAAGGATTGAGGAAGATGGTTCAACACATGCTACGTCTGCTCTCCAAGGGGCTCTGGACTTGTCCTGCCGCCGCCTTCTCAGCTCTCCCGGCCAGAGCTCGTGTCTCGCGGTGGAAGCCGGGCGGCGGTGCGCGGGGGATGCTCTTACATAATCGCCCGGCCGCGTCCTGCTTCCTCGCGCGCGCTCCTACACCGCGCGGGCTTGGAGAGCCTGGGGGGAGGCGGGGGGGACCGCGATGGAGCAGGGGCAGGCGCTGCGGGGCCGGAGCCGCCCCCGCGGGGGGAGATGAGCGTGAGGAGCTGCGGGAGGAGGGCGCGAGAGGTGGCGGGGGAGGTGAAGGTCAGTGGGTGTGAAGCGCCCGATGCACACCGCCCCCCCACCTCCCCCCCCGCCCCCGGTCCTCCCCTGTCCCCTCCTTCCCTTCCTCTCCGTCCCCCTCTGACGTCTGGAGCTGGCAGCCCGGCCGGTTCCGCATTCCCGACCCCTCCCCGCCGCCCAGGGGCCGCTATATAGCCGGGGCTGATGCAACCCGTCCCGCCGCCCGCCACAGCCTGCGGGAGGGACGCTCGGCGGCCGCGACGGAGGGGGGCCGCTGCAGCGGCGGCGGCGGCGGCGGCGGCGGCTGGGCTGGCG